>NC_060066.1:191117528-191742528 GCF_922984935.1 Meles meles
TGTGGTGGCTCAGAGAGAGCTTTGGAGCCAGGCTGCCCGGATTCATGGCCTCGCTCTGCCTCTTACTGGCTGTGACTTTGAGGAAGTCCCTTGTCCCCGAGTTTCAGTGTCTCTGCCATAAAGTTGGGATTCCAGTGGTACCTACCTCGTAGGAAAGTTGTGAATATTCAACTACCCTACAAGACCCAACTACATAACAGGTACTGGGCGCGTGGTAAGCACTCAGTAGATGTTTATTGTCTTGTCATTATTGTCCTCCCTGAAGCTCAGGTCCCCACGACCACCTCCCTGGTCCGTCCCCACCCACTTTATCTCTTGCCTTGGTTATCACAACAGCCTCCTGCCTCTTCCCCTTGCTATTGCCTTGGGTGTCTTCTGTCTTATCCCTAATACCAGAGCTACAAGGATATTTTATTTTCACATTTTTTATTTTTTTTAAAGATTTTATTTATTTATTTGAGAGAGAGTGTGAGCAAGAGAAATAGAGCACAGGTGGGGGGCGGGGAAGGGCAGAGGGAGAGAGAGAAGCAGGCTCCCCACTGAGCAGGGAACCCCACACGTAGGATCTTGGGATCAGAACCTGAGCCAAAGGCAGACACTCAACAAAGCCACCCAGGAGCCCTCTTTTTCAAAAGAACAATCTGAATTGAAACATATAAAAAGAAATAGTTTGAGATTTACAGAGAAGTTGGAAAGATGGTACAGAGAGTTCCTATATGTGGCTCACTCAGATTCCCTTATTATGAACGTCTCACATCTGTGTGATACCTTTGCCACAGATAATAAACCAATACCGATTTATTGTTATTAACCTAAGAACATATTCTATTCAGATTTTTAGTTTTTACCTAATGTCCTTTTTCTGTTCCAGGGTCTCCCCTAGGGTATCTTAGATCCTTAGGCTCCTTTTGGCTGTGACGGTTTCTCAGACTTTACTTGTTTTAGATGATGGATACTTTTGAGGAGTACTGGTCAGGTTTTTTGTAGAATGTCCTTCAGCTGGGATTTGTCTGATTTTTTTCTCATGATTTGACTGGAGTCCTGCTTTTTTATTTTTTAATATTTTATTTATTTACTTATTTGAGAGAGAGAGAAAGAAAGCAGGCTCACAAGTTGGGGGAAGGTGCAGAGGGAGAGGGACAAGCAGACTCCCCACTGAGCACAGGACCCGATGCGGGGCTCGATCCCACAATGGGTGACCTCAGCCAAAAATCAAGAGTTGGGTGTTTAACTGACTGAACCACCCAGGCACCCCAAGGAGTCATGTAGTTTTGAAAGGGAGACGGTGTTTTCATCACATCGCGCCAAGGGTACAGATAATCGACATGACTTGTCCCTGTGGATGTTGACCTTGATCGCCTGGCTGAGGTCCTGTATGCCCTACTCCAAGGTGACTCCTTTCTCCAACTGTCCTCTTGGAAGGGCAGTTGCGCACCTTAGGGTAGAGCGTTAGGTTTCATCTTGAGAGCAGAGTGTCTGCACGAACTATTTGAAATTCTTCTGCACGAGAGATGTCTATTCTCTTCCATTGATTCATGCATTTATGTCACTATGGATTCATAGGTCCTTATTTTTATACTCTGGATTCTAACCCAATACTGGTTTATTTATGTTGTTGCTCAGACTGTTCTTGCCCGGCCCCCAGGCACTCCTGTAGTTCGCTCCTCCTGTCTCCTGACATTTCCCTGCGTCGTCAGTCTTTGTTACAAATGTTGGTGGTTCTGCTGTTTCATGAACACTCTTGGGAGTAATGAGCTTGGGTTCCCTTGATCGGAAAATGGTATTAGACCCCAAGATCTGGCTCTGCGTGAACCCATGACTTTTGGGGCATCACTGCTTCTGGGCCCTCCTCGCTGCTGGAGCAAGGAGCTCTCTGTGTGTACACCAACCCGTGTATATACACAAAGCCATAAATATTTTTATGTGCATCCATCTGTGTCTCTGTTAAACTAAACATGAGTTCATGCTGATATCTCCAGCTCTACTCCAGTACCACCTGGATCATTGTTGCCTCCTTCCCTTATTTATCTGGAACCTCCCACACCACCAGGGAGACACCTGGCTGCCCCCATCTGCTATGCATTTGCGTCATTGTTCGATTACAGGCTGCATGTGTGGTGGTACCAGCACTGGGAACCTGTGCTCCTGTGGGAAAGGACTTTTTCAACTAGAGGATGGTCATTATGCTCTGTTCCTTTTGCCTTTGGTTTCCCAGATTTCACTTGATTCAAAAGTGAATCATGAATCCTGAAGATAAGCGCTATGGAGAAAATACACATCAGGGCAGTGGTGTGACGTCTAAGGGGTGAGATCTTAATAGGGTGGCCAAGGAAGCCATGTCCCATGAAGGTGACTCTTGTCTAAAAGCCTGGAACAAAGTGAGTTCGGTGTCTCCATCGATCTGCGGATGGCTCCAGGGGACACCTGTCACGCTGGGTTGTGTGTCTCATGTACATTTCCATCGCAGGGCCCAGCAGGTCTGTGAAGGAAAACTAAGGGACAAGAAACATGTTTATCAGTAACTTCAGGGGACATGAAAGAGACTCAGGCCCACGTTATGGGCACCTGTCCTCAAGGAACTGCAGTGGACTGTGGTTTCCTGGGGACGATGACAAAAGCCATGAAGTCGGAGAAGCCCTCCCCTGTACCCAGCAAAGTCTTTCACCAAACCCTCCTGGTTCCACCCTTCCCCACCCACCTTTGCCCCTTTCTGCTCTCACTGGGCAGCGGCAGCTTCATCAGGGAAGGAAGTCTGTACATTCGGCTCCGCCCCCCCAATTTGATTATTTTGTCCCTGGAGGCTCTCAACGAGTGATCTGGGGGCTTTGTGGGGCCCTGGCTGATCAGAGGAGGAACATCCAACCTCTGTCTTTTCGGGGATCCTCGAGCTACCCATCACAGACAAGGTGGGTCTTAGACTTCTCTAAACCCTCCAAGGTGAAGGGTGAAGTTGATACCTTTCCAGCTGCATTGCAGTCGTGGCAGGAATTCATCGTGTGGTCCCTAGATGAATGCCCTGCTCCCCAGCGGGGCCCTTGTGGGTGGGGGAGCCAAAGACAGGAAGAGTCCCTGCAGACGGGGGCAGGGCTGCTCCATGGGGCTGCTCCATGGGGCTCCTCCCTGCTCCGCGCGATGGCTTCGGCTTCCCAGACTCCCCGTGTTATTTGCTTTCCCGAGTCAGCCAGTACGGGCCTTTTCTTTGCTCCCATCTGGCAGAGGAGAAAGCTGAGGTTCTAAAGGATGAATAAATAGTGGATGATAGTACAAGGCAGCCAAGTTCTCAGTGTTTTCGATCTGCTCTGGCAGTGCCCTCCAGCCACATTGACTGCGGGGTCCAGGGAGGGGCAGGAGAGAAGCAACCTGGACACAGAGCCTGCAGTCCTAGAGGACATGGAGGAATGAGAGGGAACCTTGCAGAGAGAGGATTTCTCTTCCACAGTCTACCCCTTCCTCCCTACTGGAATTTACCTCCACTTGGGCAAAAAGGAGAGCAGAAAGGGCTAACTGCCTTTCCCCCTGCTGTGCTCCTCCTTCTGTGTTGAACTAGGTGAGGGCCTTGATGTGGTGAAGTCTTTGTGGAAGCCCAAAGGAGTGGGTTCCTTCTATTTTGGAGTATGTAGAAGAGTAAAGATTTTCTTTAATTAGATAGTGCCGGATAGATTTAATTAAAGCTTCAAACCTGCAATTTTCTTTGTTTGATTGATCAGTTGGTGCTGATTGCCTGGAGTAATTACGAAGGGGGAGGTGGCGTTTGCGAAGTCTGGTGGCGATAAAGAAGCAGACTGAGTCAGCTCCTGGGTACTTGGTTGTCGGAGTAGATCCTGCAAAGGCTTAAATTGCACAAATGTTTGTCCATTGGCCAAATGAAAAATAAGGTGTCTAAATTACACTTTTGTCTAAATTGTGCTCCTGTCTGATGTGCTTCTATAGAAAAGTTCCCCTTTACCTCTTTGCTCCAAATGTAATCACGAGCCCGAGACCAGGCATTATTCTGTTATTTTTGTCTTCTTTTGGGGGGGGTGGGGATAATTGAAGCACATTGTTGGGAGTGTCTCGTAGTGACCTCTTCTAAATCTCTAGAGCCCGTGGAGGTTCAGACGAGAAAGACCGCCTCTTCCGAGCTCTGCGTTTAGGGAACTCATGGAGTTTTAGAGTCAGGAAGCCCTGGGTTTGAATCCTAGTTCTGTGACCTTGAGCAATACCTTCTCTTTCTCCCCAGAGCCGCAGATAGGAGAGCTGTGGAAAGGATTCAGTGAGCTAACATTTGGGCATCTAGTGTCTGGCCTGCTGTGGGTTCTCACTGGATGTGTCTCTTCCCTGTCCTGGGCTCTGTCCCCTCACTGAGGTCCCCACTACCACGACTGAAGCTCAGTGAGCTCATGAGAACAGAGCCATCTTGCTCACATTACAAAATCACCCCTGGATGACAGCCACAGCTTGGTGTGTGGCCTTCTTAGCATCTATCTATCCTGTGGTGAAGAAGTGAATGAAAACCCTGTGCATTTAGGGGCCCCCCACCCACCAAAGTAGGTGACACCAGGATAGGGGGAAGAGGAGGCTCCATTCAAAAAAGCCTGAGGGGTCCTGGTCCCTGCTGGACGCAGCCTGAAGGGGGTGGCGGGATCTGCCATTTGAAAGAAAGCCTTGGTGGGAGAAGCTATTCTGTTTTCTTCAGAACTAGTCAGACCATGCATGGAAACTAAGTTGACTTCTTCAGTCATACGCTGGAAGGGGGTGTTAAGGCTGTTGCCACACAGAAGAATGTTTGAGTTGTTAGAACAAAGCAGGCTGTGGAAATTGCCAGTACGTTCTGTGTATCACCGCAGAAGAATGTCTCCTCAGGCCAGAAACACTAGAGGCAGAGAAGAGCAGCCTGCTAATAATACCGGTATTAGGGGAGCCGGATTGTAATTTTTGTTTTCTGCTTTATTTGAAGATGTTTCTGTCACATAGCGTGTTATTTGGACCGTAAGAGTGCATTTTCAGTGGATGTAAAGTTAGGCGTAAAAGAAAAGCAAAAAGCCTCCGTTTGTTACTCCTCACTCTTATCCATAGAGGGACAGGGACAGACGGAAGTTCTTCCAAAGGAGAGTGAGCAGGACGAAGGCAGATTGGGTCTGTGTTGCAAGAGGGAAATTGAAGGACTTTGGGGGTATTTACTTGGAAGAAGGGGGCTTGCAGTGGAAGTGATGGCTGTTGTCAAAGGCCTGGGAAAAGGCTCAAGAGCTGACATCAGGTGGCCACACTCAGGCTGCAAAATGGACAGGACAGGACCATAGACTTCAAGTCGTGGCCAACACTTGCATCCCTCTAGAACCAAGGCTCCTTGCTTCCTGCTTCTGGAAGAATCCATGCAGAAAGTGGGGCTTGCAGGCCTGCCCCTCTCTGGGCCACCTCGGGACTTGCCTTACACTCAGCCGTCACCCCTGGAGTTGGGGATGTGGCATCCCAGTAACTAGCCTAGACAGGAGCCCGAGGGGAGGTTTATAGACCCAAGATCCCACAATTCTCTGAGAGCTTCTGGGTGATGCTGGTGTGGGTTCATGGCCGACCCAGCACCCAGCACCCAGCACCACCTCTGAGGCCCTTTCTGGCAGCTCCTGGGGCCCTGGCTCCCTCAAACGGCAACGTGTTGGTTCCTTACATATTCGCGCTTGGCCCGTCCTTTTTAGAGTCTGTTAAATGAAGAGGAACCAAATAAGAATGAAGAGCGAGGTGCGAGTGAATCCAGGCACGACTTGAGAACTGTGTTTTAACAACGATAGACCCCGGCACTCATTGCTCAGATTTACATCTGCACATGTTCATATCTGTGCTCGTGATTGTTGATCATTTGCAAATAATGCTCTGTTGTCTTAATTCTACTTTCATGGCTAATGATGTGTGTTTCATTCCGATCAAGCGTAGACTTAGAGTAAACATACATTTCTCAATATACTTCCCTCCGATCACTACCCAGGACCATGAGTCATTGAAAGAAATCGAGTGTGAGGGAGCCAGGATGGTGTCTGAATCCCGTCTGGTGCTGGCAGCCTTCTCTGCCGGCCCGCTAAGGACCTAGAAGGGGCGAGCCTGCTTGTCCTTGCTCAGGGCCTCCCTGCTGGTTGAGGGAGCCCCTGCGACTCTCTGATGAACGTCCATGGGCTTGAGGGAACTGCCAACACCAGTGATCACCGACCCGTGCAGAACAGTCTCTCTTTTGTTTCCAGAAATTTGTGATGTTTCCAGTTTGATTATCCAGGATCGATCTCCGCTGCCCCCATTCCTACTCAGCAGCAGGCAACATCATTCCCCAGACCCCCACCCCATCTTGCCCCAGCTGACTGTGGAGAGGCCCCATCCTTACCAGAGGGTCGCTCAAGGGCTTAGCCTCCTGGGTCTGGGCTCTGAGCACCCTGGACTCTTAGGTGTCTGTTGTGTGGTGGCGTCCTGGCCCCTCAGCTGGGCCCAGGCCCTCTAGCGTGGCTTTGGACGCCACTTGACTTCTTTAGCCCACATCTCACAGCAGCTGGCCTTTGCCTCTGCCTCCTGGTTTCAAGTCAGACACGGTCCCCAGGACTCTGCCAGTCTCTAGGCCGTGAGCCTCCCATGTCCCTGCAGGCACCACTCCACCAGACTGGTGGCTGAACCCCAAATGGTCCTTCCCTCTCCCTTCCATCCCTTGCCCCTTCCCTCTGCCAGCTTCGAGGGTGTTTCATGATGCGAGTGAGCAGGGAATGCTGAGGGAGGGATAATGCCAAGACAGAGAGTGGGGAGCCGGAAGGCACAAGCAAGGAGGAGGGTGGGATGAATCAAAAGCTGGCTTTGGGACAGCAGTTCCTGACAATAAAAATTAACACGTGCCATTATTTATATATGCAGCTGTATATACATCCTGTGAGGAAGGTGTTACCATCTCCACTTTATGGATGGAAACTGAAGCGGACTGAAGCGGGTCACGAAGTGACTTACTGAGATCACGAAGCTGGTAAATGGCAGAGTCAGGATTTGGACCTGGACCGGCAGACTTCAAAGCTTGTAGCCTTAAGCTCTCTGAAATCCTGTCCCAAGTTTCCACCTTGGGCAGAGTGGGGTCATGGGCCCCCGTGAATGTCTGATGTTAGCCATGGGCTCTCCCCCTCCCTGCCAGATACACACACCATCATTGAACCATGTGCATTCAGTCGTGATGGATGGATGCCTAAACCCCATGGGACCCATCTTTGTGCCTTAGGTTTGAAGGCTCCTGCTTTGGAGGCGGTGCCCATGGATGGCAGTAAGAGTAATAACAGAGATTTATACTTTGTTGAGTATTTATGATGTTCTGGGCACAGGGCTAAAGGCTTTCTGTGAATTACCTTGTTTACCCCTCCCAACAGTTTCAGGAGGAATTCTCATCCCCATTATGCAGATGAGAAAGCTGAGGTTTAGAGAAGTCGACTCACTATCCCAAGCTCAAGCAGCTAGTGAGCCCCACAGAGGAACTTAAACCTATAGGTCTGGTCTGCCGGCTCTGACGTCAGCACCCTGTATGCCTGCAGCTGCACTGCTGAGGGCTGGTGGTGCCTTCGTCCCTTCGGGGGACAATTTCTGGCGGGTGCTTCTTGAAGATTCTCACCCCCAACCTAGGCCTGCTGGAGTCTGCTTCACCATCACCTGTCCACACGGCTGACCCGTGCACACTCAGCGGAGTCTTCCGTCTTGGAGAGCAGGAGGACAGCATGACAAAAATAAAGGACAGGTTGGGGGGCCCAGGGCAGAGCTAGCCAGGGAAGGAGGAGGAAGATTTGTTCCAGGAAACCTAGAAGACCCCCACAGAGGAAAGAACAGTGTGAGGAAAGGAGGGACCGGAGGAGGTTCTGGGAAAGGGGAGCATTCTTTTTTTTTTCTTTGTTTGTTTTTTTTGTGGTTTTTTTTTTCCATTTTATTTATTTTTTCAGCGTAACAGTATTCATTCTTTTTGCACAACACCCAGTGCTCCATGCAAAACGTGCCCTCCCCATTACCCACCACCTGTTCCCCCAACCTCCCACCCTGACCCTTCAAAACCCTCAGGTTGTTTTTCAGAGTCCATAGTCTCTTATGGTTCGCCTCCCCTTCCAAATTTTTTTTTTTTAATAAACATATAATGTATTTTTATCCCCAGGGGTACAGGTCTGTGAATCGCCAGGTTTACACACTTCACAGCACTCATGATAGCACTTACCCTCCCCAATGTCCATAGCCCCCTCCCCCTCTCCCAATCCCACCTCCCCCCAGCAACCCCCAGTTTGTTTTGTGAGATTAAGAGTCATTTATGGTTTGTCTCCCTCCCAATCCCATCTTGTTTCATTTATTCTTCTCCTATCCCCCTAACCCCCCATGTTGCTTCTCCATGTCCTCATATCAGGGAGATCATATGATAGTTGTTTTTCTCCGATTGACTTATTTCACTAAGCATGATACGCTCTAGTTCCATCCACGTCGTCGCAAATGGCAAGATTTCATTTCTTTTGATGGCTGCATAGTATTCCATTGTGTATATAGACCACATCTTCTTTATCCATTCATCTGTTGATGGACATCTAGGTTCTTTCCATAGTTTGGCTATTGTAGACATTGCTGCTATAAACATTCGGGTACACGTGCCAAAGGGGAGCATTCTGAGGAGTCTGTTCTTGCAGAGTGAGATTCGGGCATTGGGTTCTGCAGCCAGTGGGTCGTTTTGCTTCTGCAGAGACTGTTGGTTGTGAGGTCAGGGAACAGGGTCGTAAAGCCTGGCAGAGGCAAGGATGGTGTTGGGGACCGTCAGGCAGGACAGGCTCCAGCAGAGCTGCGTCCAGACACAGAGATTAGAGGCTGCTCTTGGCTGCCTTGTCCCCTGGGATGGGCCCTCAGAGTCTGTTCTGCACATGGTCCTCCCCTGCCCACCTTCCCTGACCTCTGTGTCCCCATCTTTAGCACGGCCATCTCGAGCATGTGTCCTGAAACGTGGCCGCCACAGGACTTCCCAGGGTGGCCATTTTAAAGCATCCACATTAAAGTGACAGTGTCAGAATATACCAGCCATTCTTTTGTTCCCAGGTGTGTGTGTCCTGGACATCTACGATAGATGCCACCAACACATGCTACTTGGTAATCAAAACAGCTGAAGGCTTAAGGGTTTATTTTTAGGCTGGGTCCAAACATGCTGCTGCCTCAAAATGTCACTGCAGGGTCTCAGAGGGCCTGGGTGCTTGCTGGGTCTTGTCCAGGGCCATTGCCCATTCCCGGGGCCCAGCGAGGTCTAAGGCCATGGTAGGAGGTATTCTGGTGAATTGCAGATTCACTTGGGTCAGGAGTGGTGGGTCCTGAGAGCCACATCCGTCTTACTGGAGGGGAGGCTGGTGAGTTCCACATGGTGGGGTCCTGTCTCGTCTGGTGCCCCACTGTGTGGATCCCATACCCAGAGCCCATATGGAGAAGCTTAAGGCAAGTCTCCTCCCCTGCCGCCTAGCCAATAGTCTCTTCCAACAATGGCAGTGATAGCTCTGACTTCTTGGCCTGTGCACGTGAATGGCAATAGTAGTAACTGGTTGTCAGGGTTTAAGAGGACTGTGGGAACCAGAGCTGGAGTGTGGTGTGTGCTGGCGGGGATGCTCGCTGCCGTGGTGAGCGATGGTGCCCACTGATCTGTTGCTTTTGCCTCGGTAACAAGAATGGCTACTAGGTATGGAGCCCTTACCACCTGCCAGGCACTGCTTTAAGTGCTAAACATGGAGGTACTCTAAAGTCTTAAACAGCAATGCTAGGAAGTAGGTGTTCCCATTTTCCAGATGAGGAAGCTGAGGCACAGGGAGAATAGGTGACACGTGTCTGTGGTGTTGGGATTTGAATTCAGGCAGTCGGGTCTCTGAGCCCCACGACTGAGGATGAGATGTGCAGAGACCTAAGCCAGTGCCCTTCAGTGCCCAGGAGAAGCCAGGGCCTTGTCTTCTGCTGTAAGAGAGCCTTGAGGAGTGTGTGGGTCCCCCAAGGACAGGTCAGAGTCAGAGGCTGGCTTGCTGCTAGACTGTCGGGTGGGCTTTATCCACTGGGGCACTGCTGCCCTTAGGGGCTGGGGAATTCCTCCCAAGCTTGGATATTTAGCATCTCTGGTCTGCCAGATGCGCCCCTTTGCAAAAACCAAAAAATGCCTTCAGACATGGCCAAATGTCCATGGGCGGGGGGGGAGGTCCCCCCCCCCCCCCCGCCCCACCAAGGACCACTGCTGTAAGAGCCCAGAGATGGGAGCTTTGCTCCTGTCCCCAGGTCTCTCCCCCACCCACAGGTTAATATCTCTTATGTGATTGATTAGCTGCCTCTAATTGCTGCAAAAAAGCTGGCTTTCCTGGCCCCTAGGAAGGCAGGTGGGTTGGGCCTCTGAGTTTCTTTCCAGAAATCAGAAATTGGGGTGGGGCAAGGTGGGGCACGGGAAGGTGAGGCTGGGCCGTGGTGGCAACCGGACAGCATCCAGCTTCCAAGCCTTTTCATGGCCTTTTTATCCTGCTCCATTAGTGAGATGCATGGCATTTCTGTTACAACGTTTCCACAAAGAATCAATTGAAAAGATAAAAAATACGGCATCTGGAGAGTTTAAAATTAAATTCTTACAAAATACAAAGTGGAAGAGAGAATTAAAAAATAGAAACAGGGAGCCCCATGACTTGCACAAATCCTCCATTTGTTGCCTGGGAACTGAGCAGCCTGGCCTCAGAGGAGAAGGAATTCCAGGCTGCCTGGGGCAGGGGTCCTCTGAGGGCCAGGGGAGAGGGGGCGCTGCCCTGCAGAACTCACTCCAGGCCAGCCAGCAGTCTGCCTCTCCTCCTCTAGGGCCTCCCCATGCTCAGTTTCCGGGTCCTTCTTCCTTTCCTCTACACACACATACACTTCCATTATAGAAATAGATTCTTAATATAGAAAACTTGGAAAATGCAGACTAGTATAAAGGAGAATTTTACAAAATCATCCGTGATGTTGCCACCCCAGGGAACCACTGATAACACACCTCCTGTGCACTTATTCATGGACTTGACCAGAACTATAAATACCGTGTATCCTGTTTTGTATGTACATCATTTCTTCCCCACTTAATTTGTCCTGGACCCATGGGAGGAATCCAACTTTTCTGGGGTCTCCCTGTCCCTCCTGTCAGCCACAAAACATCTGCATGAGCCTCCCCAGGACTCGGTACTGCAGGGGCAGACAGAGAGAAGGACAGGAACACTCAGACTCCACTCATGTGCTCACAGCCTGGAAAGGGGCCCAGGACCCCTGATGGACTGACGGTTGTCACAGGGCAGTGTCTTTACCTGTAAAGACTTCCTGGAAGGACCCAAGCTGGGTTTTTGGAGGAATCAATCAGACTTGGCTGGAAGGAGGGACAAGGGAGGATGTTCCAGGTAAGGGGTAGAGTGTGAACAGTGGAGGGGGGAGGAGCTATTCCAGGCGCATTTGGGGGGGATCTTGGAAGGGATGCTCAGACCATACACAGAACAAGTACTCAGGCCTGCTGGCCACATTGACGATGAACAGTTGGTTGGAAAGGTGGATTTGAGGCTACTTACAGAGGAGCTGGATCGTGTTGGAGGCACGGATCTGGGCAGGGGTGGGGCTGGTGAGGGTGGGCTGGAGGGAAAAGGCCTTGTAGCTCCTGGACACTTCTTGCCCTCTGCCTCTGGAGTCCTTGGAGCTGCAGCTGTGAGCTGGGCAGCCCTGTGTCGGTGTCCTGCGCTGGCCACCTGGGTCACCCCTGTGGTCTAGACCACCCCGGTTTCATCTCTCCTGCAGCCAGGATCATGCCTTCATTGGCCTCTCCAAACCTTTTCCCTTTTCCGGACATCATCCACACTTCCCCTCTCTGCACACAGTCAGGGTCAGTGTCATGGGCGTACGATCGGGGCCTTCACCCAGGATCCTGCGCTCGGAAAGGGCCCATGCTAGTTGCTCTGCTGTCATTATCTTCAAATTCCTAATCATTTCTGAAGGAGGGGCCAGCTTCTTTGTTTTGCAGGGAGCACCACACATTATGTGGCGGGCCCAACACTCAGTAGAAGGTCTCATCTCTCATTTTTCCAAGGGCTTCATCGAGGCCCTCTCGATGAGGCCCCACAGACCTGCCACATTTCTGTCTGTCTGTCTTTCTCTGAGGCCACCCTTCTCCCTGGCTCTCAGGTGTGTTCGCCACACTTTGTCCCTCTCTGCACCCCGCATTCACCCTCTCTCTGCTCCTTCACTCCAGCCCACACCTAGGCTGGGTTACGAGCCTTCTTCAAAATTAAAAAAAAATCACTACCTTGCACACCTACTTGCCCCTCCTTCCAAGGGCCCTACCCTCTCCTCCTCCACTTCGTGGGGCTCCCCCAGAAATCTCTGTTGCTTGGTTGGCATTGGCGTCATCTCTGGGAGGTCTTGTTTCTGATCCCCTTCCTCCGTCTGCAGATCCTCTCTGCAGGATACTCACACAGCTGACCCAGGAGGACCCGGGGGACTTTTCCTAGCAGCTCACCCTTCTTGCCCTCCGAGCATCACCTCTCTGGGGCCATCCTGTACTGGTCCTCATCCTCAACTCCCAGCCCCCCGTGTTTTTTTGCCTTTCTTCTTTCCCTTACTTCTCCACCCCATGGATATGGCAAAACCCAAGAGGTCCATTCCAGCTATACCTATGGCTTCTAGAAGCCTGGGCAGAAGTAGCCCCATGATGACCAGCCAGTGGTCCAGCATGGGGTGGAGGTGTGGGGGACAGTGTAGGGAGGTGGGTGTTGGAACCAACAATGGGCAGGGATCAGCCAGGTGATAGTCCAAAGGGTGGTGGCTGATGGAGACTCAGGCCACAGGGATCTGGGGCAGGGGGATTAGGAAAGTGAGGGACACCCCCCCCATCTGAGTGTGCTACAGTAACCACAACAAACAGCACTTCCCTGCTTTCATTTGCTCCTTCATCACACGCTCCCCAAACAGTCCCCTAGCACCTATCCCAGCACCTATCTGAGCTGGGCACTGAGTGTGACTGTATAATGTGTGAATTCTACCGTGGGGTCACCTACAGGGGTCAGCAAGGCATTGGGAGAGCAGTGGGGGAACAATGACACCAATTCCAATCATTCCCACATTTAGCCTCTAGTAGAAATTAATAAATAAATGAAGAAACAAACAAAGCGATTGCAGCTTTTGATAAGATTTCTGCTGGAAATGAATAGGGGGCAAGAAGAGAGACTGTGGGAGCCTGGTATGAGTCTTCACAGAAGGACCCTCAGGATCCGAAGGGTGGGGTGGGCCGACCGGCCTAGAAGGGGCGCCAGGCAGAGACACACCCAGCACAAGACCCTGAACCAAGAAGCGGGGGCCTTTATGAGGCTCTGAAGGAGGTCTCCACTTGCTGGTGCTTGTTGGCTGGGCATGGCCTTTACTGGTGGCTGGAAGCACCCTGACTCCTGGTGATATTGATAACTCCGTCCTTTGTCACATGTCACAAAATGTCCTTGAGTACTTGAACCCTCATGACTCAAGGAGTGTCCTTTCAGATACACGACCATGGTCACTGCTCATTTCTTCGTGTCCTGCGTGACCTTTCATGCTTCTGCCCCATGCAAGGACCTCATATATGGGATGGGCTTGGAAGCGGGGTGGGGTGGGAGACCCAGGTCTGGGCTTCATTGCCTGGGAGGTTCACTGACAAGTGTCCAAGAGGCAGAGGGTCCTAAAGCTGGTTCAGGCTGGGATCCACCGAGGTTGAAAGGAAACTGAGATCCAAGTATCCAGGACCCCCTCCTGTAACAATGCGACGCCTCAGGGGGTGAGGTGATCATGCCAGTCTAGGCTGAAGTGTGGGGAGCGGGGTCCCGTCCTCTGGGAGGGGGGACTGACCAGAGCACAAGAAGATGAGCAGGGCTGAAGGCCAGGTGTGTATTTCGGGAACCAAGACAGGGCAGCCCCATGGGCTCGTGTGGCCCCTCAGGGTGGATCCCACTCTGACACCCATGAGCCTGCAGACAGCAGGCATGGGAGGCCATGTTAGCTCCACGTGGGGCCTCGGGGGCTGTAGTGTCCCTGGGCTGCTGTGGGCCCTTCACATATTTCCATTCCGATCCCACAGCCTTGAAGACTGTGGCCTCACAGCAAATTCCTTCCTTTTCCTTAGGGGAGGTCTTGACATCTTTTTCTTCAGAAATTTTGTTTGATAGCTATGGGAACGTAGAGGACTTGTTTTTATATCATCATCATCATCATTATTATCATATTAACCCCTTGCTCTGTGCCAGCATCCAGAGGAAAGGAGGATCAGAGTGGGGAAGTGTGGCAAAGATCCTAGAGGGAGTAAATGAGCTTGCCCTCTGAGTGGGACCAGTTCCTGTGTGATGCAGGCCCTGGAGGGGGGTGGGGGTGGGGGGCTTCCTGTGCTCCCAGCACATAGTCCATCCTTTCAAAGGGACGGGTTGGGGTGTCACGGCCCAGTACATGGGGGGAGCGGCCTCTGCCCACCCCTGCAGGTGGCTGTGCTGCTCCCTAGTCCCCGCCCCCCACTGATTCCTTCTGCTCTGGGGCCAGCGGAGCCCAGCCTGGCAGCTCTCTTGAGTTCAAGGAGGGGGTCAGAAGCTGCTCTGGCCAGTGTCACAGCCAGCCTGGTGCAAAGCTCACCTCCTCTCCCTAGCACCCCCACCCCTCTTCGCCTGCCGCGCTCGGAAGTGCGGTGCTATAAAAATCCCAGTAGTAATATGCAAATCGCCCTGATTATTTATGGCTAAGTTAGTAAATAAGCCAAAGAGACAAGGTGGGTTGTTGTTTTTACGATCTCTGCAGTCCTCGCAGGAAAATCTACGGTAAGCAGAGTTCTGGTGAGCTGAGCCAGAGCCCGCGGTTTAATAAACACAGCCTAATTACCAGGCACCGGGGACAAACAAGCGAGGGGGTTGAGCAGGGAAGGAAGAGGGAGCACAGCAGCCCAGCTGGAGGAGGGGGTTGGGGGCCTGTGGAGACAGAGGGCAGGAGCTGGAGGCTGGGCCCTCACTCCGCCCACTTCGCTCTGGTCCCGCCTCCAGGTGCCCGCTGGGAGGGGCGCGGTGGGCCACCACCACCTTACCTGGCTGTGGGTGCTGCTGTGGGTCCTGCCCCGGAAGAGGGAGCGCAGCTATCCCGGCTGCAGGAACCGGTATCAGGATGGGCCTGGCGAGGGAGGCTCTGGGAGACAGAGAAGGGAGGCGTTCTGTTCGACAGCAGCCTGGTGGTGAGGGTGGTGCGGCCTCTGGCTGGTTTCCCCAATCTCTGCCACGGCGGCCCCTGGGAAGCTGGGATCCGGATGGACTCGAGGAGAGAGATGGGGCAGGGGAGCAGGGGCGCTCCGCGGACTTGAGGAGAGCGGAAGCCAGGCTGCCAGGGACACAGCCAGAAGTCCTGCTGGGCTTTTGTCCCCCACCCTCTCCGGAGATTATGGGCTGACCTGTCAGATGGGAGTGGAGCGCCCCTCCCTGTAGGTGCCCCACCCATAGCTCACTGGGCGGAGCTAATGGCCCGGGGAGCACCAACAACCAACAAAGGAAAGAAAGTGCTGGATAAATACCCTGAGCTGCCTCTCTGTTCAGTAGCACAACTGAGTTGCATGTGCTACGCCCACTCCCAGCGCCCCTTTTGGGATTTAGCGCCCTCCACTCATTCTGGCACTTTCTGCAGCTGGCACTCCTTTGTGGGTTGCCTCCCCGTTCCTGTCTCACTGCCCCTCTCCCTCATCTTACCTCCAGGGATCACTTAACAAATAAACTCACTTGCATCCAGATCCCTAACCCAGGTGACCCCAGGTGACCATAGCTACCAGGCATTAAACACTTTGATAGCGTTAATTATAATATTAGCTATTGAGCGCTTACTATGTGTCAAGCATCATTCTAAGCCTACTTCTAATAACTCATTGAATCATTTCAACACTCTATGAGGGTGATACCGTTATTAATCTCCCATCTGACAAAGGGGGAAAAGAAGGCACAAAGATATTAAGGAGCCTGAACAAGGTCACACAGCTAGGAAGTGGCAGGGTCAGGGTCCAAACCCAAGCACTACTAACTTTAGAGACTGTTTTTTTGTGATCATCGTACTAAGCTCCAGGCTTTTCAAATATTCCCCAAGCGCCTCTTTACTCCAGGCCTTATGCTGGGACCTTGGGATCTAGAGATGAACTGGATGTGGGTCCTGACCTTGGAAAGCTTGGGGTGATGAGCAGAAAGAGGAAGGAAGTAGACAAGACCATGCAGTTTGGAGAGATGTGTTCAGAGCAAGGAGGGTTTAGAGGCAGAGCACCTGGAGGAATCAGGGAAGATGCCAGTAAGGGGTTGTCCCTTGGAAAAGTCTTAAAGAAGAAATGAACTAGAAGATGATGAGATGAATGGGGTAGGAAGCGTCCAGGCAGGGGAATAGTGGGTATAAAGGGGCGAATTCTGTGCACTATGGTGAGGTTCTGTGTGGCTAGAGACCTGGGGTGAGTCAGCCTCTTGCCTGTTTGTTTATTGTTATTGTTGTTTGGGGTGGGGTGGGCGCTGGTGACTGATGGGTGAAGAGGCAGAGGCCAGATTGTGAAGGGTCTTGTCAGCATGCCAAGGGAAGGGAGAGCTCCCCAGGGGCTCTGACCGTGTTTGCAATGCTTCGTTTCCTTGTGGGAGTTGAATACACAGGTGCTCATTATATTCTTCTCTAGCTCTTGTGTTTCTGAAAGATTCTTAGTTTTAAAAATGATTTAGGAAAATAAAAGCAGTTAGCAGGTAAACAAACTGACACGGATAGACCAGAATTATCATCTCGTCCCTGTGGGCACTAGTCCTGGGAAGGTACCCCGCCCTCCAAAGTCTTATAAGCTTTCTTGGCACCAACTCTTACAAAGGGAGTCAGCGTCGAGCTCCAGGAATGTTGAGCATCAAGACTTGTACAGTTTGGGTCTAGGATCCAAGGACACAACTTATTCTTCAATGCAGGTCCTCTGGATTAAGTCGGGGATGACCTTTTGGATTTGGGTCTTGGTCACACCAGCCATAAGTTGGCCAGTGTGCCATCTGTGTTCCCAGACAAGACATTAAAAATTATGGCGTTCAGTGCAATGTGGTATCCTGGATTGGGTCTTGGAACAGAAAAAGAACATTTGAGGAAAACCTGGTGAAATCAACATAAAGGCTGTAGTTTAGTTAATAGTAAAATGCCAGTGTTCATCTCTCCCATTATGGCCAACTACCATGGTTACAGAAGTTGTTTACACCAGGAGAAATGAGTGAAAAGTATACAGTAATTCTCTGTATCATCTTTGTAACTTTTCTGTAAATCGCAAATTATTCCAAGCTAAGGAATTCATGTAAAAATTGGAGTGGACAGAGGAGGACTGAGAATTGGCCTCTGTCACAAAGCCCTGTTCCCAGGCGACATGTGAGCATGGCTGAGGTGGGAAAGAACTATGATGGTGATAATGTCCAGCCCAGCCTTCCTCTTCTTGTGCATGTATAAATGCCTTTCTGGAACCCAGATATTCCATACCTGTCACGTTTTCCTGACTTTCCCACCTGCTAACTCTTTTCTAAAGGGAATGAAGGTGATGATAATGCACTTTGTGGAGAACATTCCACTTGATGAAAAGATTGACCAGAAGTTACCTCGAAGGGGCATGCTTTATTCCTACATTTTAAGAAATTCCTCTCCTAATGTTATATTTTTGCTTGCCTCTTTGGAAATTCCTGGAGTAGTGCAGACCTGTTTTCCCCAGAGGAGAGACAAGAAGAGGGCTTCAAGGATGGCAGAGCCCAGCAATGAAAATGGACTCGTATTAACTCCCTATGTGTACCACTAAATTTTAACCTTCTCTGGAGATTTCTTGTCTCCACTTTGCTTGGAGAGACCAAGTAATGGACTCGTGGACTAATGAGGAGTCAGTCACCCATGGAGGTCACCATAGGAAGACGTAGAGATAGTGAGTAACTTTCAGTCTTTCTTAGGCGACAATGGCAAATTGTCCTCGTTCTAATTGTCCCTGCTGATTAATGAGGTCACTTAAGGTATCAATTATTATCCTGCCAAGAGAATGTGTATCAGACTGAGACAAATGCCTAGGAACTTGCTTATTCTATTAAAAAATAAAGTAATGAGAGATGATTAACGGTATGTGCTCTGAGAGAAGCCACAGGAAGGGACCGGCAGGAGAGAAAGGTAGAAATGAGCCTTTCTGATTAGGGGTCTAAAAAGGCTTTTGTTTGAAAGTAGCTTTCTATGGACCCTCTTCCTTTCAACACCATGCCTTGGGGGAGCAGTCTAGACTCAGTATCTCTACTTCCTTCCTTCCTGTGAGCACCTTAACCCACTGTAACCCACTTTCAGCCTTACTCCACTTGGACTGCTCTGGAGAAAGTCACTACTGTTCTACCTGCCACAACCATTGGCCCTCCAGTCCTCCCGCTCCAGTTCCCTCAAAAGGGTTGCCCCCACTGACCTCGTGCTTCTTGAAATGCTCTCTTTTCCCAGCTACTCTGACGCCGCCAACTCCTCCTTCCTTCCTCCCTCCCTTCCATCTTTCCTCTTTCATTCCTTCTTCCCATGTATTTATTGGGCCCCTACTGTGTACTAGGCACTAAACGTAAAAAGGGGACCAAGATGACAGAATCCTTGTTCTAATTGGAGCTTATTTTCAAGCAGAGGAGGATAAGCAATGAACAAAAAGTGCCTGTAAATAAGATATTCAGTGTTTGGAATAGGAGGACAGTAAATCTCAGTGACAATAGAGCGTGAAGACCGGGCAGCATCAGGCGGCGTGGTCCGTGGGACCCCTCTGTAAACATGATGCTCCATCCATTCATGTGGCAGTCTCTCAAATCTTGCCATTATCTCTGGGGCTTTCATGTCTTTCTTTGTGTCATTTCAACCCCACCCCCCCCCCCCCGCCATAGACATGGGCCAGACCTTGAAGATCATTGGATTGTGCTTTGCATCAATCTGCTTTGGTCCCCGCTTTTCACCAAAGATGATTGAAGATGTCATCTGGAGGGGGTGGGGATGGGGGCGGTGAAACTCAGTTCCAGATTCAAGCTGATGGTTGTCTAATGCTGAGGTTCCAGACAAAGAGACCAAACCTAGGGACAAGGCAGGTCTGAACACAGAGCCGTGGACTATGATATGAATCACACCCCTCAGAATCGTTCAATATGGTGGCCTGAAAAACCCCAGAAGCCAGACTAGAATTAGGGATTCAGAAAGATACTGGGACAAAGAGCCTGAGAGATTGCCCAGACCCCTTGCAAAAACTCCCAGGTGACCAAGCAGTCTCACTGCCCCTCTGGCTCGGTCCTATCAGGTCTCCAGCTGTGGGCACAGGGAAGGGCTCTTTATTATTAACTGCACCTGTCATGAGAGGTCAAGCGGGTCAAGGTTTTCCAGGATCCCGTGGAAGCAGATAAAGTTTGCCTCTGCTAGAAGGCTGAGCAGCCTCCAGAAATATCCCCTCTCTTGGGGAGACTAGTAATTAAGCAGTCATGGCAAACACATGGAGGATGAACAGCTGGTTGTATCCATTTGTTCTCCTGTCTTTGGTTGGAGAACAAGTTCATAAATTACACGTGGAGTTGGATTTTGTCTTTCCTCTGCTCATGCTGTCCCTTTTGCTTGAAATGACCTCCCTGTGCTCCTGCTACCCTACATGCCCTTTGGATGCTTGGCTAACAATCTATCCTTTTAGATCAGCTCGGGCTGATGATGTCGAATTCCTGGAGCACATCGCTGTCACTGAACTTACTGTGTTGCATTATCATTGTGTCTTCAGCAGTAGTATAATTAATTATTAACTCCTACTGTGTGCCTGGCACTGATCTCTAATGCTGGGCATAGACCAGGTGACCAGATGGGTCAAAATCGCTGTCCTCATGGAATTCACAGAATAATGGGGAAAGGTGGACTTAATAAATAAGGATAAATCAAATATATAGTATGTCAGATGGGGATAAGAAACGCAGAACTAAGAGAAAAGGAGATGGGAAGTAGGGGGTGGGGAGAAGGTTGCAATTTTTTTTAAAGATTTTATTTATTTATTTGACAGGCAGAGATCACAAGTAGGCAGAGAGGCAGGCAGAGAGAGAGGAGGAAGCAGGCTCCCTGCTGAGCTCAATCCCAGGACCCTGAGATCATGACCTGAGCCGAAAGCAGAGGCTTAACCCACTGAGCCACCCAGGTGCCCCGAGAAGTTTGCAATTTTAACTAGAGTGGTCATCGAAGACCTCGATGGAAAGGTGATATGTGAGAAAAGCTCCTGAAGAAGATGGGGGAACCAGTCAAGCACGTGCAGGGAAGGAGGTGGGATGATAGCTGGGAAAAACTGAGGGAACAGCAGGCACAAAGCCTCTGAGACAGAAACTAGCTAGGTACGTTCAGGGAATAGCATGGGGGCCATTACAGCTAGAGTGAGTGAGCAGGGGAGACTATTAGGTGATAGAGAGAGAGGGAATGAGAGTGAGCAGTGATGGCAAGAGGTTTGCCCAGGGCCTTTGGGTCATTATGAAGCCTTGGGTTTTATCCCAAATCAAGTGGGACACCTTTAGAAGAGTTATAAGCAGGGAAGTGACGCAATCTGACTTAAAGTGATCCTGCAGGCTGCTGTATTGAGAATAGTCTGGAGGGGACAAGAGGGATATAGGGAGAACAGTTGGGAGGTTATTGCAATCAGCAAGGCAAGAGATGGAGGTGGGGCGAACCAGGATGATAACAATGAAGGTGATGAGATGTGGCTGAATTTCTGGATAAATTAATAGAAGTTTCTGCTTTTGAGCGTGAACCTCTTGAGGGACATTTCCGTGTCTTATACATTTCTGTCCTCAGAACCAAACATAGTACATGATGTTTAATAACGCACACAATATTTGTTGAATGCATGGTTGATGAGAAAGAATTTTAAAATGTTAATAATAGGAATAAGTCAGCCCCTGGTCTCTTTTTGGAACCTGTCAGATCATCGAGCAAATCCTGGGTAACAGTCCTCGATTTTCCAAGCTTTTGTCATTAAGAAGGCTGTTCATGGGTATGCTGGATCAAGAAGTGTGGGGCGTGCTCGCTTCAACTGTGTCTGTCTATTTTTCTTGTTGCAGGACTTCTCAGAGCCTTTAGTACACTGATGTGCGGGTTCCCAACATTTCTTAGCTTGAAGTGCCATTAGGTGCCTCAGTTATTTTTCCATGGATAAAACGGGTGCTCCATGGGTAAAAGAAATACCTATCAGCTCTACTTACTAAATAGTTAGGTCCAAATGGCTAAATAAGTATTTATACCCTAACCATTTTGTAGTTGTTTGAACAAATAGTTGTTTGAACAAATAATAAGTATAAATTGAAAGAAAAAAAATCCAATTTTTGTTTCTTCCTTAAGTAACCCCCATTACTTACGAATGGGCTGTGTGTACTCGTTGGGCTACGCCCAGCTTCTCAAACCTTGGAGTCAGATTGGGGCCACCACCCTCATATCCTCATATCCTCATATCCAGTTTCACATTGATTTTCACCCAGCATCTGCGTTATATACCACACCAACCCCTAAACCCGCAGCTTGGCAAAGATATGATGTCATCTCATGGAATGTAACTTCATGTTGAAACTGTGAACTGCCTCGAGCTCATCCTTTGGGTGGCCAACAGGTATGAGGGTCATAGATTCCTTTGGAAATTTAAAATATTCCACACCGCTCTTAAGAATTCCCTGCAGCACCGTAGCCTACCACGGCACACTGGGTGCTACTTTGGATGTAGCCCTTCCCAAAATTATTTCTTTCAGGCTTTCTCCGGCAAATCTACACACATCCCACAGGATGCAGCACGGAGAGAGAATACCCAAGGCTCCTTCCTGCAGAATCCGAAGCTGCAGCTCTATGGGAAACACTCCTGGGTATTGACAGAGTGAGCATGCTTAGCATTTGCATTCTAAGCATACAGTGCTGCTTCCTTATTTTTAGCTGTCAGCAGGTGGGCCTGCTCTGACTCCAGACCTTGCTTCTAAAGTCTGCATGCATCCCAGACAGGGTATCTGGAGATTTGGATCCCTAGCATCGCTCCCACCCAGCCATACTTTGGACAGGTATACTGGCCTCCCCAAAATGTTTGTATGTGTGCAGCTGAAAGCAGACGTTTCTAAAGCCAGTGGATGTTTTCTGGATAGACCTAGACCTTTTAGAGAAGATCCTTTGGACTGAAGCTGGGATTTTTTTTTGCTGATACGTAGCTAATGCCAGGTCATCCTCAGAAATGAGGGGGTTATTCCAAGGATCCCCAGTCTTGGGACAGCACAATACCCAGCTCTACAGATTTTTGGTTACTGTGGATTTCAGGACTTCTGAGACCAGGAGTGTCAGTGGTCTCATGACCAGTTTAGCAGTAGCAGAAGCTCTGTGACCTGCCTTCTCTGAGCATCCCATCTCCCCGAGAGTGCTCCACAGTCCTCAGCCCGCAGGTCCTCTAAGAAGAAAAGAGCTCATGACACAGACAGTTAAAAGCACAGAAAAGCCCTTTTTCTGCAAGTTCCCCAATTTTAGAAGCTCCTGATGCAATGCAAATGGGAATCACCAGAGAGAACCTATGTCTGTAGGGGTGTATGTATGTGTCTATGTATTGTGTGTGATTATGACTAATGTCCATCAATTACCTGCAAATGACTAGACAGTGCCTGTAATGATAGTTCTGTTTTTAGCTTAATGGTTTATGTATCTAACTAGTGGCTGCTGTCTGGAGTGTGGCTGCTGTCTGGAGTAAGGCTGCTGGCAAATCAAAACACTGTTTGCCAAGCTTGTCAGTGTGACAAATGTTGCTTGCATTTACTCTTTTATTCCCAAGGTCAATTGACATGTCTTTTTTTATATTACTGTTTGATGTGCTAAGAGCCTTAAATGAGAGCCAGCCAATAAAGGCCCAATTTGCTATATTACTGCTTATTCCTGGATAATTCTCTATTAACTGGGCTATTTAAGATTTCAGAGAAGTGACATGCGTGGGTTATCCTCAGAAATAGGGATTTATTGCCAGGATCCCCGGGTCTTGGGACAGCACAGGGACCATCCCCTCGGGCTTTTGGTCATCCTGGGTTTCAGGGCTTCTGAGAAGAGGAACCTTGGCGGCCTCGAACGTTGTAACCTGCCTTCTCTGGACATCTATCTAATTTCCTAGGTGGTGTCCCACAGAACCCCAGGCCGTATACGCTAAGGGTAAAATGGTCTCTGGTTCCAAATGGGTTGGGAGCTCTTGGCATCATCTACTCCTGTCTTGCAAGTTTGTTATTCACCCATTAAATGCCTCCACAAACACTTTATTTCTGTTGTTTTTTTTTTCTCTGAAAACTCCTTGCCTAACTTTTTCCAATTCCGTTTAACTGATAGACACCCTAGAATATCCTTTGAAGAACCGTCTAGTTCTTGACTTGTACTTTGCAGACGGATCGGGTTGTGGTCATTTGTTGCCCTCTGTGCTGGGGGGTCCCTGCCACCACCCACAGCTTCCGTGATATGCTCAGAGGACTCACAGGATGTAGCCCATTGTTGTCCTCCTGGCTATGATCTGTCACGGTGAAGGCCATGGGAAACCGTGCACGGGAGGAAGTCTGGGGGAAACCCGGCACAGGCTGCCAGGAGTCCTTTCCCAGTGGGTTCATGCAGAATGTGCTTAATCGCCCTGGCAAGGAACACACTTGTGAAATGCTGCCACCAGGGAAGCCCACCGGAGACTGAGTGCCCAGACTTTTTCCTGGGAGCAGCGACATCGGCACTGTCTGCCCAGCGTGTACCAAAGTTCCAGATTCCCAGCAGGAAAGCAGGTGTTTAGTATGAACCGTAATGTTCACATAGATAGTTTAGATGACTCTTACCAGTTCTGGGAAAGGTGGGGACCCTCCTGAAATCCAGGTTCAATATCAGCCAAAGGCTGACCTTGTAAGCTGGCCGTCAAACAACAGTAATCGCGCCTTTTCTGTCTGCTCTCTGATGGTTGAGTATCCACTCATTCATTCCTTTTACATTTGCCTTAATCTGTTTGACTGCTATAACAAACGTTCCGTAGACTGACTGGGTGGCTTGTAAATGACAGAGATGTATTTCCCATTGCTCTGGAGACTGACAGCACAAGGTCGGGGGGCCAGCACGTGAGGATGTGGTGAGAGCCGTATTCTGGGCTGTAGGCTGCCAACTTCCCCTTGTACCGTCTCATGGTAGAAAGCAGTTCAAGTATCCCATGCAAGAGGGCTCCGCCCTCACAACCTCATTTAAACCTAATTACCTCCCAAAGGCCCACCTCCTAATTATCACGCATGGGGGGAGTTGACTTGCAACATAAGAATTTGGGGCGAAGGCATTCACTTTCTAGTATGTGCTGTATACTAGCGATGCAGAGAAAAAGTTAAATCTAGTCCTTGCCTTCATAAGACTTATCATAAGAAGGATAGACAGATACATCCCAAGCAATTCAATAAGCAAATCAAGCTATGACAGAATGAGTATTGCAAAGGAAGAAGTCCTCTGTCCTCTGAGAACATTGATCAGAGATCCCTATGCCCTTTCCCAGAGGAGGTAACTTTCAATCTGAGACCTGAGAAGCTAGTGGGGGGTAGAAAGGGGGGATGGTGGCAGCTTGGATGGCTAAGGGGAGGCGGGCAGCTCATGCAGCCCTAGGGGCAGCTGATGCAAAGGCCCTGGGGTGGGAAGAAACACAGCACATTCAAGAGAAGTGTACAGGCCTGTGTGGGTGGAGGGGAGAGAGACATGAGCTGAAGCAAGAGAAAGGCAGGCTAAATAACGCAAGCACAAAGCCTTGAGCTGCATCCCCCAGGGGGGCATCCTGTCTGTGTCAGCCCTGGGAGCAGGCAGCTCTCTGCTTCCTCTTGAGTAGTGGCACTTGAGTCACAGCAGTGTTTATGCAGTGTTCTTGCCCCTGTCCTCAGAAGGCTGCCCTGGGCCCCTTTCCCTCGGGAACCGCGAATAAACAAGCTATCATTTTGTTGACAGTCCACTCTTGATCTGCTGGCCTCACCACACTGAATAATAATAAAAGCTACATTTTAAAACACTGTGGTAACAACCAATCCTCAAATCTCAGTAGTTTAACCCACCAAGGTTATTTCTTGCTCAAACTGTTAAATCCAAAACAGCTTGCAGGGGCTCTGCTCTCTGATGGCTGGAGTCACCCTAAGACCCAGGCTGGCAGGAACCAGGGATCCCTGCAGCGGGGGAATTGGGCAAGAGGTGCACAGGCTCTTCAAGCCTCCCTCCCAGAAAGAGCGCACTCCGCAGCTACCCGCATAGCCTTGGCAAAGCCAGTGCCACGGCCAGGCTTGCCCTTGGCCATGGTGGGGAGATGCCATTCTACCGGGTATCTGGGAAGAAAGCAAAGCCAGGGGTACGTGCTGAGGAGCACCAGTGACTGCCCAAGGGACCCATGAGGATGCAAATAGATTGACTGCTCTGGGAGGTCAAGGACGCCTCTTTTGGAAACACTGAAGTGTTGAGACATTTGTGATGAGATTTGAATGATGGGAAGGAGTTTATTAGCCCAGGAGTGGAGGGGAGGTGAGAAAGTGCTCTAAAAAGGAAAAGGCATGTGCAAAGACCCTAAGGAAGGGGTAGGTGCATACTGAAGGAATTAAAGCCTGGAGGAGGTTGAGAAAGGTAAGGGAAGAACATTTTATCACTGACAGTGTTTGGAGAGCAGCTCATGGGAAGCCTCTGTTTTATTATCATTTTCAGATTCTCCACAGGAAACACACAACTTATTGCCTGCACACTTGGGGCTGACCATGGCCCCTGCCCTTGACCTAGGAAGACTGACAGGGCCAGAGCCAGGTGGGATGCAGGGTCTGAGTCTTCCAGGCTCTGTGGAAGGCACTAGGGATCCTGGCCTTAATCTTTTTTTTTTTTTTCCATTTTATTTATTTTTTCAGCGTAACAGTATTCATTCTTTTTGCACAACACCCAGTGCTCCATGCAAAACGTGCCCTCCCCATTACCCACCACCTGTTCCCCCAACCTCCCACCCCTCACCCTTCAAAACCCTCAGGTTGCCCCAATCTCCCACCCCTGACCCTTCAAAACCCTCAGGTTGTTTTTCAGAGTCCATAGTCTCTTATGGTTCGCCTCCCCTCCCCAATGTCCATAGCCCGCTCCCCCTCTCCCAATCCCACCTCCCCCCAACAACCCCCAGTTTGTTTTGTGAGATTAAGAGTCATTTATGGTTTGTCTCCCTCCCAATCCCATCTTGTTTCATTTATTCTTCTCCTATCCCCCTACTCCTGGCCTTAATCTTAAGAAGGATGGGAAGCCATTGGTGGATTCAGCACTAGGAGAGTGAGAAGTTTGAGGTCTTGGACATCACCAGGGTCCAAGATCCTGGATGACTCTGGGCATGGAGGTAGAAGGAAAGAGAAGGTTCTTGAGGAGCGGGAAAGACAGGGAGGCTTGAGAAAGCCGAAGACGAGCATTCTCTTACATCTGGGGCCATGCCACCAAGCTCTCCTCTGCTCACTTTAGAGTCAATGGGGGAGAGAGCCAACAGCAGGAGGGGCTTTTGCTGATCTTGCCATCCCCTTAGCCCAAGTGTCTGATAAGCCTAGATTCCACTCTTGAAGCATGCCTCATTCCTTTCATTATGGTATTTAGACTCATCAGATAGACGGTGGGAACGTCTGAAAGTTTTATTTGCTTATTCCGATGCACAGCATCGTTACTGTTCCTGTGAGGTCATCAGCTTGTCTCAGATTTATTTGGGGACCCAGAGTGAGTGAGGGAAGATCGGGCACGGGGGGTGGGGGAGGGGAGTGATGATTCAAGTATCCAGACGGGAGATCCAGGCTTTCACACCCCCTCCAGCGTTAGCACTTTTGAGGAATCCTCCATTTTAGAATTTATCTACCAAGGCTGGGAAAGCAAGAGCAGGATGGTAAATATCTGATTAGAGAAAATGCCTTGTAAGCTGCAATTCCATATATTGCAAGCGATAAAACTGTAATTGTTTGTTGACAGTGTACATTAGCTATGCGCGGCTTGTGTCAATATAGTACCAAGAAACTAGGGTCTAGGAATCTTTAACGGCAGCTCAGAAATATCATGGGAGCAGCCTTGGTGAAGTGTGAGAGGCCCACATGAAGCTGTGTTGTTGAAGGAAGAGTCTCCCCAGACCGTCTGGGAAGGACACCCAAGGGCATAATGCTAGTGGACACGGGGGAGAGCCAAGTTGCACCTGCTGTGACTTGGGCCCATTTGGAGGTTGGAGACACCTAGGGACGGTTGGGATGGGGCCTGGAGAACAGTTGCAGATAGAGATCTGACCCTAGTGGGGACAATTCAATATTTTAATGCCTGCCATTGAGGGCAGCAATCGGTCATTGGCAGACATGCGTGTCTGGGTATGGGGGAAGGCTATCTGGTGAATGCGCATGTCAGAAGGAAGCCAAGGGACATGTGAGCAGTCGCTTTGGGGCTGGAGTATGGTTCCAGTAGGCAGTCCTTTTCCAGTAGAGACCCAAAAATGCTGCAGGTGTGTGTTGGAGGGGGTTGGTGCTGGAATGTACAGGAAGCAGCTGGAGAGAGGGACCTGGGAAAGACCAAGCAGGAGCTCAAGGCTCAATCTGCGTAGACCAAGTTTAGGTCAAAACTAATGGAGGATTCAGGTACTGTCCAATAGAAACACAGTGTGAGCCACAAGTATAATTTTTAAAAATTTTAAATTTAGAAGACGTTATAGATTCATAGAAGGTTGAAAGACAGTACAGAGGTTCCATGTGCCTTCCCCAGTTTCCCCCAGTGGGTACATGGAATGTAACGGTTGGAAAATATCAAAACCAGGAGACTGACGTTGGCATGGGAGTATGTTTATGACTTTGTCATTCTGTCACATGTGTGCATTTATGTCCCCACCACTGCCATCAAGATACAAACTTGGTCCATTGCCACAAAGAGCTCCCTCCTTTATATTTACCCTTCTTTATAGTTACCCCACTTCCCTTCCTCTCCCTATCCCTTACCTTTGGTCACCACAAATCTGTTTTCCATCTCTCTTTTTAAAAGATTTTATTTATTTATTTGAGAGAGAGTAAATAATAGATTATTGATTTAAATTACCCTTTGAGAGAGAGAGAAAGAGAGAGATTATGAGTAGTGGGGTAAGGTGGAGGGAGAAGCAGGCTCCCCGCCGAGCAGGGAGCCCGATGCGGGGCTTGATCTCAGGACCCTGGGATCATGAACGGAGCTGAAGGCAGACGCTTAACTGACTGAGCCCCCTAGACGCCCTGTTTTTAATCTTTTTAATATCATTCCAGGAACCTGATATAATGGAATCATCTGGTATGTCGTTTTTTTTTTTCTTTTTTTTCTTTTTTTTTTAGAGAGAGAGAGAGAGGGTGCATGCATACACACAGGAGCAGTGGTGGGGAGAGGGTGGGGAGAGAGAGAGAGAGAATCTTAAGCAGGCTCCATGCTTAAGGTAGAGCCTGGTGTGGGGCTCAATCTCATAACCCTGAGATCACAACCTGAGCCAAAATCAGGACTGAGCCACCCAGGAGCCTCTGATGTGTCATCTTCTGAGATGAGCTTTTTTTTTTTTTTTCATTCAGCATAATGCCCTTGAGATCCATTCAAATTGTTGTACGTACAACTAGCCCATTCATTTTTATCTCTGAGCAGTAGTCCGTGGTGTGGAGGTGCCGTGGTATGTGGAATGGGGTTCGTCATTCACTTGCAGGACATTTGGGTCCTTTCCAGTCATTGATTATTACCAAAAAAGAAAAACTATGAACAACTGTGTACAGGTTTTTGTGATGACACAAGTTTTCATTTCTCTGGGATGAATGCCCAGGAGTGTGATTGTTACATTGTATGTGTAGACTTTTTTCTTTTTTCTTTTTTTTTTAATGAAATGGCCTCTTTCCAGAGTGTCTGTTCCATTTTACATCCTACCAGCAAAGTCTGGGAGATCCACTTGCTCCATATCATTGTCGGCATTCAGTGTTGCCCCGATTTTTATCTTCTCTTTTCTAACGGTGTGTAGTAGTAAGTAGCCCACCTTCCCACATGGTCTCACTTTGCATTTCCCTAGCGGCCAGTGATGTGGAGCATTTCTAATATGCTTGCTTGCCATTCTTGTATCTTCTTTAGTAAGATGTCTCTTTGTGTCTTTTGCTGGTTTTCCAACTGGCTTATTGGATCCTTGACTCATTGTCAATCCTCGGGGAAAAGCAGCCTTTCACCATTAAGTGTGAGGTTAGCTGTAGGATTTTTGTAGATATTCTTTTTTTTTTTTTCATTTTATTTATTTTTTCAGCGTAACAGTATTCATTCTTTTTGCACAACACCCAGTGCTCCATGCAAAACGTGCCCTCCCCATTACCCACCACCTGTTCCCCCAACCTCCCACCCCTGACCCTTCAAAACCCTCAGGTTGCCCCAACCTCCCACCCCTGACCCTTCAAAACCCTCAGGTTGTTTTTCAGAGTCCATAGTCTCTTATGGTTCACCTTGTAGATATTCTTTATATCAAGTTCAGGAAATTTCCTTCTATCCATAGTTTTCTGACAGTCTTCTCTTTTTTTTTTCCCCCTGTCATGAATGAGTGCTGAATTTTGCCCGGTGCTTTTCCTACATCAGTTTATATACTTGTGTGATTTTTCTACTTTCGTCTTAGTAATGTAAATTACAGCAACCGATTTTCAAACATTGAACTAGCCTTGTGTCTTTGGAACAAACCCCACTTCTTTATGGTTTACAATAATTTTATTATATTTCTGAATTCTCTTTGCTAATAATTTTTACGGATTTTTGTGATTATATTCATGTGGGATATGGGTCTTTAGTTCTCTTGATTTGGACTGTCTTTGGTTTTGGTATTAGGGTAATACTGATCTCATAAAGGAGTTTGGAAGTGTTCCTTCTTTTCTCTGTTTTTTGGAAGAGAATGTGTAGCATTTGTATTAATTCTCTCTTATATGCTTGGTAGAATTCTCTAGTGAAACCATCTGGGCTGGTATGTATCTTTTTTGGGATTTTTAAAATTACTAGTTCAATTTCTTTAATAGTGGTAAGGCTTTTCAAATGATCTCCTTCATACTGGGAAGCTTACATTAGGTTGCCCTTTTCAAGGAACAGGTCCATTTCATCTAATTTGTCAAGTGCATGTATATATCTGTAGTTTTTTCTTATCATCTTTTTGATATCTGCAGGATCTGTTTTCTGTAAATTTTGCCAAGTCTGGATAGTTGCCAATGTGAGAGGTGAAAAATGAGTCTTGTGGATTTAGTTTCCGACTTTTTTTTTAATATTAAGTAGCTGGATCATTTTTCTATTTTTGTTTGTGTCCTTTGCCCTTTCCCTTTTTACTTGTTTACCCTTCTCATAATTTGTAAGTGTTCTTTATAGATTACGAATGCTCACCCTCTTCTTGTCATATATATTATAATCTTCCCAGTTTGTATTTTTCCTCCTTTTTTGTTTTTTTTTTTTTTTTTTTGCAGTTTCTTTTGCTTTGCTACATGCTTTTAATTTTCACATAATTAAATCAATCAATACTTTCCTTTAATGCCTCTGGGATTTCATGCTGTCTCCACCATAATCAATTACAAGAAATAGAATTCAAATCAAATTAGCTTGAGAAAAAAAAGCAAGCAAGCAAGCAAGCAAACAGAGAAGGATTGTTGGCTCATGTAACAGGGCACTGCAGAGTTGAATGTCTCTGCATGGCTGGCTTGAGGATCTCAACAATGTATCATCAGGGTTCTGTCTCTCTTCTCTCACTTTCAGCTTTGTCTGTATCATGGATATATATATATATATATATATATAAAATTTTGTAAAATAGCTAGGCTCTGGATACTGATAAAAAGGCTGCTGGCAGTCCCAAGCTTACATCCTAGTGATTTAGAATCCAAAACTAAAAGGCTCTCAGAATCTGTATATCATATCCCATGGAAGGACTCAGAATGACCCTGCTTGTGTTAAGTGCCCTCCTCCTCCTCCATGCCTTGAACTGGTCCTTAAGATGAGGGACATGCCATGGTTGGTCATTTGCCCAGTTCTGTAACAGGTGGACAGGCGGGGTACTCTATGCAGTGACAGCTCCCTAGAAGAATGATGGTGGAAGGTAGGAGCCAAAGGAGTCCTTTAAACATGTCACTCTTAGAAAGATCTTCCCCACATAAGATGATAAAAAAAGTTGTTTTTTCCTAATATATATGGTCTCAATATTTTACATCTAAATTTCTGACCCATATGACAAAGTGAGGGAGACAGAGACAGAAGGTCAGGGGCAGGTAGAGGAGAGATTATGGGATGCTGTAGGCATCTCTTGCTGGAGGCTTTTGTGTCAGAAGAGAACATGAACTTGAAATTTTTTGGTCACCTGTTTCACAGCTCCACCACTTTCCTTCTCTGTTCCTTGAGTTTACTTTGAGTTAACACGAATCCTGTAAGATTAGAATGGTGGGAAGGGCAAGGACTTCATCTAGCACAGGGCTTTCATGGTGGGCTTTGACACCTATCTAATTCGATGTGTCTGAACCCAGAGTTCATGACTCCAGGGGACATCTGGACATCCACATATTATTTGACAATGGAAGGAATAGAGCGGGATCCAGGAGCTCCATGGGTATCCCAGACTACTTGAAAATGAGGGTAAAGGTGAACCTTGAACTCCCTTAGAGCCTTGATGGGGGTGCAGGGATGTAGGGTGAGACCCAGGGAGGAGATAAAGGACAGAAGCAGACAGGGGACTGGCCCCCTCACCACCTCCTCGGTGCATACTCAGGTGGCCGTGGACACCTGCTCTCCTAAAATATGTTCCCAAGAGTTAAGTGAAAGCTTCTTTATTTTATCTTCTTAACATTAGAAGAATCTTTCCCAAATGATTCTCTTGTGCTGCAAACGAATTATCTCAGGTTCAACAATCCTTTCCATTTCACCTTTGTTTCTTTCTCTTCACCGAACTCACAGAAAAAAATTAAGCATTTTAATTTTAAAAGCATGTACGGTCTGATCCCATTTGTATGAAATTATTTCATTGATGATGATCCCAACTATTGATCCCTCCGTTACTTTGTATGTCAGCTGTCAAGCACGTTATTTCTAGATTGCATTGGTTTTTCTTTTTTTACTTTTTGCTTTCATCTTTTAAAAAATAATAAGCACTTATCATTTCTATGAAAGCAGTAGACTTATTCCTTTTAAAGAATAAATTCTGTGATGAGAAACAGCCACCTTCTGATACTTACACTTAGGTCTGTTTTCCTCAGTATCCAAGTGAATGTTGTCTGTTGGCAATTATTAGTTGTTAGTTTGTGGTGAAGTCAACCCAGAGACACAGAAAACCTCATCTAGTAAGGGAAGGGATGGGAGAAGACACCCAAAGAGGAGAAAGGAGAAGAGACATAGATGAGGCAGGCCTCCGGGTCGGGGGATGGCCTGTGGCTTCGGGGGAGTGGCCTCCACCTGTCTGTGACAGGAGACGGCCGCTTGCCACCACCTCTGCTCCTTCACCTCTTTGTCCTTGGACACCTTGCCGATGTGCAGTGTTAATCTGCTTTCATATCATTCCCTGGGCCGAAGTCAGCATTGTGCATCCAGCAGGTGCTCAATAAATGCTTAACGGATGCTCATTTCCCAAGGGGGTCATTCTCCCTAAATGGTACCTCTTTGTCTTTCAGGCTCACAGGCTTTCAGCTGCCAGCCACCATCGTCAGCGCCGCCGCCACCCTCTCTCTGCGTCTCATCAGTGACTACGCAGTCAGCGCGCAGGGCTTCCACGCCAGCTATGAAGGTAGGTGCCTCTGGGCTGGGCCACCAGGGCCTGGCATGTGAGGTCGGGATGGCCCTGGGCAGGGCCGTGCTGTTCTCAGCTGTAGAGAAGAGGTGCTTCAAATTCAGAGCTCCCCCTGTCCTAACAAGGCTGCCTACTAACCTGTAACTCGGTTACCTAAATTGTCTGTGCCATGTTCCCAGGAAACTGAAAATTAAAATCCGAGCTTGGCTGCAGTCATTTATCCTGAGGGTCTGGTCTCATCCTACTTCTCTGTCCCTTAAATGCATTTGGTTGTGTTTTTATTTTTTTTAAATTCTGCTTTCTATCAGGCTTAATGGTGTAAGGTATCTCTGCTTGGTTTTGGAAATAAGAGAGGTAGAAAGCCTAAGTAAAAAGAAATAAAATAAGGAGCTGAAAAAAACACTTCCGCTCAATCTAGTGACGGCAAAGCGTGAGTGTTAGGTCATTCAGAGAAGAACTGTCCGTTGTTCCTTAACAGCACGGATTAGGCTTTCTTGGTTTGAGTTATGCAAATAATTTCCACTGCTCTTGTCGTGTTTAAATACAGTGTTGGCATTCAAATTAACACTAATATCTTCAGATTATACACTATTATTATTATTATTAACTTTATTATATTAGTTCAGAAGGTGCTACTTCTAGATCTCTGTCATTTCCCTGGGAAATTTACATCTCATTAATAGGTAATTATGCTGCTCTTGGCTAAGACTCACACTGCTATTTTGTGTTGAGATCATTAATAGGCATATTTTAAGACCATTAATGATAATTAATAACAGTAATGACATAATACCCTAGTAAAGCATGCCAGTTATTTGAAAGCGTTCTTACCTCCAAGAACTTAAAGAAAAAGTGATGCTTTTTGGAATGGAGCTATAGCAACATAGAAAGAGATACCACCTTTTTCCCAGCTAGGAATGCACCACGGAAAGAGAGCAAGTCCTACTCCTTTGGCAAAATCCATCCCTGGTAGTCGGGGTGTGGGGAATAGAGTTTGATGCTTTAACCTGAGTGAGGACTCCAGAGAAGAGGCTCCATTATTTTTAAACTAAGGGTTCCTGAGAAGGCTCCAGAAAAAATTCTGCATGCCTTTAACTGATAATTTCTGACATAATTCTAGCCTTTAACGGTCTTTAATTAATTAAATGATTAAAGGTCTTTATCAGGAGCCCTCCGTTAAAGGCTAGAATTATGTCAGAAATTATCACGTCCTCCCAATATCAAGTCTGTGATCTTGGTCATTCTGCCATATATATCTTCACCCCAAACCTTTGTCCCTGAACCCAAAGTAACTTTCTCCAAATTTGAGTTACAAATGTCTTACCAAGGGAGGCCTCTTCAGAAATCCCTTACAGCATCTCTGGTCACGAGTTCCTTTTACAGCATGTTGGCCTTGGAGACATGGGGTGTGTTTGGGGCTAGTGGTGGAGATAACTCAGGGATACCACAGTTGGTGTCTGCAGAGATGCTGGGAGGGGCTGACATTGGGGAGCCCTAGCTGGACCCTTATGATGTCCTCACTCCACCATCCTTGTAGATATTTGTCTGAAGCCTGGACTTGCATGAGTGTTCTCTTGATCTCTGCCCATATTGCCTCTTCTGGGAAATAAGGCAGAGCAGATATGAGGTTATATTCACTGATACCTTTTAAATCAGAGGCTGTATGTAGCTTGGGGTTCGTGGCAAGGCTTATAGTTAGACATCAAAGTCCTATAAACCCCTTGAAATTAGGGGCAAAATTCTGATATTTAAAAAAGAAATTTTGGGGGGCACCTGGGTGGCTCAGTGGTTTAGGCCGCTGCCTTCGGCTCAGGTCATGATCTCAGGGTCCTGGGATTGAGCCCTGCATCGGGCTCTCTGCTCAGCAGGGAGCCTACTTCACTCTCTCTGCCTGCCTCTCTGCCTACTTGTGATCTCTCTCTATCAAATAAATACATAAAATCTTTAAAAAAAAAGAAATTTTTTTTTTTTTTTTGAGAGAGAACAAGTGAACAGTGCTAGCAGGGTGGGTGGGCAGAGGAAGAGGGAGAGGGAGAGAATCTTAAGCAGACTCCATGCCCAGTGGGGAGCCTGACACGGGACTTGATCTCATGACCCTGAGACCATGACCTGAGCTGAAATCAAGAGTTAGATGCTTAACTGGCTGAGCCCATTCTGAATGTATATGGATATATGTGTGTTTTCTTTTTTTTTTTAAAGAAGAGAGTAGAACAGAGATCAACAAACTCTGACCCCCTGGCTAAATCCAGTCCATGCTTGTTTTTGTAAATAAAATTTTATTAGAATGCAGCTAAGCCCACTTGTTGCTGCGCTGCTATGACTGTTGGCATGGGCTACAACTTCAGAGTCAAGTAACTGCCACAGAGACCGCGTGGCCTGCAAGATCTATGATCTTTACTCTCTGGTCCTTTACAGAAGAAATCCGTTGACCCTTTGTCTAGAGCTGTGCTATCCCGCGTGGTTGCCATTGGCCACATGGAAATATTTATAGTTACATTACTCAAAATTAAATAACATTTAAAATGCAGTTTCTTGGTCACATGAGCTTCCTCTCTAGTGGTCAGGAGCCACATGTGGCCATGATACTGGACATCACAGGTGGAAAGCTTCTCCATCACTGTAGGGGATGCTACTGGACAAGCTGAGCCAGAGCTTCCGTCAGCTTCACAAAGGGTCAGCAGTTCAAAAGAGGTCATGGAATAGTGCAATCAAGTATAGGCTGATGAGTCCCTCCTTCCACCTGCCTGGCAGAGGAGGCAGCCCAGATGTGAGGTTGCTCAGCATCCTGCTGCAGGACCAGTGGGCCAGAGGAAGGGCCTGCCCTACCCCAGCCATGTAATGGTGTCTTTGGTGGTAAGAGGACAAAGACTTGCAGGCAAGGTCCAGGCAAACCCTGGACCCATGTGAACAGGTTGCTGTGATTGAGTGAGTCCCCATGCAGTCACCTGGGCAGGTTTCTGCCAGCTCTGGTCTCTGCAGCTGCTGTCTTTGCGCAGCCTCGCAGAGTGGCTCAGAGATGGGTGTGCTAACAAGGGAGCCAAGCACAGAGAAGCCAAGGCTGGGGCACTCACCAGACCCCACTGACCTGGCCTGGATCCTGGCCTATGGGGCAATGTGTGCATCTAGAAAAGTATGAATTGTACTGACTTCTGGAACACCCCAAGTGGAGGGGCAGAGAGTGGGTAGCGGGGAAGATGGGAGGAACTAGTACCGGCAGCACTGCCGGGAGTAAAGCACAGGCTGGCTGCATGCACCTGATGGCCTGGGCCTGTCTGCCACTGGGTGTCACTGGGCTTAGGAACAAGACACCAGATAATCCTGTATTTGCGGATTTACTGATAAACACTAGTATCTTACGTCTGTAACTGACTATCTGACCTTGGGCAGAATTTTTGGAACTACCTGGGCCTCACTGGAGGGAAGGGAGGGGATCCCGTAGGCAGAATGACTCTGAATATTTGGCTTTCTGGGAAAGAGGTCAGCTCCATTGCAGAGTACATCTTAGACAACTGTGCTGGACAAGTCATAGTCAGACAGGGTCCAGAAGAGGAACACCCCTCCCCGTGCCACCAGCCTGGGCTGCTCCCAGCCGCCACGGCCCCCTTGTGTTCTCTAGCACCTCTGGGTCCTGCTCTTAGTAGCTCGCCTTGGCCGCCATCCCTGAGAGTCTGCTATGAAAGCAAGTTTGTCTCCTCCACCGCATCAGGAGAGTGGAAAGTACAGATAAGGGGCTGAGCTGCTGCGGGGACTTTGGAGAAAGGTGAAGTCAGGGGAAGAGTGTCAGCCCAGGGCAGCTGGTGCTTCAAGCAAAAGATCTAAAAAGGCCAGTCGTCTAACCCTGAGATGGCAGGAGATGCTTGATTTGTAATCCACAGAGACAAGAGCGTGGGCCGCGGCCTCCGATCAGAGGGAAGGGGATCAACTTGTATTAAGCACTGACTGTATGCCAGGCACTTTACATACATTATCTCACTTAATCCCCACGGCGGCCCCATGAACAGACGTTGCTATCTCCATGTGACAGATGTACGAGCTGTGTGCGCCTTGAGTTTTGTGTTCAAGCTTCAGGCTACTTGATGACCAGGAGTTTTTCCGTGGCTTCTCTGACACTAAAGCTTGCACTCCCTGCAGAATTCCTGGAGGAGGGCAGAAATGGGTACCTCCATTTCATGAGCAGGTCAGCTGGAGCTAAGTCAGAGGTATGGGAGGACCCAGAAAATCTGCCTCGGCTTCTGCTCCCCTTCCAGCGGGTGTGGGTCATGCCAGGGAGACAACAAGAGATGTGTCCAGAACGTCCTCGCTAGGGTTGCCAGATAAACTACTGGGTGCCCAGTTAATTTGAATTTTAAATTATTCAAATTAAAAATTTGAATAAAGTATAAGTCTATCCCAAATGTTCCATGGGATAGACTTATACTAAACACTTGCCCATGGTCCATCTGAAATCCTACTTTAACCGAGTGTCCTGTAGATTCATTTGCTGGCTCTGGTAACCCCATTCCCAGCACTGAGTCCCCAGGAGTCCTCACCCCATTTATTCCCCCACCCCCTCCTGACTTCCAGATCTTGCCCCTGCCCTGATCTGCCCAGCTAGGACTGCCCATCCACTACAGAGGGTCCAGCCTCACCTCTGCTATTCCGGGGAGTGTACGTTTAGCCAGCGGTCCACAGGAGCATGTGGGCACCTGCACGGGAATGGAGATCCACGTGCCTTTGGAGTTATGCTCTGTGCTCAGTTCTGTACTCTGGTAATGAGGACGGCGTTTTTCTATGTTAATAAGAGTAGCCCTGCTTTGTTTGTCCTTCTGAATGAATATCAGCGAGGGAGCCATTGTGGTTTGCATGTATCACAATTATTTAACCGGTAGTCTTCTGTGAACACTTAGGTGAAGAACATTCTTGTACATACAACTTAAACCCTCATCTAATTATCTTCTTAGAATAAATTCTTGGAAGTGCCATTGCGGGGTCAGAGAGTGGGTAGATTTTACATTTTAATGCATAATTCCACTGTGTTCTTGGAAAGGTTATGCTGATACCCACCTCCACCAACAGCACACGAGGGCCTAGCCCTCTGCCCCCTAATTTACCTACATTGCATGTTGGTGAGTTTTAAATCTGTTTCGTTGATTAAAATGGATAAAAAAATGACATCTCATTGGTTATAATTTCCATCTCTTTGATGACAGGGAGGTTGAGCACCTGTCTTCACTTACTGGCCTTTTGTAGATCATTTTGTAAATTGCCTGCCCCGCCTCTGCCCATTTTTCTTTTGAGGTGTTAGTATTTATTTTAAATCTCTTTTCTTATAAGTGGTTTTTGTATATTAAAGATATTAAAGTTATGGGTTTCCTTTTGATGTGTGGGAGTTTTAATCTTTATGCCACTGATTTTAAATTAAAAAAATTTACTTTTATGATCTACCTTTGGTATCATGTTTGAAAGGCCATTTTCATGTCACGATCAGATAAATATTCATTTAAATGTTCATCTTTTTCTTTTGGAATTTTATTTTTACATTTCACTTTTAAATCCCATTGGAATTTGGTTGTGTTTGTCTTGGTTTCAGGGACTATTTCTGTCTCTGGCTCTCCAGTGCTCTGGTCTGCCCTATCCGTCTTTGAGTGTGTGCAAGTCCCTTACTTCTCAGTTTGTCCCCGGTGTGACTCTCCCTGATGTTCAGTCTTGTCTTTGGGTCTTATTTCTCCCAGCCTAGCCGCCAGGCTTCTTGCCTTCTCCACACACAATCTGAAAGGCTATGAGATTGTCTCTGTGTATTCCAGAACCATCGGCATGTAAACAGGAGTTGTTATAAGCAGATCAGAAATGTCAATTAGATGAGAGTCTCTGCATGCCCAATCCTGGTTTCATCTTTGCACTTTCGGACCATTAATCCAGAGTTGTCCATCAGACACTTTTCAATGATGGAGGACCCATCCCTGAGTGCTGGGTCTCAGTCAATCAGATCTATTTTCATCATCCAGATTCTGAAAATAGGTATTTCTGCTTAGCTGACTCTGACTGTTATCTTGGGATCTCACTATCAAAATACTGGAGGCTTCCTTAAAAATCAGGCCTGTTCTATTTCCTGTAGTATCGCCACAGAATCTAGAAGGATGAAGAACGCTTATTCTTGCAAATTCCCTGGTAACTGTTTTTTTTGTTTTGTTTTTTAATATTTTATTTATTTATTTGACAGAGATCACAAGTAGATAGAGAGGCAGGCAGAGAGAGAGAGAGAGAGGAGGAAGCAGGCTCCCTGCCGAGCAGAGAGCCCAATGCAGGACTCGATCCCAGGACCCTGAGACCATGACCTGAGCTGAAGGCAGAGGCTTAACCCACTGAGCCACCCAGGCACCCTTCCCTGGTAACTGTTAAGGGGAGAGGTGGCATTGTACAATGGTTAAGACTCTAGGTCCAGAGTTCATACAAATATGGAATCAAAGCCCATCTCCGCCATTCACTTGCTGTGGGACCTTAGGCAAGGAATTCTGCTTCTCTGAGCTCTGACCTCCCCATGTGAAATCAGTAAGAATATATTTCCAGAGTTGGGAAGACTAAAGAAGAGAACACACAAGTCACACAATGTACCCAGGACAGGGCTCTGGCCAGCATCCCTGCTCCATAAATGTCAGCAGATCCAGGAAGTCCTGCTCACACTAGCCTTACTTGCCTGGGATTATTTCCGGATATGGGAGAAAAGCTAATGCCATTGCCAGAGGTCACAGTCCCAGCTCCACCTCAGTCCCATGGCTCCTGAGTTTGCCCCAGATGCTCAGCCCGGCATTCATGGTATATCCGGTCTACAAACAGACTGTGGTCTCTGTGGGGAAGGAGCAGAGTGTTGTCCATGACCGTGAGCTCCACCACTGCCTGAGGGCACATCCACTGGACAGGGATGAGGCTCCAGGCCCTGCCGCCTCGGGGACCAGAACTGCCCAGGTCATGACGAGGAGCTTAGCCTTTTGGCAGCTTCTGCTCTTTGCATCAGAGGTATTGGTTTTAGAGCTCAAAGTGCTAGCAGCACGTCTGGCAGGCCCTAGAAGTTGGAGATTGGAGTCACGGATTTGAAAGCCATGACTGTCTTTGCGTTCCAGTTCACTCACACCTGTGTGTGCACACACACTCGCATGCATGCATGCACACTCACACATGCGTGCACACACACACGCACGTACACGCGCACATACATGCTCACATCACTTTTCCATATTTCCCTTCACCTAGTTCAGATGCCCCGAAGCCCACCCACGAACCATTAGTCCCCTGAAAAGCAGAGCCCAGAGGGGCTGACGTCACGCATGAAGTTGAGGGTAGAGACTCTTTCCTTCACTGAGCTAATATTTCTCGAGTGCCTACTGTGTGCAGTTCCTGATTATCAGCCAAGCCCCACCTTCACAGCCACAGCTCACCCCCTTTGCCCCATCCACCGGGCAGGGGAGGAAGAAGACGTGCCCACTATAGTGTCCCTTCTGAAAAATGCCAGGGTGACCTTCTGCTACGGGTGCAAGGTCACATCATTACTGGGGGTCAGGCAGACACACGAGTAGGGGACAAAAGGACAAAGATGGCACTCCCTGCAGGCGTTGGACCGGGAGAGGTGGGTTTGAAGCAAGCTCCGGGACAGAGTGTGCTTTCATGGCTTTTGGAGGTGGGAGCAGGGTGGGAGGTGACCATGGCACTCTGCACACAGGGAAATGGGGTCCAGAAATGGACCCCCTCCTGATTTTATTCCTTTCTGTTATTAGGCCCGCTGATTCCCATCTCAGTCTCTACCTCTCAGACAATTTCCTCATTCTGAAAGGGCTCCCCGATCCTGGGACATGATGCAGACATTTTAAAATTGGGCTAATGGAAGCTCTCTGACTATATATATATATATATATATATATATATATATATATATATGTATATGCATGCACTGAATATGTAATTTGCACCATTCAGGCCACTCTGGTCCAGAACGGCAGGGCTGGCGAGGCCTCCTCTAGGGTGGGAGGCGATGAGTGTCCATTTCCTCTGCCCAGGAGGGATGGTGTGCGCTTCCTGAGTGAACCTGCCCCATTTCCGATGGCTCTGCCTTGGGAGTTGGAGAACATTCCTTTTAATCAGTACTGTGGAGTAGCAAATTAATACATAGAGATGTGACATTTGAGACAAATTGGGCAGCACTTCTCAATAAGTGGGGAATCAGAATGGATTTCATAGCACGTCCTCAATAATCCCACAAACAGTTCATCACACACAGTGATATTTCCCCCCCTTTAGAGAAGAGTATTAACATAATTGGACGATGATATCATACCAGAGTCTAGCGCCCTGGCTCACCTCATGTCGGCGTGCTAGAAGACAGGGAGGGGAAGGGGAAGGCCCTTCTCAGGTGGCCGCATTGCCTGCCCATAAGGTGTGCACCCACTTTACCTCCCTGTCCTCATTCATTCCTCATCCATTCGACAAGTATTTACTGCCCCGCTGCTCTACGCCAGATCTCGAGATAGGCTTCAAGGAATAGGAGTGAATAAGAAGCAGCCCCCGCCTTCGAGGAGCTCTGAGACCTAAGACTCATGGAAGGAGTAAGAACAGAGGAACAGGGCTCACAGAGAGGTGGGTTCAAACTCTGGCTAGCTGTGAGAACTTAGGCTTAAGTCTCTCAAGCTCCCTGAGCTGATTTTTTGCAAAAGAGCAAGTGTAATGCCCACCACAAGGGACTGTAATGGGGACTGAAAGAGTTACTGTGTGCAAAATGCCTGGCACAGAGTCTCTATTCAATAAATACCAGCTCTCTACCACATGGGAAGAATTGCTCTCCTGCCTGGTTGGGTCTCTGGAGACCGATTTGAGCATTGCCTTGTCCCCACTGTGTGACCTCAGGCAAGACACCGAACCTCTCAGCTCCCCCCTGTGGAAATGGGATCACCCACTCTTCCTTTCAAGAGGAGTGTGAGCATTAGTGAAAAGGTCTGGAAAGTACCTAGCATGACATCTGGCGCACAGGTGGTATTCAGCAAAAGGAAGCTATTATAATATGGCCTGGTGTGTTTCGTGAGAGTGAAGAAGTTTTTTTCCCAACAAAACCTTTGGTCAAGACTTGTGGGTCTCTAAGAGCAAGGAATGCCACCTATTTTTTTCATTTCTCCTCTCACCACGATACCTAGTCCCAGGCTTGGCACACAGCAGGGACACCACGGTAGTAGCTAGCTCTTGCCTCTGCTAACCTGGATCCCTGCTAAACCGTATAGGGCTTTTGTGCAAAGTAGCACAAGTGGTCACCTTGAGGGGACACAGCCCTGTGAGCATATGGCTTAGTGGGTGGAGGGTAGGCTGGGTTTTAGTTCTCATCACCTCTTGTCTGGGCACCTTTTTGCGGTACTCAATCTGAACAACTGCACATGGGGGCCTGGCTCCAGAGACATTCCTTTTAGGAGTCCACAGTCAAAGAGTGACTTTTTGTCCAACCAAAGATTTAGAGAATCATTAGATGCTTGGGTACAAGGATCTCAGGGAGATTTTACTTAAACCCTCTGTTTCCAGGATGGAGAACAAACATCTTACCAGGCCTTGAAAGCCTGGGACATCAGCCCCCTCCACCCTCTTCCTCTTCTGGCTGCACTGGACTTTGTCCAGTCTCTGTCTCGCCCTCATTTCTCAGAATCCTCTACCCACTTCTGCCACCCACTGCTCTGCTCTTCCTATTGCTTTCCTTCCAGTCTCTGCTTAACCCAAATCCACAGGATGCCCATGGTGCCAATGCTGCCCCTCAGCTCCGGGTCTCTCTCCTCCATCCCATGCATCGTTCATACGTTCCCCATTCCTACTTTGCCTTCCCCACACCATGTGTACTTTTGGATGGCTGGGAGATGTGGGAGAGCACCGAGATCAGGAGCTCAGGTCTGGAGGGAGACTGGGTTCCCAGCTTAACCGGCTAGCAGCCGATGTGGGAATTTGACCTCCCGTGTTGGAGGAGGAGGGTGATAATCCCTCTTCTGTGTGATTCTCACTGGGAACAAATGAGACCACCCATGTTGGGGGTTCCTAATATGCTCAAGAAGGAGACATGGGGACTGTCGTGATCACTGTTGACAGCTGTGTCTAGCCCAGGATCTGACACATGGTGGACCCTCAGTAAACAATGATTTAATAAGAGGAAGTTGATAAGTGGTCACTGTCAGTGAAAAATACTCTGGAAAGGAGAGAGATTTGCTCGAGGTTCCTGGGACTATATTCCATTGAATGTGAGATATAGCCCCATCAGATGTCCCACAGAGGAAGAAAAACATGTTGCCATTTAAAGTATGACATGCTGTTGGTTATAAGACACATTACAGTTTCAAAGATACTAAGATCTGGAAAAATGTGTGTCCTCGAACTGATGAAATATGGTAATTCCGCAATTGCTTTTGACCATTCCCTAGCCTCGTTTGCAGTGGGCTCATCCTTTTAACCTCTTCTCCGACCCAGGACTCTCAGATGGTCTGAGCTCTTCCTTTTCAGCATTCAGGTGGTGGCTCTCTCAGTCATGTGATCACCTCTTAATTTATTCTCTTGGCTCTGAGTCTCATTACTTCTCAATTTTCTGCATTGAACTCTATTTAACACCTATTAGCACAGGTCTTCAGTTGATAAACGCCCTTTTCGCGGGAGGCAGCACAATGCCCCCGTCTTGACCCTCCCTCCCCTATCTGTACCCAACGCAGGCGAGCCCATTAAACCCAAACATGGCTCACTTGGGGCCTCTGCCAGCCCACAGCCAGCCCTTCCCATAGTGACCCCAAAGGCATGGAGAACAGCACTGGGTGGGGGCGTGAATGTGGTTTTTCCCATTGAGATGGGAGATGGGAGGGCCAGCCTTTAAGCACTGTCCTGGCAGAGACTGGAGCTAGACACACACATCCATCTCCCTCCAGCAGGTCTGGGTCAGGTGAGAGCATCAGAGCTTCCTCTGCTGACCCCCGCTCTGGACGCTGAGAGGTCACTTGCCTTTTTCTGCCTCTTTGCTGGGGGGACTTTTCTCCCAACCCCTGAGCTGAGCATCACTGGGGAGATAACCCCTACAAATGGAATTATCAGATTGAATATTCCAATCTCATTTCTTCCCATTATTGGACCGTTTGGGGGTGATCAGCCACTGTTTTGGATTATGATTTCCAGCTCTTCCTTTTAATAATGTGGATAATCGAGAGTTTGAGTCCATTGATGGTTCATTTTAACAGCAGGAGGGAAGAACAGCACGTTAGGTGGGAGACTCGGATTTGGAAGTTTGGGGGTGGGTGGACTACAATTCTCCCCTCCCCCTTTCCATCCCGATGCACGATGGTTCCTTCACAGTCCCACGTCCTCACACGAGCCACGGCAGCCATGCCCAGGGGCTCTGAGAGCAAGAAAACCCAGGATCTAACGATGCTTGAGAACCTTTGATGTTCCCAGCAATGTGGTGGGAGCTTTGCAGACACTAGACATCACCACCTCAAGGGCAAGGTCTTCCTTAGAATCCTCCATTTCATGGGGAAGGATGTCCAGGCCCAGAGAGGTTAGATGGCTTGTCTGAGGTCATACCGCATCTCAGGGTCCTGCGCCCTTCTCCACTCTGTGCTGCCTCCCAAAGTAAGTCCTGATTGGTTCTCCAAACCCATCTCTTCACCTCTCCTGACCCCACAGAATGGAGTTATGGTAGAGAATCAGGGTCAGCACAGGGCGCTGGGATGTTTCCCAGAGCCTGCCATCCCCAGGGTTGACCCTCCCAAGGACACTGTTGCTGCCGGAGATCCTGTCTTGTGCATGACGGCTTTGCTTCCCTGCTTTTCAACCTTTACTTCCAGCTCTTCAATTCCTGCTCTTTCCTTAAGACTTTTATCCAGCCATATTCCTGGGGCTTTTTTCCATAATGCATTCCAGGAATTCAGAAATTATTTAGGAATAATGCAGATTGCATTTGATAATGAATGACATGACCAGGACGGGTCTTGTGAAGTGGAAGGGGGCAGGGAAATGGCAAGCCAAGCACATCTCAGCCTCAGGGCATCCGTACATTCTGTTCCCCTGACCTGCACTGCTCTACCCTGGAGGCCCCAGCTTCCCTTGTCTCTGCTTCAGGTCTCTGCTCAAATGCCCCCTCATCAGAGAGGCCTTCCCTGATCATACTGTATAACACAACACTCTCATCCCCATTTCTCCCTCTTACCCCTTCACATATGATAACGATTATTTGTTTATTTGCTTTTTGTCTGTCTCCCCTAGTAGAATGTGAGTTTTGGGGGCCCAGGGTCTTTGTTTTTTTTTTTTTTTTCACTATTATTATTTTTCTCTGCTGAGTCCTCAGCTCTAAGAACAACAGGTCCTGATGCATTAGGCACTCAGTAAATATTTGGTGGAAGGAAGGAATCAAAGGTCAAAAGAAAGAAAGAGCATATGTATTTGAGCACCTGCAAGAAATCTTGCAGGGCAGAAGTGTAGACTGTGAGAAGCAGAAGTAGCAGGAACTGAGTTCAATGAGGGTCAAAGGCCAGCTCATGCAGGGCCTGGGAGGCTACCAGAAGGAATCTAGGCTTTATTTGCGGAGAGAGGCCATCATCAAAGAGTGCTGGGCAGGGAAGTGACACAGTGGGGATGGTGAGGAAGGCAGGGGGCAGATTGGAGGCAAGGGGGCCATTGCAGATGGGGACCACTGCCTAGAACAGAATGTGCCTGGACCTTCATCAGTGCTGGGGAGGGTGCCAGGACAAGAGGACACGTGTCCCAGGCCTCATGCCACATTTCCCACATTCCCTGTGGGTGGGTATCTGAGGTGCTGGCACAGAGGAAATACTCTACACATGAAACAACTTGGCTTTCCCAATGGCGTAAACAAAAATACCGATGATACTTCTGTCTGCATTCATTCATTCATGATGGGACTTTAACGGATCGAATAAGCTCACCTTAAGAGTCCAGATGACTATATGAACGTCCAATCACTGGGGTCTCCAGTTTTAAGTGCTGAAGCCCTAGAGATCACCCTTGGAAATTTTGCGGAGGGTTCAGAGCAGGGAGAGCAAAAACACAGGACAATGATGATTGTAAGGACAACTCCCATTGCTTCCTCTCTGGCCAGGTGCCAGGTCCTCTTCAAAGTACCTTATGTCTTAACATTTCATCCTCACGACTCTCCTATGAGGTAGGCACATTTATTATCCCCATTTTACGGATGAAGCACAGAGAAGTTAAGTAATGTGCTTGAGGTCACAAAGCTAATAAGAGGGGGAATGCGGGTTCAGACCCAGGCAGTTTCATGTCAGCTGGCAAAAAAAAGAGTAAAGTAATTCCCCACAATAAGGAAGATGTGGTCCATATACACTATGGAGTATTATGGCTCCATCAGAAAGGATGAATACCCAACTTTTGTAGCAACATGGACGGGACTGGAAGAGATTATGCTGAGCAAAATAAGTCAAGCAGAGAGAATCAAGTATCATACGGTTTCACTTATTTGTGGAGCATAACAAATAACATGGAGGACATGGGGAGATGGAGAGGAGATGGGAGTTGAGGGAAATTGGAAGGGGAGATGAACCATGAGAGACTATGGACTCTGAAAAACAATCTGAAGGTTTTGAAGGGGCGGGCGGTGGGAGGTTGGGGGAGCCAGGTGGTGGGTACTAAGGAGGGCATGTATTGCATGGAGCACTGGGTGTGGTGCAAAAACAATGAATTCTATTACGCTGAAAAGAAATGAAAAAAAAAATTAAACTAAAAAAAATAATAAAAAATAAAAATTCCCCACAGATGGGATCATTGAATCAAAATAAAATATGTTGCTATAGGAGAGAGCAGTGCCAAGCTTTGTACTTTAAAGGACCTAGCAAAAGAAAACAATGTACTCATCTGACTATATCCAAATGTAAAAGTTTGTGTAACAAAAACCATCTCCAATGGGAAGGAAACAGTTGACTGTTGAATTATATTATGCCAAGAAAGGATTATTCTTTCTAAGGCAGTAAGAAATCTCGAGTTCATACCCGAGGAAATAGAGTCAGCAAGTGAATATAGAGGAAAGCTATTCTGTCTTTCTAGTAATCAAAGTAAGTCAATTAAAACAATCAAATGGCACTTTAATCCTAGTAAATTAGCTCGAAGAGCCTTAGCAGAAAAGAGAGTGCTGGCGCAGATGCAGAGAAATGGGCACACTCGTCGCACGCTGCTGGTGGCGATGTAAATTAATCCTTTGGGAATCCAATTTGACAACATGTATCAAGAGTCGTAAAATGCTCATGTCATTTGACCCAGTAACTCCTCTCCTGGGAACATATCCTACAGAAATAATTCACCAGAAGAAAGTTATATGTGTGAAAGTGTTGATTTCAGCATTATTTATAATGATGAAAAATTGGAAACTGTAAAAATGTCCAACAATGGGAGAATAACTAAGAAAATTATGGTATATCTACCTAATGGATTTATGCAACCATTTAAAATTATAATAGCATTATTTAGTAATATAGAAAGATGTTTATGGTATTATTTTCAGTGGAAAAAGCAGAATGCAAAGTTATTTCCCCATATTTATTACAAGCATGTAAAGTAGGTCTTCTATGGACAGGGACTGGATGAAAATCTAAAAAGGAAGCAATGGCTACAGAGGACCGTAAGACTGTGGGTTATTTTTTTTTTTAACTCCTTAATGTCTGTTCTGGTGTTGATTGTGTGACAAAAAGCAAATAGGAGAACATCCAAAATCAAAGAGTGAGCTAAAATCAACAGCAGGAAGGGAGGGAAAAATAAAACAAGACGTAATCAGAGAGGGAGACAAACCCTAAGAGGCTCTTAACCATAGGAAACAAACTGGTGTTGGTGGGAGGGAGGTGGGGGGATGGGGGTAACCTGGTGATGGGCATTGAGGAGGGCACGTGATATGATGAGCACTTGAGTGTTATATACAACTGATGAGTCACTGACCTCTACCTCTGAAACCAATAATACACTCTGTGTTAATTAATTGAATATAAATAAAATAAAATCAATAGCAGTGAGGTCCTGACTTATGTGAAAACTACACAGAGGTTTCAGTTGGCTGTAAATAGATGAGCCAAACCTCATATGACTCTATTAATAGAAGTATAGACTCTAATCTTGGGAGGTGGATGTGTCCAGAGGAAGGAAACACACGATAAAGCAACGATTAGTAACAAGGTGTTTTTGAGGGTAATGGACTGTATCTCCAGCATAAGACCCAGCACTGAGTAAATGTTTGGGAAGAATGAATGAGATGAGAATGAATGAGAGAAGTAATGATCTCTGAAGAGCAATTAAAGAGAGGACTTGGGGGTGACTTGAGGATTTGTCACATTGAGGACAAATAAATGTTTATTCTGGATTGTTCCAGAGAGCAGGGCAATGTCCATTGCATAGATGTTAGAGATAGGTGAATTTCAGCCAAGCATCAAGAACAAATTTTTCATAGCTTTAATTATCAAGGTAGTGAGCTCCCCATCTCTGAGGTGCTCAAGCAAAGGTTTGATCAATCAGCTCAACCAGAGATGCCATTAGCATACTTCTCAAATTGTTGTATGTCTTGGATCTCAGCAATTTAACTTTCCATCGATTGTTAGATGTGCCATTGTTTCATGCACCACTAAGAGAGAAAAAACACTGCCAATTAAGCTATGACACGCTCTTGATTGTAAAACTCCTCCTAATTCCTGAGCTATTTAAATGTTAAATGTGAAAAAAAAAAATCAGTGAAATACGCTCTGGTCCCAGGGAGGATACATGGTGTATTTTGAGTGCCCTCAGCTATAGGCTAAACACGTCATAGCTTCTGGTTTTATCAGGGGTAGCAGTATTAAAGCTTGTATCTTATATTATTATTTGTATCTCTATATATCTATATATACACATACATGCAGAGGGAGAGGGACAGAAGGCAAGTCAAATGCAGATGGGCATTTTTTCAAAGACAGGGCAGGATACTTAAGAGCCATATCCTGCTGGTGGCCAGCTACAATAACTTGTCCCCTAGGGTCCTGGGTACATGCACACACATTCTTTTCCTGCTGAGGATTTCTCTGGTGTGAGAAAATAGACTGAGCTGGATAGGGAGTTTCCCTAGATGCCTTCTATAATTCATGGTGAATCTATGAGTTGCTAATTCAATGGCTCTGTGATCCTGGAACTCACTACTTTAATCAGCCATCCCCATCCATTCATTCAATTGACTTTGATCCAAAGCATTTTGTAATCCCTAGTCCTGGCCCATCCCTGCCAATCAAGCCCCATTAACACTGAGATGGCAGGAATACAGGCATGCAGCCGGTGCCCCCCTCCACCCCATGGCAGCCCTCTATCTGACCCATGTTCCAGCAGCATCCTCTGGAAATGTTAGAGGCCTTTGTGACCCAGGAAGCTGCAGAGAGACAGAGGAGGCATGTCACCTGGGATATTTTCCTTCCTCAGGCACAGGGGAGCCTAGACCCAGTGCCCACATGGCACCCCCTCTTGCCTCCCTAATCTCCAACCCCCTTTTAGAGGTGGGGGGAAAGTAAGATACAACCAGAAGAGTGGGAAGAGCTTGTCCTTTGGAACCAAATTGCTCTTGGGTTAATCTGCTGTGCACTGTGTATTATCCAGAGAACATGCTGTGATATTTCTTAGCCTCAGTTTTCTCAGCTGTAAAATGGGGTCGATGCCCGAGCACACCAGAGTAACTGTAGGCTCATCAGTAGCCATGCCCAGCGGGGCTGAATTTGCCTCCTCCTGCAGATCCTTTCTTGCTTTGAGGCCACGTGGGATTTTTCTAAAGCCTCCATGTCCATCTTGAATGGAGGCTGAGATGGGGCAAGATTCTGTCCTCAGTTGGGAAAATATGTCTAGAAGGCTGTGGTTTCGGCAGCTCCATCATTCACAAGCTGGGAAGAACATTCTCTTTCTGGGGCTGTGCACTCAGCTGTGTTGGAGAACAGCATGGCCCTACTTGGAGACAGCATATGGGCTGGTTGGCTTCTGGTGAGTCTTCTTGGGACACAGAGCATATTCTTTGGTTTCTCGCTGTTCAGTCAAGCACGAATAGGAAAAAATGTCCCAAACACTGTAAAGGTTATAAAAACCTAACTTTTTTATTCATCCATCCATCCATATGTCCATCAATCCATTGATCTGTCCATTCATCCATAAACATGACTTGAATACCTACTCTGAGCAGGACCCAAGAAAACACCGATGGGTAAGATCCCATCCTTGACCTTGGACAACCATGATCTAGTTGGGAAGAAGGATAAGAAACCCCAGTCTGTGATGCAACTGCTTGAAAGTGTGGGCATGGTGATTGCTTTCTTAGGCTCAAGGAGGAGAGCTCCTTGGATGGAATTTGGGGTCCCATACCACCAACTCCTGGAGAACCCCGGGCTCTGAGTCAGCAGCATCACAGAGCCCCTGAAGTGGGAGTTGCCTGGCACATTTGAAGACAGAGTTGAGCCAGTGTGGCCAGAGGAGACTGAGCTGTAGGAGACTGTGGGAGGTGATAAAGTCAGAGAGGGAGGAAGGGACCAGGTCAACGCCTCCTTACATTACGGGAAGGACTTGGCTTTTACTTTGAGTGTGATGGGACCTGTGGGTAGATCAGAGGGCCTGACCTGACCGACCTTCCAGGAGTGACCCTGTATGGTGTGTGTGCATTGTACACTCGAGAAGGTCTGGCAAGGGAGGAGCTGGGACCTGGGCAGGAGACTGCTGCTGCGATATGGGTGCGAGACCGGGTCTGGGGGGTGGGGGCGGCACTGGGACAAGGGCAGCAGTAGCAGAAGGACCAAGAAGCAGGCCTGTTCCTGATGGATTTTACTGGTGGAGCGAACAGAACCTGCTGCCAGATCGGGTGCTGTTGGTTAGGGAGAAGTCGTGGATGGCTCCAAGGGTTTGGCTGGAGCATTGACAGCACAGACTGCCTTTAACTGAGACAGAGCAGCCCCAGGTGGGGGCACGGGCTGGGCAGTGAGGAGACCAGCTGTGTCTGTTGGCCCTCAGGAGGACCCAGTGGGGAGGCAGCTGGGGGCAGAGAGCGTGTCTGCAGTACGTTGGAGGCTTCTCTCTTAGAATGGAGACAATATTTGAAGCCCGGCGGTCAGATGGGTTGACTCTGAGAGGGAGCAGACATCGAAAAGGGAGCTGATCTTTTGCTCCCAGAGCTGTGCTTGCCTGAGGGATTGAGAGAGGGCCTATTACCCCGTTCTCCCGGTTATGTCTGTTTCCCGGTTCCTGCTGTGGCCATGGTGTTGCTTTCTTCCAGAAGTCTAGCCAGCAAGGTCAGCACCAGTGTTGGCCCTGGAGAGCCAGGCACAGCCCCTGGGGCTTCTGGCTCCCTTTCCTGTCTTCCTGAAGCAGGTGCCCAGCACCCGCAGGAACTTGGACAGGGCTGCTCCAGTGGAGGGATGCAGGGTGTCAGGAGGGTGGCCAAGCTCTGGGGTCCCACCCTGAGCTCCAGAGAGAAACCAGAGAAGCCTCCGAGGCTGAGCAGACACCCTCTGAGCAGCAGTGAGGTCTGTCGTGTGTGCCTGTGGGTGCACGGAGGCCCTTACGGCAGCATGGGGAGAGGAAGCTCATCTCTGCCTGGCGGGCACCTACTGCCTGGGGAGCTATGGATTGAAAAATCCATAACGGGCATGACAGTGAGTGATAATACTTGAAAGGAGATCTGGGACGTCTGCTTTCAAAGCAGTGCTTTCTGGAATGCAGGCCAGTGCGCCGTCCTCGTAGCTGTCCTTTGGAGATGGCTGTAAGCACTTAGCCAGCTTGCTGGGGTTCACACACGGAGGACAATTAGCAAGACTGTGGCTTGGGCTTGGTGTTGGGCTTCTTTCTATAGGCTAATCATCGGTTCCCAAAAGTGAAACCTTGGGTGGGGCCCCCGGCAAAGCAAGGGCTGGTCTTGTGATGGGGACTCAGACAAGCCCCGGGCGAGGCAGGCATGTCACTTCTGTTCTCTGACCCTGACAGTTGTAAGGAAAGAGCTGTTTGGGATTCAGCAACAATTTCACTGGCTTCATTTATGGGACTGTGTGCTTCTGATGGCGAATCATTCATTCATGCAACAAATATGACTGAGCACCTACTGTGTGCCAGGCACAATTTGAAATCCTGGGCTTGCAGCAGGGAACAAAACCTATGTCCTCTGAAGCTTGCATTCTAACATACAGATCAGATAATAGACCAGCTAAATGAGTAAAATATACAGTATGTAGTTGTTGATGAGTGCAAAGCAAACTGACAGGAAGAGAAGCAAGATAGGACAGGTCCGGGGTGGGGAGGTTACAATTTTAGATTGGGTAGTCTGGGAGGCCTCCGTGAGGAGGTGCTATTTGTGTGAAGACCTGAAGGAGGTGAAGGGGCGAGCCAGGAGTCTGTTTGGGAGAAGAGTGTTCCAGACAGCAGGACTAGTAAGTGCAAAGGCCCTGAGGTAGGCCTGACATGTTCAGGGAATGACAAGGAGTCAGGGGTGGCTGGAGGGGGTGTGTGGGGGTTCGATGAAGAGAAGGCAGAATCAGAGGTCACAGTGCCAGGTGATGTAGGTCCTGATAGAGTGTTTTCCATTTAGAAGAAAACTCTGAGCCATTCCACCTACAGTCCCCGTGTTTCAGATAAGGAATCCGACCCCAGCCAAGGCAAAGTAGTTTGTCCATAGACTTGCTGTCAGTAGCTAGCCTTGTTCTAACCCTCAGGTCCCCTGACATCCAGATCATTACTTTTTATTCAACTTACTTAGTCATTTAGAAAATGTTTATAGACATTTCACTCACTACTGGGAAGGAAAAAGAAACAAAACTGATGGAGAGGCCCGGAGAACCAGAGTGGAGAACGGACGGGCTCTCATGAGAAGATGCTCACAGACTGTCTGTTTTGACTTTCCATCTGGAGAGAAGCCTTTGAAAACACCACTCCAGAGCCAGTGGAAGTCCGGATTTCTGTTGCCTAGTTTAACGGGCAGATTTCTGGGCTTTTGCCAGTTTTCCCCTCAGTCCACTTCCAGCCACCTTTCCATCTCGAAGTTATTAGACAGAGTTATTAGACCAGGGCTCAGCCTCCAGTGGGAAAAGAAGCAAAGCATGCAGTAATTTGAGCAGGAATTATTGGCATAGTGCAAGGCAGTGGGGACCCATTGATGATCTAGAAGGCTTTGCCCAGGCCCTCCTTGGAGCTCCAAGCCCCGCTGGGGGCAAGCCTGTAGTCCCGGCACAGTGATCAGGGCTTTGACGGGGGTTGAGGGAGCCGCAGGTATGCAGAAGGTGGGTGTCTGAGCCAGACTTGAGGTGGGTGGGTTAGACAAAGTCTCCTAGAGAAAGCAGAGAGCTGGAGGGTGAGAAGGAGGTACCAGGCCTTTCTGAGGCAGAGGGAGACCATAAGCGAACCATCGAGAGAGTTGGTGTGGCCTTTGTGACTTTGGAGACATCACTAAACCTCCATGGCTCGCTTTCTTCACAGATAACATGGGCTAACCATAGAAGCACCTTCTAGAATTACACTGAGAATGAACTAGGGAATGCAGGAATATTGAGCCCATTGTGCCCGCTCGATGGTGTGTGTCGTCATGCCAATCCAATGTGTAGAGTGTAAGGGACCATAACTCTCTGCCTGGCTCTGCTTCCTGGAGGTGCTGCCACCCTGGCTGAGCCTTACAGGGGGAGTGGTCCCCTGAGCCAAGGGAGCAAAGATGTGGAGAGGAAGTCCTTCCAGGCAGGAAGTCCTGAGCCAAGACTCGGAGGCCCAGGCCGGCACGGTGAGTGGGAAGAGCTCCGGGTGGATCAGTATTGAAATTAATAACAATCAGAAGGTGGGGAAGGGGGTTTGGTGACACCCTAAGAACAGGCAGGGTCTAGAATCAGAGGTCTGTATGCAGGTCGGGGATCTGAGGGTTGCCTGTGGTCAGTGCAGAGCCGTGGAAGGGCTCTCAGAAACAAGGGAGTGGCATGATCCGGTATCTAGAAAGGTCACTGTGGCTGCCGAGGAGAGAGCAGATTGCAAAGGTTCAAACAAGGAGTGGGGCCCCTCCTGGGAAAATAGGGTGTAGGTCCAGGTACAAGATGTGAGGCCTGAACTGGGATAATGGCAGCGGGGACAGGGGTGGCAAAGGGAGGCCAGGAAGGGGTTACTCAGGAGTGAAATCAGCAGGACTTGATATTAGATTCAACTCCGGGAGATGGGGGGAGGCTGTGAAAGAAAAGAAATATCCAGGAGGTCAAGAAGCTTTAGGAAAAATACTCCTAATTTACATATGTATATATAAATACAAAATATTTTATGTATACATATATACACAAATAGATATATTTGTACATATTGTATACAAATATTTTACATACTGTATATGTAAAAATAAAATAATATATACACTCATATATAAATATATATAAATATAGGTGTGCCTGGGTGGCTCAGTGGGTTAAAGCCTCTGCCTTCAGCTCAGGTCATGATCTCAGGACCCTGGGATCAAGCCCCGCATCGGGCTCTCTGCTCAGCGGGGGGCCTGCTTCCTCTTCTCTCTCTCTGCCTGCCTCTCTGCCTACTTGTGATCTCTCTCTGTCAAATAAATAAATAAAATCTTTAAGAAAAATAATAAATGTATATAAATATAAAATATCTTCAATATACATATATACATACAAATATAGAAGGTCATATATGTACATATAAGATGAGATACATATATAGGATATGTACATATATATTACTTAAATATAAGATATAAAAATTGGGGAATTGGCATTGGCTCACAGGATTATGGAGGCTAAGGTGGCCCACCATCTGCCCCCTGCAGGCGGGGGGCCCAGGAAATCCAGCAGTGTGATTCAGCGTGAGCCTGAAGGCCTGAGAACCAGGGAACCTGACGGTGTGCTTCCCGGCCCAAGGGCAGGAGGAGATGAGGGGAGATGTCCCAGCTCAAGCAGGGAGGCAGAAAAAAGGGGCCAATCCTCCTTCTTCTGTGCTTTTGTTCTGTTCAGGACGTCAACGGTTTGGACAAGGCCCACCTACACTGGGGAAGGCACTCTGCTGAATTCAGGGATTGCAATGCCAAACCCATCCAGGAACATGCTCACAGACACACCCAGAAACAGCATTTCATCTGGGCACCCTGTGGCCTGTCAGGTTGGCCCTTACCATCACCTGTCATCCCACTGGAGCAGCCAGCACTCCTGGGGACGAGAGGGGCTGAGTCACCAGGGAGAAGCAGTCACAGAGCGGGGTGCACTGGGAGACACCTGGGGCAGGCGGAGGAAGGGGAGTGCATGGAGGCAGAGCTGTGAGTCAGGTGCCCAGATCCCAAGGGGCCGGGGCCTCCAGGAGAAGATGAAAGGGCAGTGGTAAAGGCCACCGAGCATCCAGGAAGAATGAGGCTGCCCTGTCTCCTGGATTCTGCCCCAGGGGCAGTTAGCCACAGAGCTCTCCCTCACTCCCAGTGCAGGGAGCTGAGGCATGAGCAGGAGGGAGCAAGGAGGGAGAGTTGAGTGTCTAGACACCTTTTTAGAGATGTTTGAGTGATAAGGGGAGATAGGCCAAGCAAGCTCCTAGGTGTGTTTGGCTTTGTTTTTACTGTAAGAGAGACAAGGTGTTTACAAACTGGGAAGTGCTTTCTGGAAGGGAGAGAAAGGGATGACAAAGTCCTGCGTAGCTGAGAAATCGTTTTTGAAATCTTTTTAGCTCTGCTGTTGGACAGGACAGGACAATGATAGAGCCCTGTGGCAGACTGCTAGAGACCCCTCCAGACGGACAAATCCTGCTGCCTTAATCTAGGTCATTTTCCCAGCACTGATGCCTAGCATTTCTCCCTCTTCGATCATGGGAACTTCCTCCTATCCACCGTGCTCCCGATGACATGAGGCAGCCCAGCACAGTTGGGAGACTCTGGGCGCTGGAGGTAGGACACCTGGATGAAGGTGTCTGCCTGGCTCCTCTCTAGAGGGACAGTTGGATTGGGCCATTTAACCTTTCAGGGCCTGCCTTCCCTCCTTTATAAAAATGGGGTCCATGCTGATACCTGCCATGAGTTCTTGCCGCAGTGCTTGGCAGGATTAGATGGGAGAATGTGGGGGAGCTGGGTGGCAATGTAGAGGGCCTGTGGTTTCTACTTCTCACCTGTGCGCACTGGTAGCCGGAGTCGCTGCCCCATGAGTGCGGGGAACCGGCAGCGCATTTCAGGACCTGATTCGGTTGTGTGTGCTTTGTCAGGCATAATCATTTGTTGGTTTACATGAGATCTCTAGGCTTTTTAAAAAAGTCAAACAGTTTCTACTCAAACTTGCAGTCTGATAGCCAAATTTCAGGATGCATGTCTTTTTTTTTTTTTTTTGTCTTTTAAGACTACATGTCTTGCTTTTATAGATTATAAAAGTATTAAATGTTCACAGGAGAAGATGGGCGGAGTACACAGAAGCACAAAGACGAAAATTAAAATTAGCCATGATCTAACCCTTTAGATATCACCACCATTAATATATTGGTGTTTATCCTTCTGGGCATAGGTTTATAAATGTGTACATAAAATTGAAATTTTATATATTTATATTGCTATAATTATTTAACTAATCTCCTGTGTTTAAAATTTGAATGGTTTCCACTTTTTCCCTATGATAATGCTGCAATGAAAAATCCCTATACATAAATCACTGGATGCATCTGATTATTTCTTTAGAATAAATCCATAAGGGCGTGGCCTATTTCAAAGACTTTTGGTAGGTGGTTTCAAATTGCTTTCCAGAAAGATTTATCTTCGTGCCAGCAACATATACACATTTGCTCACACCCTCCCCAACACCAAATTTATTAACATTTTTAAACAATGGATCACCAATTTGACAGGTTCAAAAGGTGGGGGGGGGGGGCGCAGTCAGAGGTGGCCAGTCCTGAGGGTTTGCCTGTATTCGAGCTGCTACAAGGATTACAGCAGAACTCCTGTTTCTCAGGAGCGTGTTGTTCCATGCACCCTGTCCTGGCCTGCCCCTCACTCACTGGGAACCTAGTAAGTGCCTCTGCATGTTTGCCCCAGAGTGGGGCACCTCCAGGAGGCTGAGGTCAGGCCTGAGGGGGTAATGATGCCCAGGGGCATCTGAGTCTGGAAAAGAGGGAGAGGGAAAGAGAAAGAATGCATTTCAGGTGGAGGCAGACCAGTGTCCTGCATATCATCTTGGATGTACTTCTGGGCTCAGATTCTAGAACCTTCTTTTGGGCTCTATCCATAGTCCAGAATGCTCTGTTTGTTCACGGGACCTGTCCCTTTCCAGACTAGATGCACACCTTCTGGAGGCAATGAGCTAGCTGAGTGAGTGTTCAGAGTATCCATGCTTATGGCAATCTGGCCAGCGGGCTCCCTAGGGGGTGCTCAGCCTTCTTCTCTTCAGTCCTTTCTTGTTATCTCTTGGACTTTAGAAAACATTCCTCCAGGAGCAGCGTGGGATGGTGAACTGGAGTCAGGGAATGGGAACCGGGGTGGGCTGGGTGGTGTATGCACAGCTGGCCTGGAATGAGAAGAGCAGATGTGGGTAGGGGCTAGGGGCCACAGACTTTTCCAGGTGGGAATATGCAGCGTTCCCCTCCTAAGGCAGGATAGTAGCCTCTGAATTAGGGACCAGGGGAATCAGGTGAAGTCTGGGAGGACTGCCCCAAAGGTATCTGATTTGACTGGGAATCAGGACGGGCTTCGGGATGAACCAAGATAGGTTAGAACCTAAAGCATGGGGAGCCCGGGTATGGACTGATAGAAGGATCTGGCAGAGGGACCCAATACCTCTCACTCATCCTGATGCTAGTACCAGTTGATTGGTTGTGGCTGCCAAGAACCCTGTGTTGAAGCCACATTGAGGTTCACTGAGAAGAGTGCAGAGATCGGTTGGTGATGTCTGCCCGGGAGTGGATTAGAGGAGTGTGGGCATGCATGCTGTTTTGGACATCCCTGATTCTGGACATAAGGGATGACAAAAAGATATTGACAGACGATCTTGCTGAATGCCAGAGAGGACAGGGTCGTGATGGTGATCCTGATTTGTACTGGTCTCTGGGAAGCATAGGTCTCCCGGTAATATAAATCTGAGGCGGTCAGAGGAACAAGAGTCATCCGTGGAAGAAAAACTGAACTGAGCCGAGCATCAGGGTCCCAGCCTTTGTGACCAAAAACAGATAAGGGTCTGAGGGGAGCTGCAGCACCAGTCGGGGATAAGAGGCAGGAACCAGGAACCCAGGGAATATATACCAGGCCAGCCTAGTCAGTGCAAGGAAGGCTCCGTTTATGGGGTCCACTTGACTCCTGATGTTGGGCCACACAGCTCATGTGGACTCTACCTTCTCATAGCCTCCCTGCCCTATTCAGGACCACACCAGGACCCAGGCAATATCACACCCGCAGGGGCTGGATGAATGACCTAATCATTCACATGTCGTGGATTTCCACCTTCAGAGGAGGCCCCATGAAATTCCCAGGCTATAAACGAACCCACAACCCATCTCTGTCCGGGAAGGAGATCTCTCACCCTCGCTCTGCCTCCTGGCCAGGGCAGAGAGGGCCTTCATAGCTGGAAGTTCTTCAGTCTGGGCTCCTTGCGTTTCTCTGGAAAGATTTCTCTGTTGCAAATCTGATTATCTTCCCTACTGAGAGGTTGTTTTCCTGAAACGGGGACTTGGATCATGGGTTGAGCAAGTCAGTAGGAGAGCCCTCGGGGGCAACTGGTGAGAAGATGTGCCCCTGCTGTAGCCTTTCCAGGTTCCCCACCTTCAGTAGTGGTTGGCAGATGACCAGTAACTGCAGGACATGGGCCCAGCCTAGCCCAGCAGGGATTGGGCAGAAGAATTTACTGGGGAAGAGGGAAGAGTCTGAAACCAAACAGGGTACCCCCTCTCAGAACAACATCAAGCTCCCAGGTGTAGGAGAGAGTTGGAAAAATAGAATGGAATGGAATTAAAAGGAATTTGCCAAGGTCATGGGAATCTGACCAACCTTCAGATGCCCTAAGCCTCTGACCATGCCCTAAGTCTCTGCGCTATTTTGCTGTAGGTCCCTCTGACCTACCTAAGACCATCCCTTCCTGAGACTGTAAGAATCCATGTAGAGACTGTAGAATCCATGATTCTACAATGTACACCCTGCCCTCTATGCTCCACCCAGTAGTTTAGCCCTCCTAAAATCAACATGAATATTAAAACAATAAACAAATGCAGCTCATGCTGTATTTTTATTTCTTCTTTTTCCAAAAAAAAAAAAAGAAGAAAAGAAAAGAAAAAGAAAAAAATCTTTTAAATTGATGGTGCATGGCATTCCTGATGGCATATTTCAATCACGGAAATGTAGTATATATACAAAGAATGAAGCTGGCGACGGGACTCTTGATGACTAGATAAAACTGGTTCCAAATGCTCTCGTGAGCTGTCTGGATTCCAATAAAAATGTGTTCAGCTTACTTCCATGATTCTTTTAGCGGTTCATAAGAGAAAGCCAACTCAAGGGAACTTGAACACGAAAGGAAATTTATTGGCTTAGGTTCCAGGGAAGTCCAAAGCCTGAATGCCTTCAGGAACAGCTGGATCCAGCATTGCCAGGACTCTTTTCATCTTTCAGCTCTGCTTTATTGCTTTCATGTGGCAGCAAAATGGCTTCTGAGAGCTATGGTCTTCCATTATCCTGGAGATACCGATCCTCTTCTTTCCAACATCCATATGGAATCCATACAGAAGAAATGTTATTGGCCATAGTTGAGCCATGTACCACCCCCACAAGAGAAATCACAGTGGGCTGGGAATGAGCTAGAAGGCAGGCAGGGTGTTGTGGTTTGAGGGACAGTCTGCACAGGGCCATATGGGATATACACAGGGCAGTTCTCTCCTGGGAAAAAAGAAAGGCTGGATAGATAAAAACTAATAGCTCTCCACTCTTTGATCAGTCCGAAGGACCTAGAACCAGAGTTCTTCTGCTCGAAGTTCAATCTCTGACCACTCTGACTCTGACTACTTCTGTTCAAGGAAAGGCCAGTCTAGAATAGCCCATTGGAGTGACAGAGGACAAGGAGAAGAGGGGACAGAATATGGCACTGCTCCAATGCCCGGTCAGTGCAGGGTATCCCTCCCAGCGGTGGGGGGAGTGGGTGTGTGGTGCTATCTCTGGGCATGTTCCCCACAGAGGAGAAGTGAATCCACAGAGAAAGAGCGAAATAGCTGGAGAGGCTTAGGGCAGCCTGAGCTGTGCCGACAAGAAAGGAAAAAACAGGAGAGACTGCATCCTCTGTGAAGATAATGCATGGGGATGCTTAGCCCAGTGCCTGGCACCCGGTGCCCAATCAATAAATAGTAGCTATTATTATTACCCATTAGGGATCATCCCTCAGCGCCTGCAGTCTGGACATGATGGATGCAGGCTGTGTTTGTGTAATGGGGATTATTTATTAGTCACCTTGTAAAAAGCAATGACAGAAAGGCACAAAACTGTGTTACCACAGAGGGATCTTATCTCGTAGAAATCAAAAGCTTCTGTTTTTCTACTAGGAAACAAGAGCACTTGTTCTCAAAGATTAAATCCAATTCCTCTGTTAAGACCTAAAGGGGAAGGAGGAGATGTAATTCCCACAGATTTCAGCACAGCTTTTAGGATAATTCTCCTCTGGTTGTCCCTAAGTACACGGGACACAGGCATGTACCTGTTGCGGGAAATGAAGGTGTTGGAGGGAATGGGAGCCAGAGAGGGGATTGGGGCCTGGTCCCCTTGGAGCTCACTTAGACCTTGGCTCCAACTTCCGTACCTTTACTGGCTCAGGGCAGAGACCCAGAAGTGATGTTTCTCCGAATCTGTTTGTGTTGGTTGGGGGAGGCTGGACCACCCCTCCCCCTCCCCTTGCCCAGCCACACCTGCCTTCAGTTGCTTCCCCTGGCTCAGGAGTCCATCAGGAACCCTGTTATAAAACCATGGCCCTCTACTTATTGCCATCTAGCGGCATATACTATTTTAGAACTACTTACAAAAATATCTTTCAATTTGATATTTTCAGTTAACAGAGGACACAGGACACAATTTTGTGGCTGCAGTCATATAATAATTCTGAGTGGCCACAAAGTCCCCCATGCATGAGATTAGGTCTTTTGCTAATTATTTGTTTAATAACAGCTCTGCCTAACAACAGTTGAAGACCTAAACACGGCAATCAGCCACATTCTCCCAGAGACTATGGGGAGATTTTTAAATTATGTAGATAATAGAAGAAAACGTACAGATCACTTCTTATTAGCATGCAGTGAGGCTTAGTGGCCACTCTGAGTACTCCATTTATTAAGCACTTTTATTGCCTGACACTTCATGGGTATTATCTCACTTAAACTCCTCCAAACTGTTCTCTAACATAGGTGCTGTCATCCCTATTTTACAGGTTAGGAAACTGAGGCACTGAGTGATGTTAATAGACTGGGGGAGAGTTGAGCTCACATGCTCTGACTTCAGAGCTGGTGCCCGCCCCTACCATGAGATGGGGCCTCCTATAGACCCACCACATCAGCAGGAAGCAGGAAAGGAGGGGCATGTAAAAAGGGATCATGATTTTACTCTCCTTAAACGATTCACATCTATCATAAACATTAAGGAGATGCAGTAAAGTTATAATTACAAAGTGTTTGTAATTGTACAAAATTCCACCAACGCAGAAGTAAACCACTGTTAACATTTTGAGGCCATCACTTCTAGGCATCTGGCTTCCTAGGGAGGTAATAAGCTAAAAGGTTGCTGGACAGAACGAATTTTAGGGGAAAAAAATGGGGTTGCTGCATGCTCTCCGTTTTATTTTTACTTTTTGAAAATTTGACTTGAATTTAACAGATGGAACAACAAATTAAAGAGAAATGGAAGGAATTAGTGAAACTTGAGATAAATAGGCATTAGTTTCTAAAATAACCATGGAAAGCTAAGGACAAAGATTAAACAACTCACTGAGAAGTTGGAGATTTCCTCCTCTTCATCTTTCTCCTCTTCTTCTTCCTCCTCCTCCACTTTCCCTCTCCCCCTCTCCTCCTCCTCCTTTTTGTAATATTTATTAACCTCCCTCTGATGAGGAAGTCAGTGCATTTATATTTCTTTTCATTTCCTCATCCTCTTTTTCCTTGTTAAAAAAAATGTGTCATCTTTTTGCCCAGCAAGACTTATAACATTTATATTCTTTCTGTGCAGTCATTTTCACAGTTGTGTTATCTTGGCCCCATATTTATAAAAGGATTTAACACTCGCCACCAATCTTCTTACCACATGTTTTATATTCCAGAGTTCTGTATTTTGATTAAGCTCTTGGTTTGCTGAGTTCAATCTCAAATATTTTTTGCAGGAAGGGCTCATGGATGTTGCGTTCTCTGAATTCCTACGTGCTCAAGAGGGTCTGCCTGTTGTCTGAATACTTAAGTGATAGTTTCACTGCTTATATGATTCTTAAACTGTAATTCTCATCAGAGCTCGATCAGATTGATCTAAGGCTAAGCAGACTTATTTTTCTGTTGTTTAGCTTGGTTTTTCAGCTTGGGTGCCCATACGATTCATACTTTTCCCTTGAAATTTAGCAAATTCACCAGCATGTCCTGGAGGTGATTACTGTCCATTTGAGTTTTGGCAACAGCGTATGCCTTTTGATCTTCAGATTGAGTTTTCTTGATTCAGTATGTTTTCATTGATTATATCTTTGTATATTTTTCTCTATGGATACATTGGATCTCTTTTGTCAATATTCCATACCTGTGATCTTCTCCATAATCATGTTTCTATATTTGATCTTTTCCATTTGTTTATTTAATTTTCACAAGTGTGCCCAGCACATGCCTAATTTGGGTTTCCAGACATGCCTCCCTGACCCCTCTGCCACCCCCTTCTTCAGTTGCTTTAAATGTGATCTTTTTCTTCCTCCTGCTCTGCAGGCTTGCCTTCCTGTCTTTTGTTTATCTTATAATTCCCCTTTTAGTTCCTTGAAATCCTTTGAATTTCCTTTTTTTTTTTAATCTAGAATTTCTTTGAGCCTAGACAACCATGCTTTTCTGAACTCATATTGTTTCCTTTGTTAATTCTTTCTGCGATATATGTTGTCCATAGACTTTTACGTCATTCATTTCTTACTTTCGTACTTTGTTCACTTATTTTGTGAATTCAACCTGTACTTCTGGCTAATTCCCTACTAATGGTCTCTGGTTGTTGTATCAGACAAAATATTTGTTGACGAATAGCGTGTGGAATTCTGGGGCATGGGCAACGAGGGATCGTGAACAAGCAGTCCTGCACTGCGGGTCAGGTTTTGTAGCTCAGATACCGTCTTAGTCAACCCAGTTTTCCTGTTTACCTAGAGTCAAAAGCTTCTCCATGGGGCAGTTTGGAATGGATGCCTCCCTCATCCACTGCCTTACTCTGCAATCTCCCTAGGACAGAGGCAGGGCCGTAGACCATTCGAGTGAAAGGCAGCGTGGCCCATCCTTCAGCCTCCCCACCTCCTTTCCTGCTTCCAGTGCTGACTGGGTATCAGCCTTTCTGCCATTTCTCCCATGGCTGGCCCATATTCCAACATCTTATCAGTTTCATCACAAGTTCACGGAAGCCTTTCGGCTGCTGAGATACCTTGTTTTAGGGAAAACCATATTTTGCTGAAGGTCTGAGGATGCTCTCAGCATCCTTCCTTGGTTGGGTCCAAATTCTGCTGTATTTGGTGAATGTGCTTAGTGACTTGTGGTTGGGATCATTTCCTTATTTCACCGAGGATGCGGCTTTTACTTCTTGTTCTTTTTGTCTTTTGTCATTGGATTTTTAGAGAAAGAATAAGCGTAGATGCCCTAATGTGACATTTCTAGAAAGAGGACTTTCGTGGCGCCAGCGTTGTGTAGAATCCTACTGTGCCGATGAGCAACATTTAATGAACGGAAATTCTCTGTGAAGGGCATTTCTGTTTCTTTTTCTTCTCCCTCCTCTTTTTGATGATAAGCAATGCTATGATGACTGTCCTTGGTTATTTGTCCATTTGTCTTCACCCACATTGTGAAAAACTAGGCAAAGCCTCAGAGAGGGTAAGCGATTTGCCCAAGGTAAAGCATCTAGTTACTAGTGGATATGGGATAGGACCGAGTTTCAGAGCTGTCCAGCCATGCCAGACCTATGTCTCTGTTCATCCTAGCAAAGACCCTTCCCATTACCCATCCTCTCAAATTTGACTGCCTCCTTTGGCTCTACATTCTTGTAGACTTAGCCCCTGTTCTCAGAGGGATTAACTGTAAGAGGATTTCGGTGCAGCTTTTCTCCTGGATTTGTACAAAAGGACTTAGATAAGTCTTGGCTTATGGGGCCTTAATGGGCCATTAGGGGAAACTGGAGCATCTGGGGCCAGCTCTAAGCAGAGGAAGGGATTGGGGAGGCTAGTACATGCCCGGGGAGGGTGTTTCCAAACCTCTTCTTCAATGTCCTCTTGAATAGCATACTCTGGGAGTCTGGGCTATTGGTGCAACCCAAATATTTGGAATTTCTTAAACTGAGGATCTGTACTCTTGGGGGGCATTCACACACAAATGACAAATCTCTGAGGCTCTAACAGATAATCAGGCCTGGCTTCATAGATGTGAGACCTGTCCATTGCCCAGGGATCTGTACCTGGAAGGACCCAAGCTGGGTTTAGTGTCGTGCTGTTGCCCTCTTGAAATTCCTATTTATGTTTGAGCAGGGCTCAGCATTTTCATTTTGCATGGGACGTTGATTATGTAGCTCTTCCTTTGTGCACCAAATACCGTACTGAGCTCTTACACCTGGGCTCACTGAGGCCGGCGTAGGGAGAAGCAGAAAACAGGGTCTGAGAGCTGTGAGGCTGCTTGTCTTCAAATGCTGCAGGCTGCAGGCCAGGCTGTCTGGTGTGAGAGCCGCAGCCGTGCAGACAGAGGGACCCCTGCTCATGGTGACTGCCCTCCGAGCCCACAGTCACAGCTGGTCACTCTGCAAAGGCCACCACTGGGGGTCTCGGGGCTGCACCTCAAAGGCAAATGAGATGCTCTTCCTTCCCTCCTGGACTGCAGTCAGCTGCTGGAGGCTGCTGCAAAAGGTTTTCACTCCATTTTTGTCCCATCACCAGCAACATCAGCAAAGTGAAGAAGCCCTGTTTCAAGAATCGTGTGGACTGATCTCAGCGCTTCTACTGAACCGTGGCTGGAAGACAGCCTCCCTCTCTCCCTGTCCACGTCTCTCTTTCTCTTTTCTGTCTTCTGTTTTATTAGCTGCACAAGAAAAGATTTTTATTACTCAAATGAGCTCTCAGCACGTCTGCTAATACACTCCTAATGGGTTTTAAGACTTAAAAGCACCAGCACGGATCACCATTTGCTTGCTCAGCAAGAATTTGCCTGGTGGGAGGGCGGGATGAGGGAGGGGAGGGAGGCAGGGAACAGGAGTTACCTCTGTTGGCCAGACCCACCATGCAAATAGGCTGGGATGCACTCCCAACATATTAAATGGATCAGAGCAGCTTCTTGTTCACATGTGCAAATTAGATTAATCAGACCAGACACAGAAAGAGGAGAATAATAATGCCGTTACTAAGGACACACAGGCACCCACAGGGACACGCAGGAACCGGACTTGGACTGGAAATCGTCTTTCGGCGATGGGTCATATCCTGGCTTCTCTCACCCAGCCATCCAGCCGCGTCCATATCCATCAGATGATCCCTGTCTTGCCAGCCTCCAGGTCCTGCCTGCAGCTTCCAAGGCACCAACGAGCAGAAAATCTGCATTTCTCAAGCCCCAGAGAGACGCAGTACGGTCTGAGGGTTCGGAGCACTGATGACCTGGCCCTTGCGCTGACCCACGGCATGACCTTGAGCAAGTTCAGATCCTTTATCACTCTTGAGCTTCCATTCCTGCAGGGGCTGATAGCTCCCGCCAAGGCTAGCTCTGTGGATTAGAGATAATACACACAAAGTAACGCTAGACAAAATAAATGTAGCTATGATTTCCTTCCTCTTTTCTTCCCTGATTCACAGAATCAGTTCCAGTTTTCTCTTAAGTGGATTCCTAAAATCGACTCTGTGATTTCTCTAATTTGATCTTCCAGGAGAGACCTACAAACCCATCCCACCCAGAGGGGGCACACATCGAAAATTCCAGCTGTGTGCCTGGAGTAGCCCTGAGGACAGGCGCCCCTTTCCTTCTGTCTTCCCCTGCTCCTCGGTCTTCCTTCTTGGGGGCCGTGACTCAGCGCCCCTGTCTGCCCAGATCTCACGAGCCCCAGGACAATTAGGACCTGCTGCCAGGGCATTCTTTCTGCCCCCTGCATCTTGTGGTCTGACAGTCGATACGTACAGAGTACGCACACCTGTGTTGGGATCTGCGGGCAGAGATTTTTGTGGAGAGGCCTCGGAGAGAGGAACTCAAACTTGCTAGAACGTGGCTTCTCATCCTCCTTGGATGCTCTCCCATCCCTCTGTACCGAGTTTGATTGTGGCAGGCAGTGAGGGCCCTGGGTGGGGGCTGGAGGGAGGTGCGGCTGGCAATGTGGCCCGGGGGCATGGGCAATGTGTCTGTCTCTGATGTTCAGCAAGCTTGAGTATCTTTCCAGGATTATCAGCCATTTGCATTTCCCATGAATTTTCTCTGCCTATCCTTTGCCTGTCTTCTGGGTTCCTTTGAATTTCTTTTTCCTTTTTATGTAATTTGCAGGAGCTCTTAATAATATCCGGGCATTCATCCTTTGTTTGTTATGCATGTTGTGCATATTTTCTTCCAGTCCTCTGCTCGCTCATCCTTACTTCCTTGTGGTTTTTCACCTCGTCCATCCCCCCAGCTGACCTCAGTGAGGCCCCGTGCCAGCGCAGGGCAGAGGGTGGGGGGGGGCACCGTTACAGATGGCTGGGGTCACTCACACCTGGGAATCAGAACCGTCTGGTGTGCATCAATAGAAAAATCTTGACAGACCGCCGCTCCAGGTTACTAACTATTAGCACAACCGGACTTTGGCATTTTTAAAGCATTGCTTTTCTTATTTGCAATGAGTCATTTCTTGCAAAGAAATTACTGTTGCTTGTGAAGAGAGCAGAGGCATGACGAGCTCTCGCCGTCCTGCTGGAGATGGGAACTGAGTATGAACAAAATGGGTGGCAAATACTCCAGGAGTGGGGGCTAGTGAAACAGCTGCCGTGTATTTCTATTTCCTGAGAACTAAGGTTGACCTCAGGCTCTGGGGAATGTGAAGGATCTGCAGAGGGCCCGAAGGCTTAATCAGGAGGCCAGTTATAGATGCAAAATCCCTTGCAGGAGACTGGATGGTGACTTTTGCTTTTAGATTGTCAGGCTGGTAAGCAATGGTGTTCAGAGGGACTGGGGCTGATGTCACAGAGCACCGCCCTGCCTGTGGCCACCACCGGGCAGTCTCAGATGGTGACCATGCCACAGCCCAGCAGTGGGGGTTTCAAATGGGTGATTCCAATGTGGGCAAAGCCAAAGGACTCCCCCCACCCTGAAACAGTTGGGGCTATCATTCTGTGAGAAGCCAAGGCAAACAGGGAGTCCTGGTAGGAACCTATGGGTAGTCTTCCTGGATCCATGGTGAGAAGTTACAGTCTTAGACAACATTTCTTCTCTTTCTCTTCTTCATTGACAAACACATTCATCAAGCACCTAGTGGGTTTGGAACTGATGGGAGTTGACCAAAGTCACCCGTAGTTCCATAAGCCAGCTGGTGGGTGTGTCAGGACAATGAGGCGAGATTCCTGGGCACATGGGTGTGTGAGGAATCTAATTGGCTTTGGGGAACTTGCAGGGTAAAGGAACTTTTAACTAACAACTGGTTCTTTCTTTTTTTTTTTTTTGGATGAATATTTATATATCTACCGTGTGTTGTGTATGGGTTGGGCTCCGGAGGTACAATGAAAAACAAAGACAGGTGCATTCCTTCCTTTCATGGATCTGAGGGAAGACATTAATCAAGGAATGCACAAACACATGGAAAGTACAACTGTGGGAAGGACTACTAAGGCTCAGTCCACAGTGCTGTGAGCAGGAGCAGGGAAGAGCCACTGGTCACTGGGGATGCAGGGATCACTGAGCCCTGAGCTGGAGGGGGAAGGCTTCACCAGGGAGCAGGGCGGGCTTTCCCAGCCTGAGGAAATGCACCTGTCATCACTCATCCCCTCTCCTCCAGCCTGCTCATCCCTTCCACACCCTTAACCCAAAGCCTACCTACTCTTCCCAGTTGGTCACATATCCTGTTTAGTCTGCCTCCCAGAAATCCCTGGAATCTGACCCTCCCCCCCTTTTTCCAAGGGCCCCCACTGTGTCTGCCTCTTATCCCTTCTCTCCCAGATTCCCCTAAGGATCCCTTCGCTGGTCCCAGCATCCCCCTTCAGTAAGTCACACATCCTGGTGTCAAGGGTTTGCCTTCATACATTGGCGGAGACCTTCTTCACAGAACATGTTCCTTATTCAGTTAACTGTTGCAGGGTGGCTCGAAGCTAGACGCCCAGGAGGATAGGGACTTAGCGGGGAGAAGGAGTTAGGCTTCCTGGAAGGCTTAGCCTTTGAGGTGCCATGGCAGAAGGGATAGGAATCGGATAGAAGGGATGGGTGAAGAGAGCAGTGCAAGCAGCCAAGGAGCAATGGGAGGTCTTGGGGCACAGGGGCATGAGGCTTGAAAGACGGCCATTCAGAGAACTTTCAGAGCAGTGTTCCTTTACTTTGGCAGAAGCACAGAAGAATTAGATAGCTGGGATTGTGAGTCATGACAGCCACAGGGAAGGGGATGGAGGCCTCTTTCAAGAGGCTGGGTCAGCCAGAGATGGAGACGGAAGGTGGCCCCTGGGGGACACAGAAGTGGGGAAGGGGCAGGGGGGAGAGGAGAGCAACTTGCTGATAGAGAAGGACCCTGGGGAAGGAGAAGGGGCAGGGGAGGGCCTAGTAGGGTCAGGGCCTCCTGCCACAGAGCTTCACCTTGGACAGGGGGAGGGAGGCTCCTTCTGAGAGGAGGCAACAGAGTCCAAGCCATTACAGGGGAGAGGGGACCCTGTGAGAGGGGCAGGAGCATGGGGAAGGAGGGAGCTGTCTGACCCCATCCCTGTTCTGTAAACCAAGTTCTTTTTTTTTTTTTTTTTTAAGATTTTATTTATTTATTTGAAAGAGAGAGAGAGAGGGTGCCTGCGCAGGAGTGGGGGGAGGGGCAGAGGGAGCAGGAAAAGAGGAAAAGCAGGCTCTCCCCTGAGCCTGGTGCAATCATGACCTGAGCCAAAGTTAGATGCTTAACCCAACAAGCCACCCAGGCACCTCTGCACACCAAGGTCACCAAGTTCTTAACGTGGTAAATCTGTGAACAACACAGAAAGCTCCAAAGTAAAAAGGGTCCCCCTTCACGGTCCTCTTCCCCCATTTGCCTCTCAGATTTTCCAGGCTCAGAGTTTGCTGTGCCATTTAGATCTTTTCTATACATTGGACACCCCTGTGCACACACCAAGCTAGAGATGTATGCATATGCATAGACCCAGACAGACACACACACGTACACACACCGATATAGTTCTACTTCTTTATATAAATGTGATAATACAAAATGTACTATTCGGAAACTGCTTTTTTTTTTTTTTTAATATGCCATATGTCTTTGGAGTTCTTTATATATTTGTAGTCATTCTGTTTGGTGGCTCTAAGGATTTCTGTGCCCTGAGTTGTCTATTTTATGGACGGACACTGAAGTGGCTCCCAGGGATCTGTGTCAAAAGCCATGGTTGGGGGCGCCTGGGTGGCTCAGTGGGTTAAGCCGCTGCCTTCGGCTCAGGTCATGATCTCGGGATCCTGGGATCGAGTCCCGCATCGGGCTCTCTGCTCAGCGGAGAGCCTGCTTCCCTTCCTCTCTCTCTGCCTGCCTCTCTTGTGATTTCTCTCTGTCAAATAAATAAAATCTTTAAAAAACAAAAAACAAAAAACAAAAAAAAAAAGCCATGGTTGCCCTGAGTGTCATTGTTCATGTGTGTCTCTGCGCCGCCAGAAGGATACTAACCGGATGGAAAGCTAGAGGTGGAATTGGGGGGTCTGAGTATGCGGGCTGTAGTTTTCATATTGTTGGCTGTCCTCCCCCAAAGCCACACTAATTTACATTCCCACAAACAAGGTAGTTTGATTTCCCTCCCAATCCCTGATTTTATCAATGCTTTACATTTCTGCCAATGGGATGGTCAAATAATGCTATCTCTCATTTTGATTTGCATTTTTCTAGATTGTTAAGGAGGTCTGTCTTTTCATATGCTTATCCTCCATGTATTTGCTTGTTTGTTTGTTTTTCAGTGAGTAACCTGTTTCTATCCCCTGGCCTTTTTTTCTCCCCTGTGGGGTCTCTTTCTTCTCTATCTTGATTTGGAGTGCTTAATATATTCTGGGCACCACTGTTTTGTTTATTATACATGTTGTGACTTTTTTTCTACTACTTCTCCGTAACTTGTATTTTAATGTTGTCTTGAGGCCCATTTTACAGATGAAGAAACTGAGTCAGAGACAGAGATTTGAGATGACTTGCCCAGAGCTATGTTCTGACTCCTAGTGCTCTTTCCACCAGACTGACTGTTCCTTTGCCGAACAGCGAGGCTTTGTCTCCTCTGGCTCCCAGCCAGGAGGATTGGTAAAATTGGACTCACTACCAGGAGGGAGCCAGTGTCTTATCAAGCTGCTGAGCTGGGTGAGGAAGGTAGACCCACTTTCGCAGCACCTGCTCAGCTCTACTCCAGCCCCTTACATCTCCTTTCTGTATTCCCATGGAACAGTTTCAAAGGTTTACCAGCCCACAGTTCATGTTGGCTTAGGACCTGCTGCTATAAACAAGAAGGTTTCAAGCGGTATTATCTGGAGCCCTAAATGTTCGAGGATAATGTAGCAGGACTAGCTGGAATAGGGTTGCTAGACTTAACAAGTCAAAATAACTGGGTACCCAGTGAAGTCTGAATTTCAGATAAACAACAAATACTTTGTTAGTATAGCTAAACGCCCTATGCCATATTTACTAATACTAAAAAAAAAAATCATTTGCTGTTTAACTGAAATCAAAATTAACTGGGGTGATTCTGTCTGGCAATCCTGACCTGAGGAGATGGGAAAAGTCAGAGCAACTCGGCAGACTCATGTTCCTTCCCCAGCCCCCAATATCAACCAGAGGGTGACACTTTCAAATGTCTTAGCTTTTTAGATTTAGAAATTTAAGGTACAAAGAGATCAAGGGACTTGGCAGAGCTGGGATCTGGGTCAAGATGTTTCTAAGAGATGATTCCATGATGTGTCCCATGTGTCTTGAATTTGGGGAGGTCAGCTCTCCTCTTTGTGTCTTTCGATGGGCTGGGGAGCAGCAGAGGGGAGGAGGAGGTTGGCCTGCAAAGGACTTCCTACATGGAGAAAGTATAGGGGGAGGGGAAGTGTAGGGAGAGAGAGTAATGTGTGTTTTCTACAAGACTCTCATCACCTTAAATGGAGTGCATCCACATTAATTCAAATTAAATAACTATTTAATTGGCTCGAACTCCATTTCCAGGGGCCCACAGCCCATGCGTGCATCCTTGGGCCTCTGATTACTACAAATCTTACATTACTACACACCCGGTACTGTTTATTTGATACCCGTTCTTAATGGTGTTTTTCTTAAAATCACCTTTATTTTTTTATTTTTATTTTTTAAAGATTTTATTTATTTATTTGAAAGAGAGAGATCACAAGTAGACAGAGAGGCAGGCAGAGAGAGAGAGAGAGGGAATCAGGCTCCCCGCTGAGCAGAGATCCGATGCGGGACTCGATCCCAGGATCCCGAGATCATGACCTGAGCCGAAGGCAGCAGCTTAACCCACTGAGCCACCCAGGCGCCCCCTAAAAATCACCTTTATTGAAATATAATTAACATGCAATAAAATGTACCAATCTTAAACGTGTAGTTGGATGAGTTTTGACAAGTTTATGCAACAACCTAACGACAGAGCAATCAAGACAAAAACACTTTGACTACCCCAGAAATTTCCTTTGTGTCCCTTCTTAGTCGTCCCTCCCCCAACTCCAGGTAACTGATCTGCCTTCTGTCACTTGAGATTACATTGGCCTTTCCATGAGTTATCCATTAACTCATGAGTCATACTGTGTCATCAGACAATAATTATACTCTTTTGTGCCTGGCTTTTCTCGTGTCATGATTTTGGGACCCATGCCTGTTGTTATGTGCATCCAGAAATTCATTCATGTTTACTCCCGAATGATGTCTAGTGGTATCGATACGCCATAATTAGTCAAGCCGTTCCCCTGTTGATGGAAATGTGGTTTATTTCAAGAGTTTGCACCATCACAGATAAAGTGATGAGCATGCATATAGAAGACTTTGTGTGGGCATATGTTTTCGCTTCTCTCGAGCAAATGCCTAGGGACGAAATTGCGAGGTCATGTATGCAGTAAACGTCATAAAAACATTGCTTGACAGTTTTCTGAAGAGGTTGTGCCGTTTTGTATTCCCATCTGCAATGTGTGATGGACACACCCTTGCTCAAACTGGGTGTCCTCAGTCTTTTGAGTTTTGAGCATTCTTCTAGGTATGTAGTAGCATCTCACTGTGATTTTAATTTGCATTGCCCTGATGGCCAGTGGTGATAAACATCTTTTCAAGTAATTACTGGCTATGTGGCTATTATTGTCTGTTCAAGCCTTCCGCTCATTTTTTTTAATTGAGTTATTGAATTTTTTGTCTTCTTAGAGTGAGCTAGTAAATTCTACACCTCTCTCTATATATTTATACATTCATTTATACATATATTTGTGTATATAGAGAAAGAGTCAAGGTTCATTTTCTCCCCATATGAATATGCAATTGTTCCAGCACCGCTGGTTGAAAGACCATTAAATTCTATTAAGATGCAACGTGATTGATTTTTTATCAGCCCTTTCTGTTTTTCACCTTTTTTTCTCCAATTAACAAAATTTGCTGAATCTCCACTATACATCATGCGTTGGTTTAAGTGCGGGACATCAGCAGGGGGATGAATACCTGCTCGCCTGGAAGTCATGGTCTAGCGGCAGGAAGCAGACAGTCCACCAGGTACTAGAAGGAAAACCAGGCTGGGGCCTGGGACCCAGAGAGCAGCAGGATGCGCTGGGGCGGGGAAGGAGGTGGGTGTCAGCATTTCTGATGAGCCAGCTTGAGCCTTTGAGCCAACCAGAAGGCTGCAGGGGGTAGGACTCAGCTCTCTACAGATGGGCATTTAGGGAAAAGCCTCATTTCAAAGCCCCCCTTCCCCCTTGGCCTTCTCATCTTCTCAGAAATGCCCTTGGGTCAGGGTTGTGGCCAGGTCCCTCTGCAGGATCCTGTGTCCTATCAGGTGTCAGGTCACTGCTCTTCTACACCTGGCAGTTCCTGCCACCACTCACCGAGGTGCACCTTCCAGCAGGGAAGTCCCCAGGCAGTGACCTCAGTAGATTTCCCTCCTTCATTCATTTCTTGGATCAAAGGCCGCATGTTCAGCACATGGAGTGTGCTTGACACTGTGCTTGCATCTGGGGAGACAGAGATGAACCAGTAAAGGGGGAAGGGTTGAGGGATGGGCACTGGGTGTGTCCTCAACAGGCAGGGGGGCTCCGTGCCCCGCCCCGGGTCATGGCTGAGGCCATGACTTCTTGCTGTTGTGTGGCTTGGGTTTCATTTTTGGGGGGAGCTATAAGATTCTCTGTAGAATTATATATGTATGTTTCATTATATATACTCTATATAGATATATTCTCTATATAAGATTTTATATTTGGGAGGATGCGGGACAAGGGGGCTGAGCCCAGCAGACATTGCAAGAGGCCAGGCAGGACATGCCGCGGGTGTGGTTTAAAGCAGCGGAGACTGACATGGGGGGCATGGGAGAAAGACTTTCGGGTGACTCCAGGTTTCTGACTTGAAGGAAAGGGGCTAGTGGTACCGTGAATGGCCTGAGGGGACAGGGGAGGAAGAGCAGGCTTGGAATGGGTGGGTGGGCTGAAGGTCTCAATTGGGGGCATGTTGGGAGTGAGGTGTGCCTGGTAGAAATATCTGGGACTTAATAGCGCTTGACTGTCTGAAGCTCATAGAAGAGGTCTCGGCTGGAGGTCAAGCTCTGGAGTCATCACCGTGAGATCACAGTTCAGGCCCAAGGTGGAGGAGATACTCCCAGGAGGTTTCTGAATAAATACTTGCTCTGGGTCACCCTTTGCAAAGTGTGTAGTGTACTGGTTATGACATTGTGGTTTTTTGGTTTGTTTTCATTTGTTTGTGTTTTTGTTTTTGTTTTGTTTTTTGAAGAGAGAGCACATACATGTGTGGGCGGGGGTGTGGGGAGGGGCAGAGGGAATGGGAGAATCTAAAGCCAATCCCATGCCCACCACGGAACCCAGATCAGGGCTTGATCTCTTAACCCTGAGATCATGACCTGAGCTGAAATCAAGAGTCAGACACTTAACCGACCGCAGCACCCTGGTGCCCCATGACCCTGGGTTCTAATGCTCAGCTCCCTAGGTTCAAATCTCAGGGCTCCTACTTACTAGGCACTCACCTGTCTATGCCCCCACTTCTTCATCTATAACATGGTGATAATAATACTTCGATAATAACATATTTGCCTTTTGGGAGTACGGTGAGGATTAAATTATTTAGAACCTGCAAAGCACTCAGAACACTGTTATTTACGAGCAGGAAATATTTGTTAGTTATGATGTCCTTTAATTCTCTCAGCACACTTATGAAGGGGATGAGGGATCAGGATTACCCATTTTACAGATAGGGGAACTGAGGGTCTGACAGGTCCCTGCCCAAGGCCGTGGAGTCATGAAGTGGTGGAAACAGGACTTGAACCCACCCAGGTGTGCATGTCCCAGAGTCTAGCACGTGAGATTGCCTGCGGCTGTGGCAAGAGGCCTGAGCATTCATTGACTTGTTGACTAACTCAGCTCCTCCGGGCAGAGGATTTGTGACAAGAGGCTGAGCCCTCACCGCCACTGTGTCACCAGCCAGTGCTAGTTTTTTCCCCCGCCCCAGCCTGGAGCCTGAGGACCCAGCAGGTGGCCTGCAGACCTCACGCCTGCATGAGTAGGACCCTGCTTTTCTTCCCTCCTCCAGATACTCCAGGATCGGATCCTCCCATCTCTCCCAGGAAGCCTTCCCTAACCACCCCAGTTCCTGGAACCCCCTGCCTCTGGGCACCCTTAGCTGCGATGGCCCAGCCCATTCACTTGGGACACACACACACACACACACACACACACACACTGCCCTGGGCAACTTTTGTCATCTCCTGGTAGGATGTTCTTCTTATACCAACTGCGCTGTGTCTGAGTCAGGTGCTGAATGTCCCCTTCTTTGTTGCAGGGCAGAGAGAGAGAGAAGCCTTTGGTCACTGCTGGTTCACCATGCCTGGGGCCCTGGGTTGTGCTCTAGGTGTCCCATTTGGAGAAGGTGGCTAGTGAGGAGCCCTGGCTGAGAGGGCATGGCGGCCAGGGGTTGGAGCCAGGAGAGCAGACTTACAAGGACTGGAGGACGTTAGCAAATGAAAACAGAGAGAGGCCAACAGTTCTGCCAGGAACTGGAGTGGGAGGGTGGGGGTTGGCTGATCCCAGGCCAGCTGGAAAGCAGGGAGGCAGACAACCCTGGGGAGAGCATTGAGAATGAGCAGTCCTGGGCTGGAGGCCTGCATCTGTTTACCTGTTCAGTCACCAGATGACCTGCTGCCCTGAGCCTCCGTTTCCTTAACTGCAAAATGGGTGTGACACAGTTACATCCTTTCTGGGGTTGTGAGAACTCCAGTTGGTGCTGGCCTTCCCTTATCCCTGCGGCCCAGGAAGGGAAGAGTTCCTGTGGAAGGCAAACTTTAAGCAGCATTTGAGAGAGGAGGAAGACCATGGCCTGGCTGAGCAGAGAAAGGAGGGTATTGCTGCCTGGGTGTGAGGCTTGAAGCCCAGGGCATCGGCTGAGCCAAGAGCTCTGGGAGGAGAGAGGAATGGGCACACGCACATGAAGAGGGAAGGAAGAAGTGGCCACTGTCATTCTGAGTCCTGCACGGTGCCAAGTGGACAAGGTGACCCCTGTGCCCTTGGAGCTTCCAGTGGGGGGGGGGGGGACAGTCAGACACATCATGGGGCATCTCCATCAGGGCTGTTCGGGGATGATCGAGGGTGGCCCAGGGACACAGATCCCATGTCAGGGAGTGATTCCTTCACATAGATGGCTGTGACCTGGCAGCCTGTGAGTGACCTGAGGCCCCCACATTCCTTGAAGGTAGGGAAGCAGAGAGGCTGTATAGGCCGCATGCTGGAAAGAGAGCACAGCTTTGTATCTGCAGGACTGAGCTGGGCAGCGCCCTGAGAACCTCAGCCTCCCGCTGGGGAAGAACAGGGCCTGAGATCTCCTGGAGAGCTGTAGCTATCACAAATGGCATCCCCTTAATGCCCCCTGATGCACAGAGTATCTCTGTTTTCTAAAAGTCCAGAGGGGTCCAATGACTTACCCGGAATGGCAAGGTCAATGTCCGTACTGGGGTCCTTCTGGCTCCACTGTGCTGATGTCTCCCACATGCCCCCTCCTGCCAGCCCCGTGCCTTCCCAACAGATGGGCCACTCCCATGTCTCTGCCAAGCCCTGCAGAAAACACTAGGTCCTGCCTCCCCTAGAGGAGCCCAGACAGCCACAGGGCCTGGCCCACCACGGTCCCTCCTGTCCTCCCCAGCTGCCAAGCCACTAATTACTGGCATTGTGGACTCCAGTGCATGTGAGTGATGGTTCCTCACAGTTTCCTGCTCACCCCGTGTCTCTCCTCCAAAGCCAGGCTGCCGGCTATATTTAGCTGTGGCTACTTGGCAGGGAGGGGTGTGGCAGAGGAAGGGAAGAATGGCTCAGTCCAGAGCTTGTAGTCTGCACACGGAGGGGGACAGCCAGAGCAGACTCTCTCCCATCACCGGCAGGCACAGCCTTGACTGGACATACTTGGTTCAAATCTGATAGACACCGAGGTCCATGTCCGATGGCACCAGAAATCTTGAATGTCAGACTTCATCAAAGCTCCCTTGTTTTCACTGATCGGTTTTATGATAGGCAAGCCTTATACTTTTGTATGTGTATATGTTCTTATTCATGTCATCTCGTTTCATACACCAGGGTTCTGGGCAAGGTTGCTTTTAAGACGGGTTTGTTTCCTTAATGAAAAAAAGTTTGGAAACCGGCAGTTTCAGCCTTTAGCACCTTGCGGCTCAGAGTGTGGTCTACGGACTGGGAGCCTGAGCTTCACCTGGGAACAGGTTCAAATGCAGCATCTCGGGCCCACCCCAGACCGAGTACATCAGAACCTGTGCCTTGGAAGACCCACGGGTGATTCCTCTGCCGTTTGAGAAGCATGGCCTTAGTAGAAGTCAGAATCTTGGGGGGAGCTTGTAAAATGAGAGTCCCTGGCCTTGCTCTGTGGGATTCTGAGTCGGGTCTCCCAGCGGGCCCAGGTAACATCCACGCTTTGTAGCCCCCTGGCAATGGGGCAGGCCCTCTGTCTGCCCCAGTGATAGGAATGCCTGTGTTCTGCCGGAGGCGATGGTGGGGACAGGCAGGCTGGTGGACAATGCACGGAAACAGGCTTTCCTGGACAATCCCTTTGCCTCCTGCAAGGTCCCTGGGCCCCAGTCGTGTTGGGAGGAGCAATGGCCTTTCCATGTTCAGTCCAGGGGAAAAAGACACCTGTGACCACAGCTTCACAAGTTTTCCCTTCGGCTGTGACCATGGAGAGGAGGGTTGAGATAGCGGACAGTCTGGGGACCTGCCTTGTGCCCAAGAGGAGGCAGCTGTGCTCCAAACCAGATCTGCACACTTGCAGATCACCTTCTACATGATCACTCAGCAAGGGGTTCATACCAACTCTTTCCTCTCCTTTCTGTCCTGGCCAGACCACCCACAGGGAAAAGTTCCCAGGAGAGAGATGTTGTCCTGAGGATGGTGACAGGGAGAGGAGAGACAGGTGATCTGACCAGCTGAATTCTTCACTTCCCTCAGGGTGAGGTCCTGAATAACGTCTTGGCATCTGCTAAGTGCTCACAAACACTCAGTGTGTATGAACGTGTATATACATATGTATATGTATATACGAAGACTGTTGCCTCACCTGGATTGTTGCAGGAACCTGCTAATAGGACCCCTGCCTCCAGACCTCTCTCCCCCATTTATCACATCCTTCTTAGGGCCTCCAGGCCCTGCCTTTCCTTGCTTTGAGTCCTGAGGCTGTGCTCCCAGTGCGGGATTTACAAGGTCTTATGGCCTAGGCCCTGCCTACTTCCCCCATCTGAGGCTTTCTCCCACTGTGTGCCTGATGCTCTCCCAAGACTACATCACCTCCAGTGCCTTGAGGGTGCCATGCCCACCCAGGCCTCTCTGCCTGAGCACCTGCCATTCCCTCTGCTGGGGATACACTGCCTCCACCCATGGCAGGAGCGCCCTCACTGGTCCATCCCTCCTTGAGTTATACAGCAAGAGCTCACGGCTACCATTCGCCATATACTGAGCTAGATCCTGGGGTCAAAAATGCAATCAACAAACTGAAAGGACTCAAAGGCCAGAGACGTCTTCTCAGTGTCATCCAGTTCATCCTGCTTTCACTTCCATGGCCCTGGTCTTCTTCTCGTGCATCCAGTCCTGAGGACAGAAACACTGATCACCCAGGTGCCCGATCAGAAAGCTGCAAGTCGTCTGGGCTCTGCTCCGTGCATCAGCCAGTCCCCTCTGTCTGCCTCCTAAAGTCTCTCACATTGGTCCCCTGCCCCCTCCGAGTCCCAGGAACCCTTGCCTCTCATCTGGGTGACTGCAAGAACTTCTTCATATCGCCATTGCCTCGTTCCCTCTTGCCCTCCTGCAGTCCGTTCTTCCAAGAAACCCACAGCCCTGTGGCCAGTCTGAGCAGGTCGCCTGGCTCCCGAAGGCCTCAGGGGCTGCCCTCACTGTCTGTGCTCCTGCCACCTGGCCATTTGTCAGCACTGCCCGGAGGCTCCTCTCATCCTTCACCCCCAGCCCCATGCAGCCAAATCAAATTGTGCCCCTTCTTCAGCTCCCAGTTCCAGCTCCATCCCCCCAGGGATGCTCCATGGATCACCTGTCCAGCTTGCACACCTTGCTGTCTTCATGGAAATGTCTTGAGATGATCCATTTACTGGAGTCATTACTTTATTGACACTTGTCCCCTTGATGAGACGAGAACACTAGCACAGCAGCGACATGGGTGCTCAGGGCCTCCCTGTGCCCCCCGCACCTGCAGCACCCGACGGATAGGAGGCAGGCCAGGAAGACATGATGCACTAGTGAGGGTGCGGCTGTGAGATCACATCAGAGGGTTCCCGGCTGCCCCGTGACCAGTCTCTAGCCTACGGCAGGCCCTTAATTATTGGCTCATGGTCATTGTTGTCATTGTTGGAACTAATCTTGAGCAAGCCTTACCTGATGCCCAAAGGGGGGGATGGAAATTCCAAGTAACAGGGATGGTGGCTGCAGACAGCTGGAGAGGGATGATAGTGGAGCGTGGCAGCTGTAAACAGCTGGGAGACTGCGAACAGCTGGGGAGGGGACGGTGCCATCCTGAGGATGTGGCCCTGTGCCGTCCTTAGGATGTGGCCCGCTTGGAAGTGGGTAGGGCTGCTGCAACTGGAGGACTGAGCTGCGAACAGCCAGGAGAAAGACCTGGGGAGCAGCCTGGGACAGGCACGCATGCATGTGGGTACAGCCTGCTCTCCCCATCAGCCCCGACCCCATCTGCCCGTGCAGATGTGTCCGATCACCCGGTGACTGTCTCCACTCTCCCTGTGCTCCAGGAACGCTGCCTTCGCTCAGCTCCTCAAGCGGGTTGTGCCTCCTTGGGCCACCTGGCCTGGACAGGTTCCAGTCCCTCCTTCTGGGAGTCCCCACCCCTTCCTCCCCCTGTGAGTTCCAGCAGCACTTTGTCAGGAGGCCTGGCTCCAATTCTCCTCCTTCCTTCACTTCCTCTTCCACAGGGAGAACAAGAGTCGCTCTTCCTTTGTTTGCAGATACTCGCAGGGTTTTCTGATGAATCCCCACGATCCCTACTGGACCATGGCTTCTGGAGAGCCAGGCTGTGACGCGGTCCTCACTCACCTGGCTCTGAGCCCGGCCCCCGGCAGGTGCTCGTACATGTGAGATAGTGCGAGGATGGATAGAGGCACAGGGGCGGTGGCTGGCGGGGAGCACATAGGTCCTTGAATTCTGGGGTAGAGAAAATAAATAACTCATTTATGGAGTGTCTGCCATCTATCCAACCCTGGGCTAAGTCGTTCCCTTCTAGCTGGTGCTCAGGATGCCCATGAGTAAACTGCTTTATGTTTCTCCAGAGTCCGTCAGAAGGCCTCAAGACCCCATGGCCCAGCCACTGCTTCCCCGTGGGGGCTGGCCTGTGAGGAAGTCTGTTAGGAGGAACAAAGCAGGCCTGCCAGCACTCACACTGGCAGCCACCTGCTCCTGCAGCCGGCTTCCAACACAGCAAGGAAGAAACCGACAACCCCAGGCCTCAGTTTCCCCATCTTTAAGAAAGGGCTCCTAGGTGATGCCCGAGGACCATGTCAGGTGTGATAGTCTGAGTTGGGAGCTACTTTCTCAGTCTGGGACATGTATTTGCATTCCAGAACTAGGCACGCCCTCCCAAGAGGGTCAGCCCCCAGACTAGCATCAAGGGGTCTGTCCACTGATGTCTACTACATTGGCCAGGAAAGCGTCCAGAGTGAAGGCTCTCACCGGCTCCAGTAACACGTGGCATCTACTGACTTGCTTACAGAAGTCCCACAGCTCTGTAAAGCAGGCACAGAACCCAGAATCCCACAGGCACCTCAGGCCTTAACTCTCTGTGCTTCTGCTCCTTCTCTGTAGACTAGCGATGGCAGGAGTACTCGCCTCCTAGGGGCGTTGAGAAGAGTCAGTGGGATAACTTCGCAAGGAACTTCACACAGTGCCTGGTGTGTCCTAAACATGCAATCAATGCTAGCTCTGATTAGTGGAATGAGGAGGAGGAGGGGGAGGAGGAGGACACATCCGGGAAGGAGAGCTAGAGGGCACTGTGCCCAGGGCAATGATCCTTGCCAGCCACCCAGAGTTTCTTCAGCTCCTTGGACGCACTGCTCTGTCTTGATCTTGAATACGCTGTTCTCTCTCCTGAGCATTCTTCCCCAGGTCTCCTTCTAATTAATTCCTGCAGTGGGTGTTAAATAAATTTTCTGAGGATAAACGAAAGTAGTACTCACATGTCGGATATTAGAATCTTGTCTCCTTAAACTCTAGTGTTTCTTGAAAACCAGCTTTGACACCTGTCTCAGCACCTCGCAGAGACACCGAACCTGGTGCAGTCAGGAGCCCTGGACTCAAACTTCCCCGCTTTTAATCCCGTCTCCTTCCTTTGTAGCTGTGTGACCTTGGGAAAGTAATCTACCTTTCTCTTCCTCAAGCTTCTCATCCATACAATGGGAATGATAAGGCCACTGAGAAGGTGAACAGGCTGATACACTTCAATGACTTAGAACAGGGCTGGCCCAGACTGAGCTCTGGGTGAGGCTTGGCCAATCTTGGCCTTGATGTTTAACCCAAGGCCTGTCCTGCCCACACTGTGAATTGTGTCCATCCCGCACTGGCCCCTTCTCTCTTCTCTTGGCTGATTTGATAGGTTTTAGAAGCTGCTGTGATTTTTCCTCACTCAATGGTGGTAATGTTTTATGGCCTCACCGAAAACAAAACAAAGTAATATAAGGTTCAAAGGAGAAATGAAGGCCATTTTTGTTAGGGCAGGGTGTGGTCTCACATCTGAGCCTTGGTCAGCAGGGTGAGGCTTGTCTGTCCTCAGCTGGGTGGATAGGCTGGCATCTTCTGATGCGTCCCGGTCCCTAGTCCCATCTGGGCCCAGGACAGTCCTGTCCGGGGCATCCCAGGCCAGCTACGCAGGCTCAAAGCCACCAGATCATGGACTGGCGGGATTGCTCTCAGCCAGAAGCCCCATGAACATGTGCTCACGTTCCTGTGTGTGTGTGTGTGTGTGTGTGTGTGTGTGTGTGTGTAGTAGGGCTCAGGCCATCCCTCTTCCTGTCTCACAGCCTTGCATGTGATCTCAGTCTCCATTTCTGGACTAATCAATTCATCTTCTGGTCTCTGGCTTGGGCTCACAGTCTCCAAACTTCAGCCTGCTTGTCTGAATCCTAACATCCTGTAGACTCTCACCAACCCCTTTCCTCAGGGCTGGGTCTGCTGTCTGTCCTCCCAGCTGCTGGTTGGGCTTGCTTCACATCTGGTGACCCCCCTATCCCGCATCACCCGGAAGTCTGGTGGGAGTGCCTCCCCAGGTCAGATCCGAAGGCAGCTCCAGCTCCCATGAAGGTCCTGGCATACCTCAAGGCCTTGCCCACAAAGGCGAGGACTCAGAATCCAGACCAAATGCCAAATGTGTCCTTCAAGGTCCCACAGGCTGTGTCCATGTTCATCTCTGGCCTTCTGTCCTTCCTTAAGTTCCTGAGGAGTGTGTCACTCCTCCTCAGAGCCTCAGAGCCTGGGCAGTGCTGTTCCTCTGCTTCCCCCTCCTGTCTTTTCTCTCATCCTACAGACCTCAAAGGTCACATCCCCAGGATGCCCCCAAAGGGCTCCCAAGACTAGGTGCAGTCCCCCTGTTGCTCCCTCCCCAGGCTCCCAGAATCTGTTCATTTGTTCTCCATCGGTTTTATCATCACTTATAATTGTTACTTAATTAACGTCATCTTCCCACTCTACAACTAATGTGGGCAAACTTGTGCCTGCTTTACTCGCCCTGAAGCCTGGCCAGTGTTCATTATGGACACACGTTTCTTGATCCCCTGCTGCCCTGGGCTCTGAACTAGGTGCAGCAGGGGCAGTGGGGAGTGAGCCATGGCCGAGAAGATGGATCAGAAAAGTACCCACTTATGATAAAAGGCGATGATCCAGCTGCTGGGGGAGCACAGCATAGGGAGAAGCCCCAACCCCCAGTCTTAGAGGAAGGTGTCCTATTTGGGACTTCAGTCCCACTACTGACGAATAGTGTTCTCTTTCTCGAACTCTTACTCTGTAGGGTCAGCTGTGTTGAAGAGTTAGGTTGAGGAAGGGTATTTGGGGTGGAAGAGATAGGAAAGAGTACACATGGAACTTTGGCAGCAGCTCAGTGGTCCGGTTGCCCCAGAGGGAGTGGGAGAGGAGGCTGAGGGGCCGGCGAGGGCTTGATCTGGGTGATGGTGCATCATGGAGAGGGTTTGGAACCTAACATGAAGAAGGGAGGCATTCATAGAGGAGATTGTGTGGGGTGATGAACAGAGGTGTCTCCTGCTTCCCCATCACTCACTGGCCCACACTAACCATGCTTATTTGTATATCTGCCCACTCCCCTCCCACCACGACTACCAGCCTGACACACGCCTGGACAGGGTCCTTCCTGCCTGTCCCTTTCCTTCAGCACCCTGGACAGGGCCTGGCCCCGCCTGGCCATGTTCCCTTCCTTTCTTTCTTCCATTCTTGTGTAACCCCTTTCCTTCTAACTCCTAACACCTTTCTTTATCTCTGCCTTTCTTTATCTCCCTTCCTCCCTCTCTCTCTGTCTCCCCAAAGAATGGTTTGGGCCATGAACGGATTTCTCTCCTCCTCCCCATGCCTGCTCTCCCCCATCTCATCATCTGCCACTTCTTTGCTGGAAAAGCTCTGAACTCAGGGACACTTGAAGAGCTAAAAGGATGGGTTAAAAGAACCAATGTCAATTGAACACCTTTGTATGCCCAAAACTATGCCAAGTCCCTTTTATGAATTACTTGATCTAATTTTGAAATCAACCCAAGGAGGTAAATATTAGTGTCTATGTTACCAATGAAGGTCAGAGGAGTTCAGAGCTGCCCAGTGTCATATGGTAGTCGAGCTAGACCCCTGATTAAAATAAAGGTCTGTAGTGGCAGATGTCAGGCATCAGGGTAGAACAATGGGAGAGGGATTTAGGAGCAAGGAGTCCTTCCCACACCTGCACATCACATCCCAGCAGTGAAGCCCCATTCCTCCTGCCCTGAGTCAAGGATGCCCAATAGCAGCCCTTCTCTGGGTCTGACTCCTTCAGGTCCCCTGCATTGGACAGTGCCCCAGGCAGGCAGGTTGGGCATCTGGCTCAGCCAGAGCTGCGAAGGTGGTTTTGGAGCCAGAGGAGGCCAGAAGCCATGTCCCTGGAGGTGTCATGTGGAGTTAAGGCCGTAGCTTATGACAGGATCCCCTGGTGAGCCCTGCGGGCTCCTGTCATCAGTCTCTCCGTTTGGATCCATGTCACCATGTCTGTAGTCATCTCTGCCCCCTGCCCCTCTGCATGTCTCCTTGTCCTCATCACAACCCTTGGCCAGTACAGAAAGCTTTTGTTCTGGACCTCACCGCCACCGATGGAGACCCCAAGCCATGCACCTCCTGAGCTCCCTCCGAAATTTAAATCAGTCCATTCGACTCAGGTGAGAAAGCGACCCTGGTCCCCTGGCTCAGCATCAAAGGGCCTGGAATTCTCAGCAGGTTGCTTTTGAAAGAGTGGAGAAACAAAATGTGTGAAGATATAACTTTTAATTTAAAATCCTGTGCCCTCTGCATTTGGATGTCAGGAGGGATCATGAGTGACATTTGCAGAGTTGCTGGGGTGAGCGCGTGAGGTCAGGCCTGTTCATTAGCCATGCTCAGAGGCAGCAGCACAGGGAGTGGGGCATACACGGGTTCTACCCACTGGGTTCCTCCCTATCAGAGGGAAGCAGAGCTGGATTCACTTGGACAGCCCCCAGGCAGGGCCACAGCCAGACACAGAGGGGGCGTCCACAGGGCTCATGGCGAAGCATCAGGAGGAAATGGGCATGGCTTCAGAATGTCGCCAGCCCGCAGGGGAAGGAGAGACCAACAGGAGGCTCCCTTAGAGTGCCCCATGGCATTGTCTCTGCTTAGAGCAAACCAGATTTGGGCTATGGGGAATTTTATCTGGGAGGGAACCTGCATGACCAGACATTGTATGGATTTCCCCGACTCACAGACTTGGATATTTATGCAAGGGTGTGTGTGTGGGGGGGGGTGTGGACACTTAGGAGGATGCATAGATTTTTTTTTTTTTAATTTCTTCAGATTCTCACAGGGGTCCCTTCATTTATTTTTTAAAAAAGTAACTCATTGACCAATTACTGTATATGTGGCACAGGTCTAGGCCCTCGGAATATAGCAAGGGAACGAAAACAAAGTCTGTTTGTACTCCAATCCAGGGAACAGAAAGGAAGTATGTGAACAAACACATGAGAACTGTGTTTCCTGGTTCTGTGGGCCACGAAGAGCAAAGATTGATAAGGAGAAGCGAGAGGGATGGATGACGGTGCTGTTGGGTACACGACACTGAAAGCATCAGGAGCGCGTGGTGTAGACAGTAGGCCTGATTCTGGTGTGCGGATCTGTTGCACCTTACACAGCAGGTCTGGGTACGAGCCTTGGGAAGCCAGGTCCTCTGGTGATGGGGATGGACTCTGGGAAGGCACGGTGACCCCATGCCCCTCCATGCACCTACCCCAGTGCCAGGCTCCTTAGGGGAGAGGACGGCTTATCTAGTCAGGGGCAATCAGAGTGGAGCTCCGCAGTGGGGAACATGTGGCTTGAGTCCCCAAAGTTGGGGACGTCCAACCTCTTCCCTCAAGAGGTGAGCTGGGTAAACACATTAAGCCCTGGCTTGCTTCTGGCTCTTGATGGCTGCTCCATTCATAGCTTTGGCTTCCTGGGGACACTCGCAGATAAAACGTGTGCAAACATCCAAGTGTGCCAGGGTGGAGGGGCCAGGAGGCTCTTGTCCTGAGAAGAACACTCCTTGAGTAGCTCCTTCTGCTTTCTGGGACTTGGCGGCTTCACTGTGCAATATGGGGAGGGTATGCGTGTGGAAGGGGTTGGGTTCTGCATGGTCCCTTCTCCCCCTCGAGTTCACATTCTTACACTTGCCAGTAATATCCTGAGGGCTGATTTGCACTGAGTCCTGGGCGGAGATGAACGATGCTTAACCCTGACCTTGGGACACTCAGTCCAATGGAGGAACTAGGCAGGCAAAATGGCTCTGCCTCTGACCAGCCCTGTGACCTGGAGCAAGTTACTTCCGCTTCCCCAGGCTCCAGTTTCCTCATCTGTGAAATGGGGGATTGTTAGGATTGCTCCTGGGGTTTCTGCCAAGGCTTAAACATACAAAGCACTCAGAATAGCATGTGGTAGAGCTAGCTCCTCGGGGGACAGGCGACCTGATGCGCTCACCTCTGAGTCCCCGGGGCCTGGCCCAGTGCCTAGACTGGAGACAGGGTTCCAGAAGAAAGGCAGAATGAGCAAGCAGCAGGAAGTATCTCTTCTGCGTGCTGGGTTACCAGTTTCAGGAGTCACAGGAGGTTTGTGTGAGCCCGTGTACCTCTCAGACAGGCCTGGTAGGCTGCTCCAAAGCTCTCGCCAGCACCTGTCCCTGCGAGCCTCTGTATCGTGTACTTGAGCCTTTGATATACATGGGATGTTTGCCAAGGGAGAGACATGTTATTGGACATTTTTTTTGTGGTTGTAAAGATTACTTCTTGATGAAAACACACACAAAGAAAGACTTACAAGCCGCCCTTAAGGTAGGCAAATGAATGATGTGTGTTTACAGTGTCCCAGCCTTGCTCAGGGCTGTCAGTTCTGGTGGGGTGGTGGTGGGGGAGGCGGCCACGTGGCCACGTGCACATGCATGAGCGGGGGCAGGTCTACTTTGAAACCACAGCAGCCCATTATTCTGAGCCATCCCTGGATTCCCCTTACTCTTCTCAGCTCGTCTAAGTTTTTCCTAGAAAAGAGCCAGGCTTTTCCTTGAGGTCTGGCCTCATTGCTGCCCCCTCCCTAAACTTGAGGGGACCTTGTGCTGGGTACACCTTCCCGGAGTGTCTATCTCCTGCTTGGACACCATGGGGGCTCAGGCTTTTCCCATGAGGGAGGAGTCCTGGCTCCCCAGAAAGATCCTAAGTCCGAAAAGGCAGGTTGCAGTGTCGCTTCTAGAGGCCTGAGCCCAAGCACCTCCTTTCCTGAATGCAACAGGCAGGCCAGACAACAGGGCTGTGACTGAGGGGGAGCTCTAGGGAACAGACTGCAGGCAGCCTGGGGACCTCACTTCTCAGCTGACCCGGGAATCTTGTCTCATTCAACACAGAACGTCAGGGCTTGTGGAACGGGGAGTGAATCACGAGGCACACAGTCAGCCTCCTTGCTGACCCTGCCATCTCAGACCCCACCTCCTTTGCCAGGAAGTCCCTCCGGCCATCCTCCCAGTGGGAAGGAATGCCCTTTCCTGGCTGGCTGCTCTGTTCTCCTCTGGATCTGCTTGCCGCCTGGCATCAAGAATTCTTCTTCATCATACACAGACACATTGACACCCTTGCTACAAAGATGGAAGCCTTGCCGAGGTGCCAGGAAATAGGCCCAGAGTTTCTGCAGGGGGTCAGGGTGGCCGGGGTCCCATCTGGGCAGGGCTTGGCCTCTGGTTGAAGAAAGTGTTGGAGACAGAAAGGGCCTGGGTTAAGATGGGTGGCTGGGAGCTGGGACCTGGAGTTAGAAGCCAAGATTAGCGTATAGCTGTGCAAACTTGGATGGCTGGCTTACCCTCTCTGAACTCAGCTTTCTCTCCGATGGCAAGAGAGAAGCCTTGAATGGAGACATTTAGTCTTCTAGCTGTGGGGCTCGTCCTCCCACTCCAGCCTCGTGCTGGGCCTTGCAGGGACATCAGTAGACTGTCAGCAGCCTTCCTGCCGTTCACAGTATATGTAGTGGCTTCTTATTGTCACTGACAAATTACTAAAAATCTAGTGGCATAAGACAACAGAAATTTGGGCACCTGGGTGGCTCAGTGGGTTAAAGCATCTGCCTTCAGCTCAGGTCATGATCCCAGGGTCCTGGGATCAAGCCCCGCATCGGGATCTCTGCTCAGTGAGGAGCCTGCCCCCCCTTCCCCCACCTTCTCTGTCTGCCTCTCTGCCTACTTGTGATCTCTTTCTGTCAAATAAATAAATAAAATCTTTAAAAAATGCTACTTTTTTTTTACTTTGTTTCTTTTCAGTGTAACAGAATTCATTGTTTATGCACCACACCCAGTGCTCCATGCAATACGTGCCCTCCATAATACCCACCAGCAGGCTCCCCCAACCTCCCACCCCCCGCCCCTTCACAACCCTCAGATTGTTTTTCAGAGTCCATATTCTCTCATGGTTCATCTCCCCTTCCAATTTCCCTCAACTCCCTTCTCCTCTCCATCTCCCCATGTCCTCCGTGTTATTTCTTATGCTCCACAAATAAGTGAAACCATATGATACTTGACTCTCTGTGCTTGACTTATTTTGCTCAGCATAATCTCTTCCAGTCCCATCCATGTTGCTACAAAAGTTGGGTATTCATCCTTTCTGATGGAGGCATAATACTCCCTCGTGTATATGGACCACATCTTCCTTATCCATTCGTCCGTTGAAGGGCATCTTGGTTCTTTCCATATATTGGCGACCGTGGCCGTTGCTGCTATGAACATAGGTGTACAGATGGCCCTTCTTTTCACTACATCTGTATCTTCGGGGTAAATACCCAGTAGTGCAATTGCAGGGTCATAGGGAAGCTCTATTTTTAATTTCTTGAGGAATCTCCACACTGTTCTCCAAAGTGGCTGTACCAACTTGCATTCCCACCAACAGTGTAAGAGGGTTCCCTTTCTCCACATCCTCTCCAACACACGTTGTTTCCTGTCTTGCTAATTTTGGCCATTCTAACTGGTGTCAGGTGGTATCTCAATGTGGTTTTAATTTGAACTCCCTGATGGCTAGTGATGATGAACATTTTTTCATGTGTCTGTTAGCCATTTGTATGTCTTCATTAGAGAAGTGTCTGTTCATGTCTTCTGCCCATTTTTTGACATGATTATCTGTTTTGTGTTTGTTGAGTTTGAGAAGTTCTTTATAGATCCTGGATATCAGAAAAAAAAAAAAAAAAGAAAGAAAAAAGACAACAGAAATTTATTCTTGTATGGTTCTGGAAGCCAGGAGTTGAAAATCAGTCTCCCTGGGCTGAAGTCAGGGTGACGGGAGGGCAGGTTCTTTCTGGAGGCTCTAGGGGAAAATTCGTTTCCTTCCCTTTGTCTGCTCTTAGAGGCCACCCACATTGCTGGATGTGTGGCCCTGTCCTCATCTCACTTCAGCCTCTTGCTTCTATGGTCCTGTCTCCTGCTACTGACACTGGCCCTCCTGCTTCCCTCTTAGAAGGTCCTTTGGATGTCGTTGTGCCTACCCAGAGGATCAAGTTAACCTCCCCTGACTTAATCACATGTCCTTTTATCAGGTCAAGTAACACATCCACAGGTTCTAGAAATTAGGACATGGACATCTCTGGGTGGGGGAGGGGGCCTACTGCAGTGTGGTAAACTATTCACCAAATAACCCATCAAATAAATATATTACTTTGAGCTCTGATAGCATTATGCCCCACAGCAACACTGGGCTTTGAGAGGTGTAGGGGGGACTTGGCTTAGCCTGGTGGGGACAGCGAGGTCTGGGCCACGTTACTCCTTTCTCAAGCCCTGTCAGTTCTCATGGCCCTGCCTGCCCTCTGGACGTCCCCAGAGAGTCCCTTTCTACAGCCACCCTCCACCCATCTCCGCCTGCCCCTGCTCCTGGCCAGGGCAGCCATCGGTGTCGTCAGACTGTAAGGGAGGCTGAGGGAACTTGGGAAATTTCTAGGCAGCCTGTGAGCCCATATAGACCAGCTTCCCTCGGGAGGACCAGTGACATAAATATAAAGATAAATATTTGTCTCCTGGGTTGGAGGAACTCTCAGGCTGTAATTTATTTGGTCAGTCGTGCTGGCGCTTTCTCACCCGCCCACATCCTCCAGAAAAAAAGTCCTCTGCCTGTCTGTGAACAGTAGACAGTCACCTCACTGGAAGTATTATCACCGATCTGGAGGGCTCCCTGGGTCCTCCCAGGGACCGGGCTGCCAAGGACAGTCAGAGCTGGGCCCGCTGCCAAAACCACCCTGCACCCCTCTCCCACCATGCTGAAGCTACTGGCACATCCCTCTTGACCTTCCCAGAGCTTCCAGAAAAGGCAAAGGAACAGTCAGCCTCCTCTCCACTGGGCTCCATGGGAAACCACGGGAAGCCCAGTTCACTTTGCACATGCTGTGTCTCCCAGAGCCTCTTGGGGCTGGTGGCTCCACTCTGGCCTGCGCACACATAGGAAGGACATCGGAACACACCTAGCATCGTGCAACAGCTAAAGCAGTGGGGGAATCAGGATAAAGGCCAAGACGGGTACCCTGCTTCCAGAGGCCCTCCCAGAGCTGGAGAAAGATGGGACACAAGCACCCATGTCCATGAGGCTGCTGGAGCTGTCTCACCTGTGTACCCAGGGCCCTGGGGACTCCAGAGGTCAGGCTGCTGTGACCTGGGTGGGGTCCAGGGAAGAAAGCTGCCAATGCTCCAATCCATGTTCATCTTGGTCCTCCTCTCCTGGAAGGTGTCTCTGCCATTGCCAGAAGCCTTGAAGCCTCTTCACAGCCAGCGACTTGCCAACAGTCGCTCCGGACACCATGAGAGCCCCTGTAATGATCGTGCTAATGATTCTGACAATGGTAATTGCGCTTCTTTCCTGAACGTTTGTGCCACGCCAGGCACTGTGGTAAGCTCCTCACATGGTGTATCCCAGTTAATCCTCCCAGCAGCCTGCTTCTTATCCCGATTTTCCTGATGAGGAAACTAAGGTGCAGGGAGGTAAGTAGGGATGCAGGGGGCTGCTGCCAGAGGGAAGCAGTTATGGAAAAAGGAGCACCAGGTTTGGAGTTCAACAGATCTGGACTAGAACCCTGAGTTTGCCACTTACCAGTTCCGTGGCCTACAAGACACAGCCCTGCTCCAAGTCTCAGGAGGCAGGAGAGGGCAGGTGGGCCCAAACAGGTCTGCCTCCCCAGGGCCCAGTGCTGTCCCCACAAACATTTGAACTCAGTCCCTGCAGGCAGGGAATAGCCTCTGGGGAGGCCCCCTTCCTCCTGGGGAGGCTTGGAATGGTAGGTAGGGCAGGGGGTGGGAATGCGCCAGGAGATCCTCTCTAGGGCTGCCCATGCCCAGGTGCCAAGCCTGAGCTCCATCTCTAATGCCATTTGATGTCACCTTGTGATTCTGCCAGGCTGGCCTCTCTTCCGGGACTGGAAGCCAGAGGTAGATCTGGAATGGTGGTTGGATCGGTACCTGCACATAGGGATTCCAGAGGAAATGTGTGTGGCAGCCTCACTGGGCAGCAGTGGTGGGTGGGAGGGGTCCCATCTCTACAGCCTGGCCCACTTAGAGAGCCTGGTGGGCCAGGAGCTTTCATCACCATCAGAAACACACACCTTCACTCACTCGTTCATACCATCCCTGGCTGCTGAGTCCCATGGACCTAGCTTTGAATTTCTGACTCTCTAGGAATTCTCATGCCATCTCGGGAAGATCACATAATCACTTAATCTCTCAAAGCCTCAACTTTCTCATTTGTAAAATGGAAGTAACAGTATCTAATTTACAGAGTGACAATGCGGATCAGATGACATAGTGCCTGGTGTCAGGAAATACTTGATACATGATTCCAAAATATCTATCTATTTAGTCCTCTGTTTAGTAGAAAAATAATGCAAATCTCAAATGCAAGCCATGCATGTAATTTTTTTCTTTTTTCTTTTTAATTAGTTGACATGTATGGAATTTTACATTTCTGGTATCCATATTAAAAGAGTACAAAGAAACAAGTGAATTATTCTAGTAATATATTTTATTTAGCCTAAGACACCCAAAATATTAACTTTTAAACATGTAGTCCTTGCAAAACCTATTGAGATATTTTACATTTTTCCTTCCATATTAAGTCTCTAAAACTGGGCACACATTTTCCACTTATAGCACATCTCCATTCAGACCAGCCCCCTCTAAATATGAGCGTTCCCCAGGGTTTGGTCCTTATTCTGATCTTCTCTCCACATGATCTTTCTCCTATGATCTCGCTGATTCCCACAGTTTCAATTATCGCCTCTAAGTGCAGATGACGGGAGTGTCTTAGGGGGCCTTCTTCGGGGAACTAGGGAACAGACAGGATGTACACAGAACATGTCAAGAAGGGCATTCCACCAAGAAAGCTGGGCATTAGCAGAGGCCTAAGAAAGGAGCTTCAGGGTAGTAAAGTCCCAGCAAACCTGGGTGTAGTAGTTATCATCCTAATATCAATGATCACAGTCACAGATTATCATGATTATAAAATGATCAAAAACTGAGCAGCCTAAAATAGCATACATATATTATTTCACAGTTAATAACTTTAATGCACTTATCTTATGGATCAGGAGTCTGGGCACAGGCTAACTGGATCCTTTAACCAGGACCTCACAGGCTGCAATCAAATGTTGTCTGGGCTGCATTCTCATCTGGAGGCTTGACAGAGGAGGGATCCCCCTCTGCCCTTGTTCTGGTGCTAGAAGGCTTTGTTTCCTTGCAGCCGTATTATTGAGAGCTCCCAGATTTCTTCTGGATGTCAGCTAGATGCCTCAAGTTGTGGAGGAAACTCTTGGGTCCTAGAGACTTTGGGGTCCTTGTCATGTGAGGTTCTCCAACATGGCCACTTAGTTCATGGAGCCTGCAGCGAGAGTTTCTCTCCAATCTAAGAGAGGGTCTTATGAAATGTGACATAATCATGAAAATGACATATCATTACCTTTGCTATATTCTGTTGGATAGAAGCACGTCACAGGCCCACCCACACTTAAGGGGATGATATTACACAAGGGTCTGAACATCAAGGCAGGGAATTTGTGGGGCATTGTGTTGGGGTCCATCTGCCACCTGGGATTTGTGAAAAACTATAAAGATGAGGAACACAAGTTCAGGGGAGTTAAGACGCTCCTCTTATTTGAGCTCTGAGTCTAAGAAAGGAGATGCAGAATACCTCACTAAATAGGAATCAGGGACCAGTTTTGTTTATATCTGGACAGGCTCCCTAAAGAGTGGGACTTCAGTAGGGCTAGACCAGAGAATACGGTAGGGCTGGCCATCTTCTTTCCAAAGAGAAGACATCAAGGCCCATGGGGCAAGGCTGACAGGATTTACCCACCTGGCCATAAGTAGAAAAGGTAGGCCAGAGGGAGAGAATGGTATGCTTCTCTCTAGAAGGCAGATTAAATTGAAGCAAAATGCAAGAGTCAGTCCTTTTGCTGTTTAAAATATGGCCCAATGGATTTTAGGTTCTCAATAATCAGCTGTGCTTCTCCCCGCCTCCCCTGCCCCCTTTTTTTTGAGGAGAAAAAAATAAGGGGGTAGGAGAAGAAGGCAGGAATGTCCTTTCCTCTTTGGAAGGGACATAGGGACCTTCCCTCAACAAACATAAAAGGAATTTATGATTTTGTTGAAGCGGGAGGAAACACCAGGCCCACTGCCTGGTAATAACTTCTCTCACATGCCCTGGAATTGATAGACTCCCAAGCATTTTCAAGTCCACTGACCTACTGCATCTTGAAAACAACAACAATCAGCAGGCATGACAACACCCATTTTAGAAACGAGGAAGCTGGGATGCCTGGGTGGCTCAGTCATTAAGTGTCTGCCTTCAGGTCATGTCGTGATCCCAGAATTGTGGGATCAAGACCCACCTTGGGCTCCCCGCTCAATGGGAAGCCTGCTTCTTCCTCTCCCACTCCCCCTTCTTGTGCCATCTATGTCAAATAATAAATAAAACCTTTAAAAAACAAAAAAGAAGTGAGGAGCTCAGAGCTGAAGCTCTGAGCGATCAAGTGAACTTGCTGACAAGTTGCACAGCTGGACCTTGAATCTCAGTTCTCTAGTTCCTCATCTAGCCCTCCTCCCATTCTCTATTATGCAGCCGCAGAATGGAGACAGAATGAAGAGCAGTTCAACCTCTCTCTCACATCTGTTTGGATTTTTGGCAGCAAGCTAATGGAAAGTTTGGCAAGGACTCTTTTTTTTTTTTTCACTGTATTTAGTTTTTTTTTTTTCCACTTTTTAAAAATTTCTTTTCAGTGTAACGGTATTCATTATTTTTGCACCACACCCAGTGCTCCCTGCAATACGTGCCCTCTCTATTACCCACCACCTGGTTCCCCAACCTCCCACCCCCCGCCCCTTCAAAACCCTCGGGTTGTTTTTCAGAGTCCATAGTCTCTCATGGTTCAAGAACTCTTAATTTCTGAGGAGTATGCAGGTGCCAAACCAGTGGAGGTACACCAAGAATATGTCCCATCAGAAATTAAGAAAATAATCCCATTTACATTTGCACCAAAACCAATAAAACACCTAGGAATAATGCTAACCAAGGAAGTGAAAGACCTGTGCTCTAGAAACTATAATAAACACCGATGAAAGAAATTGAAGGTGACACAAACAAATAGAAAGACATTCCAAGAGCAAATAGTGTTAAGATGTCCATACTACCCAAAGCAAGCTACAGGGGTAATGCAATCCCTATCAGAATACCAACAGCATTTTTCACGGAGCTGAAACAAACAATCCTATAATATATATGGAACCAGAAAGGACCTGGAATGGCCAAAGCAATCTTGAAAAGAAGAACGAGACTGGAGGTATCCCAATCCCAGATTTCAAGACATACTATAAAGCCGGAGTAATCAAAACAGTATGGTACTGGCACAAACATAAATACAGAGATCAATGGAAGAGAATAGAGAGCCTAGAAGTAAACCCACAATTATATAGTCACTTAATCTTTAACAAAGGAGGCAAGAATATGCAAGGGGAAGAGAGTTTCTTCAACAAGTGGTGTTGGGAAAACTGGACAGCTACATGCTGAAGAATGAAACTGGACCATTTTCTTACACCATACACACAAATAAGCTCAAAATGAATTAAGGAACTAAATGTGGGACCTTAAACCATAAAATCCTAGAAGAGAGCATAGGCAGTAATCTCTTTGACATCAGCTGTAGCAACTTTTTTTTAGGTATATACCTTGAGGCAAGGAAAACAGAAGCGAAAATAAACTATTGGGACTACATCAAAATAAAAAGCTTCTGCACAGCAAAGGAAACAATCAAGAAAACTAAAACACAACCTACTGAATGGGAGAGGATATTTACAAATGACATAGCTGATGAAGGGTTAGTATCCAAAATGTATGGACGAATTTATATAAATCAGCACCCCAAAACAAATAGTGCATTTAAATACTGGGCAGAAGACATGAACATGTCATTTCTCCAAAGACATCTAAATGGCCACCAGACACATGAAATGGTGCTCAACTTCGCTTATCATCAGGGAAATGCAAATCAAAACTACAGTGAGTTATCATCTCCCACCTGTCAGAACAGCTAGAATAAAAAACACAAGAAACAACAAGCTTTGGCGAGGATGTAGAGTAAAAGGTACCTTCATACACTGTTGGTGGGGATGCAGACTGCTACAGTTATGGAAAAGAGGTTTTTCCAAAAGTTCAAAATGGAACTACTTTGTGAACTAGTAATTCCACTACTGGGTATTTACCCAAAGAATATGGAAGAATATGGAAACACTAATTCACAAAGATATACGTACCCCTATGTCTATTGCAACATTATTTATAATAGCCAGACTGTGGAATCAGCCCAAGTATCCATCAACAGATGAATTAATAAAGAAGACATGGTATGTATACACAGTAGAACATTATTCAGCCATCAAAAGAAAGATACCTTGCCATTTGCAACAACACAGGTGGATCTAGAGAGTATTATGCTAAGCAAAAGAGTCAGAGAAAGAGAAAGACAGAGAAAGACAAATGTGATTTCATTAATATATGGAATTTAAGAAACAAAACAAATGAACACAGAAAAAGACAAACCCCAAACAGACTCTTAACTATAGAGAACAAACTGATGGTTTCCAGAGGGGAAGTGGGTGGGGAGATGGGTGAACTAGGAGAAGGGGAATCAAGGAGTGCACTTACTGTCATGAGCTCTGAGAAATGTATAGAATTGCCAAATAACCATATTGTGCACCTGAAACACAGAACACTGCATGTTAACTCTACGAGATTAATGAAAAACTTTTTAAAATTTACCTTGCTTTCTATAATTGGCCAATCATTGAAAAAATAACAGATGTGGGAATTTCCCAGGCTTTATTATCTAAGAGTGCTTCAACTGGGATGGTCCTTCATCTCACAGGAAACTGTCCAAGGAAGTCTTGATGTCCTTCTGATTTTCCATTACCCTAGGGGATGCACCCTTCAAACCATTTTCCCCTTCTGTTATCTCAGGGCTTATCCTGCTCCACCAAGGCCCTTCTTCACAGACTAGAAAGGTCTGAAAGTGCAGCAGGAGAGACCCATTGCCCTAAGAGAGGCATTTCTCTTGGGTTAGTCCAATCCAGTTGGCTCTGATCTCATCGAGTTGGCCCAATGGGGCATTTCTACTCAACATGGAAGCCCTGACTTCCTGCTGAGCACCTGGTTTGGGGACGTGGTCACAGATCCTGCCTGCATTTTCCTCAGCATACCTCTAGAAAACCCTGCTGGGTCACTCATATGGACTTTGGCTAGGATTTGATCTGGGGAACAGAGAATGGAGGAGGTAGGATTGCTGTGTAAGGAGAAAGAAGTTGGTAGAAATATCTGTGTGGTGTATGGGAAGAGGGTTGTGCACACTGGAGCCTGATATATCTGTGAGCACACCTGTGAGTGCACCTGTGAATGCACCTGTGAGTGCAGGTGTGCTGGCTAAGTAAGCAAGAGTATGCCTGTGTATATTCACATTGGGGTGAGGGTGTGTACTTGTGTGTGGAGATCCTTGAAATCCCATGTAGGGTATATCCTGAGAACCTGACATTCCCAAATCCTCGAATATCTTTATAGATATTTCTCCTATTAAAAAATCAGTGAAGTATGTACTTGAGAAAAAGTATTTTGGTGACCTCTTCAGACCTTTAATGATTCACTAAGTGTAAGACCAGAGCCGTTTATAAAATATGAAAATCAGTTCTCCACTAAACGGATCCCCTTCTCCGTTGCCTCACATCCTTAGCCTACCAACATTCCCACGGGGCTTAAGTAAAGCTTCTAAGCCGAGATGGGATCAGGATGGATACCAGTGCCCCACCCCTGTTACCTTCTGCCACCCTGAGGGAGAACATTGGGCCAAATATTCAAACCTTCCCTCATGCTTAAAGGTCAGCTCAGCTGCCCCGCTCTTGCATCCACCACCTGGCGCTTTAGGGAAATGTTTGTGGGCTCCCAGATGCATTCCAGGCGCATTTCCAGGGCCGGTCGTGGGTTCCCTGGACACATTGTCACAACACCCTCAGCTGCCTTGTGTAGCTGTCACCGAAGGATTCATTCCCACTCAATGAGCAATTTCTGCCCTGGCTGAAGCACTTGCTGAAAATGATTTCATACATCATCTTCCCCTTGTTTCCAAACACTCACGGAGCAGAGCCCCATCCACTTCAACATTTGCTCCCGAAAGCAGCCACAGCTTCTGTTTTCGAGCCCAACACCATTACTTCCGGAGCCTCCCTCACTCACTTTGCACTTCCACTGCCACCCCGGGCGGTTGGCTCTATTCTAAGATGATTTTTCACAATAAAATAAAGATGTTCATCACTTTGGAGGCGTTGGTGCAGAAGCCCATGAAACCGGAGGGCTCAGTGAGGTTTCCTCCGCTACCGAGCATCTCCCTCATGGGCCAGCCCCCAGCATCTGCAGCCCGTGTCTCAGCCTCAGCCGAATTAGGAACTGCAGCCTGGGCCAAAGTTCGCTTCATGTGGCCTGGGCCTGGAAGGATGTGCAGCCCTCAGGGTGGAAAGGGCCCACGGCCGTGGTCAGGGATGTGCAGGCAGGACCCAGCTTTTGGCCTGGCATCATCAGCTTCTGTTGAAATTCACTGCGAATGGGCTGGCTGGAACCTGGGGTCCAGATCAGAGGCTCCACAGGCCAGTGGACTCCCTGGGAGTTCCAGGAGTCTTGTAGGTTTCCTCTCCTTAAAATTCAGATCTTGCAACTTTTATTCTGGAAGCCGTTCCCAACCTCCCCCTTGCCTCTGTACAGCAGGTCAGCTCCTTCCAGGAAGATCATATCTTTCCCCATCATGCCTCGGCCACTGGACCTATTACTATATACTGTACTTACCTGCTGACTTTTCTTCTCTTGTGCATCCATGACTGGACTGTGAACTCCTGAAAGCGAGGGCTGTCTTCCCTGTCCCCTGGCCTGACCTTCCTCCTGTCACTCTGAGGCTCTGAATCGCCAAGACTCTGAGGAGAGGACATGCCCTTTATGTAGCTTCTCGCACTCAGGACCAGCTTCTGGGACACATGGCCTCGGCCGTCACACAGGTGCCAAGGGCCCCTTGGGTGGCTTCATGCGCAGCAGCTGTCTTGAAATTGTTGGCCACTTTTGAACAAGGGTCCATGCCTTTTCTGTCTGCGTTGGGTCCTGCAGATTCTGTAGCTGCTCCTGTCCACACAATGGGTGAACAGGAAGTATTTTTGGAGGCTTGGTGTGCCCCTTGTTTAATGTTGGTGTAACATTAAATGAGAATCTCTAGGGGCATAGACTGCAGTTTTCCAGCACATTCTGATGGCCCCAGTATCAGCTTGGGCAGGGGTGTAGCCTTTACCATCACCTTTAACCCCTGGCCTCAGCCAGGGCAAGTTGAAAATCAGGAAAAGTTTACCTGCATCCAAGAGGGACCCTTCAACCAGCAGCCTAGAGCCACTCCTGAAGACTGTGCGTTTATGGCACAAAGTATGGGAGGCATTCGTCCTCTGGCATCATTTCAAAGCCAGACAGCAAGAAATCCAGGGACAACAGGCTCTGAATGGACCTCACAAATCAGGTAGGACACAGCACCATTAGCCAGAGCTCTTTATCAGGCAGGCCTAGGCCCAAGAGACCTTCTGCGGGAAGCAGGAGGCAGGGAGTGGGGACCCTTAGCCCCATGGCTCAGGGGAAGGGAATGAGGGGTGAGAAGAGTTCTAACTCCATCCCAGGTTGCCTTTGCCCAGGCTGCACGAGGTCACTCAGGAAAAGTGTGCCAGTTAGAGGCGCATGCATGGGTCGAGCTGTTTCAGGTGCTGTAGTCCCTGTCTCTGTCCCTGGGAGGTGTAGAGGATGACAATGAACCGTTCCTGAGTGTTCCCCATGTGCCACTGCTCACAGTGTTGAATGCCTTACCTACCCACCGCTTCCCACTGAGTCTTGCCCCACCCTGTTGAGGGATACCTTGTGGTTGCCGTTTATAACTGGGGAAGCTGATCACGGCAAGTTCTCATGTCCTATCCTCGGTCAACAGGTACTTAGGGACAGAACAAGGGTGTAAGCCCAGAGATGCTGGGGGCTGCAACCTGATCTCCTAGCGTCACACCCCATAGCCCACCCCCCCACATGAGGCCAGAAACCCCTGCTATCCCTAGGTGGCCTCTAGGGTCTGGGGAGGGGCTTCAGATGAGGAGAGGGAGCCATGCGCCCATTCTCCTGGATGGGGCCAGAGGAAAATAGAGGATTGAGGTCCCTATCCTTGGGAATAAAAAAGAAAAGCTGAAGTCTTGGGGCGCCTGGGTGGCTCAGTGGGTTGGGGCCTCTGCCTTCGGCTCAGGTCATGATCTCAGAGTCCTGGGATCGAGCCCCGCATCTGGCTCTCTGCTCTGCAGGGAGCCTGCTTCCTCCTCTATCTCTGCCTGCCTCTCTGCCTAGTTGTGATTTCTCTCTGTTAAATAAATTAAAAAAAAAAAAATCTCTTAAAAAAAAAAAAAAAAAAAAAAAAGCTGAAGTCTTGAAGGGAGGGGGAAGGGTGAGGCCCAGAATGAGGCCCATCCAGAGCCTGGATGCCTGGACCTTGAGGATTCTAGAACCTCTGTCATTGCCCTCCACCAGTTGCTCCTTTCCAGCAGCCATTTCCAGAAGGCAGATGTAATTAAACCCAGACACTCCTGCTCGGGAGCCTTCTCTCAGTCACTCCTCACCCTGCTTTGACTCAAAGATCTCTTGGAGCTGTTCAGAGCAGTTGCTTCAAACCCTGAGTGTAGATCAGAACCACGTGGGAGAGTTTGAAACCCTCACACTCCCCGTGACTCTCCCGCATGGCGACTGGGCATGCACAGTGGAACGATGACCTGGGAGAGAAAGTTTGATGGTTTCTTAAAAAGTTAACCACAGCCCAGTCATGGACCCCAGTCATTCCCCTCCCAGCTGACAAAAAAAGAAAAAGCCCATGTCCATGTAAAGGTTTGTGCCCAAAGGTTTAGCCAACTTTACTTGGAAGAACCAGAAACTGGGAATAATCCGAATTGCCCACCAATGGGTGACTGGATACACAAGCTTTGCTAGATCCCTCTCGTGGACTACTACTCAGCAATAAACAATGGGCTACTAGGAGATACATGGCATGGATGGTTCTCGAATGAATTGTCCTGGGTGAAAGATGCCAACCAAAAAGACCATCTACTGTAGGAGTCTGATTATATAAAATTCCAGAAGCTGTAAATGGCTCCGGAGTGAAGGAAGGTACATCTGTGGTTGCCTGGGGCAGGGTGGGGCAAGAGAGATTACCACCAGTCCTAGGGAAGCTCAAAGTCATGGAACTTTCTTACCCTCATTGTGGAAGGCAACTTAGGAGGAGTATAGTAGGTTCAACTCTGTCCAAGTGAGAGCCTTCAAGATGTGTGGCTTCTTGTGTGTCTGTTATACCTCAACAAAGCTATGGAAAAAAAAAAACAAACGCAAACAAAAAACTCATGCTCAAACCTGTTTCAGAACAAATAAATCAGCCGTAGGGTGTAGACCCTAGACACTTCTGTTTTTAAAGCTCCCCAGAGATTCTAAGGGGCTGCCAAGGCGCAGAGGTGCCGATGCAGTGGGGAGACAGGTGCGCAGAGAGATGGCAGGTGTTCTGGGAGGGAGATGCTCAGAGCAGGGCTGCCAACCCAGCTCAGAGCTGGGCAGGGGAAGCGCCTCGGACAGGTGACTGCTGAGTCATGCAGGAGGTAACAGAGTTTTGAAGGCTGAGCAGTTTTCTGGGCAAGCAGGGTGGAGGAGGCAGGAAAGCATGGTCCAGGCAGCATGGGCAGCACCAAGGTCAAAGGTGCAGAGGATGGAGAGGACAGCCTGCAAGCGGGAGCATCATGGCGGTCTATTGCCTGCAGCTCGGGGCCGTAAGGCACGGAGCACCCACATGCTCCTGGAGAGAGGCCACATGAGCTCGGCCTTTATCTTCCATTTTCTTGAAGGTCTTCTTGAGGATGAGGGAGAAGTCCACCAAGTGCTGACACTACTCTTCCCCAGGCCTGGTTCTCCCTGTTGGGAAGGTTGGGGTTGACATAGGTAAGGGGGAGGCACTCAGTAAAGGGCCTTAAGGAGAGTGATAAGGTCGAAGATACACTTAAGAGACCACTCTAGGAGCCAGCTAAGGAAGGCTGAAGAAGGTGGGATTTAGGCTCTCAAGTCTTTGATGGCAGTCTGTACTTTGCAGGGCAGGGGGGTAACAGGGCGGGGGTGGGGAGCACCTGCTCTTTGTTCCTTGCTACACTGACTCATTCAGTGCACATCTCCAGAGGGCAGGCACCGGCCAGGCCCTGCTCTCAGCTCTTAGGGACAGGAAGGAATGAAACAAAAGAAACCTCTTTCCCCCAGAGCTTAACTTCTAGACAACATTAACAGCGTAATTAATGAGGGTAGAGTATATCAGACGCTTATGAATGCTGTTGAGAGAACAAAAGCCGGGGATGGGGGTTAGGAGTGGCAGGGCTAGGGGTGGGGCTTGTGATTTTAAACAGGGCAGGCAGGAATGGTGTCACTGAGAAGCTGACATTTGAGGAAACACCTAAAGGAGGTGAAGGAGTGAACTTTGCTGATCTTTTGGAGCAAGATGGTACCAGGCCGAGGGAACTGCAAGTGCAAAGGCTCTGAGGCAGGAGGGGTGAGCAGAGAGAGACCAATAGAGAAGAGGGCAGAGAAGGCGTCATCTGTGTAGGGCAACTCTGAGTGAGAGGGGAAGCCGTTGGAGCCTTTGAACCGAGAAGGGGCAATCAACCTATTCCTGCAGGGTTGTTTGTAAATCAGATGTTTGGCAAATGAATCCTGTTTAAAATGCCCTATGAGAACCCAGCTGACCCACTGCTTCTTGCTTGGAGGCAGCTGGTTCCCACAGAGCAGGTGCGCTTGTGGACACCCGGCACAGGCTTTTTCCACGTGAAATTTCTATGTGCCCTTTCAAAGCGAGAGAGCAAGCTCCCCACTCATCCCCACCTACCCCTGCAGATAGCAACACTGTCTACCTACAGAGCCTGCTCTTCCTCCCCAGGGACTGCATCCAGGCTGTGCTGCTCCCTTCTTGGGTGGATGAGGCTGCAGAGAGAGAAGGGGAGCTTGTGAGGGTGATGTCGGAGGGAGAGTGAGCCACGTGTGCCCTGCAGTCAGAACTCCAGAGCCAAGGAGCCTGAACACTCTGCCTCTAAGCCAAGCTGATGAATTTGCCAGAATGATTTCCGTTGCAGCCAACTGAAGCGGCTACTGCGCCATTCACTGAGCACTTACTATGTGCCAGGATGGGTAGTAGGTGCTTTGCATGATCTCTCGTTCAATCATCTCAACACTCCTGACTCCTCATAACTCCCATTTTGCAGATGAGCTCTGAAATGCTGGCAAATGAGGGTTTTCTGTGTCCACAGGAAATGATCGTGGCCCGCCCCCCCCGCCCCACCCCCATGCTGGCTTCTGCTCCAGCACCCTCTCACATCCCTGTGATTATGTCCTTAAACATTTGTCTTCCCACAAGGCCACGAGCCCTTTGAAGGCACAAGGTCTGAGTCTGATCCATGCCCCGTCCCCGAGCCTGGCACAGGCTGATCCATAGAGTTATAAAATAAATTAATGAATAATTAGGAAAAACCGGCTGCCAGAGAGCACCGAGGTTCCAAGTCAGCGGTCTGATAATGTCTCTGTGAGTGAATCCAGCTCCTGTGGACTTTGTGTGTTGAATAATTGAGTGAGATATGCCAGAGGCAGCGCAGATGTGAGATTTCTCATATCCAACAAAGGAAAGAGAACTTCGAAACAGAGGAGATGGAGATGGGGTCGAGACCCACCCTGGGAGTTCATAGTCTGTGGATCCCCAGGAGGCTGAACTCAGCAGGAAGAAGGGGTGGGGGAGGGGTGCAGCTTCGGGTAGAGGGTGGTGGGTAGGACAGTGCAGTGCTGGGCATTCCAGGGATGACAGAAGGGACCAGGCGTCTCCGAGTCCTGGGATCCAGAGTGCTGCTGTCCCAGGGGAACTGAAAGTCCAGATAGAAGATTAGGCTTCATTTATTCCATCAGCACGCGTCCTTGGTATTGGGACCCAGCTGTGAACAAGGCAGTCGCTACCCTTATGAAGGTGACTTCTAGCGTGGAGACAAGTCAATAAGTAAACAGTCTCATTTCGGGTTGGGATAAATGGTGCACAGAGACAAGAGGCAGGCCAGGGAAGAGAGCAGGGAGCTGGGTTATCTCGGACAAGACAGAGTCCAGGAGGGCTTCTCTGAGGACCTGACTCTTGAGCAGACCCCTGAGTGATGCCTCTGTGGCTGTCAGCTTGGCATGTGTGAGGAGCTGCCCCACAGCTCAGGTGGCCAGAGTCAGGGACGCAGCAGGAGAGAAGGGAGAGGGGACCCACCATGCCATTGCAGCCTGCCTGCGGGGTCTCCTAGGACATAGGACTTTCTGTATTAAACCTGGAAACATCCCAGGCAAAGTGGGACTAAGTTGGTCACCTAGAGGTAGGACAAGAGAACAGAGGGGGGCAGGGACAGGAATACGCAGGGTTGCCTTGGAGGCTGCGGGTTTTATTCTGCATTTGATAGGAATGGAGACAATGGCTCATGTTTGATTGAACAGTAACTCTGAGTGCCTCCTCCCTACGTCGTCGCGCTGTGCTGGCCAGTGAGTCAGGGTGAGGCGCACGCTCCCGCCTCCTCGATGTTTTGGGCTTTTGTGTCCTCTAGCACTGGACGTTAAGCCAGCGGTGGCACACTGTCACCACACGCCTGCTTTTTTGCATTTTCTGACCAGGCTCAGGGCAAACAAAGAGAAGCATCTGTAGTCTTCAGACAGGTGCCTTTCTTTTCCATCCAGAACAGCGGGACACTATTTCCAGACATCATCTCATCATGACAGGGAGGGAAGCGTGTGTTATCTGATCCCATGTTGTGGTCCAGGTCACCCTGGCAAGCGAACGCTGGCTCACTTTGCGCACCTGAGTGGGAAGGTCACAGGATGGCTGGGGTGGCCAGAAGAAGCAGGCAGTTACAGCAGAGCACATGGGGGCCTGGGGGAGCTGTGTGGGCGGGACAGTGTCACACCAGCAATCGGAAACATTCACTAAATGTTAACCGTATCAGCTTCTCAGTGCTGCATAGCAAAATGCCCCAAACACAGCAGCTTAAAACACATTCATCATCTCACAGTTTCCTTGGGCCAGAAGCTCTGGGCACATCTCAGCTGGATTCTCAATTCAGGGTCACACAAAGCTACAATCAAGGTGTCAGCTGAGGTGGGGATCTTATCAGAGACTTGGGGTCGTCTCTCCAGCTCATGTGACTGTCGGGAGAATTCATTTCCTTGTAGCTGTAGAACCAATGCCGCTTGCTTCTTTAAGGTTGGCAGAAGAATCTGCTGCTTTAAGTCTCTGACCCTCGGGCTCACCTGATTTGGTCAGGCCCACCACCCAGAATAATTTCCTTTTTGATTAACTCCTAGTCAAGTGATTTGGCTTTAATTACATCCACAAAAAATCCGTTCACCTTTTCCAAACATCTAATCGTGGGAGTCAAACCTCATGATATTCATGGGTCTCACCAATACCCAAGGGAAGGGAGTTCTGAGGATGGGATGAAGGGGCAGGACTCTTGGGGGCCATCTCAGAGCTCTGCTTCCTGAAACAGCCATGTAAGATGGGCTTTACACACACCAACTCATCTAATTCTCAGAACAATCCTGTGAGGTAGATACTGTTATCGTTCCCATTTCACAAATGGGCCAGCTGAGGCAGAGGGAAGGTAAGTAATAAGTCCAAGGTCCCACAGCCAGGAGGGGCCAATGTTGTGATAAAGCACAGTCTGTTGGAGCAAGGATGGCTATGCCACTCAGGGAAAGAGGAGGGGGCAAGCCCACCAAAGTTCCCATCACTGTTTCATCAAGCGTTGCCGTGGAAACCCGGCAGGAAGCATCACTGAAAGAGCTGTTTGATTATTTTTTTCTGGGTGGCCTCTGCAGGCGCATAGCAGCAGCACCAACACAAGCACACGCCATGGTGGGGTTAATGGGTCTCTCAGTGGGCACGTGGCAGGAGGTCCCGGAGGTCCCTTGATAAAGGAACACACTCATTGGCAATATTAGAGTCTGGTCACTGTCCCTGCTGCTGGAAACACAGATCCAGGGAACCATTCAGGTCCCTGTAGTTTGTGATGCTATCAGTTTTCACTTACCATGGGCCAGGAGGGACTGTCTCTGTCGCTGGCCCTCTCCTCCCACTAGCCTGCACTCGTGGCCCATCTCTGACCTGCTCTTCCTGCCCTCCTCACACTGGTGATCTTGGTACCTCTGCCCAGTCGGGGAGAGGGTTAGGACAGTGTGCAATTTGTGGAAGACATGCCTGAACAACAGACATAGGAAGGCCCCCAAACTGCTCTCTGACCCCCTTCGATGAGTTCCAGCTCCCACCATGACACAGAACGTTCTGGACACTTAACGATCTTGTCCTAAATCTTAACATAAGGGCCACCCTCGCATATCAATGAGGATTGGGTCCAGGGTTATAAATATGACGACAGTGGCGATCACAATGGCTGCCATCTAGCGTGACTTCTTGCCAGGCCCCACGTGAAGTGCTTTGTGCAATTGAGTTCAATTGCTCATTTGTCAATTCATTCAACAAATATTTATTGAACCATCGCTCTGTGCCAGGTTCTGGGTCTTACCCGTGAAGCAGTGAGATAGCGTCCTGCTTGCATTCTAGTGCAGAGTGGGGGACGGAGAGAATAAGCAAAGTGGGAAAAGAATTGTGGCTAAGTGTCATGCAAAGAATTAGAATAGAACAGGGTTGCAGAGAGGGCCTGGGGACTTCCTTGGTCTGTGTGGTGAGTGGAAGCCTCCCTGAAGAGGCCAGAGTTGAGCAGATAGTTCAGCAGACATTTCAATAAAAGGCTGTGCCAGGGAAAAGGTACAGTTGATGCAAAGGTCCTGGGGTAGGACCTGGCTTGGTGATTTTGAGGAAAGAAAGAAGAGCAAGAAAGGGGATGGAGTATGGGAAGTAAGGACTAGAGAGTACAAGCAGAGTTTGGCCAAGGAGACGTTGTAGGTCCGGGCAAGCTGTGGGTTTTCTGTGATGGGAGATGAGAAGCCCTAAGTGTATTAAGTAGGGGAGATATGGGCCGTAACTTATGTTTCAAAAGATCACTCTGCCTACTGTGTGAAGAGTGACTGTGTGGGGGACAGGCATGGAATCAGGGAGGCCAATTAGTAGGCCTTTGAAGGATTCTGGTGGCTTGGGCCGCAGAGGGAGCAAGGCAGCAGGAAAGAAGTACATGGATTCAGGTTTGACCAGCCAGGCTGGCCGAGAGTGTGGACATTGGGGTGGGGAAAAGGATTCTGGACTATTCCTAAGTTCTTGGTCTTGAGCAATGGGTAGATAGAGATTTCATTGCGGCGAAAATTCTTAAGCTGTATTGTGATCCATGTTTCACACCTTAGAAAGGAGGCCCACAAACGCCTGACGTGTGCTGCTACACGGGTGAACCTTGAGGACATTATGCTAAGTGACGATAAGTTGTCGGGTTCACAGCGACAGAGAGGAGACTGGCAGTTGCCAGGGCCTGGGGGGAGGAGGGATGAGGACTCGGGGTTTAATAGTTGTGGAGTTTCAGTTTTGCAAGATGACAAGAGTTCTGGAGCTGGAGGGCAGTGACCGTGGCACCGTGGGTGTGAACTTAATGCCACTGAGCTAGGCACTTAACAATGGCTATGACGGTCATTTTTATGTTAGGTGTATGTTTCCCCTGTTAAAAAACATGGAACCGGCCCAGGATCCCACAGTGACTAAGAGGTCAAGTCAGGTTTTGATCTGGGCTCAGCGAACACCAGAGTTGGTGTGTTTAACTGCTGCATCCTTTCCCAGGAACACGGGACCCAGGCCGCACGGGATCTCAGCCACAGCCCTGGCACCAAGGGAGGACAGCAGCCCCGGGTGTGGCTGGTCCCTGCCCGTGAGTCATTTGAATGGGAAGGGACAACAGGAAGTCCACCGAATCCTGGGACTTTGTAACAATGTTGATATATACAAGGAAATGACGATGCTGCTGATGATAATGGTGGTACTTACTGCTTACCACAACAACGACAGCAACATGGTGAAAATGTCAGCTCCCACACCTGGACGTGGGTGGGCCAAGCCCCTGGCATCTAATATTTTAGCAGTCCTCACCATAACCCTACACTGTAGCTAGTTCCACGATCCCCATCCTTTCGATGAGAAGACCGAGGCTAAATGCCATTAAGAGACTTGCCCAGGACCATCCGCCTGTAAATGGGAGTAAAAAATCAAAGCTTGGCCTGCCTGTCTCAAGATGCCTTTCTAGTAATGGCCCAGGTTAAATGAGGGGACTAATTACGAAGGGATAACTGTGCTGCTTCTCAGTGTTCTATTTTCTGGGCCAACGCGAAGGGACACAGAGTAATGATTTCCTGGAATGAGCATCTTCTGCACAGGTCCCAGGATGCTCCACACTCAGTCTCCTGCGTGGAAGCTGACACCGCCTTTGCCTGGCGACAAGTCCCAACAAGGCTTGGCACATTCCTGCCCCGCCCCACTCAGGAGGCACCTGGAGGCGGGGGTGGGCGGCAGAGGGGAAGAGAACAAGATAAAACAAAATCCAGCTGAGCTCCTAATTCACATTCATCTCCGGCAGCTCCTTGATGATAAATAATTCTGGAATTGGAAATGAGGTGGAGGAAGGCAGGAGATTTGGGCAGCCCGGGCTCACCAGACCTTTCCACTTAGGATCTTCCTCTCTGCCGCTCGGCTGGCCAGTGAGGCGGGGCCCACCAGGGACCAGGGGGCCCCTGTGCCTCCTTCTCTCTCTCTCTCTTTAGCTATTATTTTCAGTCATGGTAAAGTTGACATAACCAAGTTGACTGTCTTCACCATCTTCACGTACAAGTGTGCATTTCACCGGCATTAAAAACATTCATGTTGTGCGACCATCCCCGCCGTCTGTCTCCAGAACTTTCTCATCTTCCCAAACTGAAACTGTGCTCCTGAAATACTTTCCCCCTCCCTCCTCCCTGCTCCCAGCAATCACCATTCCACTTCGGTCTGGAAGGATTTGACCGCTCTGGCTAATTCAGCTGTGAACACGCCCCTTCCCTCCCCTGGTTGTGACCATGACTGTGTATCACCAGTGTATTCAGGTGATCAGGTGAAGTGTGCATCCCGCTGACCGCCAGGATGGCCACCCTGCCTGGTGCCCCACAGACCCCCCACCACATCTCATCCCAGGCCTTGCAGGTTTCCATGGCAGCCCCATGCCAATCCGCTGGGCGAGGCAGTCCTGTATAGCGATTTGAGTCCTGGCTGTCTTCTTACCAGGTGTGGGACCTCAGGCAGGTGGTGTCGTGACTGGTCTTTCATTTGTTCTCCTGTAGAACCTGGGTCATCCTAGCTCCCGCTTCACAGCTAAGGGTAGGGGTTGTGGGGAATATGATGTCCTTGTTCTCTGGCGGGCATCATACTGGGTGCTCGGTACGGATTACTTGGTGTGGCCCACACAATGACCTTCATGCGTACTTAGCCCCTTAGTTAGTCTAAGCTCTGTCTGTAAAGTTGCTTGTTTGCTAGATGGGGAAACTGAGTCTCATGGAGCTGAAAGTCTTGCTGGAGGTTCCTCCCCAGTCAGTGGTGAGGCTGAAGCTCTGAGTACCAGGCTTGTGGTCTTACCCACCGTGCAAAGAAGGCACCTAGCATAGGACACGGTCTGCAAGAGTTGCCCAGCAAATGGAGACCCACCTGATGAACTTTGGTTACGGCCATAGCTGGCTCCAGACTTGAGGAAATCAGTGCATTTCCCCAGAAGTGGAAGCGGAGTTGGCTGTAACAGGCAAAGCCCCTGTCTGACCCAGACATTCTGGTCTTGCCACTGAGCCAACAGATCAGATCGGCCATGCTGGGCAAGGACACTTGGGATCCACACCTGACCTTAGTGATCTGTGGTTGCTGTCTTCCTTCAAAGAGGGTCCACACATTTTATCATTTCTCAGAAGGTCCCTGACCCCCAAATGAAGACCCCACTTGGATTCTAAACCCCATGGATCTCAGAGAGAGGCACAGGCTCTGAGAGATGGTGTTATGCTGAAGTTCGGAGAGGGGCCAGCTCCTGGGACAGCAGGGATGGAGTCACTATGGACACATGGTGAGTCAGCAGACATATGTGCTAAAGGACAGACAGAACCAGCCAGGACTCGGGGTCGTAGAAGAGAAAAGCCGCTGTTGGCAGTAAGGGGGATGAGGTCAGACCACTGGGAATGCTAGGCTAGGCCACGGTAAACAGAAGACACCAGACTTTCCATGTCTCAGCAAATAGCCCTTTATTTCCTGCTCTTGCGTCCCTCCTGAACAGATGTTCAGTTTGGTGGGGCAGCTCTCCTGCATGTGGTAATTCATCTTGGAGACCCACCATCCCCTGGGATCTGCTCAACTGCCTCCAGCCGAGATGGAAGAATGTGGAGGAAGTTGCATGGGGGATTTTATGGGCCAGGACTGGAAGTGGCCTGGGCCTCCACTGAAGAGGGCCCAACTGCAGGGGAGTCTGGGAAATGTCATCTAACTGTGTGCCCAAGGGGAAGAATGAGTTTTAGTGAACAACTGGCTACTGGCTTTTTTTTTTTTTTTTTTTTTTTTGTGGCTGCGTACAGCCAATCTGACATTTTCTGATGCCAACCACTTTAGAAAATGTCTAAGGAACAGAAGCCCCTTGAAGTAAGTTCAGTAAAGTGGGGTTTATGCTAAGTATTCAGCGGACAGCTTCACAGAAAACTAAGTACATGGTGGTTGGCATGTATCTGCTTGTTCATTCAACAAATAGTCGTGTGTTTGGTTTTTTAAGGTTTCTTTATTTATTAGAGAGACATATCATGAGCAGGGGTGTGGAGGGGCAGAGGGAGACGGAGAAGTAGGCACCCCACTAAGCAGGGAGCCTGTCTTGAGGCTCAGTCTCAGGGCCCTGGGATCATGATCTGAGCCGTGCCACACAGGCACCCCACAAATGGTTTTTGAGGGTTTGCTGGGTGTTGGCCACTGTGTGATGTGCTAGGATACTAAGGTGAAAATGTCAGAGTCTTCTCACGGGGCCTGCAGACTAGTGGGAAGAGGGAAGTCAACGACAAGGAAAACATTAAGAACACATAAAATGATGACATATGGTGATTCATACTCCAAAGGTAACATAAAAGGGGGTGAAACAGAGAATAATTGAGGACAGATTAGGTGTCAGGGCAGTTCTCTCCGAGGAGGTGGCATTTGAAATGATATGTGATGGATGAGCATGAATGAGCCATGCAAAGAGCAAAGGCCAGAGCACTTCTGGGCCAGGGAAAGTTGTGCAAAGGCCCTGGGGCAGAAAACAGCTTGATGTACTTAAGGATCAACCACCATCTCTGTTATCCTAATTCAGATCTCTTGACCCTGTGGTCCGTTACTTTTCCTCTGTTAAATTCCACTGGTTCTATAGGGGGACCACCAAATTCAGTGGCTCTGTGTCTTCCCTTCCTGGCTTCAGCTCTTAGCCACATTCCATGCACTGTGGGCCACACTGTCATTCTCAAGATCCTCTGGGGCACCCATAGCCCCCTTGGCCTGTCAGGTCCTACTTGTACAAGCTTCCCACAGTGGAAACAGTGGAGGACTAAAGGGGGGCAGGCAGGGAAGCTGCAGTGGGGGCTGGGTGTGTAGGCAGGAGAAGGGCTGGGAGAACATCCTGTTTTCTTGGCAATCAGGAATGTAAGGTGCCCGCATAGTGCCTGGCTCAGAGTGGGCCCTCAGCCATCATTGCCTCACCTCCTTGTGGGGCTGTGGCCTGGGGTGGGTACTCTGCTAGTTTCTTAACTAAAGGCTCACAACCCAGAGTGTAGACCCCGTGAGGGCAGGGAGGGTGCTCCCCGAGAGAGCCCCAGCACCGCCACTGGTTGCATGAGGGAAGGAATGAACCAGTAGCCCCTGTAAGCCAGCATGTCTCCTGAGCCACGGGCAGTGTGGAGTGACAGATCCCCGTGACATGGCTTTGGGGGTGGGGCAGAGAGAACTAGGCGTGTTCTGGAACCCCACTCCAGCCCTGGAGATGCTGATAACAGACAGGCCAAAGGAAATGAGGGTGGGGAGGCCAGAGACCCAGCCCACGACAGGCAGGAACCACAGTGGGTCAAGTTCAGACACAGGACAAACCAAAAGGAGAGTTTGGAATCCTCAGGTGTCCGGAAAAACTCCCGAGGCTCTGGGTGGAGGTGTGACCCCAGGCAGGAGCCAGAATGGAGAGCTTGTCTTTCTTTGGGAAACAGTCCCAGTGATAGAGTGATCAGGTCACTCCAGCTCTTTGGAGATACAGAGAGGGGTACAGGCTCTCTGGGGCCTCTCACCCCCCTCCTTCCCTGAGTGGGAGGGAGGACAGTACACAGGGACCTGGCTCCTTCTCTGAGCACGAACCCTATGCTCCGGGACAGCTGTAGGCCAGGTCAGGAGATGACTGAGACTCCTTCATTTCTTTTTGGGAGGGGAGGGCTGGGAATGCCTGACTCCTGGACCCTCATTCCCTGGGGCTGGCAGCCGCCTGGCACAGCTGTGTGTATCCACCACTGTCTTCTCCACTCGGTCTCCCTCTGTCCCCAGCCTCAGCAGGCTCTCCCACGTAGACACACATATGCCTCCCGTGTCCCAGCACACACCCACACGTGACGTACATATGCAAATTCGATATCTACATCTACAGTGTACAGCTCTGTCCACACTTTAAACACCAGCACGCGAGCGCACTTGCATATACTAGAGAGACACGGTGTTCTTGCTCACACACACACGGTGCTGGAGGAAATACAAGGAGTTCGGTGTTGCTAGGACATTGGATGTGAGTGGAGATGGCGCTAAGGTTGGAAGCAGGGGTGGGGTCAGATCTAGCACGTGAGTGATGGGAAGACACAAAAGGGCTTTCGGAAGGAAGCAGTGTGATCTTGTTAGCTCTCTAGAGAATGGGTTGGACTGGGGTAAGTCTAAAGACAGAACAGGGAGGACGGGACTGTCTCCAAGTCCCTGAGAAGAAGGCCAGATTGGGGCGGGGGGGAGGGGGGTCGCCCTGAAGCATTAGCAGGGGGGTGGGGAGGAGGGACAGAGAGGAGAGAGGAAAGGAAGCCAACACGAGAGACTGATGCGAGAGGTTTTGGCAAGAGTGGCTACAGGGAGCCCGCCCCCGGGGGACAGGTGGGTTTGAGGTAAGGGCAGGAGTTCCTTTGGTCCGCATGCAGCGGGAAGCATGTGTATGTCTTCCCCGTGGAGAAGCCTGATGGTGGGGAGACCTGGGGCCTGGAGTCAGGAGGAAGGTGGGACTGGCTGCCTGGGACTTTGCAGATAGGTGAGGAGTCAGCAACAGAAGGGACAGCTGCGTGCTCCTGGCCATGGGCCACTGCCTCTACCTGGAAAGTCCTTCCTTTGCTGCCAAGACCATACCTAATGCCTCTTCCAGGAAACTTCTCCGAATTATTTCTTCCCATCATCCCTGAGGCTGGGGCAGCCAAGTGCAGCCAGGATGAGGGGTGGAGTGGGGCCAAGTGGGGCAGGGTCCTGGGCCTGTGTCTGTCCCCTGCCGGCTCCCTGTGTCATCTGCATTTCCCTAGCCACTTTGGGGCTGAGTAGACTGCTCAGAAACTGTTCTGATTAGGCTGGGGGAGGCCTTTCGGACCAGCAGCAGATGAGAAGCAGGCAAAGCAGGCCCTGCTTGGCTCTGTAGAAGTGCTGCGGGTCCAAGGGCTGCCACCTGCCTGGCAGAGGCCAGCTTCTCACGTTCCAGCTCCTGGGCCCCATCTGCTCCCTGTAGCTACTGTTCCAGCCTCTTCTCTCTCTCAGCTCTGGCTTCACCCACACCGCCCTGGCATCCTCTCCTGGGGAGCTCTTGGGATTTCTATTGAATCACATCCCCAATTTATTGAGCAATTACTATGTGCCAGACACTGAGATAAGTACTCCATCTGGTTTATCTGACTTAATCCTCATAGTGGCTCTCTGAGCTGGGTGCCATGACATCTCCCATTTTATGGGCCAGAACACCGAGGTGCCAGGAGGTGAAGTACCTTGCTCAGGAAATCTCAAGGCTGGGATTTGAACCCGGGCCATCCGTCTCCAGGGTCCACTCTCCACACCAGGGAGCTCGACTACCCACTGTCTATTCACTGCTAACCCGTGGCCGGCGGCAGGGGCAGGGGTGGGGTGGGGACTGAATTCCAACCCAGGTCTGCAGGACACGGGCCCCATTCTCCGAGCCATGGTGGTCCGTGCCCGCCTGACCCCGGCAGCCTAACTCTCTGCCTCGGAGCCCATGGCCGAGGCCAGCAGCTGCCCGCCCCATGGTCACGGCTGGATCCACCTCCCCACCCCAGTCCTGCCTCCTGGTCTGGGCCCGGGTGATTGAGAGTGTCAACACGGGAGCCAGGCAGGCCCCTTGAGTGCGGAGATAGTGACATGCTTCCACGATGTGCTCTGTCTGTAGAAAGAGACTCCTACCAGCAAGCGCTTTTCACCCAGGAGAGGCGTGCAGAAGTGGATTGTCATTTTGAGACATACTATAGGTGGTTTATCCTGTGTGGGGGGAGATGTGTTGTGCCTGCTGTCATATATGTAAATGCAAGAACTAGGTACACATGCCTTCTGGATGGGTCTGTTTTTATATATGCATGTTTGAGTATGAGAGAGAGAGAGCATGATTGAACGTGTATGTATGCGTGTAAGCGAGAGCGTTTGAATGATGGGTTTGTGCCTGTGTGATGTGTAAGAGATGTGGGTTCCCCAAGTAAGGAACTAGTCCAGGGCAGAAACGGTTCTGCCGCCTGGCTCTTGACCCTGGAGGGCCCAGGTGGGTGGTCTCCACCTGCACAGGGGGCTCCACGAAGCCTTTGGACTTTGGGATGCATATAAATTTAGACCTCAGAAGCAGTCAGAAAGCTCGGGGCTGCTGATAGAGGGAAAGAAGAGGGCTCACAGGCTTCCTGTGGGGCCTCACACACACAGCGCTTCTGCGTCTTATAGTTGCTATATCCACCATCCTGAATACCTGCAGAAGGTCTAGGAAATAGGGAATGACAGTGGCTGGACGCCACCCTTCTCTGTTCCTCTTTGGGTCCCTCTGTCAAAGGGGGCAGCCAAGGGGTCTAGAACCTTTGGAATATTGTCCTTCTCCCAGTGGGATGCAAGCCCAAGTTTCTCCTGCCTTAAGAAGAGAGATGGCCGTGAGGAATGCTGGGGCTTCCAGGCCCTGGACAGGGAGCCAAGTGCAGGAAATGGGGACCCTGGGGCTCCCTTGTCCACAGGCCGGCACTAGCACATGGCGGATTCCCATGGGCATCCCAAGGGATGCTTGTGCTCAAAGACAGCAGTTCCCTGCTAGCCAGCAGAGTATTGGGGACTGAAGACCCAGCCTTGGGGGAGGGAGGTTTTGCAAAGCTTGGGGGAAGTTCAAAGGAAAGTAAGATTAAGTATACAGCTTAGTGGAACAGCCCCAGGAAGGGAAGGATGACTTCTCCTATGGGCGTCCTCACCCAGGGTTACAAGTTCCAGCCATAGGGCAAGACACCCTGCCAAGCCAGGTCAGGCCTCCCCCTCTTTAAGCTCCTTTGCGAAGACTGGTTCAGGATCCATGACTTCCTGCCTGCCCCTGGGCAGGGGTGAGGGCCCAGGATGGCTTGCCCTAGCCAGAATCCTTGGGAAGTCCTAGCCGCTGGGGCCAAGGGTCATTCTGCCCCAGCCAAACAGAAAACATACCCTGCTATAAAAGGCATCAGATGAAAGAAAAAAAAAATCCTTTGTCTTTGCCATTTTATAACATATACTGAGCTCAACAGGAAGTAATAAGTTCACTTCTTTGATAGGAATTGATCCCATTCCTTAAAGCTCCTGACCAGTGAAGCCTGGGAAACCTCAGGCCATCCCAGCTTGCAGAAAAACACAAGTTTGGATTTGCCAAAGGGGAATTATGTTTTTTTCAAAATTTATATTAACCAGGAAAGTTCTATGTAATTGTCAACTATCATCACTAGTTTCCTCTTATGGTGGTGATGGTTAATAATGTCAATCAAGCAACTGAGGTTTACCTTATCCTAGGATCTAGCAATTCCCAAAGCATATTCCGTAGAATGATTCTGGAGTTACTAGGTGATTCTGAGGGAAGAAAATGGGGAGGGAGGAGAGGAGGAGAGATCCTGTAGTTAAATTTTTGGAGATTCTGATTTAAGTAAGGTTCAACATGTTTCTCGCCTGAAGAACCTCTTGGGTAAACTCGTGAGCATTGGTTTCTGCTAGAAGAGGGAGTTTCTGGAGTATTTTTAAAAATTACTTGACCCACTGAATGCTTTTCTCACGGAACGTATTTCTCATTTTTGTATGGAGCACACATCAGGAGCCATTTCGAGGCTCCATTCTGCAGCTAATCACATTTGTCCCCAAATTGCGTATTTAGCTGTTCTAACAGTATTTTTGCAGCATTTCCCCAAAAGGCATCAATGATTCTCCATGCATTCTCTGTTCAGACAAGCTGGAGAATCCCTGTACTCGACTGTGGGGGGAGGGGTGCCAGGAGGCTGAGTGGGGAGCAACAGGGTCTGGGGCTGCGGAGGTCAACAGAGGCTGCCTCATGGAGGACCTTGTGCCAACCTAAAGCTACTCATCAGAAGTGCTGAGGCTTGCCACCAACTCTTAAAACAGGAAAGGGACACGCTGGTACATAAGAACAGGGTCTGGAGCTTCCCTTAGGGATTGGCTGGGGGAAGGAGTGGGTGGCCCAGACCATTGCTCCCCTGTAATCCTGCAGAGGATCCTCAAACTCATGAAAGCCCCACCCTGGAAGGCTCTGAACTTCCCCCTCCACAGCCTCTCTTTTTGTTCAGTGCTGTGTTTCCTAAAAGCAGGGTTAACTCTCTCCTTTTCTTCTTCCACTTTTTCCCAGAGAGATCCCTCATGCCTCAAGAAGCTGAAGTCATTGATGCAGAGGTGACTCCCCACTGGGCCAGGGTTGCTAGAATGGACAAATTAAAATACAAGGTGCCCAGTTAAATTTGAATCTCAAATAACAATTTTTTAGTGTAAGTATATCCCAAATGACGCATGGGATATACTTATGCTAAAAACCCCTATTTGTGTGTCTCTGAAACTCGAATTTAACTGGGCATCCTTTGTTTTAACTGGCAACTCTATTCAGGGACCTAGGATGTTGCCTTTTCGGCGCTGCTTCTAAAGAATGGCTAGTAAAAATGAGGAGGCCATGGGGTCTTGTGGTAACAAAGTATCAAGGAAAATTCTACGCTGACAGCCCCACCGTGGCTGCTCATGGGAGAGTGGATGCCTACATAGCCCCAGCTCGTTAGGGTGGGGAGAAGGGGCCAACTAGGCTCCGCCTGGGTGTGGGTGGGGGTTGCCCTAGGTCTGGCAGAGAGAGGGACAGTGCAGGGACACAGAGCACTGCCTCCATGCTGGGAAAACAGCCTTGAAGGAAAACAGCCTGATGAAGGAGACAGCGCTGTGGTCAAGTGGCTTGATTTTCAAGCCCAGCCCTGATCCCAGCCAGGAGTGTGACAGTGGGTCCAAGTTAGCCCCCAAAAGGAGACCTTCATGGTGCCTGTCGGGGGAAATGGAGTAGAGGAGCCCAGATAAAGTGCTGAGTGGAAGGTCTGGCTCATATTAGACATCCAAATGCTAACAGTTACTGTCATTACAACTGACCCTTTGACTCCTTTCCCCATAGTGGGGCCCATGAATGCCAATCTAAGGAGGAGCATGAGGACTAAGAGAAGTACCATCCTAACAGGAAGACGTGGAGTTTGAACATAGGCAAGCCCTTCCCCGCAGCCAGCACAGCGCCCCCTGTTCTCAGGACCAAACTGAGGGGGAAAGGAAATGAGACTTCTCTCGCAGTCCTTGGAGGGCTTACTGCCTGTGTTTGTCTGGCCCACTTCCTGCTGGTTGCCTCTGTCCAGGACTCCTGCCTGCCTGGTTCACTTTTTTCCCAGCCCCTGCCCATCCTTGATGCCCAGCAAAAAATACTGTACACCTGAGCTAAGTGCCTAACTGAATCGACTATAGTTCAGGGCTGCCAGACGGTAGCTCGTGGACTGGCTGCCTGTGTTCTCAGTAAAGTTTTATTGGAACATGTGTTGTCTGTGGATGTTTCTGCACTACAGTGGAAAAGTTGAATCACTGAGACAGAGACCATAAGGCAAGGCCCAAAATATTTGCTATCTGGTCCTTTACAGAACACAGTTTGCCAACCCTGCACTAGTTTATTGCCATATATATATATATATATATATATATATATATATATGCTAATATATAATGCATATTTTTATATTTATATAATATACATTATATATATGTACATACATAAAATTCATTCAGTGCATTCCAATCAAGCACCCTCTTCCTGCCAGGCATTAAGTGAAACACGAGATAAATACAGAATAAGTCATTTCTGCCCCTCAGGGGAGTCCAGCAATGAATACAGACATCTAAAGAAATCCTGAGAAGCAGGCTTAGCCCTGTTTGGAAAGCAGGGTGTCATAAATGGACGGCTGAATGAGTTGCAGTGTTGTGTGACAAGTACAGGAATTGATATGCAGCTAGAATTCCAAAGTTATTCTGTAAGTGGGACCCCAAAGCTCCAATCAGGTAAAATGTGGGTTGTGAGGTCACAAAATGACAAGATGACGAGAGGGGCCTGTGAAGATCACGGGCGGGGAGTTCCAGAAATCTGGGAGCCGATCACCAATGACATTATGCATGAATTGACCTTCTATCTCAATGTGTTCTCCTGGGATCTGTCTTCGCGTTCCTACCAGACACAAAGGGCATCAAGGAAGGTGTCACAGAGAAAGTGACATTGAAGTGTGGCTTTGAAGGATGAGTAGGAGTTTTTCAGATGGAACATTTGAGAGAAGAGTAAGCCATGCTTGGGGAGCCTGTGGTTTAGAACAGTCCTAGTTGGGGGGATGAGATTGGGGGGGGCAGGAGGTAAAGCAGAAGTTGTCAGCCGGGGTCACCTCATGGAAGGATGGGGCTGCATGAGCGTAAGCTTTGATTTATCCTAACAGCGATGAGAAAGCTCTCCAGATTTTCTTCTTCTTTCCTTTTATTTACGTTTATTAATCTTTCAAATCATTATTTAATTCTTTTGTTAATCATGCAAAAGAGCAGGGGACCTGCAAGGACCGCTGTGCCTGGGTGGCAGGGAAGCCACTTTAGGCACGTGCATGCCTGATGGGGTGAACAAGGCAAGGCTGTGGTAAATGAGCCCTTCTAGAAAGTTCACTCTGGCATCCGTGGGGACAGTGCCTTGGAGGGGACAATCCCAGCAACGAGGAGATCAGAGTGGGGTGTGGAAGTCCAGGGGAGAGGCGAGGGAGACTATCAAAGGAGATGCAAGGCTAGGGCAAGTGTGATTTATGGAGTGCAGCCCAGTCCAGGGGAGAGGTCAGGCTTGCTGCCCCCCAGAAGTCAAAGTCTGGTCACAAGAGAGGCCCCGGAGATTGAATAGTTCACAGCTCAGAGGGATAACCCCACGGGGTTAATGGGATAGCTGACACGAAGTAGGTTGCCATGAGTGGTTGTCAATCCCAGTTCTGCTTTGCAGACCCCTAGATAAGCCCAGGCTCTGCCTCTGAAATTCTGAGTCAGGAAGTTGTGGGACAGGCATTAGTAGCTTTATAGAATTGCCCACGTGCCCCTGATGCAGAAGGTGGCAAAAACCACACACCTGAGCCAAGCAAGCATGCTCACTGTGGGGAGTTTATGCCCGGCACTGGCTGGGAAGAGGCATGACGGGACAGGGCCCTGTGAACCAGGGTGGGGGGTGGGCAGTGCACCCCATCAGAGGCCCTGGTGCCCCCTGTATTTGTTTGACTGACAGGTGGCAGGAAATGTACGGGGTCAAGTGAGGGGCTGATTTGCCTGGTGGACACCCCAGGACATCCCCCAGGAAAAACGATGGTGAAGACCCTACAAGGAGGGTTCAGGATACACGCGCCATCCCATGGCGGAGTGACTCAAGGTGGGGTGCTCAAGTGCAAGCAGAACCTAGTGCAGCTGCAAAGTCGGGGTTCAGGAGCCCGGCATTGCCTTGGAAACCCAGCCTTACCCCGCAAGGAGCCATCTGACCTTGAGGAAATGTCCCAGCCTCTCTGGTAGGCATGCTCCTCTCAACAAGGGAGGATAATGGCATCTCTGGCAATGGGTTGTTGAAAGGGTTAAGTAAGATCATTAAGTCATTTGATAAGCTTTTATCAAAGTATTATTATACATGAGGTGGAATGTTCTAGGAATTGGTACACAGAAGTGAACGAAATAGACTAAAACCTGTCTGTCTTTATGGAGCTTACATTGTAGCAGGGTGAGACGAAGAATAGCAAATGTATCAAAAATATAATATGTCAGATGGGAGGAGTGGAAGTGGAGGCAGCAAGTGGAGACAATTCTTTGGGGATGGAAATATATACAAAGCACTTGGCACTGGGGCTAGCACGTAGTAAGTGTGCAATAAATTATGTTTACAAGGCCAAACAGCTAAAAGTAAGGGAGTTATAAAGAATAACTTTATAAAATTAAAGGTCATGTGTGTGATGCAGAACTACCTAGCTCGGAGTAGTTACTTGGAAGAGAAAGGTTTTTATTCCTGTCTCTCCTGACCATGCCCACTACCCCTCAGTGTTACACACGCACACACACACACACACACACACACACAACACACACACACACCAAACACCAAACACCATCTCCTCTTTCCATGTTGAGGGTTGTGGGAAATGTAATCCTTCCCTCTGAATCCTTTTTCCCAGCCATCTTGCCACTTAGTACCAACCGTCTGGCCATGGAGATGAAACAAGTTGCTTGATGAAAGATAAGAAGTCAAAACATATGGAGGGTGCTTGTCCAGAAAGCATAAATGACTCTTCATTATAATATGCGAACTAAAGTCTCAAATTAAAAATAAAAGAAGGCACGATGGAGCTTTTGCTACACTCCAACCACAGAGGAGATTCATTGTCATACAATCACTGAGAATATTATGTTGATTGGCAAGAACCAGGCTTTGAAGAAGGGACAAAACTCCCCACAGCTAATCTACAATGGAATTGTTCAATGTCAGGCACAGCTTTAATAATATTGTTCTGAGGTACGTTGGATGTAAATATCCCACTCTTCATTTTGTAAGCAATCAAAGAGAAGTTTTATAGATGGGCGAGCATGACCAGCTAAAATAGCTGTGCCAAAAAACACACGGGCAAAATCAAAAAAAATCAAAGAATGCCACACCTCAAAAGGCTTGCTTTGTGGCTTTTCTCCAATCTCCTCTGTCCAGCAAGTTGCACATCAGACACATTACAAAAGCCCTCGCTTTAAATGTTACCCTTGACATTATTAAAAAAAAAAAAAATACAAGGTTAGTAAATCAGACTGGAGGGGAAAAAAAAAACACAGACCATTAAATCTGGACAATCAGGTAGTCACCCTTCATCTTGTCGCAGCACCTACAATGATGGAGGGAGGAAGGGAACTCTGGTTGATTAAGCACCTACTGTGTGCTGGGTGCTGTCTCTGTTGGAACCAGTATCACAGTCCAATTAAGAGTGCTGAACAATGGAGCGAGAAAGACTGAGATTCACAACCTAGCTCTGCCACTTTCTAGCTGTGTAGCCTGGAGGAAGTTGCCGAAACTCTCTGTGCCTCAGTTTTTTCTCTATAAAATGAGGATAACAGGTATCCTACTGGATTGTTTTTGGGATTAAGTAAAATTAATTTGTAGCCCGGGGCCTAAAACCTACCCGTTACTCAATAGTGGATATTATTGAGCTAATTTTACTTAATGTGCACAACAGTGAAGCTACCGGTTGAACGGTGTCCCCAAAAAGATATATTGAAGTTGTAACCCCCAGTAGCTGTGAATCTGACCTTACTGGAAGTAGGATCTTTGCTGATGATGAAGTTGAGATGAGCCCATTAGCGTGTGTCTTAATCCCAATCCAAAATGATTAGTGTCCCTATAAAAAGGTGAAATTTATGGGGCACCTAGGTGGCTCAGTGTGTTAAGCCTCTGCCTTCGGCTCAGGTCATGATCCCAGGATCCTGGGATCGAGCCCGACATTGGGCTCTCTGCTCAGCAGGGAGCCTGCTTCCCTTCCTATCTCTCTGCCTGCCTCTCTCCATACTTGTGATCTCTGTCTTTCAAATAAATAAATAAAATCTTTAAAAAATAATAAATAAATAAAAAGGCGAAATTTACATACAGAGACACAGAGAAATAATGCCACTTGAAGATGGGGGATGGAAGTGGTGTGCCTTTAAGCCAAGGAATGCTAAAGATTGCCAGAAAGCCACCAAAAGCTAGGAAGAGACAAGAAAAGTTTCCCTTACAAGTTTCAAAAGAATGTGTTCCTGCTGACACCTTCATTTTGGACTTCTAAACCTGCATATTATGAGACAATAAGTATCTGTTGTTGTTGTTGTTGTTGTTTTAAGCCACCCAGTTTCTGGTACATTATTACAGCCTTAGGATACCAATATAATACCCACCATGGGAAGAAACAGTATCCTTATTTTCAGATGAAGAATTGAAGGCCAGAGGCGACAATTCTAGCTTAAGATCACTCAGCTAGTGGTTGCGCTGAGATCTGGAATCCACACCTATCTGAGCCCAACATCTGCCTCCATCTCTGGCCACTATGAGGCCCCTTAGGAGCAGAGCTCAAGATTTAAAAAAGGAGGTGGCATTGGGACTGAGCTCCCATTCATCACACCCAAGTCCCAGCCGAGGTGCCAGGTCAGAGTGGCCTGATTATGAACAGCTCATTAAGTAAAGAGCAGTGAGTGTTTGAGAGTGACTTTTTAAAAAGAATTGACTTTTATTTATAGTGACGTTCCAGTCATTAATTTTGAAGGAAGAAAGCCCAAAGCAGAAGCAGGTTCATTAAAAATTTGACATTAGTAATTTAATTAAATTGGGTCTTTGCATCTCGTTGTGGAAAATGAAACGTTAGTTCTACACCAGTTCTCAGCCCATTTCCCCTGGTTTGCGCCCTCCCCTCACCTTAGCTTGCTTTCTACTCCAAATGTTTACCTGACCCGCCCCTCCACCTCCCAACACTCACAAACACACACACACACATCACAGTCACTGCCTCCTCTGCAAGCCAGCAGTGTGAGCTCCTGGAAAACGTCAAGGAAGCCAATAGTGGGGGACCATAGGAAACGCCAAGATAGCCAGCAGCGTGGGATCATGGGAAATTCCAACATGGCCAGTAGTGTGGGATCATGGGAAATTCTGAGGTAGACAGTAGGGTGGGGTCATGGGAAACACTAAGGTAGCCAGCAGCATGGGATCATGGGAAGTTCCAAGGTGGCCAGCTTGTGAGATCATGGGAAATGCTAAGCGGGGCCAGTGGGCAAGGTGATAGAGGTAATCCTTTCATCTGAGTCATCACACCCTTAGGGATAGAGCACGTGCATGGAGAGCTCTTCCGTCTTTAAGATAACTCACAAAAACATCAGCCTCTCGAGGGCGGGGACCCTCCTTGTCTAGTTCACTGCTAATTCCACAATAAATTTGTATTACATGAAGGAATTAATTGTATTACATGAATTAATTCCTTCATGTAATACAAATTTATTGTGGGCCTACATGAATGAGTAACTTCCCCCAAACAACTAATTAATGAACACAGAATTAAGTCCCTGCAAGTGCCAGGCATTGTGTTAGGGCTCCCAGGATATACCTATGGGCCAGACCACGCCCCTGCCCTTGGGGTCCTAGGACTCGGTGGAATCATGCAGCAACCATTTTCTGAGCACCTACTATGTGCTGGGCACTGTGTCAGCCAGCCATGCATCATTTATTGTCAGTAAACCCCCTCCACCACTAGGTAGTGTTCTCCTTTCTCAGTTGAGGAAATCAAGGCTTAGAGAGGTCACATGAGTCAAGGCTACAGAATAAGACAGAAAACAGTGCCTGGTTGCAGAACCAGATCAAGGTGATTCCAAAGACTGCCACTTCTCTCTACACCATGCTTTCTCTTCCTGGAAGGGGAGAATAGGAAAAGGGAGGGAAAGCCTTCTTTCTGAGGGTTCTAAGATCATCAGTGCTGGTAGAGAGGGTCCTGGAAGACGGCAGCGTGGTCAGGAAGAGGGTATGGCAAGGGCCTGGGAAACCCTCTAGGATTCGGGGTGGCCACCTCCACTTCTTCATCCTTACTCCTCATCCTGGCCGCCATGGCCCTCTTATTTCAGGCTTCTTGAGCCCCTAGATTGTCTCTGGCCTCGGGCCACTTGTGCATGATATTTCCTTTTCATGGGACACTCTTTAGCCTGGCTAATTCTTACTAATCTCTCAGGATTCAGCATAGATGTCACCTCTTCCAGGAAGCCATCTCGGACTGCCCTAGACTGGGTTTGGTCCCCTGCCTGGTCTCTATCCTATCAGAACATTTAACTTTAATTGTGCACATCTCTCATGAAGTGTGCTCGGATTCACGTGTGTCATATTCACATGTCTGCCAGGCTTCCTCCTAAGCACTTTGCATATCTTTGCTAATTTAATTTTCCCAAATACCCGTTGAGGGAGGAAAGTACTGTTGTGATCCCTGTCTTGCAAACAAGGAGACTGGGGCACAGGGGACTTATGAGACTTGCTTGGGGTCCCAGAGGTAGTAAGCCATCTGTCCAAGATGCATACCCAAGTTCTTGCGTCTGTATTCCCCACCACCCTGCTGTACAGCCTCTGAGTGATGCCTCAGTGAGCCATCGCTAGGTGATGGACATATACTTGGATGGTGCTCTGGACATGTCTGTGAGCCCTTGTCACTGCCCTATGGGGACATCTTGAATGGGTAGGAGGTCTGACCTTCAGGGCACAGGCAGTTCTAACTCTGGGGAGATAGGCAGAGGGTTGGGGGAGCAGGATTGGGTTGAACAAGTGACTCAGGCAGAGGTGCTGCTCCCACCCTCCCCGGAGGTTGCCTGGTACCCTCCCTAATTTCCTTGGGATAATGAGAGCCCACTTGTAGCTGGCCGTGATGGCTTTGGCTTGGGTCACACCCTGTACATTGTAATCCCCAGCTCCCCCTTTAAGTGGGTCATTTGGATCTGAACTCAGGTTCTTGTCTTCCCACTTCACTGCCTGTTCCAACACTAACAGCCCCTTCAACTCTCCCTAACCCGCTGGGCCAAAGGGCCCCTCCGGCTGCCAGGACAGACACACATGAAAGGAGAGACGCTGGGTTTAATGAGCACCTACTCCACGCCATGGTCTGCACCCCTTCCCTGGTTGTGAGGAGTGTGGAGTGTGAAATCAGGGCAACCAAACCCAAGAGATTAAAGTGATTTTTCCCTGGAGAATCTTGAGTGATGGGACTGACGTAAGCCATATCCATGGCTGCGCAGGAGAAAAGGCAAGAAACCTGGGTGTCCGGTCATAAACCGCCAAGTGCGGCTCCTCCTTAATGCAGGGCCACCATGAGTATTCAGAGACTAGGCAGCCTCGAGACGGCCTGCCCACCTACCCAGGAAATGAGACCTGGGGAGGTAACTTGTCCGGGCAGGCGCTGCGTGGAAATGGGCTTTGTGGCTGAAGCCTCGCTCACGGGTGACATGTCTCCGTCTCTCACAGTGCTCCCCAGTCACACATGTGGGAACCCCGGGCGGCTGCCCAACGGCATCCAGCAGGGCTCAACCTTCAACCTTGGGGACAAGGTCCGCTACAGCTGCAACCCCGGCTTCTTCCTGGAGGGCCACGCCGTGCTCACCTGCCACGCTGGCTCCGAGAACAGCGCCACGTGGGACTTCCCCCTGCCCTCCTGCAGAGGTAGGCAGCCAGAGAGGGTCTGAGGGGTGGGTAGTAACTGGAGGGGGATGCTGGAGCTTCTAGTGGGACCTGGTCTTCGGTGGGGAGGGGAAGCTACACTGTCTACTCCAGCCACATCGGGGGTGCCTGCTATGGGGAACGCATGTCTGGAGACCACCGTGAGTCCTAGGGTCCCCCGCTATTCCAGAGGCTCTAAGCCTCACTGACTTTCCAGCCCTCAGGTGTTCCTCTCTCGATCCCTTTCCCCCACATCAACAAATGCATTATTAATTTTTTTTAAGATTTTATTTATTTGAAAGAGATATGGCAAGAGAGGGAATACATGCCAGGGGAGAGGGGGAGGGAGAAGCAGGCTCCCCGCTGAGCAGGGAGCCCAATGTGGGGCTCCATCCCAAGACCCTGGGATCATGACCTAAGCCGAAGGCAGATGCTTAAGGACTGAGCCACCCAGGTGCCCCAACAAACTTATTTTTAACCAATCTGCCCTCCTGTCTAGAAGAAACATGGTTTCTTTTTGTTACGGAGTATCAGTGTGCGAGGGTCTTCCCCAGCTGCTTCCCTTCCTTCCAACCACCCTGGCCATTCTGCTTTTCCCTCGCCTATAAATTTCCTATAAATTCAGCCTCTCTCCCTGTTTCATGGAGTCCTCCTCTCAGCCTCTAAATCTGCTCAAAACCTCTTTACCCCAACAGCCCTCCCACCCCCAAAACCCACTGCCTCAGCCTCCCAGCTAAGATGACCAACTTATCCTGGTTTTCCTGGGATTTTCCCATTTTTAGCTCCGAAATTCCCTCATCCTGGAAATACCCTCAGCCCCAGGCAAAGCAGGATGATGGGTGACCCTCTTCCCAGCCTATTTCTTAGTACCCCTCCAGTCCGTAATAACTGAGTTTACTCCGAGGCTAATTTCCCACGCCTCTAATCTGATGATAAAAATAACACATGATCATTTTTAAATTATCTTAGAAAATTCAGAGAAAGAGTAAAGAAGAAACAAAATTTACTCATTTTAACAATGATTTTTGTGTATTTCCTTCCTATCTTCTAATCCATACTGCATTATGCACATATCATGAATATGTGTATAGTTGAGATTATTGTGCATGTAGATTTTTTAAGGTACCTTTCAAAGGCTGTGACATTGCACTGTAGTATTTCCCCAGGCCACCAGAAATGCCTGGCATCTTGAAAGCTCCATCCAGCCTTGTCTCTGCCCACCCTCCACCCCCACCAACCTCCCATTTCCTCCTCTGCAGACTGGCCTTTGGCCCCAATATTCTGCATCATGTTGTCAAATCAGATGGGAATTGTTTTGGCCCTTATATTTCCTGACCTCTCAACAGCCTTTTGCACTACTGACCACTCTTTTCTTCTCGAAACTCTTATCTATAAATTGTGCAAATCCCAGAACACTCCATTATAGGTCTGGAGGGGGGTGGTGGAGGATCTTTTCAAGGAGTTGAGAAATGATTGGAACACACAGCTCTCCCTGGGTTCAAGTTTTTCCTTTCTCTTGGAGGCAGCTTTTCTGTAAATACTGTCCAAAGACTAGTTTGGGGAGACGGGCTCCCCTTTCCCACCATATGCGCACACCCTTTGTACTACCTGCACCAGGGGTGGAAAATCCTTGGCATATATGTCTCTTCCCTTGTTCCCACGCCAGTGGAGGACATAATTAATTGATCACAGCGCCCTTTCTTAGCCCACACATGGCTATGAATTCCTCCCGAACAGACAAGCCACAACCATTCGGCGGGAGTTGCCACCTGACCCCATGTCTGTTTACTCCTTGACCATGTTGGTCCCTCTTGGTGGAACCCAAGGGAATGAGAGTCTCCCTCCTTACCTTCCTAAGGGCTCCTCTCAGGCCCCGTTTCTAACTTGGGATGTGACTTTCGTCACGTGCTTGCTATCAGGAATAACCAACCCCATCAGGGGAGACCTTGGCCCCTCCACACAGGTGTGTGACCCTGTGGACAAAACAAGGCCTACAACTGCTGTCTCCACTCCTCTTAGAGAATCCCTACCCACCCCTGGCCTAGAGGATATCCCAGCTGAACACTCTGACCTTCCTGGGAAGGGTGTCAGAGTTGGGACGTGATACTAGAATATGAAACCAGGTAGTATATGAAATCAAGTATTTAAGTTGTGAAACAAGACCCACCCTTCTCCTTCCTCTTACAGCACTCTAAATGCCATGGTCTTTCAAGACGGAACTAGAAAACAGTTGTAGCCCAAGTGTGAGAGGCAGCCGGGCTGTCCACCACCTCCCCACCCCGCACCATATAATCCACATCAGCACCCACCCCGATAGGGTAGAAATCCTCTTCTCTGATCGTCATCAGCTCGAGCCTCCCCTGAACCTGGATCTCACATGCCCCATCTCCCTGGGTTCTACTCTTCGAGCTGAGGTTGGGAACTTGGCCCATTGGTCTTCAGTCTCTCCCTGTCCCCAGGGGAAAAAATAAAACAAAAAGCAAAAACCACTAACAAAGGTGTTTGCACACAGGGCCGCTCTTTGTTGAAGGTGTTGATGGCAACAGAGGGAGTTTGCGGCTTAGCAATGCGAATGGCCAAGAATGACAGTCTGAGTCATCAGGAACCTCCAAAGCTTTCAGCCCTGTTCTCTGGAAGCTTGTCCTTGGCTTCTGTCTTGGCAGGCTCAGGCTCCCCTGGGGCTGTGCATCACACCCTCTCTTCTTTCTCCATCCTCCTTCACTCGGTCCCTCTTGACTTTGGCCCTGCGGGGGGGAATTGCGTTGACCGCTTAGGCACAAGAGCCCCATTGCCTCTTGGCTTTGCGCCGTCTCCTTCCAGCCTTACGTGTCCCTTCCCAGGGTGGTATTGTCCTGAACAGAGCCACCTCACAAGACACTTGGCTGGCTGTGAAAGTGCCTTTTTTATTAATCCACCAGTAAAATATGAGTGCTGAAGGCTGTCCCCTGGAGGTCTTCTTTTGTTGGGTGGACTCACGGCCCCCCAGTCTCAAGCCTGCATGTCCGGGTGTGGGAGCAGGGCCGGGGGGTATGGAGTGGGCTGGGGTGATGGTGCTTCCCCAGCACTCATACCCAGCAGTGGTTCATGGGCATGGGGGGCCTTTCTGGGACACGACTCTTTCCCTGTCCTCTCTCCTTCCTCTTTTGGCCTCTCAGACGATGATGATCTTCCCTGCTTCTCCCCAGCCTTTTCTTTAATCCCAAAGGACCTAGCATGGCCTCACCTCTAGGGACATCTTTTATCTCTTGGGATTTCTCATCCACTATATGCCTTCTAATTGTCACTTGGAGATGACTCTCCGGTGTCTGTCTCTAAGCCCACTCTCTATCCCAGTTTGCAGGCCCCCGTGGGTATCAGACTCTACTAAATCTTTCCTGAGTATGTGCCTCAAATGGGGCACATCCAAAATCTAATGCTTTCTGTCTTCCCAAACCTGCTATTTGTGTGCCTCCCCAGCTCAGTGAAGTATCACCATCCAAGGTGACCAAGCCAGACACCCCAGTGGCATCTTACAGCCCTCACCCTCCTTGCCCCCGACACCATCAGCCACCATGTCCTGTTGCATCTCTCTGCACCTATCCTTGCATCCAAGCTTCTGCCCCTGCTCAGGGGCTCTGGCTAGGGACAGTCCGGACTGCCTCACATCCCGTCATACCTGTCCCACTGCAGAACAGCCCTCCCAAGTCCTCCACCCCGCCCCAACATGTCCCAATCCATTCTCCACTGCTGGAGTGGCCTTCTAAGCCATAGATCTGACAGAATCACTTGTTACTTAGAAGGCAGTCAGTGGCTCTTCCTCCCTGATGGGGTCAAGTTCGGATTCTTTAGCATGGGCAAGGCCCTTCCAGAAAGAGTCCGAGGCTGATCTTTCTAAGTCTTTTCTCAGCAGCTTCTAATTTTGCTATACCAGAGAAGGTCCTCTTCTGGAACACCAGGGAAGCCAGCCAAGGATGTCAAGTGTGGCTTCCAGAAAGGCTTCGAGTCCCCGAGGCTCCTTGGTGTCTTCCAGGGCTAAGATGTGTCTCCACTCATGACTGGGGGAGGACAGATGGCTCTCCCACTCTCTGAGCCCCAGCGCCTCCCCCATTCTGTGGGCTTCTGGTCCATTTCTGGTTCCTACTTCACCATAAGCTGCAAGAACAGTCTGAGACGTGTCCTCAGTAATGCCAGTGATTTTCCAAGCCACAATTCCTCGGGAGGCCAAGCTGTACAGGAGCTGAGGGAGTTGGTTCATCAGGCGTCCCACAATGCCAGGAGTCACAGTCACGCCAGAGCTAACGGTTTGTACTCAGGAAGGATTAAAGCCTTTGGCCTTTTTTCCTCTCGCGTAGAACTCTCAAGGGCTGGCATCGATGAGCGGTTAAACCTCATCCACTGGGCAGTGGTCCGTAAATATTTGCTGAATGAGCGGATGGCTGGATGGGTCTAATTCACCACCAGAACCATGTAGGCATACTGGCCTGAAAGGCAAATTGCTGGCCTGGGTTAACCCACCTGCCCAGCAGTGCTGAGTGATGCAGAGTCTGAGGCCAAGGCTTCCTGGAGCAGGCTGGAGGGCCAGAAATGCCACATGCCTGGCTGAAAGGTAGATTCAGCCTAGGGACGTAGCCCAAACTAAGGGGGAATGAGGACCCACTAGGATATTAGGGGGCAGAACAGGTGCAAGACTGACCTCCAAGGAGGCCCATCCCAAGGCTGCTGGCCCTCTGAGGCTTGGTCTAGCTGGCAAAGGGAAAGAGGTAGGGCCTTTGAGCTCCCTTTGCTTTGTGTCCCCCTGGGCACCTTGTCAAAGGCAGAGGTCCCTGGGAGGCTCTGAGCTTTGTGGAACCTCTTTGAATCACAAGAAGGAAGACCATGTCAGTTTCAGCAAATGGCCTCTGAATTGGGATGGGCATGGGCCCTGGAGCAAAGAAGGCCGCCTGGAGAAGGAATGGGGTTCAGATGTGCTGGGGGCTGGGGGACAGGTGGGGAGAAAGCATCTAGAGCAAGTAATGCTTGGCCTCTGAGGTTCGAGCCAAACACTGCCGGCTGTCCCCTGACTCAAGGTAGGGAGCATTGGTCTGCGGAAGCTCGGGCTGCAAGTGTCCAGCTGCATTCCTGATTTTCTAACCCCAGGGAAAGGGATCTGGGGAAGAAGAGAGAGAGGCAGTGTGCTATGGAAAGAGCATGAAGTCAGAAGGGTCCAAGTCAGCCCTAGCCATCCCGTGCCAGCTCAGTGTCACAGGTCACTGGAGTGCTGCTAAGCCTGCATTTTCATGTGGGGAAAACGAGCAGTGGGCTTAGTCGCTTACTCATTTGTTCACTCAGCAACTTCATGAGGGCCTACCGCGTGCTAGACAGTTAGTTTCTCAATCCTTATCTATTGACTGCCGATTTTTGTTAGACATTTGTTATTCTAGATACAGAGAATTCCCATGATGAAAAGTCAGACCAGGCGCCATGAGAACATGGAGTATTTATTTGAAGTTAGCAGCTGGGAGGCAGAACACAGATAAAAATCAAATACGCAAATTTCAGATCCCGAGGAAAATGAAGTGGATCGTGATAGGAAGAGGCTACTCGAGATGGAGCCCTCAACAGCGGTCCCCTCTGAGCAGATGATATCTGAATTATTATGTGAAGACCCTGGGAAGGGCATTCACAGCAAAAGGAACAGCAGGTGCAAAGGCCCTGAGGCAGGAGAGAGTTTGACATTTTGCAGAAACAGGAACCAGGTCTGTGTGGCAAAGTAGAATGGGAGGAAGGATTTGGGGGAGAGGAGTTGCTGTGATGAAGTAGGACAAGAAGTTGGGGTGTGATTCTCGTTCAGAAAGGAGCCAGGGAAGAATTTTAAACACAGGTGTGGTGCAGCTGAACTTAATTTTTTCCAAAGTTCACCCTGAGAACTAGAATGAGAGGGACTATAGTCGGCAAGAGGTGCAGCCAGGAGGACCAGTCGGGAGGCAGCTACCGTAGGCAAGCAGGCTGGAGACTCTGCCTTTGGGTCACAGGTGACCATGGGAGAGATGGAGGGACCGTGGTCTGGTGGCACAGCCAACAGCCCTGCTGATGGATTGCATGTAGGTGCAGATGGAACAGAGGGTCAAGGTTGACTCCTAAGCTCGAGAGCTGGCAGGCTGGGGGTGTGGATACCCGAGATGGGGATGACTAGCACAGGGTGTTGGAGGCATGTGCCCTGAGGGGGATCAAGAGAGCTCATTTCATCCAGATAAAGTCTGAGATGCCCATGAGACATCGGGGGGGGGGGGGAGGGGATATTAACTCTGTGGCTGGGGAAGTTCTGAGCTAGGAAGAGATGGGGGGAGGGATACGAGACCCTATGTTGGCACCATGGGTGACAGAGAGGGTCTGGGAACTGCACGCTGGGCCCCTTTATGCTGATCACACTACACGGCATGCAGAAAGTACCAAATATCACTCCAACCAATGTGGACCTTGAGTGATTCTGGAATGCACCATGGCTTCCAGATACTGTTCCTAACCACAGGGTTCTTCTCCTCCCGTTAGGGCCCCCAGTCCTTCTCCAGTCACCTTTGCCATCACTGTTACTATAGTAGAACCACCCAGAATGTGTTCTGGAGTCCAGTCACCCGGATTCAAATCCTGGCCTTGCCATGCCTACCCACTAGCTGAGCGACCTTGGGCTAGTTACTCCACCTCTCTGTGCCTTGGTTTGCTCACCTGTAAATAATACCAACAACAGTGTGTAACTCACAAGGGGGAAGCGGGTTCAAGTTGATCAACACTGCGTGTGTGGCAGAGGGCCTTATTCCTAGCGCTGACCCAGGGAGAGTGAGCTGCTGTGATTCGAACCACCACCACACAGCAGGCTGGCATTCAGGGAGCTCCACCTGTCCTCCAGGCCCTGCACTGCCTCCTGCAAGCCTCAGCGAATCCCCACAGGAGCCCCAGGAGGTCAGAGCTTGCTCTCCCCTGGTGCACATGAGGGAACTGAGGTGCGGAGAGGTAAGGCACCTTGCCTGCGGTTACACGGCTCGAGGGCAGTGGACCCAGGATTCTAGCCAAGGCCACGCATCTACCAGCCATGATCTTGACCTCCACTGTCGGCTGCAGACAAGGACAATGGCCCGTGACGCCTGGCAGGAGACTCGTGGTGACACTGTTGCTTTCAGAGCTCCAGCTTGGTGGCCCAGGGCCTGAGAGCTTGATCCTCTCCCAGGGGCATCCCCTGATGGGTCCACTAGGCCAGGCACTGCCCAATCTCCTGTGTTCCCCCAGGACCTTCCTCTCTAGACTCTCCCAGGAGCTCCAGCAGAGAAGCCTCAGGTGGTTCTGCTGGGCAGATGTCGCTTCAGTGGGGGGTAGGAGGAGCCAGCATCTGCGGGGGCTGCTTCTGTTCTTTAGGGGAAGCCTGACCCAAGACTCACCTGCCTCCACCCGAGTACGGGAGCTGGCCCTCACTTTGCAGGCAGCTCAAAGCCCCCACCTCAGGCCACTCAGACAGAGGAGAGGAGGAGCGGGAGGAGCTTCTCATACTCGGAAAAACCCCTCTCCAGGGCCTTCTGCTTCCAGGGGCTCCTCTAGCCCGTGTCTGGTGCAGCATTGAAAATACGTGCATAATGGCATGGGTCTGGAGTCAGAGCGATCTGGGTTCAAGTCTGATTCTAACAATTAGTAGCCATGTGACTGTGGGCAAGTTTCAAAAACCACTGAGTCATTGGGGCGCCTAGGTGGCTCAGTTGTTGGGCATCTGCCTTTGGCTCACATCATAATCCCAGGGTCCCAGCCCCACAGGGACTGCCTGCTCTCAGAGATACTGCTTCTTCCTCTCCCTCTCCCTCTCCCTCTACCTGCAGTTCTGCCTGCTTGTTCTCTCTCTCTCTCTCTTTCTGTCAAATAAATAAATGAATAAATTTTTTTTCTGCAATTATTTTTTTTTAATTTATTTATTTTTCCAGCGTAACAGTATTCATTGTTTTTGCATCACACCCAGTGCTCCATGCAATACGTGCCCTCCCTATTACCCACCACCTGTTCCCCCAACCTCCCACCCCCAACCCTTCAAAACCCTCAGGTTGTTTTTCAGAGTCCATAGTCTCTTATGGTTCACCTCCCCTTCCAATTTTTTTTTTTATAAACATATAATGTATTTTTATCCCCAGGGGTACAGGTCTGTGAATCGCCAGGTTTACACACTTCACAGCACTCACGATAGCACATACCCTCCCCAATGTCCATAACCCCCTCCCCCTCTCCCAACCCCACCTCCCCCCAGCAACCCCCAGTTTGTTTTGTGAGATTAAGAGTCATTTATGGTTTGTCTCCCTCCCAATCCCATCTTGTTTCATAAATGAATAAATCTTAAAAACAAAACAAAAAACACCGAGTCAGGTGCCTGGGTAGCTCAGTTGGTTAAGCATCTCCCTTCAGCTCAGGTTGTGATCCCAGGGTTGTGGGATTGAGCCCCGCATAAAGGCTCCCTGCTCAGTGGGGAGACTTCTCTCACTGCCTGCTACTCCCCTGGCACATGCTCTCTCTGTCAAATAAATAAATAAGATCTTTTAAAAATAAATAAAAACCACTGAGCCTCGGTTTCCTTATCTGTAAAATGTAGATGATATTATGCCTATCTCTTCAAGCAGTTTGATGATTAACAAAAAAGTATCAGCAAAGCATTTAGCACAATGCCTGGCCTGTACTCAAAGCTCAACAGAGTTATGTGACTGAATACCGTGTCCCGCCTGTATTCTCCCCAGAAGGATGCCTTGGGGGACCATATCCATGGATGGCATCCGGCGTTGGGGAGGAGCAGAAATACCGATGCTCTCCGGCAACTGCAATTTCTTAATTTTAAGAAGGGGTATCTTTGATCAAGCCAAGGATAAAGGGGCAGACCCTGAACCCTCAGAAGAGGTGACTGATGAGGCTGAGCAGGTCCCTGGAGCCGCTGGGGGCCCTGAGCCATACAGCACAAGGAAAAGGGGGGACATCGAGGCTTTGGGGAATTCACACCCTGGATTCTGCCTCACACTTGAGTTGTCGGGTGGCAGCTTCTCCCGCAGGGCCGATAGAGATTTTTGCTTCCTCAGAGACAGAGTAGCCTGGGGAATGAGGACATGGACAGATGCCCAGAGCTAAGTGTCCCCAAACTTGCAGGCATCCAGGATTTGGCATTGGCAATGGCCCGAAATGTAAAGAAGGGAGGAGTAGGGTGGTTCCCCCATCCCTGCCTGAAATTTGTGAGTCACTGGAGAGTTAACAGACATCCAAGGGGGCCGAGAGGTAGTGCTCTCAAATTATGGTTAATTGAAGAAATTTCGGTGGAGCTTTAAGTCGATCATAAATAAAGTCATAAACTAGGAAGGGCAACGCTCGGCATCACACACCTGCCCCTTGGAATACACACGACTTACTGGCAGAGCAGAATGCCCATTACCAGAGAAGGAGAAAGTGTAAATTAATATTTTAGGACTGTGGTGTCAGCTGAAGGTTATATTTTATGGCTCTGAAGTTGTAAACATGAAATATGATGCCTTGTTTCAAGGCAGAGGAAATCTCCAAACAACTTCTAGAGCATCTTCAATCAAAGCCGGATGTTCAGGAACCTGGGGGACGGAGGAGCCCGAGAAGCAGGGCCCACTCAAATGGGAAAGGGGCCACCTTCAAAGTGGACTGGCAGCTCTGGGCAGAGGGCCTCAAGCTCTCCAGTGTTCAGTCCCAGCACAGTCTAGAAATCACTGACTAAGGTTAGGAGCTTTGAAGATCTCAGGATAGCTTACCAGACTGCTTTCAAGCAGGGCGCGTGGTGTCTTGACAGAGGCCACAGTCCTACTGCCAGAGAGACTCAGCTGGAATCCTAACTGGCCACCCACTGTGTGACCTTAGGGAAATTGCTTAACCTCTCTGAGCTTCTGTGTCCTGTTTCATTTCATTGTTCAACAGCTGTTTACTGAGAGCCTACCAAATGCCAGAAGTGATAGGTGCTGGGGGCATTCTCATTTCCTCAGAGCTGAGTAGCCCTGAGGTTCCACTGAGCTCCATTAAACCTCTTGCTGGATGTCAACAGTCCTTTCTCCTTCCCAGCAAGAGAGTCTTGCTACTGAAATTCTGGGTCCAGAGGCAAAGGTGTGTTGTTCTAAAAGACATTTCTTATGAGTAAAACTTACAACTCACTGGGGCGCCTGGGTGGCTCAGTGGGTTAAGCCTCTGCCTTCAGCTCAGGTCATGATCTCAGGGTCCTGGGATCGAGCCCCATATCGGGCTCTCTGCTTGGCAGGGAGCCTGCTTCCTCCCCTCTCTGGCTGCTGCTCTGCCTACTTGTAATCTCTCTCTCTCTCTCTGTAAAAAAGAAAAAAAAAATAAAAAAAATAAAAAAAACTTACAACTCACATCAAGGACAAACTTCCCGAAGCCCCGGCCTCATGGCAGAAGGCTCTTAGCCAGGGCGATGAGGGGCTGCACACCACCCAGCCACAGTGACCCAGCAGCCATCTGCCCAGCCTCGCTGGCCACGGACACAGCCCCTGCCCTCGTGGAGTGTACAGTCTAGACATTAAATAAATGACATAACCCATCGATGAATTTGGGGAAATGATTCATTATGGGAAAGTATGTGCGGTCTGAAAGCATACGATGGGGGGAAGGGGTTTCTGTATCTGGAAAGATCCTTGAGGAAGTGACACTTAGACTGGGACCTAGAGGCTGAGGAGGGGCCATCCAGTCCCCACAAGGTGGGAAAGAAGGTTCCAGAAAGAGTAACTGGCACTTTCCAGGTCCTGGAGCAGGGAGATGCTTGGTACATCAGAAGAGCTGGGAGGAGGCCAGAGTGGCGGTGGGAGGTAGTGGGGAAACAGTGGTATAAGCAAGGCCCTGTACATCTTTATAAGCCATAGAATGGTGTACTCTATCATGAGTGACAGTGGGAGTTACTGAAGGTTCTTATAGAGTCGAGGGGCATCCTTAGGTCTGTGTTTCCAGGATGGCTCAGGCTTCCATGTAAAGAATGATGGGCTGGAGCAAGAGAGGTGTTTGGAGACCAGGAGGGAAGCCTCATGGCTGTGGACTTAGACGATCACATGGCTTCACATGGAGCAGGTGCAGGGCAGATGGGGGACCCAGTCAAGAGCTACTTACAGGGAGGAATGGGATTTGGTCTCTGGCTGGGTGTGGCATGTGGGAGAGGTCACCGATGGCCCTAGCCATCTGGCGTAAGGGCCTGGGTAGGTAGCACGGATGCTCTCTGGGAAGGAAATGCCAGAAGGTCAGGTTCAGTGGGAGGAGAGTGCTATGGTGGTCTTGGTTGGGTTGAGGTAGTGAACAGTGCAGGATATCTGGTTGGGTTTCTAACACCAGAATCACACGGAGGCCACAGAGTCACCATCTTCCCCCCTGACCTGCTCCCCCCTGGCATGGCCATGGCCAGCTGATGCTCCTCACACTGCTTCCTCACCCCAGCCCCCCACTCGGGGTCCCCCTCCTCCCTGACCCTGACCACTCGTCCTTTCAGGTGCCTTTGTTTCTGCCTGCTGGTCATTAAATGTTGCTCTTCCCAGGCCTTCTTTACTCCCGTGGAGCCACAGTTTCTCTCTGTCCCACTGACTCCCAGCCTCGCAGGCCTCCTGGGCTCATGGTCTCTGTGGGCGCTGCCACCCGTTTACCCTCAGCAGCTCAGACTCAGCATGGGAGTGCGGAGGCCCATCACTGTCCCGCTGAGCTTCTTCTCATCTGGGGCTCCCATTTACCCTGACAGTATCATAATGCTGCCCTGTTAGCAACCTCCACCTCCTCTTTCCCTCCTCCTCTCCTTCACTGGCCACTCCCAGGTGGAGACCGTGTCCTCTCACTTCTCCCCTACCTGGTTCCTGAATCCTTCTGTTCCTTCTCTTTCTCCCACTGCCACTGCCCCTCATTGAGGCTTTGATGATTAGAACAACCTCTTCACGCTGAGTTAGCATTTATAAATAGGCTCATTCTCTTGAAATAGATCTTGACCCTGTAGAATGACATTAATAAGGATAGTTCAGGACCTCCGAATGAACTCACCTTGACCTCCATCCCACACTTCTTCTGTATCTCCAGCTGTCAACTCTGTCTCTGCACCAGGATATCCCTCATGCACACTCAGCCCTTGGATCCAAAACTGAACTCCTGCTTGCCTTCCCCACCACAAGGCACCCCCTTCCTGGGTTTCTGCTATAGGGAGTACCTTTCATTCATCCTGATTCTCATGCCCCAGACCTGGAGCTCATCCCTCCCAACTGCCAAAGCCTGTGAATCTGCTTCTAAAATCTCTCTGAAATCAGTACTCTTCCTGCAGTCCCCATGATTTCAGCTCCAATCTCATCTGGACTCCCCTGGACTTTGGTGACAATGTCCTACCAAAAGCATCATGCCTACGCCCCTCACTCAGACCTCCTCTGTGCCACGGTCCCAGTGATCTTTCTAAAATGCAAATTCAATCATATTTCTTCACTACATTTGATTCCCAAGATGAAGTGGAAGGAAAAGGAGAACTTAGTACCTGTTGGGGGGCATCTACATGGGCCAACCACTGGCTGATGCTAGACACTGCATCATTAACGATCCCATCCAGTTATCCCAGCAAACCATCATACAGAGAAGCCAAATGAAGCTGCCAGAAATAATCACCCAGTTGGGGTCACATGGCTGGGAAATGGTGGAGGCTGAATTCAAATCTAGGCCCTCCTGACCCCCAAATCCATTTTCTTTCCAATACAGTCCACTGCTTCTTGGCCCAGTGTTCTCTGTCACACGGCTCTTTCTCCATTTCCGGTACCATCACCCACCATTCCTCTTAGTTCACTCTGTGATAAGCTGTGGAGAGCCACTCATCTTAGGCATGCCTTGTCGCTTTTGTGCTCTGTGCTTATGACATTCGTTTCCCTGTTTTCTTAAATGCCATACCCTTTCTTCTCTATCTAGAGAACTCCTATTCACCCTTCAAAACCTAGCTCTAAGGGCATCTCCTCTGTTAACCTTTCCCAAACCGAGTCATCCAAGCAAAGTAATTTGCTGCTTTATCCATGTCCTCCAAATGTGAACGGTGCTCCTGGGAGATGGAAGAGTGCATTGGTTAAGGGCACAGGCCCTGGAATCGGGCTTAGAATTCCAGCTCCTTCAGTCACTATGAGCTGGGTCACCTGCAGCAAATGCCCGACTCTCTGTGTGCCTTGGTTTCCTCACCTACAAAATGGTTCCATTGCTCCACAGGGTCAAAGTATGGACTATGTGAAAGATGTAGCATCATTAGAATGGTTCCTGATATCATGTAAGTGCTCCAGAAATATGAGCTTTTGTTATTGTTACCAGGCAGCCTCTGGCATTCGTTGGGAGCCGGCTTCTGCATTTCTCCGTCCTTCACCACATAGTCCTGCCTCTAGCAACACGTGCTAAGTGTACTGCACTCGCTCGCTTGGGTACAGGTTCTAGGACAACAGCTTAGACACCAGCCAGCTAGTGAGCCGCAGGAAAAGGATTCAGCCGGCAGTCTCTGATAATCCAGAAGCCAGGCCTCTTATTAACTAGTCTATGTCAGAGCATGTTCCCTGGATCATTTTTTCTAAATACCAAGTCTCAGCTGGGGTTTGGCTGGAGCAGTGTGACCGCTAGGTTGTGTGGTGGGAGGAAGGAAACAAGGTCCCTGGCCTTGGGGGTTCCCAGCAGAGCTCAGAACCTGCGTGGCAGACAGACGGATTAATGGGTCACTTGGACAGGGCCAAGTACGTGTCTACCATCAGACACGTTGTGGCTGGAGCCCAGAGGAGAGAGCCATCACTAAACGCTTGAGGGCATGAGGCTCTCCCAAGAGGTGGCTTTGGAGTCAGGCCTAAAAGGAGGAGAAGAGTTGCCCTGGAGAGAAGGCACCCTGGGCAGAGGGGGCCGCAGTGTGAGCACAGGGCAGAAGGCTAGCTGTGCATAGCTTGAGAACAGAGCTGGCCCGCAGACAAGGGCAGGAGGGAGGATCTCAGTGGTCTGGCCAGAGTGTTACCCCATGGAGCTGTGTTGAGTTTTTGTCTTGTTTCCCCCCTCGGAGGCTTCCTAAGTTCAGGTGGGAAGAAATATCTTGTTCCCCACAGTGGTGACCACGGCAGGAAAGGTGACACCTGAGTCCTTCCCTGCTCACAGCAGACCAGTATGTGTGGTACCCCGAAGGTGTCCTGAATGTCAGAGTTCAGTCCCAGTTCAGGGGCTGTGTCACCTTAGGTAGGTGGCATAACTTCCCTGTGCCTCAGTTTCCTCATCCGTTCAAGGAGAACAGTCAGATCTGAGATTCTCAGAACAGGGCCTGGGAACTGGAGCAGCTCACCTGAGCCTCTTCTCTGTGTGCCCACAGCGGACGATGCTTGCGGGGGGACCCTGCGGGGCCAGAGCGGCATCATCTCCACCCCCCACTTCCCGTCAGAGTACCACAACAATGCCGACTGCACGTGGACCATCCTGGCCGAGCTGGGAGACACCATCGCCCTGGTCTTTATTGACTTCCAGCTGGAGGACGGTTACGACTTTCTGGAAGTCACAGGCACTGAAGGCTCCTCCCTGTGGTAAGTGCAGCAGCCCCTCCAGGTCTCCACCCGAGGGCACAGTCTCCTCAGGGGCGGGGCCTGCGCTCCAAGGCCCCTTTGCCTCATTCTGGACCCACAGTTGACGAGTCTGGTTCTCATCGTGATGAAAAGTCCCTGCATGTTTTCAGAGCTGGGTCCATTTTCACAGTGATTTTGGGATCTGATTCGATGTGTACTCTTGCTGAAGAATGATGGGCCTTGGTGGAGTGACTTGCCCTGAGAGTAAAAATGTCCTGTTTCTCAGGCCAGAGACTCAGTGTGCGGGTTTGAAGTACAGTTGCCTTTGTGGAGGGTGTAGTCATAGTGTCCGACAAAGGGAACAGAATCATTAGGTGGCAGTCCCTAGGGCCCTCTCCTGGGCAAGTTTTCTGATGGGAAGTGTCCAGCTTCCAGTTTGGGTGATAAGCCTCGAGTAGTGGCATGGGGCTTAGAATGTTCTCTCGTCGTCTCCTCATGGCTGTGTTATCAGGAGGAGGGCACAGGGGATGGTATCAGTCTATCAAGTGCCCACAGAAAGGTGTATCAAGACTTGCTTCCCATAAGATGGGGGGTGTCTCTCAAGCTTCATTGAGGCATGGGGGGAGCACAGAGAAGGCATCCCTGAGGACTCTGAGAGTCAGGGGAGGACAGTGCCTGGGAAGGAGATGTGGCAGTCAGTATGAGTGGGGAGGAAGGGAGGGAAAGGAAGCAAACAGAAGGCAGGGGCACATTAACTGAACCCTCTCTCAGACCAGATGTCATGTCACAGGATAGAAACATCAGCTGTGGAAGACAGGGTCCTTGGAGGGTGAGAAAACCAGACAAACCCACAGAAGGAGCCAAGTATGACTATTTCCAGGGAACAGAATGGGAACTGACTCCTGCCAAATGTGGGCTGGGAGATCTGGGGACTGGTGTAGCCCGGAGAACTCAAATGTCCTGGGACAGTGGAAGGCGATCCGAACTGGGAGTCCAAAGATCTTGGTGCCATAAACTTGTTGAGTGAACATGGCCAGATCATTTACTCCTCTGAACGGGGAGTTGAGGGAAGCATGTTTGAGTCAAAGACCAACTGCTGTGGGCAGGTGGCTGTTCTGTCAGTGGTCTAGGGCAGCAGCTGGACACATGGTTCTAGGAGTGGGGATGAAGGCCTGGGCGCCCCTCTTCTGGACTGGGACCCGAGTGCCCTGCCAGCCCGAGGCCCTCTGGCCTCCTGCCTCTTTTTGTTAAATACCAATTTTTGTGACTGTAAATAGAATACATATGCTTTGTATAGAAAACATCAAAAGGTATGGAGAAATGAATAAGAAATATTAAGAGTTTGGGGTACCTGGGTGGCTCAGTGGGTTAAAGCCTCTGCCTCTGGCTCAGGTCATGATCTCAGTGTCCTGGGATGGAGCCCTGCATTGGGCTCTCTGCTCAGCAGGGAGCTTGCTTCCTCCTCTCTCTCTGCCTGCTTCTCTGCCTACTTGTGATCTCTGTCAAATAAATAAATAAAATCTTGGGGAAAAAAAGAAATATTAAGAGTTTGATGTATTTCCCTTTGGCCTTTTTGCTTTGTTTGAATCAAGCTAGCTGGCTATTTATATATGTTTTAATATTACAGAATTAGGATCTTAAAATCTATCTGTGGTTATATATTTTTAACTTAGTATTATATAATGAAAATTTTCCCTATATCATTGCAGAAGCCTCCAAAACACAAGAGGCACAGTAATAGCCTAATTTATTGAGCATTTGTTATCAATACATCTCAGGCTGGTTCTAAGCTCTTTTGGCTATAATTTCATCTCTTCCTTATAGAAACTCTGTGAATTAGGGAGCATCCTTTTCTTCCTTTTCCAGATGAGGGAAATGAGGTCCAGAGAGGTTGTGTCCCTTGCTTGAAGCCACAGAGCTAGTAAGGAGCAGAGCCAGGATTCAACCCCAGGTCAGTCGGACATGAAAGGCCATCTCCGTAAGCCATGACAGAGCAACACATCATGCACCTTACATTTGCGAAGGGCTGTGCCAGCTGTGTGGCATTTGCTCATCAGACTGACAGGGGTTTACTCATCGGACTCTTATGAGGCCGTTCTCAAGTTTTCGCTTCTGTAAACAGATGCCAAGATGAACAGGCCTGCCAGTTCCGTCTCTTCCAGTCCCAAGGCCTCTTCGACTCACTTGTTTATCCGTGGGCCAAATGGTCTCCCACAGCTTCTGCCCCCTCCCCAGGTGTGAATCCACACGTTGTCCAAACTTCTGGAGTGAAACTAATCTGAAAGACTATTCCTTTTCCTATTAAGTCACTCAGTGGGGAAGGAATTAAGCAGAGGAAATCGTTAGGGGAGTCATTCAGAACCCTTTGCTATAAGATTAAATTATAATTATTTACAGGGTTGGTGTCACCATTTCCAGGCAGGATGCATTTGTTGTTCTAATTTATACTTGCATAGCAATTATGGACAAACAAACTTGGAGGCTCAGGACGTGTGTGCAAAGAACCCACGCTCTCGCCTGCCCCTCTCCTTTATGGATCCCTGGATCCCCTTGAAAATGTGATGCTGCTGGTTTATGAGGGTGCTTTATATCGCCATGCATTAAGATTTTAGGATGTTTTCTTGAGTTCTGTGCCAAGTCATAGAAAGACTGCAGTTCCTGTCAGAAAAGATGAATGTAAGTAACTGGGCATCCCTTCACCTATTGAGATGACAGAGACAGCTTTGAGAGAGAAAAAAAAAATCCACTACTTCCTTTCCCAGATGGCAGATTCCCACTGATTCAGGATGGGTGGGCATGGGATGTTCCTGACTCAGTTTTCCCACTCTTCTCGCCACCCCCCCCCCCCCCCCCCCCCGCCATGGGATACAAGCAGGAGAGTTTTCATCAGGGGTTCCAGTTGTTTGGATTTTGTGGACCATCAAAATTTCCAAACAATTAGGGAAATAGAGGTTTGATCATTTTTCATTTTGCCAGGCAAGGACATTAGGGGGGAAAAGTTCCAAATCCTCAGAACATTATTTCATAAAACAAAGGCTGATTCAAAGCCAAAACTGTGGCAGGATATAACCAATTTGCAGCCTTGCACTGGCACAAGGACAGAAGGGGTAGGAGAAGCGCACAGAAGTAGCGGCATGTGGCGGGAGCAGCAGACCCCGCGCAGGGCGGACTTCAGCCGGGTCGGCCGCTTCCGGCTTCCGGCTTCCCGGTCCGTGACTGGCCACTGAGAACCCGGAAGTCGGCGCTTGGAGCAGGAAACCGCTGTTCCAATGGTGAGCACCGAATCCTGAACATCGGTCGTGTCAAGAGATCCCCAAGTGTTTTAGATGTCCTCTCTCTAAAGTTAATTGCTATTTAAAAAAAAAATTATTTTGTGATTGTCCATGGACAAAAGCTGGGTTTGAACTGAGAGTTATAACCACTAGTGTATTTGGTGTTCCTCCTACACTACACACACGTGCATGCACACACACATACGCAGAACCAAATCACCACCATTTACGCATCATCAAGTGAACCCCTGTTACAATACATACCTGTGTCCCTAGTTCACGGAACACAAGTCAGGGGCCAGATATCTCTCACTGATCCTTCTTGGGGGTGATGGGTCTTTGCTCTGACCAGGTCAGTTGACTGTCCATCACAGAGCCCCATTCCTTCCCCTCAAATTCTAGGAAAATATTCTTACCATTGCTAAAGTTCCTCATGAGGCCTCTGGACTTTTTCCGATGGCTAGGACTGAGCAGGGGCAGAGCTGGGGTTTAAAAACTCTGTTGTTTAAGACCCTGGGTTCTGTGTCCCTGGAGGGTATCAGGATCATGCTATAACAAGTACAAGTGATTGCCAGCCCAGTACCCTGTCAGCCTCTCCATTGTGGAGAAAATCAGTGAATAAAAGCCCACTGGGAAGACGCAGGAGCCAGAATTTCTCCCCTTCTCCATCTGCCTCATGCTTGACACTGTCCATTTGAGTCTCTAGGCTCTTCCTCTGGGCTAAGGAAGGAGAGAAAGCCAGATGTGCCTTCCAAGAATAGGAAAGATGTCTATGTATCTTGGCATCTAACTGGGAAGACAGAAAGCCTGGGAGTCAGACAGATCGGGGGGTGGGAGGTTGGGGAACCAGGTGGAGGGTAATAGAGAGGGCACGCATTGCATGGAGCACTGGGTGTGGTGCAAAAACAATGAGTACTGTTAAGCTGAAAATAAATTAATTAATTAAAAAAAAAGAAACAAAACAAAAAAACCCTGATCCACCTTTTGATACCTACTAAAGCGTATTTACCTACTCCTGAGTCTCAGTTTCCTAACACATCTGGAAAATTAAGCTCATCATACCAGCCTAAAAAGCATGCTGGAAGGGCTGGACGTGTAAGCACACAGTAGGCTCACAGTACACACAATACTCCTGAGATGGGGACCAGAGTCGGGGGCTCAGCCTTTGAAAGGAGAAAAGTAAGATGTGGCATCTCCAACAACTCAGAGCCCTGGTGGCCCCATTCTTGGTGATCCCACTGAGGCTGTTCTTCCTAGCCCGCCAGCCCCGTGACATCTCCCCGGGGCAGAAAGATGCACAGCCCGGTCACTCCATCGGACTCAGCTCCCAGGGAAATTACCTGGAAAGCTAGGGAACGTGGACTGACAGAGAGCCCCTGAGTCAGACTGGAGGTGCCCTTGCAAAGGTCAGAAGAGAGGGTGGTGGTTTTGTTGACACTGTCGCCCAGAGCCACATTTTGTGAGCACATTGCAAGCAGCATCGCCTTTTCTTGGCTGGACCCAGCTCCAGCTGGCCAATGAGCTGCCTTGTTACAAAAGCACAAGAGGGCACCTGGGTGGCTCAGTTGGTTGAGCACCAGACTCTTGATTTTGGCCCAGGTCATGATCTCAGGGTCATGGGACCAAGCCCTGCATTGGCCTCCATGCTCAGCAGGGAGTCTGCTTGAGGATTCTCTCTCCCTTTTCCTCCACCCCTCAATCTCAATCTCACTCACTCAAATAAATAAATAAGTCTTTAAAGAAAAGGAAAAGGGTTAGTGGATCAATGTAGTGACAGTGGCTGTTCTGGGCAGGGCTGGGAGCAGGGGGTACTTGGCTGGGGTCAGGCACAGCGCCTGCCCCGAGGGGCCCTGCTGAGTTGGGGAGAAGGGGCAGAGAGTCTGGAGAAGACATTCAGGAGACCACTGTCCCAGACCCAGAGGGGAAGCAGGTCTCTGCCTGGCACCGTCTCACAGGCTGTGATGGATGATGCAGCAGAGTTCAACTGGGCCTTCTTCTCTCCTCTGCTCCTTCTCTTTCTCTGCTTCTCTCCTTCCCCAGGTGTCAGTTTCCTCCTGTTGCAGGGACAGCAGGCAGGCCTGACCTGTGCTCAGAACTGAAGCAGCCCTTTTCCTGGGGCCTGGCCAAAGGGCCACCCGCAGGGATGTGTTTGTGATGGGGAGGCTGGTAAAAGGAGTTCAAACCTCCTTCCCACATGTGGTGTTTCTGTGCAGACCCTAGAACCACTCCTACCATCTTCTTGGTTGTCATTCCGGTAGTCAGTCTCTGCCAGTGATTCCCAGCCTCTCTTCCCTGTCCCCTTTGGTATACTTGGACTTATGTTCTTTGTTTCACTGGGATCATTTGCGATCTCCATGCTCATTCTCTATGTCCCCCCACCCCTAGCCAAGCCCCCGTGGACCTCTATGTGACAGACTTGCCTCCACCAAATCTTTGAAGTAGGGAAGGAAGGGAGGGCACGATGCAGGGTTCAGAAGAGGATGCTGCCCTCAGGTGGGAGGACCAAGGCCTCAAGAGGGGGGCTGCTTTGGAGACAAGCCTTGAAGCGTGGGTGCCACTTGGATATGGGAGAGAAGGGGACAGGGAGAACATCATCCTAGGGCTGCTGCTGGGCATCCTACCTGACATGGGAGCTGCCCTGATCCCTGAGATGCAGGGCCAGGAAGTGGTCCCAGGACTCTCTCCATGTGTTCCCACCCTGGGCTCTACCATCTGCCTCTGAGCCTCAGCAGCCCCTCCACCTGGAGAGCAATAGAAAAGAACCTGCTAGACTGTCTGGATCTCCTGCTCCCCAGGGCCGCCCAGTAGACTTGGGTTGTTTCCAAAAAGTGAATTTCCCTGGAGAGCAGCTTCAGCCTACTCTCTGGATCAAGCTTTGAGGGTTTTTCTTCCCTTTGTTCCCCTTCCTTTTTTGCTTTTGTTTTTAATATGTGGAGATACAAAAGTTCCCGTCTACTTTACAGACATTCAGTTTGAAAATTTTGCTAGCAACATTCTTTTTCCTCTCTGAAAGACTTTGTTTTAATTATTAAGCATTTTACACAAGAAATTTGAGCCAACTAGAACCATTTGATCTCAGCGACTTTTAACTAGATATTTCATTCAGGAGTCGTTAGATTCAGATATAATTAGAATGAGAACAGCATGCCAACGGGGATTTGTTAATAATAACTATTCACTTATTTACTCATTCGCATGTACTTTATCAAACCATTGGTTTAGATCATTTACATTCTTTGTTACTTTTCCCCTATTTATTTCCAGTAATCATTTATTGAGAACCTTCTATGAACTAAGCTCTCCTAGGTGCTGGGGAGAAAAAGACACAGTCCCATCCCTAAGGAGTTATTTCTTCCCTCCACTGATGTTTATGTAATAGCCATGCATCATGCTGGACCCTGGAGCTCGCAGTCAGGGCGAAGAGGCAGAATATAATTAAATGCTTGACAATATCATATGTTAGGTGCTTTTCTAAAAGGTATAAAGAAGCTCCTGTGGAGACTGAAAAGAGAAATGTAATAGTTAGTATTCTTTTGGTTCAAGAAATAGAAACCCACCTCCAGCTGACTCAAGCTAAAATGGGAATATGCTGGCTTCTGTAACTGAAAAGTCGAGGGATTGGCATCAGGGACTGCTGGATCAAGGTATGCAAATAATATCATCAGAATCTATTTCTCTCCCTCCCACAGCTTTGCTCTCTTATGTGTTGGCTTCTTCAGGCATGCTTTCCCCATGAGATAGCAAAGGCAACCACCGTCAGCTCTGTGCATTCCACTGGCTTAGCAATCCCAGCAAAAAGGAATCTTCCCTTTCCTGATGGTTCCCACAAAAGCCCTAAGATGCAACTTGAGTGTGCTTGCCGGCCAGGCCCAGGTCACATGACTCTCTGACCTGCTCAACTTCCGGACAGGGAGTAGAGCAAGGTGGTTCCCAAAAGGCAAACTGAGTCACAGGGAAGAGGAAGTCTTCCTGTCCTGTTGGGAGAGGCTGCTGGAATGACTCCAATAAATGAGCCCCAGAGGGGGTAACTTTTGAATTCAACTGAATCACGGGAGTTTACCGTTGTCACAGAGCAGGAAAGGGCCTTGGTGTGTTGAGACACTGGAGGTGGGTTCAAGGTGAGCACAGGGAAAGCATGGGTCTAGAAGAACCTTGTCCCATGTTCAGAAGCTGGGAGAGGATTCCAAAGACTATATAAGGCCATGGGAGTGTTCTAAGTGGAGAAGTAACACAATCACTCTCAATTTTAACTGGATCTGACTGGAAGGCTCAGAAACCAGCTATAAAACCTTTTTGGTGACCACTCAGGCAGGAAATGTCCCAGCCTTGAATTAGGGCAACTGTGAGGGTGTGGAGAGGAGGGGGTGACATCAAGAAACATCTCAGATGCAGAATCAGCTGCTTTGGGGGGTTCATTGGAAAGGAGGAATGGAGAGAGGGGAGAGTCTGGGTTGACGCCCAAGTTCCTGCCTGGAAGACTGGTAAGATTGTCTACCATGGAGAGGGTCACAGCAGAAGGATCAGGGCTTGGGAACAGGGACACAGGGGCCCTTGAGTGCTGACCTATATAGCCTTTTGAGGATCTCTAGTGGAGATGGTCAGGGGCAATCAACAACTAGGCCAATTTGGTGTTGGGCTAAGTATTGTGGCAAGGCCTTGAGAAGTCATTGTCAGGAGCAGCACCAACACCATCATCCTCAGCAGCGTCTCCTTCATCATCCTGGTCACCCTCACCAACTCCGTCTTTATTACCAACACCCTCCACCACGATTTATTCATTCAAGCAGACTACTTAGGGCTTCCGTTGCTGGACATTGGGCTTGGCATGGGAATACAGTAGTGGAGGAGACAGATAAAGCCTCTGCCTTTGTGGGACTTCTGGTCTACCTTGCAAAGACTGACATTAAAATCACCAAATAAGTGTAAAATGAACTCGTGTTGAGAGCTATGAAGGAAAAGAATAGGATGGGGGATAGGAACAGTGGGGGCCTTATTAATATAAAGTGGTCAGGGAGGCCTCTCGGAGGGGTTCAGATTTCAGCTGAGACCTGACTATTGAGAAGGACTCAGGGATCAACTTTTGGGGCAGAGGGGATTGCATCTGTAACAGCCCACCATCACAGTGCCCTATATGTCCTTAAACTTCGTACATGGGAATGTCATGGGCCTAATGCCTGTTCTGTGGGATTTTGTCTTGTTTGAATGTCAAGAACAAGACAGGGTCAAGGTCTCAAGCTGGCAGAGAAGCCCAGGGAGCGGCTGAGATGGTGCCTGAGCAAGGCTGCTGAAGCCAGTGGCACTTGGAGCCACTTCCTGCCTTCCTGTGGGTCCCTGAGGCCCTTGCTTCCCCCTCCTTCCCTGCCACATCACAATGCTTTCTGCCACCCCAAGAAGCTGTTCTCTTCGGATGGAGCCCATGAAATTGCATCTGTTGTATCCATCAGGATCCAGGCCATAAATAACCAGCCCTTTAAAATCTCATCTCCCGTATCTCTCCGAGTTGGAAATAGCACTCCCAGCCCCACCGCCGAGCCTTAGGAAAGGATTAGTGTCCTAGCACACCGCTGGCAGAACACATCTGCCGAGTCTGAGCCAGGCCTTCTGCGCTCTCCACGGAGCACCGACGTGACCCCTTGGTGAAGCTGGAGGGAGCAGGAAGTGAGCCGGGGTTGTCCACCGTTGGCACAGCGGCTCAGCTAGAGAGCTTGTGATTTAGCCAAGTTGTTTGCATGCGAAGCGAGGGTCAGGAGGCTGCCCTGCGCCCCCATGGGTCTGACTGCATGCAACAGGTTTGTACTAAGTATGTCGTCTGCTCAGGGGCCCGTGCCAGGACTGGGAAGGGCACCAGACAACAAAATGCTCTTTTCGAACTCTCTCTCAGGGAGCTGACAGATGCCTGATAGTGCCGTTAAGACAGATGGAAGGAACTGTTCCGGGCCCTTCCAAAGGCCTCTTGTTCCGGCAAACCCTGCCTTCCAGAATGGCATCAGTTCATTCAGCATGTTCAAGACCCCAATCCTGATTTCTCTTTTCATGAAGCTTGACATGAAAGTTTGTTCTACTCACTCTTGGCCTCACTCATCCTGTGGTTCATCCTGATTTTGCCTGTCTCTTGCTCCTACAACTTTTTCTGGTTTCCAGAGCCTGACCTCAGCCATTGGTTCTAACCCTGAGCCTATACTTCCATCATCCCAGCTTGTCCTCATTTGGTGGCTAGGGGTCCCAGGGTGTGACCCTCCCAAACTCACCAGGGAAGCAGGACTCATAAAGAAAACCAACATTTGACAATCTGAGAAAATGGCCAATGATCACTGTTGAACTTAGCAGATTTCATCATCTCGGGAGCGAGGGGCCAGGTTGGCTTGAAAAGTGGGAGGTTTCAGGGAGAACCCTATCCCCTCTGAGAACTTCTCATCCAAGTTCTCATTCGAGTGATCTGCCTTGAAGTTCTCTCTCCACATTAATTCCTCACTTACTTCTCCATGGCTTCTACCCCCAGCCTTCCCCTGGAACTAGTCACATTAGGATCATCATCAGAGAACTACCCCTCACCCCAGCACTAACCACTTCCAGTACTCAATCCATGAGATAGTCTTTAGGTCCCCTCTTACTGGCACCTCTTCATTCCTTTACCTTGTTAGTTATTCTCTTGTTTTTAGAACTTTCTCTTTGCTTTATGCTGTTCTCTCTGATGCTTCTTGGACCTCTCTGACCATTGCTTCTCTGTTTCCTTCGATGTCCCCAAGACTCTGTTCTGGCCTTATTGCTATTCCCATCCCATACATCTCTTGGGGTACTTTTATCTGCTCTCATAGTTTTAGGTGCTACTTGTTTGTTTAGAGCTCCCAAAGCTGGCTCCCCAGCCTGGCCTGCCACTGAGTACCAAACTGTAGAGCCAACCAGCTGTGGGAATTCTCTACCTTGATGTCCACCAACATCCCCAAGTCAGCATGTCCCAATGTCTCTCATCATGGGCTACTAAAATGGTCAGAGTTGGTTTGCTTTCTTTGTTGATGGTATCACCTTACACCAAGTCTTCCAAAAATCTGGGACTCTTCCCTGTTCTTGGAGTTCTCCCAATGTACCTCCTATAACATATTTTTCATCTTTATCGCCACTCCCCCCAGTTCAGCCCCTCATCTTTTCTTCTTTGTGGGTTGTAATAACCTTCTGACTGATTTCCCAGCTTCTTGGCACTCTTCAATTCATCCTCCCCACTGCTACCAGAATGGTTTAATTAAAATGCAGATCTGACATGCTAAGCCCCAGGCAAAAGCTTTCAATCATTTTCCATTGTCTGTGGAATAAAAGTCCAGCCGCTGATAAGGCCCTGTTTAATCCAACCCTTGCCTGTCACCCTGGCCTCAACTCTTGCCACTTCCTTCTTTGAGCTTCATTAACCTTAAAACTCAATGATGTATTACCGCAAAGGTTTCTTTTTCGCTCATGTAACCTGTCTGCCATGGGTCAGTCCTGAGTGACTCTGATCCACATAGTAATACAAGTGGCTATACAAGCTAAAGGAAGTTCCACGGTCTTATAGATGGAATATGTGGCCTTCTCCAATGCCATGGCAGGGAAGAAGAGTGGAGAACCTAGCACACACTTTTCATTGCCCTGGCCCAGATACCATGCACATCACTCAACTCATATTTCATTGGCCAGAAATAGCCACGTGGTCCAGCCTAGCTGCAAAGGAGGCTGGAAATATCATGAGCAGATGAAAGGGTTGGTGAGTGAGTATCTGTGCCACATATTTCAGTGGATGAGATGTCCAGGCTCCTGTCAAAGGCCAGCCCCTCTCTCTATGTTCTAGACCCCCTAGTCCCCAGACTTCTATGCTAAATTCTTCTCCTTTTTCTTGTATTCATTATTTTTTTTCTTCTCTCTTGGGCATGGCTCACAGCATAGAGACATGTTCCACTATCTACTGTCTAAAGTCAAACCGAAAGCACCACGCCCCGGAATCCCACTACTCATTCCCATTCCGCTGCTGCCAGTTATCGGAAATGGACCCTCTCTCAGTGTCTGCCCCACCTACCACGAGATCTGATCTTAATAAGATCTCCAGTGACCTCCAGATTGCCAAATCCGGTGTTGCTTCTCCCTTGTCACCTGACTTGGCCTCTTGGCAACACACGACATCAGTCATCTGTCCTTCTTGAACTTCTCTCCCTTCTCTTGGCTGTCACGGAGACACACAGCTAGCTACCTGTGCTCACTCCTGCTCCATCTCCTTGTCTCCCTCCTGCACTGTCTGGCCTCTGTCCATCACTCACAGGTTGCCTGCCCACAGGGTCCTGGGACCCTTCTCTTCTCCTTTTACCCTCATTTCCAGGTAACCTCAACAAATCACATTTTGGCCTTCAGTATCATTTGTTTATATGCCAGTGGTGCTCAATTTCAATGTCCAGCCTGGTGGGACCCTCTGTGCTCCATATATATATATGAATTTCAAATTTCAAAATCTTAACAGGAATCTCAAAATGAACACTTCCAAGCAGACTTTTTTTTTGTGGTAAAATATACATTAAATTTACCATTTTAACCATTTCTGAGTTTACGAATGAGTGGCAATAAATACCTTCACATGGTTATACAACCAACAGTTCTCTCCATCTCTAGAACATTTGTCATCTTCCTGGACTGAACCTCTCTGTCCCCACTGAATAACACCCCATCTGCTCCCATCCTCTGAGAACCACTTCTCTGTCTCTATGAATTTCACTGGTCCAGGGACCTCATATAGACGGAATTATACAGTATTTGTTCTTTAGTGTTGGTTTATTTCACTTAGAATGTTGTCAAAGTTCATCCATATTATAGCACGTTCCAGAATTCTATTCCCTTTTATGGCTGAATAATACTCTATTCTATTATATACCACCTTTTGTTTATCCGCTTTTCTGTCTGTGGACATCGGCTTCTCAGTCCCTCCTCCCCCCTAACCCATCCTTCACCCGGCCTTCTCCACCTCTCTCTGCTCCCAAGAGGAAGCTGCTTGTGCCCATTCTGTTCCTCAGCATCTCTGTCTATTCAGTGGCCTTGTCTCTCTGCTTCTACCCCTGGGTAACCCGTTCTCCATGCAGCAACTTCGGTGACTAATGTTTAAATACATCAAATCATGTCTCCCTTGTTTAAGGCTTGCTAACAACTTCCCATCACACTTAGAATAAAATCCTACAAGAAGACTCTACATTATTAGGTTACTGCCCACCTCCTTGACTTCCCTCCTACCACTCATGCAACTCGCTCTGCCCCAGCTACACTCCCCTTCCTCCTGTCTCTTGGTGGGGTAAGCAGGCTTCCTCCTAGGGCTTCTGCACTAGCTCTTCCAAGGGCTTAAGATTCTCTTCCTTCACAGTGTTTTGTTTTGTTTAAAGACCCAGATTTGGGGTGCCTGGGTAGCTCAGTGGGTTAAGCCTCTGCCTTCAGCTCAGGTCATGATCTCAGGGTCCTGGGATCGAGCCCCGCACTGGGCTCTCTGCTCAGTGGGGGCCTGCTTCCCTCTCCCCATCTGCCTGCCTCTGTGTCTACTTGTGATCTCTCTTCCTGTCAAATAAATAAATAAAATCTTTAAAAAAAAAAAGACCCTGATTTTTTGAAATGCAAAATTCAGTTTAAATCCTCCCTTTAGAAAGGCCTTCCCTAGGCAAAATCTAGAGTAACCCTCGTTCACTGTCCCAGCATCTTGTTATTATAAGCATTTGCCAATACTGGATATTTTCTTGCTTGCTTATGTATGTGTCTCTTTTCTTTGCCCTTCCCCTGCCCCTCCACTGCCTGCAGAACCTTGAAAAGCCCCAAACGCAGTGCTTGGCACTTAGTAGGTGTCCAAGATTGGCTTGTTAGGAGGAGAGGCCTGCTTCTGTCTCACCAGTACCAATGTCCTGTGGCTAATTGCAAAGGTTAACATCGAGCCTCTCCACCAAGTATTTTAAGTGATAACCTTCCTGGGGGACATTTGCAAATTAGCCCTGACTCTTGCTGATTATTCATCCTAAACTCAGTCTGATTAATAATTAATCAGCAAACTGCTTGGCCAGAGCAGGCTGATCAGTGCTAGAAAGGATCTTAAATTATGCAAGTCACTTGGCCAGTGTGGAAAAATAAAAAGCTCAGCAGTCGACAGAACTGGAGAGGTTTGATTGCAATGTGAGTGAGGTAAGGTTTCTCGCTTGTTTGTTTTTCCTTTCTGTCTTTTTTTTTTTTCTCCTTTTGACGAAGAAATCAATTAGGCTCCCAACTTGCAACCTCAGAGAGAGACTGAGTAGCACAGAAATAGAAATGTGTTAAATATCACTTTTTCTTTTTTGTTTCTTCCCTTCAAAAGAGTTTTGGTCCGAGAGACAGAGGTTAAAATTAGCCAGTTTGTTAAGCAAATGGGTGTCTGGCACCTGATGTCAATTTCTGCAGCCCCCTCAGTTCCCGCTACCCCCTTCATGTCCTCTGAGCAGCAGCACGCTGGGCCTACCAATAAGGAGGCAAGAGATTTGATGGGCACTGCTCACTGCTGGCCACGGGGTTGGGACAGAATCAATTTGCTGGCAACCTGTCCCACCAGGAGGCCTTCTTGTACTCTTTGCCTCCTACCTGCAAACCCCAGGGAGACAGGAGAAAAGGCAATCAGAGGGTGATGGACGGGCTCCCTATTGCCAGGAGTGAACTCGGTGACCGTTGGGGACACTTTTAATCCTCAGTCTGCGGCATCCATCCTGAAAGACAGGTCGTGCCTGGTCTTCATATTTCTTCTAGATGCCCCTTCTGATCATTGGAGATATGGCTGATGGGGAGACTCAGGGAAAGCCAGAGGGGTCTGCCAACACTGATCTCTGGGCCTGAGAAAAGGTGCAGGGGTATAGGATTTAGTGAAGTTAGTGCAGCCCTGACGTTTGTCCAAACCAGCAGGGGTGACAAGACAACACCCTAGACCAACTGAGTCAGACTGCCCGGGGGTGGGACCCAGGCCTGTGTATTTTCAAAGCTCCCCATGGGCTCTCTCTGCCTCAGAGGGGAACATCATGAACTCATGGAGCCTGCTAGGCTTTTAGGAAGGAGGTAATGAGGGACATCAAAGAGGGAAGTAGGAAATGGGCTTTTCCCAAGTTGATTGTCTTCCCCAGACTTGCCTGGAATGTGTTGAGAATGCTGAATCCTGGGTCTTACTCTGGGCTACTACCTCTGAAGTTTCTGAGTGGGTCTACATTTGGTATTTCTAATCATTCTCCCAGGTGTTCGGAATCAGATCACATTTTTAGAGCCATGCTGGACCTAAACGGAACCAGTCTTTCCAGAGGAGCAATGTAGGGGGGTGGACGTTTGCCCATTGGGAATGGATCCGTTACTGAATTTCTTGGCATGGAAATCCCCGGGTTACATTTGACTTATATGTCTGGTTATGGTTTCCGTTCCAGTTGGGGCAAAGGCATCTTTTACATAAAACGAGTCACACTGACTCCTAAATATTGCTTTTTGTTAACATTTTAATTAATTTATTTAACAAATGACTTTTGCCTGCCTACTCTGCGTCACACTCTGGGATAAGTCTGCGATTATGCTGCCGAACTAGAAAGTCTCAGCCCTCTGGCTCTGAAATCTAGCCTCACGTCCTGGTCTACCTGGGATGGGCCAATGCAATGTCTCCTTTCTGAAACCTTGAGACATGCTGGCCTCTCTGCTGCACACCCCCCAACCCCCCGCTGGTCTCCTGCTGCCCTGGCATAAACCACTTAGCTTCTCTGGCATCCTTCTTCCAACAGAAACTCTGAAAAGCATGAACTTACCCATCATCTCTGAATCCTCAGGGCTCAGCCAAAGTCCTGGCAACAGACAAGGCAAAGATTTGCTGACAGTTCATTGAATAATCAAGAGAGTATTTGCCTGTTTATTTGTCTTGACATTTATCCTCTTACCAAAGGGCTCTGAGACCAGGCAGGCTGAGACAACGTGCCATATGCCTTTCCTTTGGGTGGTGAGGAGATGGAGCTGAGACTTGAGGGTCTCGATTGCCTCCATGAGCCCATTGGTTCCTGTGCCAAATGACGTCTCACATACTGTCTTGTTGAATTGTCAGCAGCAGCTACGGGTTAGGTATTTGCACACCCACCTTGCAGATGAAGAAACTGAGTCTTGGAGGCTTCAACTTCTCCTCTCCTGAACACTATCCTCTTCGGCTGGGTTCTTCCTATTCCCCTCCCTCTGGAGATCCTAGGCCAGCTGTGTCTGGGATCCTCTCTTGCCCTTTGAGCTGGTATGGTCAGTGTGGCCTCTTCAAGTCTAATTATCTGCCTCTCTCCTGCCTTAACCTACCTTGACAGGTGTAATAATCTTTAAGAGCTACTGCATGTCAGGCCCTGTACTAAGGGTGTCACGTGCATTATCTCATTTAAATCCCGACAAAACTCGTGTGAAGAGATGTGTCATCCTTCCTGTTTTTCAGGTAGAAAAGCTGACTCTGGGAGGTTAAGAAACCTGTCAGAAGTCATACAGCTAGCAAGCATTTGTCCAGGAGTTGGGCCTCTGTTTTCTGGATTCTAGGCCCTGGTCAGTCCCCACTCCCCCCTCTCTTCCCCTCTGAGCTCTGATTCCTTTCCAGTTCATACCCCATCGATGATGTAGCTTTTTGGTTTTTCTCTTTTCAAGTCGCATGTCCTCTCTGCCCTCCCCGCACGAGCCTTGGTAAGTCCATCCTGCGTCCCAGCCCGCAGAGAGCAGACCCTGCCCACCCCACTCTGAGGATGCCTCCAGGATTCTGTCTCTTCCTCATGTCCCGGGATAGTCGGAACTGCAGGCAGCCCCTGACCTTTGAATCAAGCATTCAGTTGTGTCTTGAACGAGGCTAGAGTCTTCTCTGTTCTTGTGACATGCCATTGAAACTTGCAGGCTGCTGCCTGAGTGGCGGGGGGGGGGGGGGTGGTCACATGGTTCCTGCACAGTGCTTCTCCTGCGCCCCCAGGTCTCCCTCCTGATGGTCTACATCACCAATTCTGGGAACTAGATAGGAAACCTCCTTGGAGGATGTCTGTGACAGGCCCAGTGAGAGGCTGTTGGGCAGCAGACCAAGTGGGCTAACTCCCAAGCGAGGTGTGTGCTGGGTTCTGAGGAAGCTTGGTCCTGCTACTGGGATGCCCATTGTCCTTCTGCATGATGCCATGACTCCAGATGTCCATGGCCCAAGTGGGGAGCTAGCTAGGACTTGGCCTGCCATACCTTCAGCTCTGGTTCCCAAGCCCAGGTCTTCAGAAAGGAACCACATCTCGCCCTTAGCATCCTAGGAAAGATCACTGGGACTTCTGGCTCACAGTGTGGAGTAAGGGAAAGAGCATGGATTTAGGAGTCAGTGCTGGGTTCAGTACCAGCTCTGCTGCCAACTAACCACATGATCTCATTAACTTACTTACCCTCCCAGGGCCTGACATAGAGTCGTGAGAAGCATTTAGCATGGAAGTCTTTGAACAGGCCCAGCTTCCCAGCTTTTAAATCCTGCTTGTGTCCTTTCTCTGACCTTGCATGGCCAAAGCACATGGACGGGCCTCCCCTGCCCCACCTGCTGCCCCAAACTGCCCCTGTCCATACTGCTCCTCCCACTCTGCTCCAGCAACCCCCCAGCGGACTCATGGTTGTGCACTGCCCCCTTCAGTGGTCCCCTGGTCCTGGGGGGCTCACTCTCTGCAGCTGGTGCATCAGGGAGGCAGCTGGGATCTGAACCCCAGTAAGACAGGAGACTGTCATCCTGGTCTGGGCCAGGCAGCTCTGAGGTCCCAGGACCATTTTGGCAGTGCCCTCCAGGGCAGATGGAGGAACAATGTGGTTTTGATGCTTCCCTCTGAGCTAGGTCTTCAGTGTCTAAACGTGAGCTGCCCTAGTTTTTTAAGGCAGGTGGTGGGTCCTTCGCACCCCTCCGCACCCATCCACCTGCTGGGGACCTGCCTCTTGGTGCACAGAGACTTCCTAAGTTCCCCTGTATAAACACAACGCCACAGGTTCCCTTCCAACAGGATCCACGCCTCACAAGGTGATTTTTCTGGAACAGGGAGGGTTTGGTTGTTGTTGTTGTTGTTGTATGTATTTAATTATTTACTTATTTATTATTTATTTATTTTTAATGTGTTTTAGTGAAGTCTGTTTGACATACAATATCCTGTTAGTTTCAGGTATATGTCATAGTGATTGGATATTTTATGCATTATGAAATGATCCCCATGGTAAGTCTAGTTACCATCTGTCAGCATACAAAGTTATCATAGTATTACCAACTCTGTTCCCTAGGCTGTACATTACATCCCCATGACTTATTTCCTTTAGTCCTGGAAGCTTTTTACCTCTTTACTCCCTTCAGCTATTTTGCCCAACCCCCCACCCCGCCCCGACTTTAGTAATCAACAGCTTGTTTCCTGGAGGATTTGAGGAAGGCAAGATACCTACTCTGTAAGTGCCAACTGCATGTCAGGCATTGACACCGATTCTTTCCTTTGCGTCTTTAAGTAACTGGGAGAAACTGAGACTCCATGAGGTCACGTGCCCAAGGTCACATGGGATCTGGGAAGTTGCAGCCCGAGGACTGGGCAGCAATTCCAGGCTGGGTGTTGCAGAAGGCCTCCTGGAAGGCCTCCCGGGGCCCACAGCCTCGGCTCCTGTTCTCCCCCTCGCGCTGCCTTTGTCCTTTGAGCTGGGCTCAGTTGGAGCTGCAGGCCAGCTTCCCACCAGCCAGGCTCATGGAGGCCTCATTGGCCACGTGCTACCAGTTGCCTAGGAGACACGCCATGAACCCAGGACAGACTGCCGGCCACCTTCCCCGGTAGGAGAGCCCTGTCACTGCAGACAAATGGCCCGTGTCATTCAGCCATGTCCTTCTCGTTGCTGGTCTGCAGCCTGAGTTGTCCAGATAACCCTGTTCATTTAGTGTTGTCTTTAAGGACGCCACAAAGGTCCCCAGGCAGTGACAGCCCAGCCTTTGCCCCAACCAAGGAGAGACGCAGGCAGGCCTGCTTCCTGACTTCTGTTGGCTGCCTGTTCAGCTCTTGCAATTATCTGAATCTGTCAAGCTGCATCAAGTGGCGTTTTTCACATAAAGGCAAGTGTCCCTTAGGCCTGGCTCTGAGCTGGGGATGACATCGTGGATGCTAACATGGCTTCCACCAGCCATCTCCTTCCCAACTGCGTCTCCCAACCCCTGTCCGTCAATGCCCCCCTCAGCTCCCTTCAAAATGCCCCAATCCCCCTGCTTATAATTACCCTCCTCCACCCCCTCCCCACCCCCTGTGCCTTGGCAAGTAATTACCTTCCAGGGAAGTTGACAAGTCTCTGGCGACTCCTAGCCCAGCTGGAAAAGATTCATTATTCTGTATCTGGAAATAACCAGGCCCATCAGCACAGGGCTGAGATAACACCACTGTAAAAGTTCTCTATTCAGGAGAATTAATTAGGATTCCTTATTAAAATCCCATTAGGCAAAAGGGCATTTTTATCTGTGATAGTCAGCTGCTCCTATTTTTCTAAAGCTATAACTCCCAAGTTTTAGAAAAGAGAAAACCAGGGGCTGTGTTTTCCTCTAAAACAATGCAGTGTCAGTTACGTCTTCATCAGGATGTGAAAATAGATTTTCTCATTCAATTTGCAATGTTTTATCTCTTCAGAGTCTGGTAATGACTCCACTATATCCCTTTAGCAAGAATCACAGCCCCAGATGGGCATTTGGGGAGTGGGACGTTTGCTGAGAATGACTACAAGAGAAACTGCATCTTTTTAGCAGCCTGGGCTGGCAGGGAATGCTGAATCTGCCATGTACTGTCTGTGTGACTTTGGGCAAAGCACTGAACCTCTCTGAGCCTCACTTTCCTCCTCTCTAAATCTATCTCCCAGTGCAGAGGTGGGGGATCAAGAGTATAGTTGACCCTTGAACAACCTGGGTTTGAACTCTGTGATTCCAATTACATGCAGATTTTTTCAAGAAACACAGCACAGTACTATAAATGTGTTTTCTTTTCCTTAGGATTTTCTTAACATTTTCTTTTCTCTAGCTTACTTTATTTTAAGAATACAGTGTGTAATACATATGACTACAAAACACAGTTGACCCTGACCGATGTGGGGGGTTAGAGGTGCCAACCTCCTGTGCACAAATCTGCACAGAACTTTTGACTCCCCCCAACACTTAACTACAGTCGCCTACTGTTGACCACAAGTCTTGCTGATAATGCAGTTGATGAATACATATTTTGTACGTTACATGTCTTATATACTGTATTCTGACAATAAAATAAGTTAAAGAAAAGAGAATGTTATTAAGAAAATCTTAAGAGAAAATTCATCTTCCCTCCTATAACTGTAAGATATTCATGTAGGAGAAGAGCCCATACACCCCTGTTTTGTTCAAGGGTCAGGTGTGAACCATTCTGACTGAGCCTTGGTTTCCTCATCTGCAAAATGGGAAGGCACGCCCTCTTCCAAGGCTCTGGAAGAGTTCAAAAAGGGCAAGTAAAAGCACGTTGCCTGTGGGAGGCGTTTTATCCATGCATGTCAAACCTGTAACGGACCCATTTGGTATTTCCCTCAGAGAAGCCCAGTCGGGCTCCCTGGAGACAGCTGTTCCTGCTCCCCACCCTGAGAGACCTGAACTCATTTGCCCTGTCTGGGGCCTGGGTATTAAGCTCCCTGGGCGATTCTAAAGTACAGCTGGGACTGAGACAGCCTGCTCCATTTCATCTAGGTGAGCCTCATTGAGTGACACTGTGGCCTCCAGGGCTCCCAAAGGAGTCAGTGCAGGGGTGGGGAGGGGTCACCTCTCGACCTCAGTGGCTGTGCTGCTTTCCCCTCAGCCTGGGACCCAATGCCCAAAGTCTACCCGACCATGGGACATGGGCGCTCCCTGTAAACCCCACAGATTTTTATTGGCATTGTTAAAGAGAGCAGCCATAGCTTTTTTATCTTGAGGAAGAGAAGAATGGGAGGAATAACAGAATCTGAGGCCTCCAGAAAGTTCCGTACAAAGCACGTTGTTGTTCTCTTGCCTCACCCCATGGACAAGGACACGAGTCCCAGCATTGCGCAGCAAGTGCGTGGCATAGCCAGGGTAGAATCCAGGCTCTCTGAGTCTCATCCAGACCTGTTTCCACCACCTTCCATGCTATTGGGCTCCCTGCCACACCAGCATTCGCCAGACTTCTCATGAGAGAGTCACAGCTGTGTCGCCTTCTGCGAGATCTGTATCCACACAAAGCCTCCTTCACACAGTGTTCTTCTGCCTGCCAGTCTTGATACCCCTTCCCCATTGCTTGTACCTCAGTTTACCTGGTAGAGGAGACACCTTAGCTTCTGAGTCCTCTTCTCACAGTTCTTCGCATTGCTTTGGCTTCAGTCCTCTTTTAAAGCCTCTAACCGTGCTCCCTCCCCCATAACCTCTCCGACCTCCCTGCTCTCTCATCCACTTCTGTGGCCACACTGGCCTCCTTGCTGTTCCTCAAACACCAGGCTCACTCTTTCCACCTCAGGACCTTTGCACTTGCCATCCCCTCCACCCAGAATGCTCTTCCTCCCAGATGTCCACATGATTCACTCTTTCACCTCTTTCTGGCATCACCCTTCAGGGCATCCCCTCAGTGAGATTTCCCTGACCCCCTATTTAAAATGATCAGCGCCTCGCCCCACACTTTAGAATGTCCATTGATACCTGTTTTTTTTCTCAGCTGGATCCCCATACCTCAGAGTGTCTAGCACCCAAGAAGTCTGGAATTTGGGGGTTCCAACCTCTCTCCTTGGTTCTATCCCCAGAAGCTCTGTTCAGAGCTTCACACCCATCACCCTCATTCTCCAGGTCAGTAAACTGAGGCAGGGAGGTGGCATGTGCCCTCCCCAAGGTCATGCCAGGGGTTAGTGTCAAGGAGTGACTGTGCCAGTTGTGTTAAACCAGCCGCCGAGGCCGTTGTGCTCTCAGGTTAGTTATGTCTATCTTCCTTGGTCTGCCCTGGGCCTTGGGGTCTGGCTTTACTGGGTAAGTCTGACCTCGGGGTCTGGCTTTACTTTTCCTGGGCATGGTTGTGTTCAGCACCCACGTCATGAAGACAGATTGCCCGACTACACAAATGTGTTGCTGGGAAAGAACCCAGTCTGGGCTGAGAACCAAGAAATCCTCTCCCCCTTGGCACTCCCCTCCTCACCCTCCTTTCCCCCCCTCCTGCCAATTCCCCCATCAAATAATTCCTGATAATGAAGTTAGGATGATTCATTGGTTTTCTGATGAGCGTGAATTCATCATCAAAATCTACATATTTCAATCCCCTGATATGTGCTCTCAGATTCCTAACCTGATTAATATGTAAAGTGCTTTATCCTGTGACTTCACAAGAGAAAACCCGGCTTGCTTTCAGGGGCCTGCGTGGCTCCCCGCTTGTGGGGTTCTGGGCAGTGTGGGAGATGCTGTGGGCTCCGTGCTGGGGATGGTAACGTAGCTCGGCCCGCAACGCAGCTGAGAGGACAGTGGCTGCAAGGAATCCGGCCCTGGGAGACCAGGCAGTCACATAACCTGGAAGGCCTAGATGCGAAGTTGTTCAACATTCACAGCCCCCCAAGCTTGCAGGGGCTAGGAATAGACCACAACCCATGTCTGGAAGCCTGGCAGAGAGGCAGCAGCCCCTTTCTGAGCCTTCTGGAAGGCCAGCCAGTGTGCGAGCCACCTTTCAGCCACGACCGTCTAAGCTTGATCCCTGCATCCTGTCTCCACGCCTCTCTGGAGGTCAGGCTCAAGTTCAGCAAGCAGCTTTGGGCCTCCCTTTCCCAGCCACAGCCACACTGGGACTGGCCCTGGTACTGCTCACCTCCTGACTTGTCTAAGATGCCTGCCATGTCAGATGTAGCCCCTGGTCTGTCCCTTTTGACCTCGCCCTCCAGACATCCCTACCCCTCCACCACCAGATTCTGCTGCGGCCCAGACTGAACCAATTCTGGCGCATGCATCCTTGGATTCAGACCGTTGCCTCATACCCCCAGGCGGGGCCACCCCTGCCTCTCTCAGCCTCCTTCCTCCCTGACCCACAAACCCGGGCGCAGGCGCACACACGCCACGGAATCTTCCATCAGCTGCTGTGGCCCCTGACCCCATGGGTGGCTGTTTGCCCAGAAGGTCATAAAGTCAGACATGGGTTCAGACCTCAGGTCCAGGATTTGGGCAAGGTTTTCACCTCTCTGAGCCTCTATTTCTTTAGCTTTTTAATTTGGGCCATCAGGAATAATAATTTACACTGGGTTAGGCTGCCGTGAATTTCATCCCAGCACTAAGCAGCTTGTTTAGCACGTAGGTGACCCTCAGTAACGTAGCTGTGGTTGGCATTCACCATCATAGCCCCTGACTGGGGTGGGCAGGCACCCCCATTTCCCTGATCTGCAAACAAGCTCAAAGGTGTTGAGGTTGGGATATGGTTCAGTGGAGCGAGGCAGCACCTCTTCTTCACAGCAGAACCTGGAGCCTCTTGGGTGAAAGGATCTGGGCTCCTGCAGAAGATGGGAATTCCCATGAGGACTCCCTGCAGGAGACAGGGACCCTGTCAGTGGCCTGGACACCCCAGCAAGATAGTCCTCCTAGCAGGGGAGCGCTGCTTCCTGGAACATCATGGGTCTGATGCCAGAATTCTTGCTCATGCTACCAGGATATTTTCCTAGTTTCTGTTTTCCCCAAAGCAGACTTGAGACAAGGATTCAAGGGCAAGTAGTTTATTGGGAGGTGCAGGTGACAGCAGTAGAGAAAGGGGACATGCTATGGGGAAGGGATACAAGTGGACACAGGGTGTGTGGTCCCTCCAGCCACCACAGTGATGCCTGGGCATAATCCCACCACGGGACTCTGGGAAACCCGGGTCTGCAGAACCCAGGTCTTGGAGTCATGCCACGCAAGGAATAGGAAGCCCTGTATTTATATACCAACTTCTGCCAGTCACCGAATGAGAGCTGCTCCCTGGGGATTAGTAGTGCCGGGCCCTTCCAGCCTAGTGCTTGCAGGCAAAGTGGCCCTCCTGTGGGGAAGTTGCCCTCAGGCACAGGGTCCAAGGGCTGGCAGTTGACAGCTGTTCCACTCTGAAAGATCCAGAATTATAGGAGGACACTGACCTACCTGCGACAGATTTAAATGTATAAAAACACAGTGTAGAAATAAATCAAAAGATCTGTTAACTCTTGGGACCCGGGCAGCTCACTAGACATGACCTTGGGGAAGGACCATCTTCCTTTAAGCCTTGAGGAGCTACTGAGACTTTGGCAAATCTGCTGAAAGCTGGGGTGGGTGGGGAGGCATTGGCTCTGGTGAACAGGTATAGTGGACAGCAGGACTCCACCATCCAGGTAGCCTCATTTATGTGACTCTAAGTCCCCTGCCCCCAACACCACCATCTGACAACAGCCTGGAGACCTTCCAGAACAGAGGGAGGGGTAGACCCCATGTCACGTTGTGTTTGGATCTCTTACCCTTCCCTGCAGGTTGTAGCCAGCATCAAGAGGACCCCTTCAGGGACCAGCATCGACCATCCCGAGGGGACTTGGAAAACACTAGGCTCCCTGCTAGTTTGGCAATTAGTCATTAAAATTCAGAAGGTCAGGAACATGAAACTTTTTTTGTAGTCACAGAACAGTTAAATTCTGTGGATTTAGGTCACACACACACAGAGACACATACACTTACAAAGACCAATTATTCACTGGAATATAAGAGTCTGCTGTCAACATTCAAATATTTTTGGAAGGTTTTGCTTTTTTCTGGCTGTGCCTTAAGTGAAGTCGTGCTTCCTCTACCAGTTGTAGGCTCCAGGGTGAAGTCACCCAGAGCTCATGCATAGTTAAGCAGCAACGCCCACCTGGGGGCTTTATTTAGACACACCCCAGATCTCACTTCATCACTTTCTGGAACCACCTTGGGAAGTTTCAGAATTCAGCCTGGGGAGAAGGAAAAATGTTCAGAGTTCAAACACATTCCTGACCCATTTACTCCTCCTTCTAAGGATTGTGGTTGAAAGCTCCTTTGTGCTTCACCCCCACACCCTTTTCTGCCCACCCCTACCCCCACCCCCCAGCTGGCCTTCCAGGAAGAAGACCCCAGGACCCGGAGTCAGGTAGATCAAGTTCCACGGGACAGCTTTGGGCAAGTGCCTAGTCTCAGTGCTCCCATCTGCGAAGTAGGTGCAATATTGCCAACCATGGCCCTCCAGAGACACGTGTAACATCACAGGTCCTGAATGAGGGCTCGTCTCCTTCCTTTCTTGTGACTTGAGTTCTCCTCATGACTAGGAGCTTTCAGTCCTCCTCTCCCTCCCTCTCCATGCAGATTATAGCAGAGAGAGTTGTGACCCAGATGTTTCTGTTGATGTGGGGAGTGGCTGGAAATATGGTGTGATAAGCCCATCCATAATCATCATAAAGCATCATTGACTTAATACATACCTATGACTACATGGGGAAAGTCCCATTGATCATTTTGAAGGTGACAACCTGAGCCTCTCACCAGGCCTATCTGCTTGTTCCCACCTTCATTTGGTCATTCACCTCCTACAAAAACCATCGAGTCTGCACTTGGGGTCCGGGGATGCTGGGCCCCCATTTTCTGCTTCAGAATCACCCAGCCAGCTTCTGTGGAAAAGACAGAAAGCACAATGATTTTACCGTATTCGTTTCCAGCAAAAAGGAAACAATTTAAAAAGAATAGAGAGTATTTGTTTTTTTGTTTCCATTATGGGTGTAACACATGGTCATTAAAGAAAATTTAGGAAACAGAGAAAAACTAGACAAAGAAACTCTTATGCATGAACATTTTGAGGAACTGCCTTCCATTTTTTCTAGGCATGGCTTTGTTTTGTTCTTAATTTAAAGAGCCATGTTATTGTGGTGTGTTTATATCTATGTGGCTAGATAGATCCTTTTCATTATTTACAAAAGCAATTCATGCTCGTTGTGCAAAATTCAAAACATACCCAAGAGTACAGAGTAAAATGTTAGCTTTCTGTCTGTCAAACCCCTACCCTAATTCCACACTCCCCACCCCTTGCTGCTCCCCCAGGCAAACATTATTAACAAGTTGGTTTGTAGCTTTTTAGATGTGTCCCTATGTGTTTACACACACACACACACACACACACACGCACACACGCACGCACAGGATAGGGGTTAAATGTAAACATATCGCTCTACAGCTCATTTCTATTCCCTTAGGTGTGTATGTTAGGTATTTCTCTGTGTTAGTGCCTAGATCTGCCTCATTATTTTTTTAACAATTGCCTTCATGTTGTATTTTTCACCATCAAACAGTTACAGTGAACATCCCTATGCATCTATCTTTATGTGGGTGTTACAGCATTTGTAGGATGCCTCCTTAAAGTGCAATTTCTGGGGCCGCCTGAATGGCTCAGTGGGTTAAGCCTCTGCCTTTGGCTCAGGTCATGATCCCAGGGTCCTGGGATCAAGCCCCACATCAGGCTCTCTGCTCAGCAGGGAGGCTGCTTCCCCCCACCCTCCACCTTGCCTGTCTCTCTGCCTACTTGTGATCGCTGTCTGTCAAATAAATAAATAAAATCTTTTTTTAAAAAAGTGCGATTTCTGGGTCAGAGTGTATGTGTTTTATAAAAAAAATTCAGTTTCTGCCCCAGTACATTCCAAAAAAGTAGTGCCGATTTAATGTTTTTATCAATCATGTAGGAGACCAGCTATTCCAACATTCTTTCTAAATTCAAATTTTGCTATTTTTACCCACCTCCATGAGTGGAAAATAACACCTCATTCTCCTTTTGACGGCCATTCCTCCGATCATTAGTAGTTGATCACCTTTTCATGTGTTTATGGTCATTTTCCTTTTATTTTATGAATTAACCTATTTATATCCTTGACTCGTTTTTTGCTTGCATTGTCTGTGTTTTTTTCCAATCGATTTTTAGGAGCTCTTGTATATGTTGAATAGCACTACTGTTACTGTATCTGGTTCTTAGTTCTTTCAGGATGCTATAACAAAAATGCCACAGTCGGGGTAGCTTATAAACAACAGAAATTTACTTCTCATCCTTCTGGAGGCTGAGAGTTCTAAGGTCAATGTGTCAGCAGACTCGTGGTCTGGTGAGGACCCACTTCCTGGGCCCAAGCTGGCAGACCCTTGCTGTGTTGTCAAGGCAGACGGGAGCTCTCTGGGGCCCCTTTTATAACTAATCCCATCAAAAGGGCTCTACCCTCATGACCTAACCACCTGCCCAAGGCCCCATTTCTTTGTACCATCCCCTTGGGGTCAGGTCTCAACATATGAATTTGGAGGGCAGTGGGGAGGAAGGACACAAACATTCAGTCTATGGCAGTCTGTCTTGTACGTTGGAAGAGTTTCTATCAGCCAGTAACTTGTCTTGTTTCCTTCTTCCTCACAGCACACACTTTATTTGTATGTGACCAAACCAGTGGATCTCTTGTCTTGGCTAGGAATCTTCCCATGGAGGTTATAAAAATAGTCTTCTCTATGTCTTGTAGAACTCTCAGGATTTCCCATTTTACAGTTAGCTCTGGAAGCTGTCTGAATTATGTTTTGTGCCAGGTGTGGGATATAGATCTAACTTTGAGTTCCAAATGAATAATGAGTTGTCCCCAAACCTGTCCTTTCTGATTTGAAATGGCCTTTTTGTCATAAACTGAGCTAACATCTATCCATGGTTCAGCATCTGGATTTTTTTTTTCTTGTATTTCATTTAACCATTATTCTCTTTCTGTGCCAAAATCACATATTTTCAATGACCATAGCTTTTTGGCCCATAGTTTTTTGGCCCTCCCCCATTATTATTTTTAAGACATTTTGTTGGCAATTCTTATGCATTTACTTTTCCAGGTAAGTTTTAGAATAAGGTTTTTGGATTTCTTCAAGAAATTCCATTGTGATTTTGCTTAGGATTTGTAGGTTAATTTGGAGAGAACTGACATTTTTACAATAGTGAACCTTCCGATATAAGACCATGGTATGCCTCTCATTTTTCAGATCTTTGTTTATGTTCTTTAATAAAACTTTATGGTTTTCATCATTTAGGCCTAGTAAATTTCTTGTTAGGTTTTATTCCTAGGTAATTTTATAGTTTTTATTATTGCGAATAGTGTCATTTTGCCATTGCACTTTTTAATTGCTGACTGCTGGTGATTGAGAAAACCATTGATTTTTGTACATTCCTTTTGTAACTGGCCATCTTATTGAACTCTCTCATTGGATCTTGTAGTTTTCATGTTGATTATTTTAGATTTTCTAAGTCTGACGATCCTGTGAACTGCAAGTAATATAATTTTGTTTCTTCCTTTCCAGTATGTATGCTGGTTGGGTTGTTTTGTTTTGTTTTGTTTTGGGGGGGGGGGGACTTGGGAGGCTTTTGGAGTTTCTTACATGACTAGTGCCCATAGAACTGTATTAAAGAGAAATGAAGGTTTGGCAGCCTCATGGTTTTTGCAAAGGAGAGACTTACAAGCAAGCACAGCTTTTACTAAATTCTGTATCGTGGAGTAATAAAAAATCATACAGTTTCTAAAGATTTTTTATTCCAACTTTATATAAGACTGAGAAATCATATTGTGTCCCCTTTAAGTGATGTTACTATTTTTTTTTTTAATCTCGAAGGATTTAGAAGGGGATTGGGGAGATCAGAGTGACAAGGGCCAAAAATGCAACCCCAGGCAGTTCTGGGGAACTGTCGTTAGATGATGTGTTGCGTCATTTCAGATCCTCATTATTCTGTATTTACACCTTTGGCATTTTTCATGTTATTATGAGCCCTCAGCCCCCAAATATTCCATGAGGTGGAGATATCACAACTTACTTAACCATTCCTTTTTCCGTGGACGGTTAGGTTAGATCATCTCCAGTTGTTCATGTTATAAATATTGCTGTGAAGAACATTGTTGTGTGTAAAGTCTGTCCCCCCCCCCCTGAATTTATGATTATTTCTTTAGGAGCGATTCCCAGAATGAATATTTTTTAAGACTCTTGATTCTTATTGCCAAATTGCTTTCTAAAAGCATTCGATCATTTTACCCTGCCACGAGCAGTATGTGAATGCCTGAAGAAAGGGGACTTTCAAAATTAAAATTATGAAATATGTTGTAGAGGAAAGAAGATGGGCTTTGGATCCTGGTTCCTCCACTGAGAAACTGGTCAGATTGAAAAAACAAAAACAAGTATCTCTCTGGAGCGTCTGTCTCCGTAGCTGGAAAATATGACGCCAGCTCTGTAGTCATGGTCAAGGCTGAATGAGAACAAACAGTGATGGCACTTGGCACAAAGTAACTATAAAAAAAATACGTGTCGTCTTTCCTCTATTTGAATGATTTTCAGAGATTTTTCTTTCCTAACCGCCTTCGGAGACTTCCCCAGACAAGCATGCTTGCTGCAATGAGGAGTGACTTCTGTCTCTTAGCTGAAGTCTGTCTGCCTTGGGGGATGCCCTTGACCGATGCTGCTGGCCACTGGTCCCAGCCCTGAGCTCCAGGACCTGTATCGAGGAAGACTCTCTCGTGGGCTTCCTGTCGGGCCCCGCTCTGTGGTTGGGTAACTCACGAGCCTCACAAGCATGGGGACAGGAGAGAACAGCGAGGCCAGTGTTCCCAGTGGAAACTGTGGCTGATAGCTTCCAAGGAGGCCACGCCTTCTCTCCCAACGCATTGACTGGATTCTCTCCTTCACAGACATTGCACAGAGCGGGGCAGTCGTCATCCACTCACATTTCCTGGCTGCCAGATCTTGCCAGTTCCACCCCTGTGATATCTTTGCAGTTTGTCCCTTTCCCTGCAACCTCAGGACCCCCATGGTCATTCAGGCTGTCACACCTGGAAGGCTGAAGCAGCCTTCCTTCACCCTCCCGTATTTGTCCCTCCCATCCATCCTCTATTCTGGCCCCCTGTGATCCTATTAAAAGCCTGGGTCCAGTCTCATTGCCATTTCACTGCTGAACACCTTCCGTGGTTCAGCTTAGCATCCGGGGCCCTCCAACTGGCTGTCACTCCTCAGCTGTACGTTCCACGCATGCGTTTGTCTATTCGAGAGACGTCTATTATATGTCAGGGCCAGGCTGTGTCGGAGGTACACCTGCAGTGTGTTTCAAGCTTACCAGTCCGGACCAAGAATCATATGGGCTCTCACGCTTCCTGCCCTCTTTTTAGGTGCTTGGTACTGTGCTGAGTGCTCTGTATGCATCACCTCTCCTAACCCTTTCAGTAACCCTGTGAGGCTGGTATGATTTCCACTTCCCCTTTACAGGTGAGGACGCTGAGGCTTGGAAAGTTAACACTGGCTGCCAGGGGCAGCTCTGCTGGGAGGCAACAGAGCCAAGTCCTCTGGCGCCAGAGCCCAGGCTCTCAGCCACCCATCAATTCCAGTTCCTTTTGTCTGTATTAGGCCTGAGACTTCCTGTTAGACTGAATGGTGGCATCCTCTCTCTATACATGTCTTGTAATAAATATGAGCAGAGGAGAAGCTGGGTGGCTTAAGCGTCTGCCTTTGGCTCAGTTCATGATTCCAGGATCCTGGGATCAAGCCCTGCATTGGGCTGTCTGCTCAGTTGGAGTCAGTTCGTCCCTCTCCCTCTGCCACTCACCCCTGCTCATGCTCTCTCTCTCTCACACTCTGCTCTCTCTCTCTCAAATAAATAAATAAAATCTTTAAAAAACAAAAACAAAAAGAGGGGCTCCTGGGTGGCTCAGTCATTGGGCATCTGCCTTCAGCTCAGGCATGATCCCAGGGTCCTGGGATTGAGCCCCTCATCAGGCTCCCTGCTCAGCGGGAAGCCTGCTTCTCCCTCCCTACTCCCCCTGCTTGTGCTCCCTCTCTGGCTGTCTCTGTCTCCCTGTCAAATAAATAAAATCTTTAAAAAAAAAAAAAAAGAATATGGGCAGAGACTTCACAGTTCTAATTAGCAGAATGACAAAACCTGCCACTGACCAGGGACTAGCACAGGGACCGGGGCAAATTCTCCACCACCTAAGTGCTCCAGGACTGACCACAAGATTCCTGCCTGGAACTTCAGTTCCTGGCTCCCCAGTCCCTGCCTCCTCCTAGTGCTCCACACCTAGGTTAGTTATGATTTCCCAAGAGGTGTGTCTGCCTTCCTCTCTGGACCTTCCATAACGAGCCCTTACAAGATGCATGCTGGCCATTCAATAACCACACCGAATTAAATTGGATTGAATTGAACCAAATTGAATTCAGGAACCGATATTCCCCAGCAGTGGCTGGGATTTAAGTTCATTGTCGTCCTAATCATCTTGTTGTAGATAACATTGCCTCCTCCATAAGCCAAGCTAAGCACTTAGGTGTTTGAGGATAGTACATCTTAAGGGGCTTCTGTTCAGGCAGGGTGGCTCTTTCAGCATACACCATTGGAAAGAGATCTGAGTTGGGTGTATTCTTTGATGCAGTCCTCTGATATGTCTCGGAAGTGGCACAATCTGGGCTTAAGAATCATCGGTACCTCTTGCCCTGCTATATGACCTTGGGCAAGTTATTTAGCCTCTCTGAGCTTCTGGCTCCTCATCTGTCTCTGTCCCATGAGGATATTGAAGGATTAAAAAGAAAAAAATGAATATAAAGCTCTTTCTATCAAGCTTTACGTGCAAGGAAGAAGGCACAAGGCATAGTAAGAGCTCAGGGGTGTTGACAATGATTGTTAGACTTGTTCTTTAATTCCTGTCTCTCCTGTCTGTGCTGAATTACACGGATTGGAGACAGTGACAGTAAGGAAAGGGCAGAGGGAGGTAATCAGAAGCATGGTCTTCAGGGAGATTGCTCAGCCCTGGAGCCTGGGATATACGTAGGGGGAGCTCTCTGTTTCATGCCTAGAAAAGTAGCTGATGGGTGTGAAAAATGGAGACAGGATGAGCCTGGAGAGGTGGATGGAGGCCAGTTTATTTGCATTTAATTCCGGGGTCAATAGGGAGCCACTAAAAGGTTTATAGAAGGGAAGTAACACTATCAACTTTGCATTTTTTAAAGACCACTCTGGCTGCTGCTGGAGAACAGGATGGAGGGATGAACGCAGGCACAGACACCCACTGTTCCTTGTTGCTGTAGCCCAGGTGAGAAATGATGAGGCCTGAATGAGCAGAGATTCATGAGTGGAGGGTTGGGTTTAGAGGACAGGAAACACAACAGCATCTGGTGATGATCCAGTGAAGCTTAGGGACAGAGGAGGATGAGGAGGAGAGATAGCTCCCAGCTCTTGGCTTGAACAGCTAGTGGATGGGCAGGAGGTGGCAGATGAGGTTTCAGAGGTCCATGGGACTTCTAAGGTGGATGGATTAAGGAGCTGGGATTTGGGTGGGCTGTGGGTTATAAATAGACATTTGGGAGCCATCCTCAGAAAATTGGGTGCAATGAGAGAACTTACTCCAGGAGACAGCAGGGAGAGAGAGTGGCACATGAAGGAGAGGAGGCAAGAGAGTGAGTACACTCGTAGATGTGAGGACTCGCTCAGGGCCCCAGCTCTTTCAGGGGATGACTCTGTGCTTGGTTGCCCTGATGTTCAGCACATTCTGCAGTGTGCTGTGTGTCTCCTGTGGTCACAGTGAGCCTCCGGCTCCCTTGCCTGGCCTGGCCTGGCCTGGCCTGGCCTGGGCCCTGAGTGTTCATTTGCCCTACCCTGCCTCTCTCCCTCCCAAGAGCTGTTTTTCTCTATGAAAATTATAGAAACAATCAATGCCCTGATCTACCTGGCAGCACATTTCATATTTTCTTCCCCCTTCCACATTCTAAATCCTATAATACAGAGGGAACTATCTCTACGATCTCTCTCAGAGGAAGACAACCTGAAAATGGGCTCTTATTCTTGGTTCAGAGGCATGTGTCCTCTTTGGGGCATCTCACCTGGGGATCAGATGGGCACTTGATTGTGGAACCCCTGAGTAGCTTTGGAGTGTTCCCATATGTGTCAATGTGTTCCAACTTCTTGGCACCATAGATACTGCTCTGAATTAAACAATGGCAGGAGTTCCCAGATCCTACTCTCACTCAGTGTGTCTCAGTAGATTAGAAATCTACATTTCAAATACTAACCCTAGACCACTGTGATTTAAGAGGTCAGAGAGTACCTTTGAGGAACAGGATTCAGTGGAAGATGATCCCTAGGGGACCCAGCATCTAACCACCACTGGTCATTTCCCATGTGACTGACATTTGATTTAGTACTCACTACTCCCCAGTAAGGTAAACACATCCATTATGTATTGTCTAGGAATAATCTGAGATGTTTAGCAACTTGCCCAGAGATACACAGCTTGTTAGCAGAGTCAGAATTGAAACCCCAGGTCTGTCTGACTCCAAAGCCTAAGACATTTATACTCCAGCACATCACCTACTGAGAAGGAAATGGCCCCTGTTTTCAGGTAGTTAAATGTCCACAGAGGAAAGAAAGTCTGGCAATTGGCAGAAACAGAAACAATGGGTGATTGCAAGAGTCAAACTTTGACTCAGCACAAGATCTAATAGAATAGAGTAGCTTCCTGTGGGTGACCACTGGAGTGTTAAGTAGGTGCTGGATAGACGCTCACTGGAGGCGGTGTGGACTTGTGGAGTAGGCTGCAATGTGATTGAGTCATTGTCAAACATGATGTCCACCGGATGGTGTTTTGATGAGATGACTCCCAGAGTCGGTTCCTCACATTTGCTGTAGACTTACTGCATCAGCGGCCATGAAGGGAGGAAGAGAGGCAGAGGGGAAAGAAGTTAGCCCATAGTTCAACGTATGAGAATTGAGAGCTGTGGATCCTGAATCTTTTATCCCTCACTGAGTCATGTCTTAATGATGAGAGAACTGAAAAGACATGCCTCGTGTTGAGTTGTTCTGTAAACCGAAGGCAGTCATGAGGAATCCTCCCTCAATCTATCTCACATGGCCAGACAAGTTTTCATATGTGCCTTTCCTGCTAATGCCAACCCAAAGCCTGGGTCAACAAGGCAGTCATGGCCAAGAGAAAGGTAGATAGATTTCATTCTCTTTGGTCTGAACACACTCAAGTGGGAAGTGGGGACATAGGCAGCATTAGAGAGAGAGGATGGAATTCCACATGTTGTCTGCCAAACCACCTGTCCTTCAAAGCTGTATTTTTTTTCTTAAGACTTTATTTATTTATTTGACAGGCAGAGATCACAAGTAGGCAGAGAGGCAGGCAGAGAGAGAGAGAGAGGAGGAAGCAGGCTCCCTGCAGAGCAGAGAGCCCGATGTGGGTCTCGATCCCAGGACCCTGGGATCATGACCTGAGCTGAAGGTGGAGGCTTTAATCCACTGAGACACCCAGGCACCCCCTTCAAAGATGTTTTATTAGACCATCCATCTTCACCGGAATGTGTTTCAGCCCTCCAGATTTGATCGCCTCTGGCCCCCCCAATTCCCCTCTCACTACTCTCCCCAGCAAAGCTCTGCCATAGCCCTGTGAACACCAGTGCCCACATTCAACTCTCAACCCCCCACTCTCAAGCTGCTTAATCCTCAGGCAGGTCATTGAACCTCTTTGCTGGGATTATAAACTGGCACAACCCTTCTAGAAGGTGGTTTGACAGTAGTGATTGAAGGGTAAAAGGTGCATACCAGTTTTAGGAATTTATTCCGAGGAGATAAAATAACATACACAAGGATGTCTGCTGCAGTATTATTTATGACAGTGGGGAAGGGAAACAATATATGCCCAATATCAATGGTTAGCTACACTGTGGTCATTTGGCTGATAAAACATGCAGCAATTCATTTCAAAGAAATTGAAAAAAATTTAATATATGATATTAAGGGGAAAAATTAACATATAGAACTGAATATGTAGCATGAACTAAATTTCTTACACACATACATATGTAAAAGTCATAAAAAGGAGAAATTGGGTGAATGGGGTATTAATATATTTTTTCAATATTCTCTTATATTTTCCAAAAGTTTTATGACAAGACTATATTTCTTTCTAGGTGCAGAAAAATCAGCATAAGTTAAAATATATTTTGATAGTTCCCACCATCTACCAGATGAAGAAAAAACTTCTTTATTTTTTAAGATTTTATTTATTTGTTTGTCAGAGAGAGAGCCGAAGCACAGAGAGCTGCAGGCAGAACATTGCAGAGCAGGCAGAGGGAGAAGCAGGCTCCCTGCTGAGCAAGGAGCCTGATGTGGGACTCCATCCCAGGACCCTGGGCTCATGGCCTGAGCGGAAGGCAGACACTTAACCAACTGAGCCTCCCAGACATCCCAAGAACAAACTTCCTAAGAGAGGATTTTCATAATCTGACCCCACTCTAATGTAGCAGCTTCGTCTTGTGCCACTACCCATCCTTGTCAGCAACCCACATCATGCTGAAGTACCTTGCTTTAGCCACTCAGAGCCACTTGCCATTCTATAAACACATCGTAACCGTCATCCTGTCATGCCTGTATCCTTCCTGTGTTCTCCATATGGAATGACCTTCTCTACGTTTTTCAAGGACCAATTCAACTATCTCTACCCACTCCTTGGCAGTTAACTAATTCTTGCTTTTTTACTCCTGCAGAATTTTTATATATACATAAGAGTTATATATTTAGTCTCTGTCATCTCCACACTTCGCTTTCTTCAAGATTTTGTGGGAACCCCAAGAAGAAAAGACTAATAACTTTATTTTGGAGAGTCAGGAAAGTAGTCATAGAGAAGAAGACATTTGATTGGGTTCTTAAAGAATGAATAGGAGTTTGTCAGGTAAGCAAAGGACAGTAGACATCCCACACATTCCTAGAACAAGCTTTCAGTATGCCCACACTGGCAAACACTTGTACTTATTTCTATCATAACTTTTATCTCACTGCATAGTATTTTGCATGGGGAAATTGTCTGTCCCCTACCAGACAATAGGTCCTCGGGGGCAGAAAATGTGCCTTATTTTCCTTGCATTATGTAGCACAGTGCCTGACAGATGCTGGGCATCATAAATATATATTTTGTGCTGGCGTATGAAAGCATAAAAGTACCAATCCAGGAACTACCTTTCTCCTTGTCTTAGTGCAAGTGGGGAAAATATCATATTCTTATTGCCTCTTATCACTGGTTTCAAGAACAGGCTCAGAGATGCTGAAAATATTCTATAAATTGTCTGCTGATTTGAACCAAATTGAAGAAGTTGCTCACCTGGCAGGCATTAAGAGGATCTTCTGTAACATTTGGACTTCATTTGAGTATAAAAATTCCACCAGGATGAGCTTTGCTTCCCCTTTAAACAACATGCCACAGTTTTCAGGATGATGCCTTGGAAATAAATTCTGTTTGAGTAATATTTCTCTTGGACTCATAAAATCTTTATGGCAATCTTTTTTCATCTCATAGACTATGAGAAGGAAGAGAAAGCCAGAACCACTGAGCTAGAAGTGAGGAGTGCAGTATTTTCTCATATGTGGGTCACACATTTAATGTAAATAGTTTTTAAATGCAAATCCAATACTGACTACACATTAGCTCAAAAAGCCTAGCTCTGTCCAAAGTGCTGAATCTATGAGTACTCTGATTAAAGGGTAGGTGGTATGGAAATGATGTATCCTTGCAGATAGAAGGCTTGAATGTATTAAAACATCTAGTAATAGCCATACTAGGGATAACAAGACAAATGCCAATAGAAATAAAACAAGATGAACAGCTTAGTGCCCCCATTGCAGGAGAGAGTGAGGGAGGGAGGGAGGGAAGGAAAGAGAGAGAAACAATAAATTGATAGAACTGAGCTCTTAACCCAGTTGTACAAAGGAGCACTGAATTGGGATTAATGCATGAATGCATTAATCATTAATTCAACACAATTTTTTGAGTGACTACTATAAACTCAGCATTGTACTAGGACATTAAATGAGATAAATCATTATCTTTGATCTCTACAAGATCACAGTCAGTGTTTACTCAACCACTGATCAGCTGTTGACCTTGGGCAACTTACTTAAACTTTCCAAGCCTCAGATTTCTCCTTTAAAAATTCATGATAATAAAATCTCATGAGATTACTGTGCAAATTAATTAAGGTGACACAAAGCACTCTGCACAGAATTTAACATGTTGTAAGCTCTCAGTGAACATTACATGTTAGGATCATATGTGGTTCATTATGCTAAGTTCTTCATACCCATTATCTTTTTTTTTTTTTTAACTCATACCCATTATCTTTTATGCCTTCCTTTACTCTGCACCAGTCACATGGGATAGATTTTAATGACCCCTTTACACAGGTTAGGAAAGTGAGGCTCAAAAGAATGGGGTTCATTATCTCACCCAAGTTCATATGGTTGGTCAGTCGTGTGGACAGAATTCAGAGCCAGCACTTCTTTTTTTTTTATTTTATTTATTTTTTAAAATTTCTTTTCAGTGTTCCAGAATTCATTGTTTATGCACCACACCCAGTGCTCCATGCAATACGTGCCCTCCATAATACCCACCACCAGGCTCACCCAAACTCCTACCCCCTTCCCTCCAAAACCTTCAGTTTGTTTCTCAGACTCCACAGTCTCTTATGGTTTGTCTCCCCCAAACCTTCTCCTCTGTATCTCCATGTCCTCTGTGTTATTCTTTATGCTCCACAAGTAAGGGAAACCATATGATAATTGAATCTGCCTGAAGGCTAGTAGTGATGAACATTTTTTCATGTGTCTGTTAGCCATTTGTATGTCTCCTTTGGAGAAGTGTCTGTTCATGTCTTCTGCCCATTTTTTGACATGATTATCTGTTTTGTGTGTGTTGAGTTTGAGGAGTTCTTTATAGATCTTGGATATCAGCCCTTTGTCTGTACTGTCACTTGTGAGAATCTTCTCCCATTCCGTGGGTTGCCTCTTTGTTTTGTTGACTGTTTCCTTTGCTGTGCAGAAGCTTTTGATCTTGATGAAGTCCCAAAAGTTCATTTTTGCTTTTGTTTCCTTTGCCTTTGGAGACATATCTTGAAAGAGTTGCTGTGGCCGATGTCGAAGAGTTTACTGCCTATGTTCTCCTCTAGGATTCTGATGGATTCCTGCCTCACATTGAGGTCTTTTATCCATTTTGAGTTTATCTCTGTGTATGGCGTAAGAGAATGGTCGAGTTTCATTCTTCTACACATAGCTGTCACTTTTTACTCTAAAGCCAAAGCTCGTAATGATGGTGATGCTGACTAGAGCAGGACTTGAAAACAGACTGATTGTCCCTGTCAACAACCAAAGAAATAAAGCCAAGTCCACCCTCATCTGGGCTGGCACTTTGGGAAAGGCAGATTCTCAGGAACTGGCGTGGGCACACAAGCTAGGTGCCTGTGTGAATTTTACATTAGGGATACTTGCAGGTTGACAAAGATGAGGAGGATAAATCCCAACCCGTAGGAGAATAGGGCCAAAGCCTTATCAGTCTTATCAGTCTCTCATCCCACAAGGGAGCAAGAATAGGGACCAGAGACCGGAGCAGAGCAGTCAGGCGTATGGGCCACACTTAGATATGGTGGTTAACTACAAAGCCTGCAGGGGTTAAATCCCAAAGGGCATGTTGAATTTTGGGGGGTTGGCAATAGACTATTTCCAGAATCCATCTGACAAGAGAGGAAGGTGCTTGTGATGAATTACCTCCTGGAGACTCGCTGGCACCCAGACAGGGCAAGTTAAGCCCAAACATGTGGCAAAGCAAAGGCTGGGCAAGAGCTGGCATCACAGAAGCCACTGTCTCACACATTCCATTTGAAACCTCCAGCTGAGAGAAATCTACAATTGCTCTGGTCTGTGTCCTGTGGAGCGGGGGAGATGCAGCTTCTGAATTAGTGACACCACATTGCTACCTCTGTGGTAAGAATGTTCTTTTCCTTTTAGTCTAAGAGCTTATGATCCAGACCTACAGACTCCACATAAATATATATTCTCTTTGCTTTCCTCCCTGTGGGACACATCAGGCTACAAAGCACAACATTCCCCCTTCTCCCTCCTTCCCCCAAAGCTGTTCAGTAAACAATGGGAGCTTTGGACTCCTTTGATTGAAACCGAAAAGGTCACATCTCAGTATTGTCTTTGAGTCTTACTTGTCCCATTTGTGACAATCCTAGCTGTCGTGGGGCCTCCCTAAGGTGCCCTTCCAGCTCTGACTTTCCATAGGTGTCTTTTAAACACAGAGAGTCATCAGCCATCAGGCAGGTAAACGGATCAATGTGGGCTGTTCATTGAATTGTGCTCCCAGGGCCTCTCTATCTGCTGCCTTCTGCCCCTGCTGCTGCTGTCAGATCAATGGGGGGGGGGGGTACTGGAGGGCTGTGCTGTGTCATAACAGCGACTCCTTTGTAGGGACTTTTCTCAGCCCTTCTCCTTCAAGCTGGGAGGTCAGGGGCAGCCATGCCCCACACCTCAGCAACTCCAGGGAGGCCCGTGTTGGCTTCCAATCAAGGTCAGTAGGGGATCTTCGGAATGGACCACATGCTGGTCTCCCACTCACCTGTGGTGCTATCTAGTCTGTCCCCATGAGATGGGAAGTGTAGGTGTTCCCATCAAGTGACATGTACATGGAGCCCATGGGGCCAGGACTCATCTTCCACTCAAGCTAAGGGAAGGCATGTGGTGACAGCGAAAGCAAAGCAGGAGTTTTAGGTTATTTCCAATGCCTCACCTCTCTGCAGTAAGGGCCCCATGCGATGGCTCCTGGCTCAGGAATTCAGAGGGTTTATTGAACAAATGCACAGGACAGAGAGTGCCGAAGAACATCTCTCTCCAGTACTACGTGGTCTCTTCCCTTCTTCCTCCTTGTGAATCAGTATACACAGTCCCAAATGGTCCCTCCAGATGCTAGGTCAGACTGACTTCCAGTTTTCTGCATCTCTTGATTCAAGCTATCAAGAGAAAGAATCTGGTTTGTTCAGCTGGCTGATGGAGTGTTAACTCCTAATCCAGTCAGTTGACAGTAAGAAGAGGCACACTCAATGGGGACAAGAATGGCTGCTGGAGCCCACCCCTCCAGTGGTGGTGGCAGTGGGTGGGTGAGGAGCAGGGCTACCCTTAGAAGAGGGCATGGGCTGGGCACTAAAACCGTGACATGGCTTCCATATTAGCCTAACCTTTCCCTCTTCTCTTGGGTCAGTCTCAAAAAGAAATGAAGAAAACTTCTTTCATCTACCTCCTTGAACTAAACAAAATAAAGGACAGGGCCCAGCACTCCATGAAGAGAACTTGAAAGCCATTTCAGGGTGTCCCTGCCACTATTATATTGTCTGTCTGGCTTTCACATTCTGCAGAAGGAAGCTCTTTGTAAATACCAGGGATTACTCTGATGATTACGAGTCCTCTAAGCTAAATTTCCCAAGTGCTCAGGGTTGTGATGCTTTGGGATTTAGAGATATAATTAAGAACAGATGAGCCTCAAAAAGTTTGATGACCATTATCGGGGGTGGCAGGAGAGAGCAGAGAGGATGTTGATGGGGGTTCCAGGACTCCATTGTCCCATCATGGTGGCAAAACACAGCCAGGGGAAGGGGTGGGGGATGGCAAGTGGCCTGAAGGAGCTTGGTCACTAGAGCCAGGAGTCCCTGCCTCCCAGGCTCCCAGAACTGGGGACACAACCTATAAATCCCCTCAACAGGTTAGAACCAGGCAGTGTGGAGTCACCCTCGGACTGTGGTGCTGTAGAAACAGCTTTCTACTGTTCTGGGACCCAGGGAGCCTGCCACATCTGGCCCATTTCCTCTCAGGCAGCCATTTGCCTCTGCCCACTTATCAGTCTTGCCACAAGAGGGTTTCTGCTGCAGCATTGGGCCATTCCCCAAACCCTTTTAGTTTTTACTCATTTCCCAGTGTTTTTCCCCAACTTCAGGATTTACTAAAAGGAACGGAAATGCCAAAAGGCAATGCTATGTTTTATTTGATCTATCAACCACAGTGACCTGAATCTATAGCATCTGTAACGCCAAGATTGTTTTGACCTTCTAAAAGGAAATGAGTGTGCTCGGAACCAGAGCCAAGCAAGTAGCTCTGATCCATCCACAAGCAGAAGTCTGGGACCTGGGGAGTTCCAGAGAATTAAATTGCCATCGAAATTTGACTAGAGTCTTGACACCCTTGCAGCCAGGGAAAGGAAGGAGCAGTGATCCAACAGTTATCATGAGAGGAGGCAGAATGAGGATGTTAGAGCCAGAATGCCTGAGATCTGCTACTTGATTGCTGTGTGACCTTGGATCTATTGCTTACCCTCTCTGTATTCCATCTTCCCACCTGCAAACTATAGATTAGGATAGAATCTGCCTCATGGGGTTGCTGTATCAAAGGAGTCAACACATGTGAGGTACTTAAAACAGTGTCTGGCATACACGGGAAGCACAGAATGGTCTCTCTTGTTCCCAGGGGTTGCCTAGGTACTCTATCCCATGTCTTTTCATTTTAGACTCCCAATAGCCCTGGAAAACAGATTTTTATATTCCCAACAGGCAGAAGAAATGGAATCTCTGATGTTCAATAAATTGCCTAGGACCACCTAGCTAGTAAGTGGCAGGGATAAATTTCTAAAGTGGAGATCTCTGACTCTAAGTCCTATGTTCTTTCTATTCTCCATTGTGGCCAGTCTCCTTCATGGTCTGCCTTGCTTCCCATAATCATCCCCTTCCCCCCACCAAGTTTCCTCTGCTGAGCCCCTTGGCACCCACCCAAGTTAGTTTCAGTGACCTTGGAATCACAGCACCACTTCCTGGCTATGACAACTCTCTGAGCCTCAGTTTCTCTATTTCCCTAAGTTGGCACAATCACGGTGCCTGCTGAGGAGGACAGCAACAACCCCTAAGGGTCAGAAAGTGGCCTGCCCCTTTGCTGGGAGCTGGCCTGGCACCCACACCAGACCATGGTGTTGTCCGTTGAACATAAATGTCAGCATCAGACAGGCCGCTTCATGACCATGAGGGATTAAGATAAAAAGAAGACCACTTCATAATCACATCTGAACTCCAACACAAGCAAGAACATTACCAAAACACAAAAATGACCAAACGCTCCCCTCCCTTTGCATCTTGGCTAATGTACGTGACAACTGGTGCTTTAGCAATTGCAACTTTAGTCTTGCTTCATTCCTCCTGCCTTCTAGAGAACATTTATGAAGTCCCCAGTCATAGAAATACACCTACATCTTGACAACGTCTAATCCAGAGCAAAGCTCCACTTTCTTGACCCCTCCCCAGATCCCCTAACAAAAGCCCAAATCCTCAGTAGGTTCTTTCCAACACCCTCATACTGAGACCTCCCCCCGTGCACATTCTCTCTCGTTGCCACAAGCCAAGAATGCCAAGTTTGCTCGATATAGGTGGATTCCCGGTGGTCTTTGGCTGTGGTTTTGTAGGTGGGATGGGCCTCCACACTACTTCTGGAATTAAATATGATGATTCCTGAAGAGCATTTAGAAACAGGGCCTGGTACCTAGAAAGTACCAGGCTAGTTAGTAACATTGTATTTATTGCCAAAAATGTCCCTCTTTGGACAGACCATAAGCCTGTGAATACTTTTACCACCCATGACTTTTGGGACTGCCATCTGCCCGCTGGGGCCCCTCTTGGAAGACAGCCTCTCAGAGTGTTTCAACAGCAAGGTGGGTGGAGGGGAGGCCAGACGGGCAGTGGAATGACGATCAGGCTTCAGCGGTCCTCTTCCCACTGCCTGGCAGAGGAGACACTGTGCAGATGGAAGTTCCCTCTCCCACTCGCCAGAGGAGTCTGGCCAGAGTCCTCTGCACAAATGTACTCACAGCTGCATCTGCAAGGGGCAGCCCCAGGGCTGGCAGAGCTCTTCCATGCCCACTGCTGCTAATTGCAGATAATGCATTAAAAATACAGAGCCACATCTGTTCATTTCAACATGAGTATCGAGGAATTTACGTGGTTTATAATGACAGGGTGTGAGGGGTAGGAAAAATCTTATTCTGCCTGCGGGCCAGAGGCACAGCTGTGAGCAGAGAGCTGGAGGTGTGGTTTCTAGTGCCCAATAAATCCTCTGGATGCCAGCCAAGCCCTTTCTTGGCGGTGCCAAGAGATAGATCCAGGTATTTCTCTGGAAATACAAAAGGATGTAACCAGTCAAGCACAGAGTATGTGTTTTGGTGCTCAGGAGGCTTCTGGGCCAACTCTGCTGTTTGCAGAGCTCCTGCAAGGAGGGGACCAACCACTGCCAGCCACAGGACAAGAGGAGCAACGTGGCTGTCGTGATTCCAGCCAGCAGGCACTGAGCACCTAGCGGGGATTCTCAGTCCCCCGCCTGCAAAACAGGGGTGTTTAAAGTTCTTGCCTCATTGGGTTTATTATCAAATAAAATAATTACATCTGAATCGCCTCAAACAGTAGCAGCATGGCATAGGAATGCAATAAATGTTTACTATTATTATTTGAATGCATTTCAGACATTGTGTTAGATTTTTAAGCATACCGGGACGAATAAGGCAAGGTCCTTGCCCTTCTCCACAAGTCCAGGAGACAAACAGGTAATACAAAGTGATCTGCAGTGGGATGGTGATATGTTGTGGGAGCACAGAGGAGGGTAGGAGAGTCAAAGAGGGCTTCCTGGAGGAAGGGACACCTGACCTGACTTTCATCTGATGGTGGAAGTTTCCGAGACCTAAACGGTAAGGAGGAGGATCCCAGCCAAGAGTAGCATGTGTAAAGGCCCTGAGGAGAAGGTGAAAGTATCATGTTTCTGGGGGAAATATCATGTAGCAGGGCCTTCGGTTGGGAATATTAAGCACCTTTTGGTGCATGACAAATTGCCCCAGAACTTAAGGTTTTAAGCAGTGTTCATTTTCTCATATGTTCTGTGTACTAGGAATCTGGGTGGGGCTTAGCTGTGTCCTCTAGCTCAGGGTTTCTCACAAAGCTGCAATGAAGGTATCTGCCAGGGGTGCTGTCCTCTCAAAGCTCAGTTGGGGAAGAAGGTGCCGTCTAAGCTTGTTCACGTGATTGAAGGATTGGGTGCCCCAGTGCTGTTGATCAGGGAGTCCACCTTAGTGCCTTTCCATAGGGTGACTTTCAACATGGCTGCTTACTTCATCAGAGCAAGTCCGAGAAGGAGAGAATGAGACCAGGAGGCCTGGTCCTTTATAACCTCGTCTCAAAAGTGATAGCCTACGACTTTAGCTGTATCCTACTTGTTAGAAACAGGTGGCTAGGTCCAGCCCACACAAAGGGGAGGAGATTGACCAAGGGCACAAATGCCTGGAGATGAAGATTATGGAGTCATTTCTGAAGCTGCCTTGTTACAGGCTGCACTCTGGTCCCCAACTCCTCCTCCTTCCACATGCAAAATGCACTTGCCCCTTCCTCAGGTCCCACAGAGTCTCATCCCGTGATAGCATCAGCTCAGAGTCCAGAACATCATCACCTAAATCATGTTCAGGTATGGACGAGGTTCCTGGGTGTCATTCCTCAAAGGCAGGTTCTAGAAGACCGCTACTCTGGATCTGTCGTTCTGGTTCTACAAAACCAGAGAGAGAAGCATTGCCTGCTGGCACATACCCAACACACAGTGATTCAACAGGCATAGGGTCATGCTTAAAGACATTCTTACTCCAGGGGCGCCTGGGTGGCTCAGTGGTTTAAGCCGCTGCCTTCAGCTCAGGTCATGATCTCAGGGTCCTGGGATCAAGTCCCGCATCGGGCTCTCTGCTCTGCAGGGAGCCTGCTTCCCTCTCACTCTCTCTGCCTGCCTCTCTGCCTACTTGTGATCTCTCTCTATCAAATAAATAAATAAAATCTTAAAAAAAAAAGACATTCTTATTCCAAAAGGGGGGAGGAGAATGTGAGGCATAAAGGAGTCTCTGGTCCAGGAAAATATTAGAACTTTCTTGATTACTTTCAAAATCGAAGAATCATTCCCCATGAGTTGCAAATCCACATTCAGAGCTCCTTTTTCCTCCCTCTGAGTCATTTTTGTCTTTCTCATGGAAGAAAGCATATGTTGAGAATTTGGGGAGTTCACTGACCTCTTTTTTTCGTGCTGTCTCTGTCTTGAGATTCTGCTAAAACAAACAAGGAATGATGCTCTGATGCTTCCCAGAGGCCCTGCTGTTTGATCTAGAGGGCCTGCAAGACCCACCCTAATCTCTTTAAAGGGCCTTCTATGACTGAATGACATTATGCTCTTTTTTTTTATTTAAATTCAATTAGTCAGCATATAGTACATCATTAGTTTCAGATGTAGGGTTTAGTAATTCATCAGTTGCATATAACACCCAGTGCTCATGAAATTAAGTGCCCTCCTTAATGCCTGTCACCCAATACCCCATCCCCCCACCCATCTCCCCTCCAGCAACCCTCAGTTTGTTTCCTAGAGTTAAGAATCTCTCATGGTTTGTCTCTGCCTCTGATTTCTTCCCATTCAATTTTCCCTCCCTTCCCCTATGATCTTCTGTCCTATTTCTTACATGCCACATAGGAGTGAAATGGTAAGATCATTGTCTTTCTCTGATTGACTTACTTCACTTAGTATAATACCCTCTAGTTCCACCCACATCTTTGCAAATGGTAAGATTTTAATTCATTGATGGTTGTATAATATTCCACTGTGTGTATGTATATATATATATATATATATATATATATATATATATATATATACACCACATCTTCTTTGTCCATTCATCTGTCAGTGGACATCTAGGCTCTTTCCATAGTTTGGTAATTGTAGACATTGCTATGAACATTGGGGTACGGGTGCCCCTTCATATCACAACATTTGTATCCTTTGGGTAAATACCTAGTAATTGTTGGGTCAACACTATGCTCTTTTGATCTTCCTGACATCTCACCCAACAGCTGGACAGTCACACCTTCACTTATTTCCAGACCACCTTTCCCTGACAGTGCTGGAAAGCTGTTTGATTTTAGCATCCTTTGCTGTCTTAAGGGTCTGAGAGTTTTCAAAACCATCAGGCCCTTGCTCCTTTTTAACAATCTTTCCCTCAATTTATCTCCCTTCTCACCAAAGTGGCAAGAAGAAACTGGCCATGCCTTCAACACGGTGCTTGGACATCTCCTTAGCTGGATTGCTGAGTGGGTATGTGTTTGCTTTCCACATAACTGCAGACAACAGTGTTGCTAAGCTTTCTGCCACTACATTACAAGGATCCCCTCCCTCCAGTTTCCAAAAACATGTCCTCATTGCCTTTTCAGCCTTCAGTGGCAGCACTCTCAAAGTCCAGATTTTTCTAACAAGCTTCACAGAATATTTCCTGCCTCCACCCATGCTCTGGTTCCAAAGCCACCTTACATTTGAGATATTTTTCATGATACTATGCCTCTTTTGATACCACAATTTGTATTGTACTCACTTTTGGTTTATAACAAATTACCCTAAACTGTAGTAGCGGGCTATGGACATTGGGGAGGGGAGGCGAACCATAAGAGACTATGGACTCTGAAAAACAACCTGAGGGTTTTGAAGGGTCAGGGGTGGGAGGTTGGGGGAACAGGTGGTGGGTAATGGGGAGGGCACGTTTTGCATGGAGCACTGGGTGTTGTGCAAAAAGAATGAATACTGTTACTCTGAAAAAATAAATAAAATGGAAAAAAAAAAAACAAACAAAAAAAACAACAACATCTATCAGCCTGGTTTCTGTGAGTCAGGAATCAGGTGTGGCTGATCTGGGTCTGTCAAAAAGCTACAGGAAAGGTGTGCACGGGAGCCCGGGAGTGGTCCACCTCTGAGCTACTTCATGGTTGTGGGCAGGATTCCCTCCCGGCAGGCAAGCCAGCCTCAGTTCCTTGCCACATGAGCCTCTCCACAGGACAACTTTCAACATATCCATTTGCTTTGAGCAAGCAAGAGAGACAGACAGAGATTGTGTTTTGTAGCTTAGTCACTAGCAGAGAAGTGATGTCTTATCACTTTTGCCCTATTCGTTCATCAGAAGTCAGTCACTAGGTCCAGCCCACACTTAAAGGGAGGAATCAGACAAGGGTGTGAATACCAGAAGGTGAGGATCTCTGGGAGCTACTCGAGAAGCTGGGTGTGGGCGACAGTGCAGAGGCAGCAAGGTTTGATTATGCTGCATCAGACTCCCACAGGCGATGGGCAACCACTGAAACGTTTTACTGTTGAAGGGGAAGTCTTACAACATCCATCAGGCAGCCAGAGCAGAGAAAGGATTGGAAAGGGAGCAATGGGTAGTGAGAGCTAGTGCATTGAAACTTACAATGGGATGGCCACATAAGATTGTTCATGGCATCCCACCAACCCTGAGATAAAGGCGAAGACAGCCTGGAACATTACACGCCCCCCTTTGGGTCCCTGGCTAGGCTTCCTCCTGCTTCAACTGCCCTTTTATATGTTGTTCTCACCTTCTTTAAGCCATCCTTCAGAGTCTAGGGTAGGAACCCACATTCACAGGATACTTCCCACACACCAGACCTCATTTACAATGATACACACATCATTTATTCTACAGCACACCTGTAGGGCAAGTATAATTTTGGGGAGTGTGATTAGAGGACAGGAGAGTGTCATTGTCTTGGTGATTTCACCCAAAAACCATGCCCTGCCCATGGACCAAATCCTTGAGCTTAACAGCCCAGAAACTGGATCTTTTGATCCTCAAACAATTGATGATTTAGTGGAAGGTAAAATCAATTATAAGATCCCAAACACAGCAGGTGCCTGGGTGGCTCAGTTGGTTAAGTGTCTGCCTTTGGCTCGGGCCATGATCCCAGAGTCCCAGAATTGAGCCTGGCATGAGGCTTCCCACCCAGCAGGGGGTCTGCTTCTCCCTCTGCCTCTGCCCCCAAACCCCCTGCTCTTGCTCTGTCTCTCTCTTTCAAATAAATACATAAATAATGTTTTTTTATTTTATTTATTTATTTGACAGAGAGAGAGGTCACAAGTAGGCAGAGAGGCAGGCAGAGAGAGGGGGAGAAACAGGCTCCCCACTGAGCAGAGAGCCCGATGCGGGGCTCTGAGATCATGACCTGAGCCGAACGCAGAGGCTTAAACCACTGAGCCACCCAGGCGCCCCTAAATAATGTTTTTTAAAAAAGATCCCAACACAGTTGTGCGTTCCAGATGGTAATCAGTTGTTTTGCAACTGGGATCAACTTCTTTGTTGAGATTTGAGGCAAACCCAATAAATAAATATGCTTATTCCTGTCAGGTTTGGAATCCGTGACAGGTGCAGGAGAAAGACAGATGAGGATCAGCCTGTCGCCTCTATTACCAATGAACTAATGGAAGTGCAGACGTGAACACATTCTGCAGCTAAGGTGGTGGGGGGCAGAGAAAGAAGGGTATGGTTAGCTCCTCTTCTCAAACTCATTAGGTAGCTAAGTCTCACTTTTTTTAAAGATTTATTTATTTGACAGACAGAGATTACAAGTTGGCAGAGAGGCAGGCAGAGAGAAAGAGAGGAGGAAGCAGGCTCCCCGCGGAGTAGAGAGCCCTATGCGGGGCTCGATTCCAGGACCCTGGGATCATGACCTGCGCTGAAGGCAGAGGCTTTAAACCGCTGAGCCACCCAGGCACCCCAAGAAGTCTCACTTCTTATTACTCTTCAAGCGAATGCCCGGGTTGCAAGAGGGAGAAGAATTCCCCTGTGGGCCTTGGACTGGTAGCATCAGTGTCACCTGGGAACTTTTAGAAATGCAAATTCTAGGTCCAACTCCCAGAAAAATTGAATCAAATTCTAGGAGTGGGGCCTAGCAATCTGTGTGCTAACAAGCTCTGAGGTAATTCTAATGTAGGCTCAAGGTTGAGAGCCACTGGTCCAGCAGAAGCTGTTCATATGCAAATATGAAGCCTGGGAAGAAGAGTCCTTATGGAATGTTCTGCCACCCATGCCCACCCTTTTCCCCATGCCTGGGAAAATTAATCACTTTCATCCTTTCCACATTGGATTTTCAGCTTACAGCTTCTCCAACAAGTTCCAAGTAGAGACTCCTGATTATTTCCCATCCAAAAAAGAAAAATGTCATGGGTTTGATATTTGTTAGACTTATCTCTTGCTCTTGCAAATCTTGGAGGGGCCAGCATCCCCATTTTGGTACTGATAGTTTCTGAAAATGCTAGAGTGACCAATAACCAGAAGTCAAAGTGGAAGCACGTGGCTCTTCCTGCAGAAAACTCTGTGCCTCCCCATTGCACTTAGATTTCAAATAAACTCCTTTGTAAGACCTGCCTCACTCCAGCTGTATCTCACACCATGTCAGTCAGGCCTCCCTACTCACCCTCTAATATGCCAAGCTCACTTCTGCCTCAGGACCTTTGCACTAGCTGTCCTGCAGCTTAAAGAAGTCTTTTTTCAGACCTTGGCATGCCTAGTTCCTTGTCCTTTAAATCTGAACCCAAATGTCATTTTTGACCACTGATTTAAAGTGCCCTCAACCTCACTTGTCATTGTTTATCTCATTACCCTTATTTATTTTCTTCGGAGCACTTAACACTATCAAAAAATGATCTGGTGTATTTATTTGTTGACTTGTTATCTGTCTGCCCCTCCCTGGAATGTAAGAGATCAGGGACCTTGCTGTATTCCTAGCACCAGAACAGTTCTTGGTATATTGCAGGCATAAGATTTACATAAATATTTGTTGAATAAATGAATAAATGAATGAATAAGTGAACATAGGAAAAGCTTTAGGAGAGAAGGATCAGAGTGCAGTGATTCATTCATTGAGACAGTGATAAACCCAAAGACTCTGCCTTCCTCTTCCCAAGGACAGGGGCACAGAGCCCAGCTGAATGGGTCTGGAGTGCTGGCCCCATACCAGACTCCTTGCCTGTTTCTTCTCTAACCCACTGTCTTAGTCCTGGCTCCCCCTTCTCTTCCTCCTCTTCCCCTCCCTCCGCCTCACTGTTATTACATTATAGTCATTAGAAGCCTGCAGATTCACACCCTCCTGTCGACTTTTCCATAAAGGAATGTTAATGGAGTTCTTCTTCAGCAGGGGTGATGCAGCAGTTTTGATGCAGTCAAAACTCTGACTTGGCCACCCACATTCACATAATTAATCACACAGGAAACCAGAAAGGAGCAGCAGGAGGGCTGGGCCTCTCTATGTGGTGGCCCTCTTCCTAGAGAGGAGTGTGATATAACACACAGCTGCTGCCCACCAAGAGCCGACAGGTCAGGCTGGAAGCAAGACAACTCAACAAGAACCACTACAGAGGAGTGGAAGTCAGGCTCCAATCTGCCGTGGGGAGGGGGTTTCCTCCACCTTCAAGAGGGTACCAAGGAAAGGAAATTAAACAGATAAAGTAGAAGCTAGAGGGAGAAATAAGGTTAAAGACAGTCTCTTCTAAAATTATAAGGAAGCTGGCTTTTATTGAGCACTCTATTGGTTATCTGTTGCCATGAGACAAATTACCATACACTTAATAGCTTAAAACAACACACATTCATTGTCTCTCAGTTTCTGTGGGTCAGGAATCTGGTAATAGCTTGGTTTAGCTGTGAGACCTCACAAGGCTACAGTCAAGATGTCAACCAGGCCTGTGTTCTCATCTGAAGGCTCAATTGGGGAAGGACCTACTTCCCAGCTTATGTGATTGCTGAAACACTCAGTTCCTTGTGGTTGTAGGACTGGGAGCTTTAATATTTTGCTGGCTGTTGGTCTGAGGCCACCCTCAGCTCCTAGAGATTTACCACAGTTCCTTGCCATGTGAGTTTCCCCAGCTTGGCCTCTTCATCATGCTAGCGAAGTCTCTAGAGCAAATCAAGTAGCAAGATGGAGTTTTATACATCATTACATAATCACAGAGGTCACAGCTCATCTCTTTTTTCTCCATTCAGTTGGTTAAGAGCAAGTCACAGGTCCTGCCCATATTTAAGAAAAGATCATACGTGGGTATGGACACCGGCAGGGGGGATTATGAGACAGCCACCCTAGAGGATGCCCACTACAGTACATATTAGGTGTCAAGGACTATGCCAAATGCTTTTGCATGTATTATATCATTTATTTACTAAAACAACCTGTAAGGTGAGCATCATCCCCATTGCACAGGGGACAACACAGAGAAAAGAACTTGACCAAGGTCCTGCAAACATTAAGATCAGAACCATCTGTATCATAGCACCAAGCCAACCTGTGCAAGCTTAGAGGGCTAAAGGATTTGCATCTTTAGAGTGAGGAGCAAGGGCCTGAGGGAGGCAGGGTAAGGGAGTAATAAGTGTGTTCTAGCTCCCTGTAAGACTTGAGATCAGGAGGAAGGGATGGGTGTGGATTACATGTTGAGAAAGAAGAACACTGAGAATGCTTATGTTTGATGATCTCTGTTTTCTCAATGAAACAGAAAATGAGGGCATCTCCTGAGAGAGTGGGGGTTGGGATGGAGGGGAAACAGAGCCAAGTTGGAACAACAGCTGTAGGGAATGGGGAATGGGAAACAGAAATCTTGCCAGCAGCAGTACAAGTTTGCCAAGTAGGATAAAGCTGCTTCATCCCTGAAGACTTCAAAGGTCTCCTTGGTAGGGGATGCCCACTCCTGCCCCTCTACACTCTGAGTTGCCTTCGTTTTCATCATGCCTTGTAGTGCTGTAGTTTATGCTCACATCCTTCTCACCAGAAGGAAAGTTCTTTCAGGGCAGGAATCTGACAGTAGTCTATGCAATAGACTATGTAGTACCACATAGTAGACTATACAATAACCACTACAGGATCTGGCATATGTGAGTCTTCCATAAATGGCCTGACTCCAGACCTTGAACTTCTAAATCACTCCAGTGTATTACCTTCTATTCCCTAAAGGCTCTCTAGTTCTGTAAGATTTTTCAAAGTATGTATTTTTACTTTTGTGTTGAGAGTAAAAGTTCAAAAAGTGGTAGAGGACAAAGTCTAAGTCCATCCTGGAACAGGAGTGGAGGTGGAATTAAGGAAGTCTGTTGCATGCATAACATGGTGACAAAAAAGCAATTGTGTCTTTTGGTCCAGTCTTTTTGATGTCGAGAAGTCAATAGCCATTTCACAATATTTCATACCAACTTTATTAATTGAGAGGAAGCACTGCTCATGATATGTTGCCTGAAAAATACAGCACAGACACAGAACAGTCCTATTTGTGCCAAATGACCACTTTAGTCTCATTTTAAATGGCAGAATCCTAACTCAAAATATCTTAGACAAGAAAAAAAAAAGAAAGAAAGAAAGAGGAATGGAAAAAGAAAAAAAAAATTTGGGCTCATCTTCAATGAAAAGTCCAAGTTACACTCTGTTGCCAAGGGACTAACATTTTGGCCCAAGAAAAAGGCAGATGGCTTACAGTAGCCTCAGGACAGGGCTCTCCCCTAGGACTCCCAGCACAAGTCCTGTGGTCCACTCTGATTGGACACCCTGGGTCACATGCCTATAACTGAACCAATCAGCATAACCAGGGGACTTCAGAGGAGGGTGCTGTGAACAAGAGGAGAAGGATTGGATGCCGGGTGGTCATAAAGGCAGTAAATGTCCACTCCATATATGCTGTGCCTCTAACCACAGACAACTGATTGGGTGGGTGCCCACCAAAATCATGACAGTGTTTTCTCTAGTTTAGAGGACTTGGACAGAGTCAGATGCCCACGTTTGTAAAATCAGCCCTGTGTTTTCATCCCCACCAGAGCAGGAACCAACCCTGGGGTCTCCTCCTGGCCCGCTGATGATACCTAAGGCTCAGCTGGAGCAGTAGTTCTGGAATTACTGGAGGAACCAGGTACTCCAAACCCACCTCAACTCCAGTTTCCCAACCTCTGCTGGGGCCTCAATTAGGAGTCTGACCTGAACTCCAGGCCTTCTGGCCCTGCTGGTAAGGATGATGGCAGGTCTGGCATCCATGCACCCGACCCAGAGGAGGGTCAGTCCTCTGCCCTCCATAACCACTTGCAACCAGGATGCCCTACCTCTGTGACTTCCACTATAGACCTGGAAACTCCCATCCCGCCTGCCCAAGCCGAGCTTTGTAGCTACTGACCTCACACACTGCCTTAGACCCCTTTGCCCTTCTCTCAAAGCCAGCCCTCCCCAGGATCAGCTTCCAAGTCCCAATCTCAACTGCCACCCCACTCACTTCCTCAAGGCAGCAGCAACAGTGGCCGCACTAATGTCACACAGGAGACCAGCGATGGACAATACAGTTGAATGGCATTTATTTCTAATTGGATCCATCAGCTTTGTCCGAGTCAGTTTTCCTTCTGCGCTGGTTCTTAGCTGACCCTTGGAGGCTCTTCCTGGCATTACGTTGTTTGCGGTAGATTTCCAATTCCTCTTGGTATTTGGCTCTCAGGAGAGCTGCTCTTTGCTCATACGGCTGCTTTTCAGCATCTGTTTTTGCAGACCACATCTTTCCTGAGGCTCTTGCCACCTGCACTACTGACCAGCTCGGATTCTCCCTCTTCAGCCGGGCAAAGTGGTCTTGGCAGAAGAGCAGGAAGGATGATGGGGGTCGTCTGGGTGCTTGGGGGTCCCGTTTTCTCCGCTTCTTCTTCTTGCCAACATAATTCATCATCTCTTCCTGATACCGGGCTTTGTCGAGCTTGGCCAGAGCTTCATATTTGGCCTTTTCGTGCTTTGAGATGGACCTCCATTTTTCCGAACACTTTCTAGAGAACTCTTTAAAGCCAAGGTAGGTATTTGGCTGCTGCTCCTTGAACTTGTTCCTGTAATTCAGCAAAAAGTGGATGTAAGAAGAAACATTTGCCTTGGGCCTTATCTGGATTTCTTTTCCCATGTTCATAAGGTCATTTTTTTTTTTTTTCTGGATTCAGTAACTTGGACAGCAGAGACTTCTGTCTCCACACTCCAGGAGCAATCTAGAAGGTGCCCTGCTTGCGGTGAATTTTTCCCTCTACAAGAGCTATGGTCACAGCTCAGCCTTTTCAGTGGTGGTGGCATTATTGCATCAGAGGAGGGGACTGTGACATCATTCACCAGCCTGTGGCATTTCTCACAGCTCCTCTTATTGGTTGGCTACTGGAGGTTCCATTTTTTTCTGCTTCACATGTGAGATGGTGGTTCATCCAGGAGTGGCTTGGAAGCAGCGACTTCCCCTGGAATATTTCTCCTTGACGTCCTGGAGGCCATGGGCTTTGCTCAACTATGGGAGGTTTCAGTCCCTCGGATGTAGTAATGAGCCATGGGGTCTTCCTTCCTCACCGTAAGATTGTCAAGACGCCGCATGATCCCTTCCAAAGTCAGGATGGATATAATGAACGTGAGGAGGTGGATGGCTCCAGGGCTGTCATGATAAAATGTGAAGCCTTTCTGTTTGCCTTGAATGGTGGCAGCTCATGCCATTCAAAGAGTTTAGTAGTAACTCTAAAAATAATGAGGTATGACAGCTGTGACTCGGTTCCTGTCAGGACAAAGTTGTCTAATTTAAAACCTAAGCACTTGGGCTATATACATCTGAACTCTTCATTTCTCTGAAGAAACTGGGATGGGGTGAGCAGAGGGAGGAGAACCTTGAGGGGTTTTACTCAATACACTTGAGGCCGTGAAAATGGGGTCAAATCCTTGGGCGTCAGGAGGCCTCCCTGCTCTCATCTCTGGGGTCCTTGGCTCTCGGGCTTAGAGTACAGAGCTCTAATGGTTACACTCACACTTGTCAGCTTCTGACTTTGTGTGAAAGCCGTTGCCCATATTCCACTAGTCTTCCAATGGAAGGAAAAAGAAAAGACAATAAAAGGGTCCTCTTGTAATGGAGCACTGGGTGTGATGCCAAAACAATGAACACTGTTATGCTGTAAATAAACAAATAAAAATAAATAAATAAAATTTTTTAAAAAAAAGGGTCCTCTTGTGACCTTTGGACATTTTGAGGGCATTGTTTGTATGGGACCAGGGTTCATATAACTCAGTGGTTGACGATAGTGCCAAATTTATAGGACTACAAAATGGAGCCTCATTAGCAGAAAAGTTAGGGTAAAATAGCCTAACAGGTGGGAGTCTGAATTTGGACTGATTTGCTTGACTCAAGCTTGTGTTTCTTTCTCAGTCCTTAGAAGTGGTGCCTCAGGGGCCAGTGACTCTGGTGTGTATCTTCAGCGACTGAGCCTGACAGGGAAACTTGCCTAAGACTAGACCACATTTTCAGGGCTCCCAGTCCACTCCCAAGCCTCTGAGACTGACTGCAACTTCCATCTTCTGTAAAAGAAAGATGAAAACTAATGATAGTCCCCAGTCCTGAATTTGAGCCCCAGCTCTGCCACGAGGCAACAGGGCTACTGATGCTAGCTCCTTCCTTCCTATGAGCCTCTGATTTCATATCTGTAAAATGGGTGCTTTGGACCGGCCAGAAAGGACCCTCCAGAGGGCATGCTGTAGTTTTTTGGCTGCATTTAGAGGCCTATAAGATCTCAGATGCCAGCAGAGGAAGCCTGGGCTAGTGATGGGGCCAAGAGGTCTGGCCAGGGGGAACAAATTACTCTGAGAACATTTCTCAGCATGGTAAGTTGTTATTCACTCTGATTCTTTCTCCCAAGGCCAGGAGTTGGCTCACCTATTTGTTGGATTTGAGCTAGGCTGCCAAGGTCAATAGGACATAGCTCCTTTCCAAGATGGAAGGACGGGTTGTGAGAAAGAATTTGGCCGATGTCTATGGACATGAATCCGACTATGCTCAGTCTCAAAGAAAACCCCAACAGCTCATTTGTGTCTCCGTTCATGATCTTCTACCCTTCTCATGAAGGATCATGAGATCCTTTTGATCATGGATCAAAAGATCCAAAAGGACTAACCCTATGATAATCATCTGGAGCCTAGCAGGTCTAGGAAGACAAGGTGGTAGAAGGTAAAAGCTACGGCTACCCTGTGATGCTTGGGCCACACTCTCACCTTGGAGGGATGAAGTGGGGGAAATGTCTGGAGAACCTTAGGGAGGGAAGGTCAGTATGGCTAGCTTTCTAAGTCAATGCTATGTGCTCTGTTAGCTGAGGCTTTCCAACCTTCTTCACTCTCTTCTGTTCCCTGGGAGGCTGACCCAGATGGACCATATCAATGGGTCTCATGCCCTGTGGCTTCCATTTCAGTTTGGTCACTGTGGACCCCAACAGTAGATCAGGGAGAGAAAAGTGATTCCAGGACATTCATTCATTCTGGCTTCCCCCTCAAGACGTCACCTAGAGCTGGCTCTCAGACCCTGGACTGAAGGTTTTGGCTCCTATCAAGTTTTCCTTTCTAAATGACTGGCTCCTTCCAGGTTTAGGAATTGCTCCCTTTCCTTGTCTCCTTTTGCCAGTGGTGGTAAGAGCTCTGTTTTACTCTGCTGTCCCTTGTGGCTTTCCTACACCTTGCCCTTCCCTTTGTAAATAGCCTCTTTATTAAACACTCCTCAAATTATGCTCATTTGAGTGGCCATCTGGTTCCTGCTGGGACTATGACCAATGTGCCATGTTTCTGGCTTTCCACCATGAGCAGCAATGGAGGTGGATAAATAAAGCAAATATGGTCCAGGGTCAAAGGCTGTTGAGCTTCTTGAGGCCCAAGGACCCAGCGGTCTCACAGCCTAGAATGTTCTGCAGGGGTAAGTGTGCCTGCCAGGGTAGTAACAGAACAGGGCCACATGGCCTCCATAGAGGCATTTAATATCCCTTATATTATAAGATGACCTCTAGGCAGGGGAATTGGTCTGGAAAGCCAGATAAGAAAGATTTTCAGCTTTGTGGGCCCTGTGGTTTTTATTGGACCTACTCAACTCTACCATTGTTGCTCCAAAGTAGCCACAGACAATACATACACCGATAAGCCTGGCTGTGCCCCCCATTACTTCACAAAAACAGGCAGGTGCCTGGACATCGTAAACTGCTACCTCCTAATCTAGAGCGGTGAGTTCAGTGTTTTTGAATTTGTTCATTGCAGCTTACAATAAGATTTATGTTTTACATCACAACCCATTTGTGCATGTCTGTTCTTCATAATATTGATATAATGCGTCGTGTGTGCCTGTCTCTGTTCCAAGCACTTTACCTATATCAAATCATTTAATTTTTATAACAACTGTGTGTGTTAGGGATGCTATTTTTTTTTAAGATTTATTTATTTATTTTAGAGAGAGAGCCAGCATGAGACAGGGAGGGGCAGAGGGAGAGAGAGTCTCAAGCAGACTCTGCTGAGCATAGAGCCTGATGTTGGGCTTGATCTCACGTCCCTAAAATCACTCCCTAAGCTGAAACCAAAAGTTGAATACTTAACCAACTGCACCACCAGGTGCCCCTGGGCAGGGGGATTGGGTGGGGGTGGGGGGTGGTGGCAGGGCTGCTATTTTTATCCCTATTTTAAAAATAAAGTTCTCTAAACACAGAATTTACAAAAACAACATTGTAACAAATTATACTTACTATGTGTGTGAAGTACTATTTTCTATTCTATTCTGTTATGGTCTATTTTGTTATTCAAAGTGCCTACAGACCTATAGACTGGTCTCATGAACCACTATGGGTTACAGTCCATGGAATGATTTGAAAAACACTACATAGGCAAGCTGAGAGGGAGCTCTCACCTTGGACACAAATCCAATCAGATCCCCTTGATTTAGCGTTGATAACATGAAGTGGAAAGAACAGGGCCTTGGGAGCCAGGCAGACATGAATTCAAATTCTAGCTTTGCTACTTATGTTCTGGGTATTGCCCGTTACTACCTTATGAGTAAAGAGCAGTGAGATGGTAACAAAGCCGTGGATAGGAACTAACTGCAGTGATGGGAACAACGGACCCAGTACCCCTTTACCAAATGGGCCAGACATAGGGACACACTTCTAATGAATAGCGTGTGGAAAAGGACAAATTGCATCTTTCCAGTGGAGAAAGCTGGCAGATACCACCCTAACCAATAATGATATTCTTCCCCCAATTGCATAACCCCAGTCTAATCCTGAGAAAATATTAGACAAACCCAAATTAAGGGGTATTCTACAAAACATTTGACTAGTACCCTTCAAATGTGTCAAGGGCCTAAGAAAGAAGGAAAGCCTGAGAAGCAGAACCAGATTAGAATCAAGTAGACTTAATGTCTCAGGGCTCTGGGAATTGATGGACTGGATGGTGGACCAAGAGAAAACACATTAGTGGAAAGACTGGGGACATCTGAATGAAGTCTTCCACTGAGCTAATGTCAACTTCTGGATACGTGTACCGTGGTTATATAAGACGCTAATGTTAGAGGAAGCTGGGTGATGGGTTGATAGGAAATTTTTGTACTGTCTTTGCAACCTGCAATGCTTTTTTTTTTTTTAAAGATTTTATTTATTTATGTCACAGACAGAGATCACAAGTAGGCAGAGAGGCAGGCTGAGAGAGGGGGGGAAGCAGTCTCCCTGCCGAGTAGAGGGCCCGATGTGGGCCTCGATCCCAGGACCCTGGGATCATGACCTGGGCCGAAGGCAGAGGCTTTAACCCACTGAGCCTCCCACGTGCCCCCACAACCTGCAACTCTATTCTTATTTCAAAATAAAGTCTTTTGGAAATCTCCCTCGCTAACAGTAATGTGTACCCACAGTTGAGATACCCTGCTCTTGATCCATCTCCTCCAGAAATCTCTGGGCAGATTTGACCCTCAACTGTAGCAACATGTGTTCTTGGCATGTCTTCCATCACAGTGTTCCCCGAATTGCAGGGTATGCTGGAACCACCTGAGGAGGTTTTAAAAATCCCAGTGATGAATCCCTGACTTCTACCTCGGAAACCAGTAATACATTATACATTAATTGTTGAATTTAAATTAAAATAATAATAATAATAACAATAACAATAATAATGATTACAAATCCCAGTGCTCAAACAACAAGAAGAAGAGCAAAGGCTTGGGCATCTGATAAATGCTTTGATGCTTCCTTCATCCCCCTCCTGCCCCTATTCTTGTGGGGTGGGAATCTGCCTACACATGCTCTCTGAGTGGAGTATCTGTGGTAGGCAGAAAATGGCTCCACAGGGACACCCACATCTGAAACCTCAAAACCCATGACTGTGTTACCTTCCATGGCAAAAGGAACTTTGCAGATGTGATTATGTTAAGGATTTGGGATGAGAAGATTACCCTGGCTTACGTGGGTGGACCTGCTGTAATCACTTGGGTCCCTGTAAGAGGAAGGCAGGAGTGTAGAAGTCTGAGATGGAGATGCAGTGACAGATGCAGAGAGTCAGAGTCAGAGATCTGAAGATGTGGTACAGCCAGCTTTCAAGGTTGAGAAAGAGACCACAAGCCAAGAAACAAGGTGACCACTAGAGGCTGGGCAAGGCCAGCAAACAGGTCCCCCCCTAGAGCTCCAGAGAGCACAACCCTGCAGACACCTTGATCTTGGCTCCGTGATACCCATTTTGGGCTCCTGCCCTTTCCCCTCACCCACCACCCAGAACTTCTAGGACAACTGTGTTCTTTCAGGCCACGAAATTTGTAAAAATTTGTTAAAGCAGCAATAGGGAAGGAATACAGTGTCTTTCTCATCCAGCTGGTGGTCTGTAATGTTTCCTGTGCTGTTCTTAACCCCTGCTTATGTTAACGAAGATTAAAAATTTATGCCACCGCTTATTGGATTAGTTGTGGGACCAAGGAGCGTGGTCTGCTCAATTTTACACCCTCGTCTTCATGCACTTGCTGACTCATTAAGTCACTAATTCACTCGTTTGCTTACCAATTAATTCACTCTTAGATTCTTTCAGTTCATTCACTCACTCATTCGCCACTCATATACATGTGTACATGCACTCAGATCTCAACAAATAGCTGTGAGTTGTGGAGCAATGTCACTGATTCTTTGGTGGCCACTTATAATCAGCATTTGAAGGATGGATGTGTCTTAGGAAAGGAGGTGGTGGTAGAGAGAGACATCTGAAATTTCCTGGAAGTCAGACTGGTGGGAAAGGCAGGGTCATAAACAGTAGGCTTAGGCTCTTTGGCACTAACCTCATGCCAAGAACTATTACTCAATCTCATGGGACCATAATATTTTAATAAGAATGATGGTAATGTTTTAAGTATATCATCTCCAGAAAAGCCTAGAGAGAGAGAGATTAATTTTTCCCGCGCCACGCAGCAATGAGTGGCAGAGCCAGAACTCAGACTCAGGTTGGTTTGACTCTTAAGTCCATGTCTTTTGCCACTACTGGGAGTCTAGGAGCTCCATTGGCTAGGACCAAGGAGAGGAGGAAGCCAGCAGGGAACAAGGCCAAGTATTGCAGTAGGAGGGCAGGTGGAAGAAGAAGAAGAAGAAGGTGTCTAAATCTCAACATTTGAGAGATTCAGGGGACACTTTTCTCATTTGTTTGATGGATCTCTCATTCCAGATGGATCTGGTCAGTTTATCCCAGGTCATGGAATGTCCTGAGTCTAGCAGGTATACTGACGTGGATAGCCCATAGAACCACACCAGCATGTGCAGGTACAAAAAGAACCTGGGTTTACTGTTTAGAACACAGGCTGGTCAAAGCTGAAGTGAAGTGTCCACACCTAGTCCAGTGCCTTAGGGGACAATGGACAGGAAATGGAACAGATGATCAAGCACAAGCATGGGATGAGCATGGCAAAGTCCAGGCATGCCCGCTTACCTCTAGGAGGACACAGCAAAGGAAGAGAGGATGATGTCTAGAATAAGACCAATTTTGGCGAGAGAACGCCCACAGCAAAGTATGACTGGATATCCCTCACAGGCCTTGACAAAAATACTCTATTATGCCACAGAGTAGGAAGAGTGGTACCTGATCTCTGTCTCTGTCCAGCTCCCTGCCTCCTTCAACCAACATGAACATCTTTCATTTGGTCTGCCTAGCACTGGCCCCTCCCTCCTTCTAAGCACATCCCTTCTTTTGGAGAACTGTCCTCAAAATAGTTCCAGCCGGGGCCTATGCCCTCGGTGCCAGGCATGGGCACACCCCCCAGCGGGACTACTTGGAGGCTGCCAGTGAGCTTTTTCTAATTAAAACTAAGGGAAGGGACTTTTGTCTTGTTTCTGGAAGTGAAGGTTTGAGGATAAATCAAAGCTGCTAAGGGTGGCCATGGGTCCAGCCTTGATCATCGCCATTTGCCATGGAAAGAATGAAGCCAGCAGACAGAGCACAACAGAAACAGGGCACAGAGAGAGGGGCCTTGTGGAATTTGGGTCCCTGGGTCTAGTCATCCCTGGGGCCAGCTATGGCTTGACTATAGCAGCCAGTCATGTCTTCTCTATTCCAGGCTGATTTGATCTGGATTTCTGCCACCTGAAACCAAGAGCATTAGTCCAGATGTGATGCAGGTGAGCAATATGAGAAGACAGGAGGAGAAGACTCTCCTTTTCCCCATTTGTCCATTCTGTCCTTTTTATCTCCTTCCTCTCCCTTCTACTTGCTTTTGCTCCACTAGATCTCTGATTTGTTATTCAGAAAGTATACATACAACACTGGCACATTATTGGCCCTCAGTAATAACAGCAAACTGTCTTTGAGCACTTGCTGTGTGCTGAGAACTGTACCAAGAGCTTTTTTACATTTTTTTTATTTTTTCATTGTTCCAAGATTCATTGTTTATGCACCACACTCAGTGCTCCCAGCAATACATGCCCTCCTTAATACCCACTACCAGGCTCACCCATCCCCCCACCCACCTCCCTTCGAAAACCCTCAGTTTGTTTCTCAGAGTCCACAATCTCTCATGGTTCATTTCCCCCTTTGATTTCCCCCAATTCACTTTTCCTTTCTTTCTCCTAATGTCCTCCATGTATTCCTTATGCTCCACAAGTAAGTGAAACTATATGATAATTGACTTTCTCTGCTTGACTTATTTCACTCAGCTTAACCTCCTCCTGACCCATCCATGTGGATATAAAAATTGGGTATTCATCCTTGATGATGGAGATGTAGTATTCCATTGTATATATGGGCCATGTCTTCTTTTTTTTTTTTCCATTTTATTTATTTTTTCAGCGTAACAGTATTCATTGTTTTTGCACAACACCCAGTGCTCCATGCAAAACGTGCCCTCCCCATTACCCACCACCTGTTCCCCCAACCTCCCACCCCTGACCCTTCAAAACCCTCAGGTTGTTTTTCAGAGTCCATAGTCTCTTATGGTTCGCCTCCCCTTCCAAATTTTTTTTTTTAATAAACATATAATGTATTTTTATCCCCAGGGGTACAGGTCTGTGAATCGCCAGGTTTACACACTTCACAGCACTCACGATAGCACATACCCTCCCCAATGTCCATAGCCCCCTCCCCCTCTCCCAATCCCACCTCCCCCCAGCAACACCCAGTTTGTTTTGTGAGATTAAGAGTCATTTATGGTTTGTCTCCCTCCCAATCCCATCTTGTTTCATTTATTCTTCTCCTATCCCCCTACCCCCCCATGTTGCTTCTCCATGTCCTCATATCAGGGAGATCATATGATAGTTGTCTTTCTCCGATTGACTTATTTCACTAAGCATGATACGCTCTAGTTCCATCCACGTCGTCGCAAATGGCAAGATTTCATTTCTTTTGATGGCTGCATAGTATTCCATTGTGTATATATACCACATCTTCTTGATCCATTCATCTGTTGATGGACATCTAGGTTCTTTCCATAGTCTGGCTATTGTAGACATTGCTGCTATAAACATTCGGGTACACGTGCCCCTTCGGATCACTATGTTTGTATCTTTAGGGTAAATACCCAGTAGTGCAATTGCTGGGTCATAGGGTAGTTCTATTTTCAACATTTTGAGGAACCTCCATGCTGTTTTCCAGAGTGGTTGCACCAGCTTGCATTCCCACCAACAGTGGAGGAGGGTTCCCCTTTCTCCACATCCTCTCCAGCATCTGTCATTTCCTGACTTGTTAATTTTAGCCATTCTGACTGGTGTGAGGTGATATCTCATTGTGGTTTTGATTTGTATTTCCCTGATGCCGAGTGACGTGGAGCACTTTTTCATGTGTCTGTTGGCCATCTGGATGTCTTCTTTGCAGAAATGTCTGTTCATGTCCTCTGCCCATTTCTTGATTGGATCGTTTGTTCTTTGGGTGTTGAGTTTGCTAAGTTCCTTATAGATTTTGGATACTAGACCTTTATCTGATATGTCGTTTGCAAATATCTTCTCCCATTCTGTCAGTTGTCTTTTGGTTTTGTTAACTGTTTCCTTTGCTGTGCAAAAGCTTTTGATCTTGATGAAATCCCAATAGTTCATTTTTGCCCTTGCTTCCCTTGCCTTTGCCGTTGTTCCTAGGAAGATGTTGCTACGGCTGAGGTCGAAAAGGTTGCTGCCTGCATTCTCCTCAAGGATTTTGATGGATTCCTTTCTCACATTGAGGTCCTTCATCCATTTGGAGTCTATTTTCGTGTGTGGTGTAAGGAAGTGGTCCAATTTCATTTTTCTGCATGTGGCTGTCCAATTTTCCCAGCACCATTTATTGAAGAGACTGTCTTTTTTCCATTGGACATTCTTTCCTGCTTTGTCGAAGATTAGTTGACCATAGAGTTGAGGGTCGATTTCTGGGCTCTCTATTCTGTTCCACTGATCTATGTGTCTGTTTTTGTGCCAGTACCATGCTGTCTTGATGATGACAGCTTTGTAATAGAGCTTGAAGTCCGGAATTGTGATGCCACCCACTTTGGCTTTCTTTTTCAATATTCCTTTGGCTATTCGAGGTCTTTTCTGGTTCCATATAAATTTTAGGATTATTTGTTCCATTTCTTTGAAAAAAATGGATGGTATTTTGATAGGGATTGCATTAAATGTGTAGATTGCTTTAGGTAGCATGGACATTTTCACAATATTTATTCTTCCAATCCAGGAGCATGGAACATTTTTCCATTTCTTTGTGTCTTCCTCAATTTCTTTCATGAGTACTTTATAATTTTCTGTGTATAGATTCTTAGCCTCTTTGGTTAGGTTTATTCCTAGGTATCTTATAGTTTTGGGTACAATTGTAAATGGGATTGACTCCTTAATTTCTCTTTCTTCAGTCTTGTTGTTGGTGTACAGAAATGCAACTGATTTCTGTGCATTGATTTTATATCCTGACACTTTACTGAATTCCTGTACAAGTTCTAGCAGTTTTGGAGTGGAGTCTTTTGGGTTTTCCACATATAGTATCATATCATCTGCGAAGAGTGATAGTTTGACTTCTTCTTTACCAATTTGGATGCCTTTAATTTCTTTTTGTTGTCTGATTGCTGAGGCTAGGACTTCTAGTACTATGTTGAATAGCAGTGGTGATAATGGACATCCCTGCCGTGTTCCTGACCTTAACGGAAAAGCTTTCAATTTTTCTCCATTGAGAATGATATTTGCGGTGGGTTTTTCATAGATGGCTTTGATAATATTGAGGTATGTGCCCTCTATCCCTACACTTTGAAGAGTTTTGATCAGGAAGGGATGCTGTACTTTGTCAGATGCTTTTTCAGCATCTATTGAGAGTATCATATGGTTCTTGTTCTTTCTTTTATTAATGTGTTCTATCACATTGATTGATTTGCGGATGTTGAACCAACCCTGCAGCCCTGGAATAAATCCCACTTGATCGTGGTGAATAATCCTTTTAATGTACTGTTGAATCCTATTGGCTAGTATTTTGGCGAGAATTTTTGCGTCTGTGTTCATCAAGGATATTGGTCTGTAGTTCTCTTTTTTGGTGGGATCCTTGTCTGGTTTTGGGATCAAGGTGATGCTGGCCTCATAAAATGAGTTTGGAAGTTTTCCTTCCATTTCTATTTTTTGGAACAGTTTCAGGAGAATAGGAATGAGTTCTTCTTTAAATGTTTGGTAGAATTCCCCTGGGAAGCCGTCTGGCCCTGGGCTTTTGTTTGTTTGGAGATTTTTGATGACTGTTTCAATCTCCTTACTGGTTATGGGCCTGTTCAGGTTTTCTATTTCTTCCTGGTTCAGTTGTGGTAGTTTATATGTCTCTAGGAATGCATCCATTTCTTCCAGATTGTCCAATTTGTTGGCGTAGAGTTGCTCATAGTATGTTCTTATAGTTGTCTGTATTTCTTTGGTGTTAGTTGTGATCTCTCCTCTTTCATTCATGATTTTATTGATTTGGGTCCTTTCTCTTTTCTTTTTGATGAGTCTGGCCAGGGGTTTATCAATCTTATTGATTCTTTCAAAGATCCAGCTCCTAGTTTCATTGATTTTTTCTATTGTTTTTTTGGTTTCTATTTCATTGATTTCTGCTCTGATCTTTATGATTTCTCTTCTCCTGCTGGGTTTAGGGTTTCTTTCTTGTTCTTTCTCCAGCTCCTTTACGCGTAGGGTTAGGTTGTGTACTTGAGACCTTTCTTGTTTCTTGAGAAAGGCTTGTACCGCTATATATTTTCCTCTCAGGACTGCCTTTGCTGTGTCCCACAGATTTTGAACTGTTGTGTTTTCATTATCATTTGTTTCCATGAATTTTTTCAATTCTTCTTTAATTTCCTGGTTAACCCATTCATTCTTTAGAAGGATGCTGTTTAGTCTCCATGTATTTGGGTTCTTTCCAGCTTTCTTCTTGTGATTGAGTTCTAGCTTCAGAGCATTGTGGTCTGAAAATATGCAGGGAATAATCCTAATCTTTTGATACCAGTTGAGACCTGATTTGTGACCCAGGATGTGATCTATTCTGGAGAAGGTTCCATGTGCACTAGAGAAGAATGTGTATTCTGTTGCTTTGGGATGAAATGTTCTGAATATATCTGTGATGTCCATCTGGTCCAGTGTGTCATTTAAGGCCTTTATTTCCTTGTTGATCTTTTGCTTGGATGATCTGTCCATTTCAGTGAGGGGAGTGTTCAAGTCCCCTACTATTATTGTATTATTATTGATGTGTTTCTTTAATTTTGTTATTAATTGGTTTATATAGTTGGCTGCTCCCACGTTAGGGGCATAGATATTTAAAATTGTTAGATCTTCTTGTTGGACAGACCCTTTGAGTAGGATATAGTGTCCTTCCTCATCTCTTATTATAGTCTTTGGCTTAAAATCTAATTGATCTGATATAAGGATTGCCACCCCAGCTTTCTTCTGATGCCCATTAGCATGGTAAATTGTTTTCCACCCCCTCACTTTCAATCTGGAGGTGTCTTCGCGTCTAAAATGAGTTTCTTGTAGGCAACATACTGATGGGTTTTGTTTTTTTATCCATTCTGATACCCTGTGTCTTTTGATTGGGGCATTTAGCCCATTAACATTCAGGGTAACTATTGAGAGATATGAATTTAGTGCCATTATTGGCCTGTAAGGTGACTGTTACTGTATATTGTCTCTGTACCTTTCTGATCTACTACTTTTAGGCTCTCTCTTTGCTTAGAGGACCCCTTTCAATATTTCCTGTAGAGCTGGTTTGGTGTTTGCAAATTCTTTCAGTTTTTGTTTGTCCTGGAAGCTTTTTATCTCTCCTTCTATTTTCAATGATAGCCTAGCTGGATAGAGTATTCTTGGCTGCATGTTTTTCTCGTTGAGTGCTCTGAATATATCATGCCAGCTCTTTCTGGCCTGCCAGGTCTCTGTGGATAAGTCTGCCGCCAATCTAATATTTTTACCATTGTATGTTACAGACTTCTTTTCTCGGGCTGCTTTCAGGATTTTCTCCTTGTCACTAAGACTTGTAAATTTTACTATTAGGTGACGGGGTGTGGACCTATTCTTGTTGACTTTGAGGGGGGTTCTCTGCATCTCCTGGATTTTAATGCTTGTTCCCTTTGCCATATTAGGGAAATTCTCTCCAATGATTCTCTCCAATAGACCTTCTGCTCCCCTCTGTTTCTTCTTCTTCTGGAATCCCAATTATTCTAATGTTGTTTCGTCTTATGGTGTCACTTATCTCTCGAACTCCCCTCATGGTCCAGTAGCTGTTTGTCCCTCTTTTGCTCGGCTTCCTTATTCTCTGTCATTTGGTCTTCTATATCACTAATTCTTTCTTCTGCCTCATTGATCCTAGCAGTGAGAGCCTCCATTTTTTATTGCACCTCATTAATAGCTTTTTTGATTTCAACTTGGTTAGATTTTAGTTCTTTAATTTCTCCAGAAAGGGCTTTAATATCTCCAGAGAGGGTTTCTCTAATATCTTCCATGCCTTTTTCGAGCCCGGCTAGAATGTTCAGAATCGTCATTCTGAACTCTTGATCTGACATATTACCCATGTCTGTGTTGATTAGGTCCCTAGCCTTTGGTACTGTCTCTTGTTCTTTTGTTTGTGGTGATTTTTTCCGTCTTGTCATTTTGTCCAGATAAGAGGATATGAAGGAGCAAATAAACTACTAAAAGGGTGGCAAAGACCCTGGAAAAATGCGCTGTAACCAAATCAGAAGAGACCCCAAATTGTGGGGGGAAGAAAGGGGATAAAAACAGGTTCTGAAAAAAAAAGAAAAAAAAATTTTAAAAATAAAACAAATAAAAAAATATAAAAAAGAAAGAAAAAATATATATATTTAGATGAACTAGTCAAAAAACGTTTAAAAAAAGGGTAAAAGTTTTAAAAAATTTAGCAGAAGAAGAAAAAAGAAAAAAAATTGAAAAAAGAAAAAAAAATTGAAGTAGCCGCAAGACTAAAGAATCATGGGGAGAAAGCCATGAGTTCTGTGCTTTGCTTTCTCCTCCTCTGGAATTGCTCTGCTGTCTTAGGAATTGAATCTGCTTTCTCCTTGATAGATGAACTTCGTCCTGGCTGGATATTTTGTTGATCTTCTGGGGGAGGGGCCTGTTGTAGTGACTCTCAAGTGTCTTTGCCCGAGGCGGGATTGCACCGCCCTTACCGGCGGCCGGACTAAGTAATCGGCTCGGGTTCGCTTTTGGGAGCTTCTGTTCCCTGAATGCTTTCCGTAGAATTCCGGAGGACGGGAATGAAAATGGCGGCCTCCCAGTCTCCAGCCCGGAGGAGCCGAGAGCCTGGGGCCCCACTCCTCAGTGCGCCCCCAGAGGACAGCACCCAATCACTCCCGTATCCCCAGCCTCTAGCCGCGCTCCGAGCTCACCCAGCCCGCGACCAGTTCAAGGTAACCCCGAGCTGAGAGTTCAGTCCTCAGCTCTGTCTCTGCAGCCGGCTTCTCCGTTCTAATACCTGCAAGCTCTCCGACACTCCGACACCCCCGATCCTTCTGTGACCCTGCGGGGCCTGGGGCCACGCTGGCCCCGCGTGGGCTTCACCCCGGTTTAGCCCCTGGAGCAATGTCCCTCAGTGGAACAGACTTTTAAAAGTCCTGATTTTGTGCTCCGTTCCTCCGCCGCTTGCCGGGAGCCGGCCCCTCCCCCCGCGGTCTATCTTCCCGTCGTTTTAGATTCACTTCTCCGCCAGTCCTACCTTTCAGAAAGTGGTTGATTTTCTGTTTCTAGAGTTGCTGTTCTTCTTCTCTTCGCTCTCCCATTGGATTTGTGGGTGTTTGCAATGTTTAGATAAGCTATCGAGCTGATCTCCTGCTACCTGATGTAGTCTCAGGCTGCTACTTCTCCGCCATCTTGACCAGAAAACTCTGACTACAGTCTTTAGCTTAAAATCTAATTTATCTGATATGAAAATTGCTACCCCCGTTTCTTTTGAGCCCATTGGCATGAAATGCCATCCCTTCACTTTCAGTCTGGATGTATCTTTAAGTTCCAAATGTGTCTCTTCTAGACAGCATATGGACAGATCTTGTCATTTTATCCAGGCTGCAACCCTGTGCCATTTTATGGGAGCATTTAGGCCATTCACACTGTGCAAGTGATTATTGAAAGATAAGTTATTTATCTAATTGACTAATAAGTCAATTATTGACATCATGTTGCCTGAGAAGTCCTTGTTTCTATAGATTGTCTCTGTAAATTTCTGTTCTATGTCACTCTTCGCTTCTTTCTTCTTTTATAGAACCCCCTCCCCTTAATATTTCTTATTCTGCCGGCTTGGTGGTCACATACTCTTTTGAACCTTGCCAGTCTTAGAAGATCTTTATCTCTCCATCCATTTTGAATGTCAGCCTTGCTGGATAAATTATTCTTAGCTGCATGTTCTTCTCACTTAGTGCCCTGAATACATCTTTCCAGCCCTTTTTGGCTTGTCAGATTTCTGTGGACAGGTCTGACGTTATTTTGATGGGCCTTCCTCTGTATGTAAGGAATCTCTTCCCCCAGCTGCCCTTAGGACCTCTTGTCTAAGATTATGATTTGTGAATTTCACAATTAAGCATCTGGAAGTCTTTCTAGATTTGTTGATCTTGGGGGTATCCTTTCTGCCTCTAAGACACAAACATTTGTTTCGTTCTCCAGACTGGGGAAATTTTCATCCAGAATTTGTTCAACTATATCTTCTAGTCTTCTCTCTTTCTCCACCCTCTCAAGGATCCCAATAATTCTGATGTTGGAACATTCCATGGCATCATTTATTTTCCTAATTCTGTTTTCATGGCTTCTAAGCTATTTGTTCCAGGCCTCCTCTTGATCCTTCTTTTCTATCAGTTTGTCTTCTAGATCACTAATTTGATCTTCTGCCTTGATTACTCTAGCTGTTAGAGTATTTAGATTACATTGGATCTCACTGATAGCATTTTTTAGTACTGCCAGATCAGCCCTCACTTCCGCTCTTAGAGTATCTATGTTGCCACTAATGGTCTTCTCCAACCTAGCCATTGCTTGGATAATTGTTTCCCTGAATTCCCTTTCTGACATACTGTTTACGTCCGTATCCAATAGTTCTGTGACAGAGGGCACAGTCTCTGAATTTTTCCTCTGTTGGGTGGTCCTCCTCCTAGTCATTTTGGTGAGAGGTGGTTAAGGGGATGTATAGCTGAATATATCAACTACAATCCAGGCAAGGTGTGTCCTGGAAAGTTTTTGGAGCAACCACCAAAAAGAAAAAAAAAGAGAAAACCTAGCCAAAATGAATGCCAAGAATAAGATTTATAAGGTCTATAAACAAAAATGAACAACAAAAAAAGACTGATAATAGTAAAAGACAAGGAAAAAAAAAACCCAGCCAAAATGAACCCCAAGAATAAGATTTATATAGTACAAAAATAAAAACAAATACACAAATACTAACAGAAGAATAAGATGGGAAGGTGTTTATAATTCCTGGATATGGGTGAGGAAGGTTATTTCGGTTCTCCTGGGTGAATGTTGTTATCTCTGTTAAAGGACTCAAATTTCCAGAGATACGGGGAAATTAAAACTGGCTTATATATAGGGATAGTATTGAATAGGGAAAAAGGTTTACCTTGAAGCTTATATCTATATGTATAAAAAAAGAAAAAGAAAAAAAAAACAGGTATATGAAAAAAGTTCAAGTTAAAAAGCTGTTATGCAATATGTTGTATTAAACCTCTAGTTGTAATGGTAAGGAGGTTAAAAAAATTAAAAGAACAAGAATCATGAGAACAAATTTAAAAAAAAAAAAAAGTTGTCTATGAAATATAGGTTTGGGGGCAATACCGGGAGCTTAATATATTGTTTTCACCCAATGTTGGGGTTTTACAGTTTTATGGGGACCCTGTGATTAATATCCTCTGGTTCTTTGGGCTTGTCTTCTGGGGGAGGGGCTTGCCATGTTTTGTTTTGTTTTGTTTTGTTTTTTTCAGTCAGTCCTGCTTGGGCTGAGTTGCCCTGTCCACTATCAAGGAGCTTGGCTCTGTGGAAACCAGCTTTTCAGGCTTTTGTTCTCTGGAGGTTTTTGTTCTTTGGGGGCTTTTTGCAGGGCTTCTCAGAGGTTTAATGGAAAGCAAACCATCTGCCCCAGACCTCTGCCTCAGAGAGAAGCCTCAGTCTGCTCCCCTCTGGGTGGTCCAGAACACACTGACGCCCCCTCTGCAAAATCCACTGAACAGTGCAGCCTTCCACAGGCAGTGCGTACTTCCATGCCACTAAAGCCATGAATGATATTGGTCCAGGTGAGCCCGATCCCAGGTGACTGCCATTCCTGGGACTGCCGTCTGGGGTTCATGCCCTTGCTCGGTGCACTGAAACCCAGCGGCGGCACAGGTTGCATGCAGAAGTCAGCGGGCCCAGAGACTGTGGGCCAGTGCCCAAAAAGACTCTCGTGCACGGGCGGGAGTGGGCCCAGTCCAAGCAGTGGTGCAAGCAGCGGAAACCCATGAGCTCGTGGACAACGGACTGGAGCCCCTGCTGGACTCTCTCTGGCATGGGCAGTTGCCAGCGGTGACCGTCCTGGGACTGTGGGCTTAGGCCCGTGCCTGTGACCACCCAATTCCACCAGTTGCCTCTTAAGATCTTTTACTCTCTTTCAGTGCTTCTAATCAGACTCCAAGTTAATGCTGGTCCCCAATCACAGGGCACTTTCATATTGAGGTATTACTTTCCAATGAGTCGCTTCTGGTGGCTCCTTCCCCCTTCAGTTTATCCTCTGATATCAGTCCAAGAGTTCCCACTCTGCTTTACCTGTCCACTGGTGTCTTCTGCTCCCGTAGTGATCCAAAAGTGTATAATCTTACATCTCAGGCCTTTATGGGTATTCAGAGTGTTCTGGTACATATTTAGCTCACTTTAGGGGACTGGTTGAAACAGGGTCTCCTACTTCGCCATTTTTGCCCCTCCATATCAAGAGCTTTTATACCCATTATCCCACTTAGACCTCCTGTCAGCTCTATGAGGTGGGTGCTATTGTTACCCTTAGTAAATAGCAGGGGAAGCTGAGGCCCAAAGCAGGTCAGCCACTTGCCCATAGTTACACAGCTGATAGTTAGACAAGAGATGAGACTTGAACCCAAGCAGGAAACTTCTAGGGCCCATGTTCCTAATCTCCACCCCAAACTGCTTTTTTTTTTTTTAAGATTTTATTTATTTGACAGACAGAGATCACAAGTAGGCAGAGAGGCAGGCAGACAGAGAGAGAGGGGTAAGCAGGCTCTCTACCAAGCAGAGAGCGTGATGTGGGGCTCAATCCCAGGAACCCAGGACCATGACCTGAGCCAAAGGCTGAGGCTTAACCCACTTAGCCACCCAGGTGCCCCCAAACTGCTTTCTATTCAGTAAGTGTTAGCCCTTGGCCCACGACTCTCCCTTGCTTTCTGGAGACATGCTGTGATCGAGAATATGTGGCTGCTATGTCTTGAAGGCTTAGCAGGAGTTTACAAGCATCACCATAGCACCCCGAATTGCCACAAAGCACTGTGATACACATACTGGAAAAGAGAGACTCAGAGAGGTGAAGCCGTCTCCCAGGGTCACACAGCCAGTGGATGTGGAGGCAGGATCCAAGTCCAGCTCCATCTGACTAGGACACATTTCTCACTGGCCTGCACATCACCAAGATGCTTTAGCCCATCCATTCTCCAGCCGACTAGAGGCTCATGCCCTCAGCCAGGGCTTCAGAGCTGCCTGTCTCTCAGGCAGGGCTGGCTAGCTGCCTCCTCCTGGAAGGGGAGGGGGACATTAATGATGCTCAAGCTAAGAGTGGCAGTCGAGTGGCAGGCAGAGGCTGGCGTGGGAGGCTCCTCAGTAAGCCATCTGCAAACATTTCCTCAGGATGAAAAGTATTATCCAAATATAATCCCCAGAGGCCTCTGCAAGGCATACATTGCCACCCTTCTTGGGAGGGGGACAGGCCCCTTCTCTGACTCATGTCTGCTAGTGACAGGTGGAAGATGGGCAAGACTGAGAGAGCAGGAACTGGTGGAGGCCAGGCTAGAGCCACTGAGGGAGAAGGGAAGGTGGCTGCCACATGGACTGGCTACGTTGGGTAACACAGAGTGCCCTGTCTCTTCCCCATGTACTGTCCTATCACCAGACTGGATGCAGGCATCCTTACTTCTCCAGGGAAACCTAGGCCAGGCTACTCCGGGGTCTACTTAAACCCTGTATGCTCTGAAAGATAAGGTTCAAGGCTCTGATAAGATCCCATCCCTTCTCCTCTCAGACCTAACTAAACAAGGGTGGGGGAGAATAGTTCACATTTGTGAAGCACCAGGCACAATCCTGGACACCTTATATACATAAGCACAGGTGTTCATAGGACTCCCATTGCACAGATGAGGAAACAGGTTCAGAGAATTTTTGGCACATCCCCATACTTACACAACTAGTAAATAGTGGAGCCCAGACTCAAATGCAAGGCTGTGTTGGTTCCAGAGGCCTGGCCCTTAACCTTTGACCTCCTTAAACCTATTGCTTCTCTGTAGGGGAACAAGCCAGGTGATAACCCAGACAGGGGACATCTCCACCTAGGCAGAGTCCTGAGCCGGGAAGGCGAGAGGGTCCAGGTTGAGTGTGTGTGCGCCTCAGCCACCACTTTCCTAAGGCACCCACTTCCTTGGCCAGGCCTGATGGGGCAGGCTTTAACATTTCAGTCCATGGGGCCATCAGCTCTCCAGGCAAGCTCTCCGGCCTAACCTGATGCAATGCAGACCCAGGCTGGGGGCAGAGAATGGCTAGCTAAGGATTCAGCAGCAGAGCAGGGCAGAGGGGACGCTTAGATTCTGTCCCAAGCAGACGACAGCGGGCCGTGGAGGACAATGTACGAGGCACCCCACATCCCGTGAGAGTGATGGGGTGGAGGTACAGGGTTCACCGTTTCCGGAATCTCCCTCCCACGGGTGAGGCCCATTCCCAACGGCCCAGTGGCTCCACTGGTGTCACGTGGCCACCCTGAGCCAATCAGGCGCGCCCTGTGGGTCACATGGGGTCGGTGGGGCGCATGCTCTCCAGATGCCTGTAGCTCACGGAGGGGAGTGAGACTGACCCAAAATGAGGGAGGCGCGGGAGCCCTGGAAGGTAGCTGAGGGCACGCCAGGAACCCCCTCACCCGGAGCTCAGCACTTCAGGCCCCACTCCTGTTCGCAGACCCAGTGCCAGTCTGCTTTGGGCAGCATCGTGAGCACGGCCTCTGCGCAGTCAGGAGACGCCTCAGCCAGCAGCCTTTCTGGGTGAGCAGCCCTGCAGGGAATGCAAAAAAATGAGCACCCCAAGCCACTCCCAGCCCTTCTCAAGGTGCCACCGCCAATGTGCGAGCCCCAGGACCCCCAGCGGTGATGACACCCACATCCCAGGGGCAGACATTGTGAGGAGCCCTGCCCTCCCTTTTCCTGGTTCAGATACTCGCCCTCCAGGGAGCAGTACATCTGGAGGAAAAGCGTTTACTTGATGTAGCTTGTGTGGGTTTCCTGGGGCTAACAATCAGATGAGCAGGGAAGAACCCTGGTAATTTGTTGAGTTTATTGAGTTCCTTCTGGGAAAGGAGGAACATTTGCCCACATTGATTACAAGACCTCACGGTTAGTGCACTGGGGATGTGTCAGGATGAGAAGAGTCCCCCAAAAAGGTACCAGCAGCTAGCAAGTGAGTAGGGGACAGGGCAAGGGCTGAGGGACCAAGGGGGTATGGTGGTGCATCTTCATAGGAAACCAGGATGAAACCCATTATGGCCTTGGAGGCGCTCGCAGGTGTCTACAGGCTCACCAGCTGGTCTGTTTCCCCCTCATATTCCCTCTGCTTTGACTGGCAGGATCTCATTCATTCATTGACTCATTCAAGCGTTCCTTCTTCTAGTAAGCAAAGTTTATGGAGGCGTGTTAGGTTTCCATGGAAGGTACTGATGAAAGAATTAAAGAAGAAAGAATCAGCCCTGTCTTCAGGAGTGCATAGTTTGGAGGATGAGGCAGACCCCTGGATGATTCTTGGTGAGACAAGCCCCAGGGTAGAGGAAGTGCAAGGAGTCCCAAGGTACACAGGAGAAGCCAGCCAGACTCTCTGGAGCCAGCGGAATCTCCTGCTCAAGATGCCTGCTCAAGGATGAGCAGGAAGCATCAAGAAAAGGGTGGGGGTAAATGAAAGTGGACAGGGAGGATTTGGCAAGGAGCTGACTTATTAGTCTTGGGAAACATTCAGAACAGATCTGGACTGACCATCTGTTGGGAAAGCTGTAGATGAGATCTATACATAGCTGGCCCTTAGGCCTGGAAGTTCTGTGAAGTCCTCATCAATTAGGATTTTAATATTAACTGAATCCCACTCTCCTAGTAGCAAAGGGGATGTGATTAGAAAAGATGCCCACAGCTGAAAGCAGGAGACTGCCATTCATTCATTCATTGATTCATTCATTCACAAGACATGCATAACGGAAGTGCTCTTAGCCATCTCCACCAGAGCAGCTCCCTGGGGTAGCTGGAACTCCCATGGCCTTGTTAGAACTTCCTGACCAATGCCCTGTGGCACTCTAAGCACCAGCTGCCTGCAGGCCATCTCCCACACCCACACTCAAAGCCCATGCCCTCCATGCTCCCACCAGCTGAGTCTTGCACTTTCTGAGAATCAGATGGGTCTGTTGCCAACTCTCTTGGTGCCAGTCATACTTGTTATTGTAATTATGTGATTTAAATTAAACATCACATAAACTGATGAAATATGAGTGTGAAAGGAAATAGAGTTGCATCTATGGAAACTAAATTGAGTGCTTTGGAAAGACTCCATGGAGAGAATCTCTAAAAAAGAATGGCTTCCTAAATATTAGGTGTGAGTGACTGAGACAACTGCTCAGTTCCATCGGGGCAGGGACCAGGACTGTCTTGCTCACCGCTCCATCCCCAGCATCCCCACACAGTGCCTGGCACATGGCAGGTGCACGATAGATATTTATTGACTGGATAAACTGTAGCTGAATCGGATATGCCAAACAATGCATTATAGATGGAGTTTATATAAGAGAGAGAGTGTGAAGAACAAAACTGTGGTCAAAGGAAAGACCTTGGTACTGCATTAAATGGATTGATGCATAAATGTACCTTGAAGTATTTGTACACTATCAGGAAATGTTTTAGCTGTGTATGTATTCTTTTATTATTCCTTACTTGGGAATTACTTTTTACCAACAAGCTATGTCATCTGCAAGGCTTAGGGTAGGTGTCAAGAAACTGTTTCTGTAAAGGGCAAGATAAATATTTGGTGTTTTGCAGGTTATAGTTTCTGTCCCAACTACTCAATTCTGCCATTGTAGCTCGAAAGGAGGCAATATGTAAATGAATGATCACGGTTGTGATCCAATAAAACTTTATTTATAAAAACAGACAGCAAGATCAGAAGCTTCTGCACAGCAAAGGAAACACTCAACAAAACAAAAAGGCAACCCACAGAATGGGAGAAGATATTTGCAAATGACAGTACAGACAAAAGGTTGATATCCAGGATCTATAAAGAACTCCTCAAACTCAACACACACAAAACAGATAATCATATCAAAAAATGGGCAGAAGATATGAACATACACTTTTCCAATGAAGACATACAAATGGCTATCAGACACATGAAAAAATGTTCATCATCACTAGCCATCAGGGAGATTCAAATTAAAACCACATTGAGATAACACCTTACACCAGTTAGAATGGTCAAAATTAGCAAGACAGGAAACAACGTGTGTTGGAGAGGACGTGGAGAAAGGGGAACCCTCTTACACTGTTGGTGGGAATGCAAGTTGGTGCAGCCACTTTGGAGAACAGTGTGGAGATTCCTCAAGAAATTAAAAATAGAGCTTCCCTATGACCCTGCAATTGCACTACTGGGTATTTACCCCAAAGATACAGATTTAGTGAGAAGAAGGGCCATCTGTACCCCAATGTTTATAGCAGCAATGGCCATGGTCGCCAAACTGTGGAAAGAACCAAGATGCCCTTCAACGGATGAATGGATAAGGAAGATGTGGTCCATATACACAATGGAGTATTATGCCTCCATCAGAAAGGATGAATACCCAACTTTTGTAGCAACATGGACGGGACTGGAAGAGATTATGCTGAGTGAAATAAGTCAAGCAGAGAGAGTCAGGTATCATATAGTTTCACTTATTTGTGGAGCATAACAAATAACATGGAGGACATTGGGAGATGGAGAGGAGAAGGAAGTTGAGGGAAACTGGAAGGGGAGGTGAACCATGAGAGACTGTGGACTCTGAAAAAGAACCTGAGGGTTTTGAAGGGGCGGGGGTGGGAGGTTGGGGGAACCAGGTGGTGGGTAATAGGGAGGGCACATATTTCATGGAGCACTGGGTGTCGTGCAAAAACAATAAATACTGTTACGCTGAAAAAAAAATAAAATTTAGAAAAAAAAAAAAGACAGCAAACTACATTTTGCCAGCCCCTGTTCTAAGGAATTGACTTTTTCCACATGCCAGGCACAGTGCTGTGTTTCTGGACATAGCGAGATAAAGAAAATCCTGTCCCTGCTCTTACAGAGCTTGGCTTCTAGTCGAGGAGATGGTTATGATTTGGTGTGTCCAATACGATGACAGGGGCATGAGCATGGTGCAGAGGGGCCACAGTGAAGGCAAATGTTTCTCCTATGGGGCAGGGAAAGAGAGAGGAGGAGAAAAGAAGACATTTTGGTTAGGTTTATAGGAGCAGTGATATTTCCCAGGAAGTCAGATAGGACAACAGGAAAGGACATTCCAGGTAGAGGGAGTAGCATATGCAGAAGCATGGAGACATGAAAGAAGCTGGGGCTCAAAGTGGGTGTCACTGGAGATGGAAGACATGAAAAAGTCTAGACTTTGTAATACTGGAGCCAGCGGGCCTTTGCTGCTGGGTTTCTAGCAAGGCAGGAACTCAGAGAAATCTCCCCCCAGAACACAGAGAGGGATTGAGGGCAGAGGGCAAGTCAGAAGGCTGTCTTAGTAGTCCAGGTGAGGATCATGAGGTCACGAGGCAGAGAAGATGTGGCTGCAGTTGGTCACGGAGAGCAAGAATGGGAGGAGTTAAGGATGATGCCTGGTTTGGGTGACTAGGAAGATGGTGTGGCTTATGGGAAGAAAGCACACTGAAGAGCAAGAATGATTGGCAGAAGCTTGGGTTTGTCCAGACAAGACCCAAAACCTCCAGGTGGGTAGCTGGGATTTGAATTTTCATACTGTGGCTCAGCTGCTCAGAGCTGCCTGAATGACTAACTGGGTTGGGTAGGCACTGCTGAGAACCAGATATCGGGATGCCTTTCCAAAGACAGGGCTTAAGGTTCAGGGACTCCAACAGTCCATATCCAAAAGAGAACTGCATTCATCCCGAGCTTTTGCCCAGTTCCAGGACAATAGATGATATCATGGATTTGTCCTGGAAAAAGCATTTATCTCGACTTAGCAAGAATCCTAGGCATTTGGCTAAAGGAAAACTGATACAGAAATCACTGGTGATGAGAATGGGTATCAGAGCTGAGTCAATAAATGTTTGCTTTATTGACAAGAGGTGGCTGGGGCAGTGGCAGCAGGAGTCAGGTCTCCAGCAAGGGCCTTGGTGTCCTTTACCCACCGCCACTAAGTCATTTCCAGAAGGGTTTTTCCTGGTTGCATCATGGTGCCTTCTCCATCCCCCAAAGAGGAGAGCAGATGGCAGGTGGGGAGGAAAGTGGGTGTGGGAGTGGGGATAAAGTGGGACACACCTCCTATATTTTGTATTCTCTCCAGCCAGCTTTGGAGTTGGAAGGATGGTTTCTGCTTGCCCCTGGGATGCAGAGATTCTCTAACCCTGTGTCAGATTCAGGCTGTGCACATAGCTTAGCTGAGAATAAAGCCCACAGGAGAGCCCAGAAGCCAGATACTATTGACCGAGGAGTTGAGGTTGTGCAGATGAATATGGTAGAGTTCAGGCTTTGCAAGGACTGCCCATATCCAGGGAACCAGTGGGAGTGGCACCCACTGGCAAGTGCCGTGCCTCGTATCCAATATGTGCTCAGTGAGTAAATGATTGAGTGAATGTTCTGCTGAGCATGTCAGTTTTCAGGAATACTGAAATTTAAACCAGAAGCTCCTAATACTCCTCCCCCACTGCATACAACTAGAAAGCGATTCCTTGCAGACTCAGTTATCATCTTCGCGCTCCCAGCATCCTGACTGTAGGAGAAGCTTCTTAAGAAGCAATGCTTTCCGTGAAGTCTGCTCTGAGCTCTGTTATTACCAAGACAAGAACGTAGAGATTGCTGTAGGGGAATTCAAAACCACTTTTCCCATAATCAACTACAAGCATTAAAGGGAGTGGTTGTGGGTTTTGTTGTTGTTGTTGTTGTTTTATTCTCCCCAAGCCAGATTCCATTAATGAAGCCCCATTTAACGGAAGTCAATTTACCAAAAAGAAAAAAAAATTGAGTGTAATTGCTTAAATACATTTTATGCTATACTGCAATGGCAGTTTCCTGGGTGAACTTGGAGTTCCCCAGGCCCCCCAGAGTGAAGTTAATGTGGACAGAAAGGTTTGAAGGGGAGAATCTCTCTTTGAGTTTCTCGCCTTTAATTATGATTCTAAGAGGGAGCAAAATTAAAGAGGATCCTGGGGGAGATGTGGGAGGGGAGGAAAAGAAACAGAATGGAATTCAGCCTGAACTGTTCCACTGCCTTCCTTCATGCTTGTGTGTACGTGGCAGTGCAATGCAGAGGCTGAGTACATAGGCTTTGAGTGGGGTGGTTTGAGTTTGACTCCCACCTCTGCCCATTTAATAGCTGTGTGACCTTGAACAAGTTTCTTCACCTCTCTGTGCAGCCAGTTCGTACAATGGGAAAGGGCAGAAAGCAGCAAGTGCAAAGGCAGAGAAGCACAAAAAAGCAGTGTGTGCACAAGTACAAGTAAGGTCTTCTGTTTGGTTGGAGATGGTTTTTTTGTGTGTCTGTGTGTGTATGTGTGTGCGCGTGTGCTCAGGGAAGGTAGGCAGGCAGGAGTCAGACCAGAAAGACTTCACCAAGAAGGTAACATTTGATCAAAGCCTTAGATGAAGTGAGGAGGTGAGCCACATGGATGTCTGGGAGAAGAGCCAGCTAGCAGGCAGAGGGAATGTCAAGTGCAAAGGCCCTGAGGCCAGAGGAGGTCTGGCCAGGTTTTTTTGTTTTGTTTCATTTTTGTTTTTCTTTATTTTTTTCTTTATGTTATGTTAGTCTGGCCAGTTTTGAACAGCAAGGAGACCTGTGTGGCTAGAACAGAAAGAATAGAGGTGAAGAGAGGAGGACGTAGGAGAGGTGAGGACACTCTGACTTTTTTTTAAAGCCTAAGGCCATAGAAAGGTCTTTTACACCAAGGATAGGAACCACTGAAGACTGTTTTCAATTAACTCTATTTTCGGTAAATTTTGCAAAAAATAAAGTGACCCATTTTAAATGTACAGTTTTTAAAGCTTTGGCCAACGTGTATATCCCACATAACCACCATCTCCTTCACAATGTAGAACATTTCTATCACCTGAGGAGGGTCCCTTGTACTCCCTTCCAGGGAATCCCTGCTGGTATCTCTCACCCCCAGCTCTGGCAATGACTACTCTGCTTTCTTTTGCTATAGATTAGTCTTTTCCAGAGTTTCATGTAAATGGAACCGTACCGTATGTCCTCTTTTATCAGTATAATACTTCTGAGAGTCATCCATGCCGTTGTGTGTGTCATTGGTTTGTTGGAGAGTTGTCAGTGACACAGGGCACCATCTCAGTAGCAGAGTCTGATGTGATGACAACAACACGGAAGCCCCCAATTCCTGGGATAGTTGCCAGGAAAACCCTCCAATGTGCATTTATGTGTGAGGAGGCAGGAGCAGAACAGAGTAAAGGTATGAAGGCACCACAGGGCCCTGAGAGTTTAAGCCTTGGGAGGGAACAGTTAGCAGGAGTCCTAGGGATGAGTAAAGGTGTGGGAGAGATGGAAGACAGATGTCCCTTGGGGCTTCTCCAAACTGGACAGCTGGAGTTAGAGCAGGTACCAGGGCTGGAGAAGTCTCGCCTATTTCCGCTTTCCATCCAGATCATTACTCTCCTCCTGTTCCTGGGACCCTGGCACCCTCCCCACATTCTATTTTGCAATAAACAGCCTTTGGTTCTGCATTATTCAGGTAAATTCTCCCTATTTCTACTTCCCTTATGTAAATAGTCTCCAATTTTTGTCACTGAGATAGAATTGAATTTGGCCTGGGGGGGAGAAAAAACCACAATATTGTTTGTGGCTCCTTAGAAAACTTAAATGACTCAGCCTATAATAAACTATTTTAAATGGGACCTGGTAAAATACGGTAATTGGTTTCTAGAATAGCTCTTACCATAGCAATATGGGTTATATTACTGGAGTTTGGTGTGCGTCAGCATTTTCATTATAGTAAAAACTCGGTTTTGCCAGGGTATGAAGCCACTTGGTTAATTCCTTTGCTTATTTTTTATTTTTTTTAATTTTTTATTTCTTATTTTTTATTTTTTTTTTCTATATTTATTTTGCTTATATTTATAGGGACCCACCATGCTGGATCTCTTCCACTTGTCCCTCCAAATACTCTCCCCAACCTTCTCCACTTGGTTCTGTGTCTAGGAAGACTTAGCAGTGGGTGGGGCTACATCAATATGCTCCTTTGTTTCTGGCTTCTAATTGGGAGAGATCAACAGAAGCGTCAGCAGGAGACTGGGGGGGGGGGGGGGTGGGGAGGAAAGGGAGTTCTGGGTATCCATTCCGTGTTCCCTCCAGGTGGGACTTCCACAAACTGCCTGAAGATCTGGGTCCTGTATGGTGGCCCTTTCCATACAGCCTTCTTTTTCAGGGACACCATTTCTTCTCCAGGTCCAAGGCAGCTCCATAAGCTATATGGATACTGCCCCATCCCTAGTGGTTGTCCCTTTACAAAGAGTCCATTCAGGGAACTCCTGGAATTATTCTCAGATGACTGCACCACCTGTTTTGTACTGGAATCCTGATGCCCCTGCTTTGTACCAACCATTGTGCTCAGTGCTTGGTTCAGAGATGAAGAATGCAAGTGGGAAAAAAGAAAAGAGAAGCCACCATTTACCAAAAGCTCTCTGTTTGCCATGGACCATGCTAAGGTCTTTGTCGTGTATTGCCTCATTTAATCCTTGCAACTCTTTGAAGGAATGGTTGTCATTTTCCCCATTTTAGAGTTAAAGTTACCGAAAGCGGAAGTAATTTTTGTTAAGATAACACAGCTGATCCCTGTAGAGCCCAAGCTTCACCACAAGGCTACAGTGCCTTCTTTGAGGAGGTATCATAGGGAGACACACACCTAGATAGGGAATCATAATCAGAATGCAGTGATCTGGCAACATGGAGGAGGGAAAAGGAAAATGAGATTTCTCGAGCCCCTATGTGGCCGGGACTGGGCTATGTTCTTTGCCCACAGGTCTTCAGGCTGCTAGTCATCTTCTCATCCTCAGAAAGGCTCAGTAACTAGTCCTAGGTCACACTGCTGCTAAGTGCTGAAGCTGGATCAGAACCCAAGTCCACGTGGCTTCAAAGCCAAGCAGAGGAGGAAAGGCTTTCCCAGGACGTGATGTTTGAGGGCTTTCCGAAGTCATCTCAGGTGACATGGGGGGTGCAGGAGAGAGGGCTACAGGTGGACCTGTTCCCAGCAGTAAAGGCGAAGATCTAGGGAAGGACAAAGTGTGCGTGCTTAGAAGATGTTGGTGGGGTGTCCCCGCGGGGGTGGGAGCAGACAGGAGGGAGGTGGATGTTGCCAGAGTGGAGGCATTGGGAAGCTTTGTACCTGATTCTTACATGGGGAGAAAGAGGAGGGAACACCAGGGGAGAAAGAGGAGGGAACACCAGTGTATGGGCCAACTGGGAGGCTGTGAGGTAGACGAGAGAAAATAAGATGGAGGGGGTTCCTGGGTGCAGGGAGCACGCAGTGTGTGGGGGACATCATGGCTTAGCCTGAGTATGGTGGAGAGGGCCGGCACTGAGTAGAGGCTCATTCCAGCAGGGGACAGGTGGGAAATTTGAAAAGCAGCATGTCTTTTGTAGCCACTAGGGATCCCTGAAGGTTCCTGTGCTCCAGGAGGAAGGACCTGGTTGACCTGGAAGTTGGCTCAAGATGGCATTTTGTCAAGACGCTAGGTCACTGAACAGTGACAGCGCGAGAGACCCCGGTGCCCTGCTCTCTGGGCAGGACTATCCGGGAGCCAGAAGAGGCTAATCTAAGGGAGGAGGGGTGGACCCAGCAGGAAGGGGGAGACTTCTTACGGAGTCAGCAGCACTAGGGGAAGAGCTAGCGGAGACCTGGGGCCTGGTGAGTGCTCCCAGAATGGGCTCTCACACCACTGAAGGGCCGCACTGCCTAGAGTGCCTGTGTTGGCCCTTTCCACGGACTCCCTGGGGCCTCACTAGGGGTAACTGATCCTTGACCCTGAGGTTGTTGGCTGGATTTTTGCTGGGGGAATCAGGATCTTAGATGGGGGTGGGTGGGCTCTGCTGGGAGGACTGCAGGAGAAAGCTCCGGCAACTGCGGTCTGTGGCACAAGGGAGGGTCACCTGTCAACACTCCTGGTTGGGGAGAGGGAAGAGGCCTCTGCTCCTGGCCTGAAGGACCCACCCTCTCCACAGTTTCTTAAGGTAACCCAGTGGTGGGAAGGGCCCCTAAAGAGCCACCTGAAGCTGCTCAGTCCCTAGGTCGCTGGAGGGCAGCCAGGGTGGCACCACCCTTCCTTCCCACCCTAGGCCTGGACTGAGGCCCTACCGAGCTCGCATGGGAAGCGGGTTCACGCCTGGATGCCTGCCCCTGCCTCACCCCTAACCCTGCTGACGTCATGTTCCCACAGGTTCACCGGAGCCAGCCTCCCAGCCCCGGTCATCAGCAGCAAGAACTGGCTGCGACTGCACTTCACCTCGGACGGCAACCACCGGCAGCGCGGTTTCAGTGCCCAGTACCAAGGTGGGTGGGGCTGCCATGCTGCCTCCACGGGCTGCAGTGACTCCTGGGAGCTCATCCTGTCCCCAGACAGGGCGGGCATGCCTCTATCACCCTGTTCTTATTTGCAGACCTAGGGTCTCCACATCAGCATCTCTGCATCTGCCACGGTGGCCTGCTGCCCCAGGCGGCGATGGGGTCATGTGGTCCGAGCTGCCCCTCTCCAGGCCCCTCCCAGGCCCCACCAAGTGCCTTTGAAGAGCCAGGCACTGTGCTGGGCACTTGATAAGCATCGTCTCATTTAACCCTTATCATTCCACTGTGAAGTCCGTGGTGTCACCATCCCCGTTATATGGACAAGGAAGCCGAGGCCCACAGCAATTAAGCCAGTTTCCCAAGGTTATCTGAACTCCTCCTGCCTCTTGAATCCAGAGCTCAACCTTTCGATCACCGGTGTTCCACCTCCCCTGGTGTAAAGCGGAAGACTGTCTTTTGTGTTAGGTAGCACCCAAATGTATTACACACATGGGCAGGGGAGCTGTAGGAGTGCCGTAGCTCAGGTGCTCTAGTCTGTGAAGGGCTGCCTGGCAGCCAGAAACCAGACCGGGAATGGCAGGTGGAAATCGCAGGTAAGCAGATTTCTGCTCCAATCCTGGAGAACTGGCTCTCCCCAAGACGGGGAGCTCCTCAGGCCTGGAGGAGATCCAAAGTCCAGGGGATGTATGGGAATAGATGAGGACATTCCTTTCAACCTTGAGTTTGCTCGAAGTACACAAAATTTATAAACACCAAGGGTGGGCTTTAGAACTTGCTCATTAAGCCCTTAAACTGCTACCAATTACAAGCTGGTGTTGGTTCTGATTGATTCGACAGTGAACTTGTATTGCACACCTATTAAGCAGAAGGCCCTGGAAGGCCCTCGGGAATAAAAGGTGGGGTGGGCTCACGGTGTAAGTGAGCCAGTGAGGAAAACCAGTGGTGCGCAGAGAATGGGACCATGTAAGGCTGATAAAAAGTAAGAAGTGCCTCCCAGCAGGGGTGTGCTGGGGTCAAGGGGTAGGGGCAGGGGGGAGTGCAGATTCTCAGGTGGAGAGCAGGGCAGCGTGTCCCTCCCAACCCCGGCTTGGAGGCTCTGGCTCCGGACAGCAGTGGCCCATCACTCACCTAGAGGGGTGGGGGGCAGCCCCCGCCACCAGGCCCCCAGGACCAGGCTTTCTGGCCTGAAACTAGGGTAAAACTGGCACTGGAGGCAGAGACCTTACCTGGAACATCTGGGACCTTTCCTAACAGCTTCATTTCCTTAGCTCAGGGTAGCAGGACACCTTTGAAATATTTAAAAAATAAACCCAAAAGCCACCCTGGTCTGATGAGCTTCACAAAGCCTCACTCCCAGAGCTTTCCTGAAAACATTTTTCCACTGCAGACCGTGGGCTTTTGTGGAAGCGAAGCACCTGTCTGGATCTTTTTGTTGTATTTTCCAAAATGGAAAAGCAGAGATGATATTATCATTTTATCTGGTTAAATAGATGCCAGGATTTCTACTATTTCGGGTGCCTGAGTGCCTGTTGGGCATGGTCGTGGGGTACAGTTTGATGCCAGACAATGGGGGACAAGAACCGAGCTGTGTGGCAGTCTCTAGAAGACGAGGAGCATACCTGCTGTGCAGGAGGCCCGGACGAGGCCCTGTCCCCCACTGCCCTGCTGGGGTCCCCCCTCAGCACAGTAGCAAAATGTGTTTTTAATTCCTACATTGCAGCTGAAGAAGCCGAGGCTCAGAGAGGTTTAGTAACAAGCCCAACACACATAGATCACACAGGTTGTAAGTGGTGAAGTTGAATTCATTCACAGGCTCGTGTGAGTTTTCTGCAAAAGCAGAGAGCCTTCTCTGAATGGTGTCTCGAGTGTCTTACCTTTCCCATTTAACTGGTAGCTTTTTAAACTTTATTTGTTAATCTCATCCCACCATAAAGAAGTACATTTTCCAACACAACCCAGTACACACATCTATCTATAGAACTAAAAAGAAAATGTCACCAAGTGGTATTTACCCTTACGAAGCATGATGCACCCTGAAAATTTCCCATTTTTAATGTTAACTGCAGCCTCGAAGTGAATTTCACAAGTCTACAGCAGCTAACAACCCACAGTCTGAAAATCTGCTTTAGTGATGAACTTCTCAAAAGCAGGCCCTATCTTATCCTCTTCTGTCTCCCCGAATACAGCTCTGAGCAGGTTTTGCTCATTCCCGTGGGCCAGTGTTTCTCGAGGGCTTTCTCTCACTTCAGGCTTCTGGCATTTACTACTTTACCCGGTCCTAGCAGTGGCTGTGGGAAGGAGGGCCTCCTCTTAGCCTCGCTCTGCAGGTGAGGAGCCAGGGTTTCCGAGAGCCACGTAACTGGCCCAAGGTCTCATCAATGGAGTATGGGAGGCAGGATTTGCACGCCAGCGGTATTCACGTTTATAGATAGTGGCATATATACTGTGCTAATAAATGATTCTACCCTGGGAACTTCTTTTTCTAGTGTTTTCCAGACAGGGGGCACGTGGTACAAGCATATGCAATAATCAGTTAGTAACTCGGTTGGCGACTCAAGCAGGGTTCCTCAGCCTCAGCACTGTTGACATTGTGGCATGGGGAGCTCTTTGTTGTAGGGGACTGTCCACCGCATTTTGGGGTACTCAGCAGCATCCCTGGCCTCCATCCAGTAGAAGCTAGATGCCAGTAGCATCTCCCTCAACACACACAGTCATGATAACCAAGAAGTTTCCGCACGTGGCCAAATGTCCCCCCCATACAGAATCACCCCCCATTGAGAACCACTGCTCTGAAGGCAAGGAAACTTGGAAATGACTAAAATAATCTGCTTGGCGGCTTGCAAATACAGCCCCAAAGCCTGGCAAAGATAGCTTTTAGTCAGGGGACCTAGCAGGAGATAGAAGACATCCTGCCCAGCTTTCTGAGGAGGGTTTAGTGATGGGACATTTTACAGAGGATAGGATGGGATTAAAGGTCCCCAAAAGGATGATGAGGCCCTCAGGGACCACGCAACAGGGAGGCCTTCACCGTGGTGGTGTGGGGGCAGGGGGCAGAGGGAGTAGAAGATAAGCCACCTAGCTGAACTGAGGAACCTGACCACCGCCAACCCACAGTGCAGGAGGAGGGGGCCTGGGAATCAGTAGCCAGAGCAGGAGGAGGAGCCCAGAATCAGTAACCTGATCTCTCTCTTCTATCTCCCTCCTGTCTGCTGTGCCTCCCATCCGCCAACCCAAAAGGAGGGAGAAATAGGGGAACAGAGGCCCTGCTGTGGCCCCCTGTGTACCTGGGAGGCTAGGAGCCTTGCCGGCGGGCCCCCTTGCTCTAGCAGTGTTCAGAGCAGGACAGAGAAGTGTGAGGACTGGACCGAGGGACACCTCAGCAGGGGGTCAGTTTCCACAGCCCTCAGCTTGCTGGGATTAGTCTCAAATGATTTATGGCACCTCAGGGCTAATCATTATAAACCCCTGAATGGATTGATGAACAATTGTTTTTTCCTTTTTGTCCCCAGAAACCAAATCATACATTGAGCAAATAAATGAATAACCTACAACATGGCATATCCCATTCCCATCTCAGTCCAAGGAGAACTTAGGGGTATTCCTGGCCAGACAGGATGTTCAGTACTACCTCAGGAAATCAGGAGACCAGAGTTCCAGTGTGAGTGTGCGTCTGGCTGGCTGTCGGACCGTGGGCAAGCGTGCTGAATTTCAAGCATCTTGGTGTGACATGGCCATGTGACACCACAGAAAGGGGAATGCGGCTAGGCCAGGCTCTGCTGTCAAGGAGAACAGCTTAAAGAGAGGAACAGGCGTAAATCTATAAATTGTGCGCAACCAGATAAGAGATACAATTGCGGCCTGGGAAAGGGTTCTAGGATTAGAGATAAAGGAGCAGTTAGTTTAGCGGGGAGCACTTAAGCCCCAAAAAAAGGAAAAGGAGGCAGCAACATCAGTGAGGGCTCCAGGAAGATGCCACGCAGATAGTGAGGAACATTCCAGGTAGAGGGAAGGCAAGAAAGGGCTAAGTCTGAGGAGCCCCAGAGACCTGCGTGTCCAGGGAGGAGCTGGGCCAACTACAGCCCGCAGGCCTGACCCAGCCCTCTGACTGCTTCTGTATGGTCCTGAAGCTGAGAATGGCTTTTACGTTTGTAAAGACTGAAAAAGGAAATCAGAAGGTTTCGTGACACATGAAAACTGTATGAAATACAAGTTTTTGCATCCATAAATAAAGGTTTATGGAATACAGCCTTGCTCATTCATTTATGAAGTGTTGAGAGCCTCCAGAGCGCTACTAGGCTAGAGCTGGGCCGTCTACAGCTGAAACATGACCCACAGCCCAACTCGTGCACTCTCAGGCCTCTCTCCCCAAAAATATTTGCTGCCCCAGCTCGAAGCCTGCCATCCAGAGCGCAGGGCAATGGTCAAGGCAGTGAGCTCTGAGCCCAGAGAGGGAGACAGGGCTAACACTGAGAAGCTGCACTGAAGACAGGAGATCAGAGGTCTTTTACAAGAGTTAACAGAAGTTTAACATATGGGCCCCTGGGTGGCTCGGTCAGTTAAGCGTCTGCCTTCGGGTCAAGTCATGATCCCAGGGTCCTGAGATGGAGTCCCACCTTAGGCTCTGTGCTCAGCAGGGAGTCTGCTTTTCTCTCGCTCCCTCTGCCGCCCCGCCCCCTCCCCCCCCCACCCCGCTCATGCTGTCTCGTACTCTCTCAAATAAATAAATACAAATCTATAAAAAATTATTTTAAAAAATTTAAAAAAAACAAGGGAGACATGATCATATTTTCATTTCAGGAAGATCTTTGACTACTCTCAGATGAAAATGAGAGGACAGTTAAGAGTCTCGGAGAACCTGAAATCTCCAAGAATCTAGGCTTTAGGCAGAGGCAGAGAGAGACTGGAAGAGGCCTCCCCACGGTCACCTACCTGGACTCGTGGCCTGTTAGATCTGGGAGTGAGAGGGGTGGAGGAAGGAGGCAGGGCATTCAGAAGTGAATTTTAGGTTTCTAGCTTGAGGGAACAGGTGAAAAAATGACACTGTTAATCAAGGTGGCCTGGGGCAGAGGCACATGAGGGTGGATTTGCTTGGAACATGTTGATCTACATTGATACTGGCGTATCGGGGCTTAGGGGCCATCTAGTAGGTAGCTGGTTGGTCTGTCAGTCTGTAGCTCAGAGAAGGGTCTGGGCTGGAGAGAGAGATGTGAAGACTCAAGGCAAAGTAGAGGCAGAGGTCACCGGTCCCCTCTCGGGCAGGAGTCCTCTTCAAATGTATGTAACATGAGAGGAGGGAGCCCGGAAGAGTGGTTTTCAAAGTGGGTTCCTTGGAGCCCAGAGGGCTTCTCCCTGCAGCTGTTTTGATAGGGACTGAGTGGGTGGGGCTCTAGGTTTGCCCCCACCCCCACACCATCAACTTAAACCAGAGCAGTTCCTCTTTGATTTGTTTTGTGTAGTGGGCATTTACCTAGAGGTGTAACTGCAGATTCCTATACCTGAAATGTCTGGCAATCACAGAATTGGAAATTCATTAAATTTCCTCCAGTTCTGGGAGACCACTGAGGTTATATAATCAATCCTTCTGCCTCCAGGCAAGGAATATTTTCAGTCCTTCTTGCAGTGCTAATTGCTTTCTTGCTTTCTTTTCAAGCCTGCAAGGAATGACATTGAGAAGACCCTTTTTAAATACCCCCAGAGGCTTATGTTCACAACTGGTGAGGGTCTTTCCTGGCAAGGAAGAGAGCATACCTCCCAGCTTACTATTGCCCTCCTGGTCCGTAGAGAGGGAATGGTATTGACCCCCATGGGGCTAGTGGAAATTGAAGGAGGTCCTGCTAAAATATCTGGCATGTGGCAGGTGCTCAGGAATTGGAACCCTCAGGCCTCAGACTGCACCAGCCACCTCTACTTCCTATTATAGGGGGAACCCCTTGTGCAGTGACAGGTAGACCTGGTGGCTCCGGCTCCTCAGCCATGGGCTCTCTGCCTGTCACTCCGACATCACGGTTACTGTCCAGTGCTCGACCCTCCCTCCAGCCAAATCCTAGCCTGACTCTGCTGTTCCTCTCACTGCCTGTGTTGTCAAGTGAACTCTGGGAACCAGGAGTTGGGAGATAACTCCACAGTGAGAGAATCACCTCCTCTGCTTTCTGGAAGTCTGAGACACTGAGTCTCAGTTGTCTGCAGAAGAAACTCGAACATTTGAAACCAATTTGCATACATTGACATGCTTTTTTTTTTTTTCATTTTATTTATTTTTTCAGTGTAACAGTATTCATTCTTTTTGCACAACACCCAGTGCTCCATGCAAAACGTGCCCTCCCCATTACCCACCACCTGTTCCCCCAACCTCCCAGCCCTGACCCTTCAAAACCCTCAGGTTGTTTTTCAGAGTCCATAGTCTCTTATGGTTCGCCTCCCCTTCCAAATTTTTTTTTTTTAATAAACATATAATGTATTTTTACCCCCAGGGGTACAGGTCTGTGAATCGCCAGGTTTACATACTTCACAGCACTCACGATAGCACTTACCCTCCCCAATGTCCATAGCCCCCTCCCCCTCTCCCAATCCCACCTCCCCCCAGCAACCCCCAGTTTGTTTTGTGAGATTAAGAGTCATTTATGGTTTGTCTCCCTCCCAAGACATGCTTTTTATAGTAACAAACCCAAGCTTCTGTTTGGGTTTGAGCCAAAGTGCCTCAGGCAGCCTATGTCCATGCTCAGACTCTTCTCTCCAATTCCTGTCTACCTGCTGAGCTGCTCACCCTTGCCAGCCTCATTGTTAGGTTCTGGATATCCAGGTGCCCGCCACGAATCGCAGGCTTGCTACTTCCAGGCTCAGGAGCCCAGAGCCCAGAGCCCCTGAGGCCAGGCTTCTAAACTCAATCAAAAGTGAGTCTGAACTGAAAAGAGCATGAACACAAAATATGGCACCCCTCACCTCGCCTGCTTTCAAGGGCAATCCAGTCCTTTTGCCAGGAAATGAACTCCAAGCACATATTCCTCTAACAGTTGGTCATTTCTTCATCCACTCAGTCATTGGATGGTTCTGGGAAACTTCTGTGTGCTTGGCTCTGTCAGTCACAGGTCACAGACCTCTAAGCTTGGGCGACATTATAGCTAGGAGAACAGGACATGACATCAAAGTAGAAAAAGGGCTTCAACCGATGCCCAGATGAAGTCTTGTAAGGGCAGTGACTTCTCCCTGAGGTGGAGCCACAGTCACAGAGAGGAGATAGCCTTTGAGTCAGGCCTTCGCCAGCGAGAGGTAGCCAAGCAGGGAAGAGGAGAAAAAGACATGCCAGGTAGAACAAAAAGCATTGCCCAGGCCATGAAACCAACAACTGATGGCCATAGGAATTCCCTTAAATACCTTTCTCCTGGTCATTTTCTGACTTGTCAGAAGTTGTCTGTAAAGACCACCACACAGCCTGTTAACAATGGCAAAGCACTAGTCTAGAAATTAGAACATTCCACTCCCATACTGCCTGCCATCTCCCCCGCCAGGATCCTTGTCTTCTTCAGGGATTCCAGTGGCTATGAGGTTTGCTGTGTTAACCCACAGGCCCCACCAGCAGCACCCAACAAAGTACTTCTTACAGACTTCTGTTGGTTTGTACATTTTACTGCCCATAGTTGGGTTGATGATTTCTTTTTCCACCATATTCAAAACGCAACCCAGCATAGTGTAAAACCAGCTTCTGAGGAGCTGTACATTATTTTCTAAACTGTTGATAATCCTTCCTTTCCTGGATTTTTGACAATGGTTGTTGGTGGCGTTTTGAGTGTTCTCTTTCCATTGTTGCTATACCAGTTTTTTGCTCTTCATTAGCTGGAGCAGTGAATTTAAGGTGGGAATGCGCCAAAGCAAGGCACCCAGACAGTGCCTTTTCCAGCAGCAGGTCTTGGAGCATTCACTGTATCTTTTACTCCTTCCTTTCATTCTCTTCCACGTCACTTGTCCCGGTGACCTTCAGCACAGCTCTGCCATCTAAAGTGTCACCAGATGTCCCTGGAGCTTTTCTTTTCCACGGTCACTCGTGGTGATTACCTGGATATTTCTCTTTTTGAATCTTGTCACTTCTCTCTTGCAAGCATGTGCCATCATCTTCAGTTACAATAACCTTTCCAATTTTTCCTAAATCATGAAGCAAATGATCTTGAAAATTCAGAGCCTGGCTCTCTTTTCCAAATACCACACCATCAGTAGCAAAAGCTTTGTTGGTTCTTTCCCTGAGACCAGAACCTGAAGCTTGGGTTGCTATAATTGACAAGGTGACATTTACCCTACTCCGAGTGAGTGTACTGAGGGCACCTTCAGCAGTCATAACCTCAGACTTTCATTGGGCATTGGTGGTTTCAAGACTGGGTACCATGGACCGGACACCGGAAACCCTAAGTATCCTGGAATTTCCACTTCCAAACTATTGGTGTATTATTCAAGTAGGGAGGGATGTAATCTTCGGCACCTTCTGTGCCTTTGATTCCTGCTTCAGTCCTTCAGTGTTTTCCTGCCCCATATTCCAAGGATATTCTTCAAACTCCTGTGATTTCGTCAGAAACGATATTGCTGATTTGTCTGTCTCCGTTTGCAGAAACTGTAGCAAACTGAGCAATGTCTTCAGAAGTTATCACAGCTTTAGGCTCTTCGTAAGTTTAGGAATTGCAGTAACAACACACAACATCACACCTTTCCTGATTTCCATTAGATTAACACCTTTGCTCATCTTCTCAAAGCCTTCCATGGCCATGGAGCACTCCAGTACAGTGGAAACAGTGATGCCACCCCAGCCTCCTTATTTGTGTGTTGGCAACATCCTGGTCAACGGTGGCACAATCGTTTTATATTTATCCCTCACCAAGTCCACTGACCTGGCAGCCGAAACCCCAACTTCCATTATATCGAGGCTTTCTCAGCTCTTATTCCATACCACTGCTCTTTCCATTGTTCTTCTCCATAGTAAGAGCTTCAGCATCTGCTAAAAGGTCTGTACCTTGAAGCATTAGATCTTGGGCATCTGCAGCAAATTTTCCATCTTTGGCATAATTCTGAGTGAGGTAAGGAGCGAGTGTGCTAGACATTGACTTTGTCTAGCAAAGAACTGTGAATAATGAAAGCATATGTGCAGGGTTGGTGGCCAAGCAAGAGGCAGGCCATCAGTGACAAGGGAGGGGCAGGGTGCGCGCCCACCAAGTTTTCTAAGGGAAAAATCAGATTCTAGTTTTAAAAAGATCATCCTCTGCAACACTTTCGGGGGTGAGTTAGGGAGAGTGAATTGGTGAATAAAATCCAAGCAAAAAAGGGTTCAGGGCAAGAGTGGCTTAGAATCCTGAAAGAAAGATACACATTGGGTGATTTTTTTTCTAAGACTGAATGAACTAGGTTCGGTGACAGAACAGGTGTGGGGAGATGAAGGTATGGTCCAGCCAGTCACACAGCCGAGTGGCGGGGAAAGAGGAGTGATCAGGATTAGCACCGGGGCTCACCCTTGTGAAGGGAAGTCTGACTCCTCTGGGAGGAGGAGAAGCTGCAGGTTCCCTCCACTTTGTGATTCCAGAGCCTTGGGGACAGGTTTAGCACCTCCCCTCCTCCACCAACAGGTCCTTGTCTCCTGCTAGCTCAGCCCAATAACTCATGCTGCAGACTAGAAAGGAATTTGTATTGCCAGATTCTTCTAGCTAAATGTGTACCATGTGTCCCGCTAACCTTTACAACAGCGGGGAAATGTCTTGTAATTAACCAGAATATAAAGGATGAATGGAGCAGCCTGGCAGTCTCCTGTAGTCATTATCATTCGGAGGAGATGAATGTACCTAGTAAGATTTCCATCAACCAGTTCAAGCCAGCACTTTTCTCTGGGAGTCCTGATTTTGTTCACGGTGCAAAAACATGTGCCAAAGGGAATTATATTTTGTATGTGAGTGTTTGGGGCCACGCATACCCAAGGGCACAAATTTGTTGTGGGTGTGCCCATTGTAGACACAGATGCATATGTGTGTGGATCTGTGTGCAGGCACGTACATATGGGCATCGAGGTAGCCGGGACTGTGGAGCTGGCCCCAGGCCCCGTTACATCTGCGGTGCATCAACGGTTACAAAATCCATTTTAAAGACCAGAACTTCAGTGTAATATCATTGGCAGTACACTGTGGGCGCTCCCCGAATGAATGAATGAATGAATGAATGAATAAACAAATGAATGAACAGATACATGCCAGAAATTCTCTAGGTTCTTGCTACTTTATCCTGCCTTTCTGATTGGGTCTGTCAGTAGCATACTGTGGAGATCTAGAGGCAAAAGCCCTCTTGTTCTCTGATGCTTTGTACCTGGCCTGCCCTGGTCTGCCGAGCTAGCTCTTACTAAGCTCATTTTGTGACTGCTTTCCCATGGTGTTCCTTTTTCCTTGATCACTCACCGCCCACTTGGTCAGACTCTTTAAGAGACAAATTGGTTGTCTATAATTCAGGGTATGACAACTTCCCTGGGATTGCTCAAAAATTGAGGCCCCGGCATATATGCAGGCGATTTCTTGATGTCCATATCCCCACTAATGTGGATCTTGCCAAGAGCTTACCCCCCAAGCCAAGACCACTTTCCTGATCCATTCATCAGCTCCCACTAGGGTATGGGTCCACTGTATGGGCTCCCCTCCCCAGAGCCTGGGCCTGGGCCAACTGGGCCTAGCTTACGTCCTTTAGAGATTGTGGTGTTGGTGTGAGGAACAACCATCCAGAGAGCAGGACCTCTGCCTTCCCCAGGCTTTTGTGTGGTGCTCACAGACAGCACCTCACAGACAGCATGGGCCATGCACTTCTGAGACCAACTCAGAGGAGTAAATAGTCCAAGGTTTATATGTAAATTAAGAAGCCCCCTGAGGCTTCTCAGGTTCCTTCTCATTCACTTCTTCTTACCGCTTTAGCAAGTTCCATCCTGCAGTAAGTAGCAGGAAGGACAGAGTTCATTCCTGCTGGGGAGGATGATGACATCAGCCACCGCTAACAGCGGCCCAAGGGTTATAAAGCACTGACCTGGTAGGTTACACAGCCCTTCTTGGGGAGGGCCGAGTAAAGTAGACGGGCACAGAAATTAGAAGGATTCCTTCTGGAGCCTCTTCCTGAGTGCAGCCTTGAGATGAGAGAAAGAAGGGCTCCCTCTTAACCATGCCCTCATGCCCACCTGCCTCTCATTGACCCCCTTCAGCAGCTGCAGGGAAAATTGAAGGAGCATTTACCCCTGGAATGGCATTCGTGGTGCACCGGCCCCTCCTCACCTCCCTTCTTCCAGAGAACACTAGGACAGGAAACGAGGGAACTGGGGATACTCTTACCTCCTCCTTCTTGGCCAGTGCCCAGAGTCATCTGCACAGACCTCCCATAGAGTAGACCACACTGGGTCATGGAGACCCCTCTCCCCACCCCAGCCCCGGTGCCAGGGCATCAGGGAGAAGAGCTCGAGCTATCCCCACAGTACGGGGACCAGCCCTGTTCTCTTAGGGATGACTGAATCCAAGGAATTTCCCCCCTGCTGCACTGTATTAGCTAGGCTTGAATAATGCATGTTTCCCTCCTAATACCCTCTGTTTGATAATGGGTCCACGTTAGTGTTCATTGGAAATTTTCCTGCTGGATACACATGGAGAGTAATGCACATTTATAAAAAGGCTTTGAATGCACGTTGGGAAGCAGTGACTCCATGGTAGTAACTGAATTTGATCAGGCATTCAGTTTAGCAGCTTGCCTGGGAACAAACCCTTTGGGAGCTTTTTGATATAGGCAGATCTGGGGGTTGTGGGGGTTTGGGGAGATGGGCCCTTGCATGCCTGATCACTGTGGGCTTTAGTTTCGGGACTGGCATGTTACCTCAAGTGCAGAGCAAGTATGAGTTTTTCGGGACTGAGCCAGGGCAAAGGAAAGATTCTGGAGATCAACAGTGCAGGGCTTTGGGGATGGGATGGCTTTGGGGGCAGGTCACAAGAGAAGATGCTGAGGTTCAGCCAAGGCTGCCTCCTGGCTGTGTGACCCATAGCAAATCGCTTAAACCACTCTGAACCGCCATGTGATTATCTATCACATAAGTATAGTAACCACAGGTCAAGGTCGATGGATGTGTAAGGAGCAAATGAAATGATAATCGAGGGCCCACCATGTACCAGGCTTTATTCTAGGCATGGAGGAGGCACCAGTGAACAAAACAGACGAAAATCCCTGCCTTCCTGGAGCCTACGTTGCAATGCGGGGGACACAAACCAATGATCTTGTGTGTTAGAAAGTTAGGGAGGTAAAGTAGGGAAGGGAGCTGCGGAGCCTGGAGGTGCAGTCTCACTGTAATCAGTGGTCAGAGAAGGCGTTTGTTTCTGCAGGGAAGCGGGGTTTGCACAGATGCTTCCAGGGAAAAAGGGAGTCACGAAGATACCCTCAGAGAAGAACATTTTAGGGAGCTGGCAGGTAGAAGCAGGAACACACTTGGCATATTTTAGGAATACCAGGGAGGCCCGTGTGGCTGAACAAGAGTGATTAAGGTTGAAGATGAGGGCAGATGGGACTGTGCAGGTCACTTGAAAGATGGGCTTTTGCTTTAGGAGAGGCAGGTTGCCACTGAAGGGTTTTGAGCAGAGATATAATATGGTCTGACTTGGGTTTTGTTTTTTTTTTTAATTGACATATAATTTATTTATTTTTTTTAGGGGCACGGGTCTGTGAATCATCCGTCTTACACAATTCACAGCACTCACCATAGCACATACCCTCCCCAGTGTCCATTACTCAGCCACCCCATCCCTCCCACCACCCTGCATTCCAACAGCCCTCAGTTTGTTTCCTGAGATTAAGACTCTTATGGTTTGTCTCCCTCTCTGGTTTTGTCTTGTTTCATTTTTCCCTCCTTTCCTCTCTGATCCTCTGTCTTGTTTCTCAAATTCCTCATATTCGTGAGATCATATGATAATTGTCTTTCTCTGACTGACTTATTTCGCTAGCATAATACCCTCTAGTTCCATCCACATCATTGCAAATGACAAGATTTCGGGTTTTTGATGTTTGCATAATATTCCATTGTATATATATACCACATCTTCTTTATCCATTCATCTGTTGATGGACATCTAGGCTCTTTCCATAGTTTGACTAATGTGGACATCGCTGCTATAAACTTTGGGGTGCACAGGTCTGACTTATGTTTTAAAAGGATCCTTCTGGCCTTTGTATTAAGAACAGGCTCTAAGGGGCAGGGAGGATGGGAGGTCATGACAACCAGGGAGAATCACCAGAGATTTCCATGTCAGACATGGAAACTGCAAACTTGGGATCCACTTGGAAGGGTTTGAGGGATCCTGACAGATCGGGTGTGGGTAGTAGGTGTGAGGGAAACAGACGAGTCGGGGATGCTGACCTGACTAAAAAACTTGAAAGGCATTTAGCCCAGGGCCTGGCACACAGGAAGTGCCTGGTCACAGTTGCTGCTACCACTGCTGGGCACTCATCTGAGAGGGCTGAGCCACCGGCAGGGGCCAGCAGGGAGAAGGCCTGGGGGTCTGGGACAGATGCATCGAGCAGTATACCCAGAGAATGGATGAAGCCCTTAGAGGCCAGCAAAATGTCTTGGGGACCTGGGAAAGTCAGACAGAAAGGAGGTGGATGGCTTCAGAGGATTGGCCTTTGGAACAGTGGCATCCTGGCTCTGAGGCCTTTTCTGTGCTATTTAGCAAACTCCTGATGAGCTGTGGACTGGACTGAGATGGGATCAGAACCCATTTCAGTCATCAGGGCACCACCTGAGCCAGACACCATCCCCCAGGGACCTCCAGGACTCCGCTTCCCCTGCCCACAGTAGGTCGGCTAGCATAGGCTGGGCTCAGCTAGCCGACTGGCTCTGCCCCATATGTTCCTCATCCTCCTGGGACCAACCATGATCTCTACCAGGGATGGTCGGGATGTGAGAGGACAAGCCTAATCTGACAGGTACTTTGCAAGCCTTCAGACACATCAAGACCTCCGAAATTCCAGTTGCCGAGCCCAAAGTCAACCAGTGAGGGAATATACCCCACCTTTTTAATGGGAAGAACTATAAAGTCACATTGCAAAGTGTGAGGATATAGGGAGGGTGACAATTTGGGGGGCATTGCTGCAATCAAGTGCACCTTTTGCCCAGAGGGATTTCTGGCTTTGACCTACCCTGGAATATCTCGAGCTAAGAGTGGGGATTATTCTAGAAGGACCCCATCCCTAGTCACCGATAACAACTAAAATGGTTTTCCCTCTTACCTCCTCTCTAGTCAAGAAGCAAATTGAGTTGAAGTCTCGAGGTGTGAAGCTGATGCCCAGCAAACACAACAGCCAGAAGACATCTGTGTGTAAGTGTCCGCCTGCCTGCTCACCTGCCGGGCCTCTTGCTTGAGGTCAGACCCACTGGCGCTGTGACTACAGGGAAGCCAGATGATGCTAGAATGATTTCCCTTCAATCCTGCCTCCTTCTGTCTCGGGTTCTGCGCATGGACACACTGATCTAGTGGCCAGTGAGCAGCCCCAGGGTCTGACCTTTGCCTCCTCCTCCACCTCCTCCTCCTCCTCTTCCTCCTCCCTGCACTTCCCTCCCTCCTCCTCTTTCCCTCTCACTTCCCATTGTAACTGTAGTCCAGGGAGTCATTACTGCTACATTTCTTTCTTTATTTTTCCTTTTGAATCACTTCCACCTGCTAAAACCGTCCTCTTTATGCTCCTTGCCTAGGAGTCAGTAACCCCCAGCTGGGATCTTGGAGGCTGCAGGGTCCCCATTGCAGCTCCCAGAGCAAGATCCTGTTCCAGGGTCCCTGGACCTGGCTGGGCTAGAGGGTGGGCTCCTGCATTCAAGCCCGTGGGCCAGTCAGTGCTGGGGTCTCTCTGCTGGGGCATGGGGTGATTTTGTCTATGAGAACATGTTTCTGCTATTGGTGTTTGAATGATTAAAAGGGGAACATCTGATGCTGGGGAATGGGCTGGAATGTCACCCTAGAAACAACTGGTTAGAGCCTATGCTAAGGGACTTTTGGGCTAGTGTGTAAGAAGGGGTTCAGGAAGATTCTGGGCCACCCCTGGAGGGCTGGACTTGAAAGCAATGGAGATTTTCCCAAGAACCCCTCAGGTTTTGTTCTGAAGTTGAGTGTAGGGAGCCTTCCGTGGTTAGGGACCCTCAGATGACCAGCTTTCTGCTTTTCCTTCTCCTGCCCTTCCTTTGCCTTTCTGCTTCTTTCTCTCCCAACCTTCCCACCCTCCTTCTTCCACATCCTCTCTGCTGTCTGCTCCTTCTGTTTCTCCCCTTCATCCTAACTCTCTCCTTTCATCTCACCTCCACATGCTCACTTCTCTTGAGGGTCTGGAAGTACTTCCTGAGAGGGATGGAGAGCAGCCGTCGGTGGTTCCAGAGCTCTGTGCCATGTGTGTGGCAGGGAAACAGGTGGGGCTGGCTATGGGATTTTTCTCTGGTCCTTCAAGTCTCTGGGGACTGTCATCTCTGACATTCTGCCCTTGATGGCAAAGGGGCAGCCAGGAGCCTTGTTTCTGCATGAGGGTGCCAGGGGAAGGAGCAAGGAGAACCAAGGGTTAAACCAGGAGTCTGCAGAGCAGGCTTGAGCCACAGCTCTGGCCCTCACAGCCTCATTCCTTTTGTAGCCACAGGAAAGGAGATGAACTGAGGTTGGCGTGATTTCGTTTCAGAGTTTTCCCTGGAGTCACCGGCAGACTTCAGGGACATGGCCCAGATTTGAGAGAGCAAGTTTTTTACTCCAGGCACTAGTATCTCAGTCTCCAAATCTGTGAAATGGATGCAAAACCTTCCCTTCCCTTCTTCCCAAGGGTGCTGTTGAATATAGGATGGGCCTTCGTGACCTAGGACTTGAGGTCCGTGAACTGGCTAAAAACTACATGTGATGTTGCGAGTGTACTTTGGGGGAGGGGGCATGTGTTTCATTAGCTATTCAGATGCCTGAAACTCCCTCAGAAAGATGAAGAAAGCTTATTCTCGTGAAATAATGCAGGAACTCTGAAAAAGATACACATCACTCTACTACAAGACACGGGTCTCCCTCCTGAGATTTCCTCAGAGACAGATGGGTTCACAGCTACACTGTGTGGAAGGCAGGCCACCAAATGTCTGCAGGTGTCTGGCCCTTGGTGGCCTACCCACACTCCCTGTGGACAGATGTCCTGAACTTCAGGGGAAGAGTGGACCCCCCGACCTATCCCAAACCCTACTTACTGCCTTCACTGGGTGGTCCGTGGATATCACCAACTCCTGGCCATCAGTCCCGACTGCCCGCTTGTCCCTGCCTCCTTCACCTTGGGTGGAAGGCACTGCCTTTCTGAGCGTGTTTCGGCTTCTTGGAGTAAGGCCTGCTCTCCCTTTCCTTCCATCCCTCTGTAGCCAACAGCGAACCAATGCTACAAACATAAGCAGCTGGTTTGAATGGCCAGGAGAGGCTGGGATTAAAGAAAGAGAGGGGAAAGCCCTCTTGACTCTGTCATTCACACATAAAGTGTTCAGTTCACGGGACTTATCTTCGCTTGTTTCCCGGGGAGCCTGGAAGTCCTTGCACTCAGGCCTCCCAGGAAGACAGGTCTTGGGGGACTGTGGGTACTTACCCTGGGCTGGTGACTTCCAGGATGGTGCCTGAACCTTACTTCCAGCGGCCTGATGAAAGGGGGTGTGGCAGGGTTGGCTGCACATGTGCGGGGCTGGGGTTGGGTAGGTGGGTTCTGCTGTGGGCTCTCTTCTCTGGTCCAGCCGCATCCTCATTCCACAGCCTTTAGCTCTGTGTGCTTCCTGGGTGGTGTGAGTACTGGGCAGGAGGGCAGGAAACTGCTGTACTGTGTTAACATGCTACCAGGGGTGGCATGGTTCCCATGCGGTGGGCTCCAGGGACTGTGGGAGGGGTGTGGTCAGTGGGCAGGGTTGAGTAGGCCAGGCCGGAGGAAGGTGAGCACTTGGCTGACAAGTCCTCAGTGGGGCTGGATCGTGGTGAGGCTGGCTTACTGAAGACAAAGCACAAATACAGCTTGGGACTGGCATCCTCATCTTCTTAGAAGAGAGCCTTCTCTCACCTTTCTACCCCAGGGGATCCCGGAGACCCCGTTACCACCTTCCTTCCTGTTGCCACAGAGGCTCCAGGAAGCAGGACGTCCATCTCATTATCCCTGCCTGGGGGGTCCTGCACTGGCAGGAATGGTGATGTTGCTGAGTTTAGGATGTGAAAGCCTTGGAAGGAGAGGGTTCACTAGGAAGGGGATGGGAATGGGGGACATGCCTGGCACGAGTGACTGGCTTTAACAGGGCAATATGGAATGTTGGAGAAGGAGAGGCTCCTTGAGAGGGCTTGAGCTCAATGCATCACAACCAAGAAGATACCAGGTGTGTGGCTTGTGCGACATCTGTCCAGATCCCCAGGTTCCCTTGGCCAGCCACCCTCTGGGATACATGGAGGTTTGAATGGGGTCTACCCAAGTCTTCTAACTGTAGAAATGAGCTCCAGGCTCCGAGAGTCTGAGATGGGACTCCACAGGTCCCCAGGTGAGACATGCCCTTGCTCCCTCTCCCCACACTTTAGTCTTCCAGGAGCCCTGGGGACTCTTTCTTTGCCATATCCATTCCCACGCCCTCATGCCCATCCCCACTGCCAGGCTCTTGTCCTTCACCTCGACAATCCTAAATCTTCCCAAGTGATCTTCCAGGCACCACCCCCCTACCCCTACCGAGCATCTTACTGGCCCTTTCTACCCCAGGACTCTTCAGTGGCTCCCCATCATTTTCAGGATCAGACTTAAACCCCTCAAAGTTCTGACCTCCAAAGCTTCACCTTCCACTCTTCATGTCACTGGTACCCTCTCTTCTATTCTGGCCACACTGGGCAGCCCCCAGTTCTATTTCGATGTCTTCACTTCACCCTCCTGTGTTCCTCTGTCTCCCTAAACTGCCATTCCTCTTTCACCATGTGTTCAGATCCTACGATCTCAGATGACTCATATTAAATGCCATGTCCTCCAGGCAGGCTTCCATGTTTCTCTCAGCAACATAAGACAGGTCTTCCCTCTCAGCCTCCCTATAGCTGCGTCTTTCACCACTTCCCTGTTGTGGTTCTACAGTTTGTTTGTTTCATATCTTCACTTGAATGGGAGCTCCTGGAAGACAGTGGTCACATCTGATATCTGACAGTTGTATCTCCATGGAGTCCAAAAATAGGGCCTTGTACATAGTAGGTGCTCACTTAATATTTGCTGTGTACCAATGTGTGGGAATGAGTGAGTGGGTGAATGAATGAGGAATGGAGCCGTTGCTCATATTGTGGGACATTGAGTGGGTAGGAGGGACATGGGGTAACTCAGAGAATGTTGTTCCACACTCCCTGTCATCTCTGTCTTGAGGGTGCTATTGGGACTGTGGGATGGGCGAGGCTTTGAATGGGTAGTCCTCTGGCCAAGCTATATGCCAGGTCCCAGCTCCTGGTCATCCCAAAAGCCAGGAATCCAGAGGTGGGAGAGAGCTCCAGCCTCATGAGTATGAGCATCTCGAGAACAGTAAACCAGCAGGGGCCAGAGGGTTTCTACCCTCTTCACTGGAGACAGGAGAAAACCGTGTATCCGCCGCCCCCTGACCAGGCTTCTCCTTTGGCAGAGAGGACCATGCACATGGTTGTATAAACAGCACTCTGGTGTTGGCAAGTGTGAGAGCATCCCACCACCTGCCAGCACCACCACGGGGGCCGTCTCTGCGTGGTGCTCTTGGCCGGTGGCGTTGGATCGGGGATGCACTGCTTCCTGCTTACTCAGCTTGAGAAGTGTCCGATGGGAAGAGGTTTCTTGGCAGAAATAGCCACATTTGAGCTAACGGCCCTGCTTTGAACTTCAGACTGCAGCTTTCTCTCACATTCTTTACTGTTCTGATCACACATCCACCTTTTATTTAACTTCCTTTGAGTCATTTCTCCATGTGGGGCTGAGGTTGGGGGTGATCATCTCATCTAGAGTCTCCACCCCCGGATCCAAAGCACAGGGTGAGGAGGTCACTGGGGGGCTGAGGACTGTCCACTTCTGGCCACTGGCATGGGATGAGGGAACTGGGTGGTTGCTGGTTTGGGGTACCTGCCTCGAACCCCCATGCCCTTGATGAATTTCACTTGGACTTTGCTCACAAAGGAATTTGTCAAAAGCAGCTCCCCACCTTGCACACTCATGAAACCTGAACCAGGAGACCCTACAACCCCACAGCCCCACGGGGCAGGGCCTCATTCTGTCTCTGTGTCCACCCCCAACCCTGAGCCGCTGCCCCGGATGTGCCTTCCTGTGATTACCCATCTCTGTTTGTGCTGTTTTTTGCCTTGTAGTAACTCAGGTTGGTGTGTCCCAAGGGCATAATATGTGTCCAGACCCTGGCATACCTGAAAGGGGCAAAAGACTAGGCTCGGATTTCAGGTAAGACCTGTTCGGGAACTTTCTAATTGCAATGAAGGGTGGCTCACCTGGTTGGGGGGAAGACAAGGGCTGGCCTTCTTGGAGGTACCATGCAGAGGACAGTATGGATTTAGGAATAGATACTTTTTGGAAAAGAACTGTGGCCTCTGGCATTCTTTTCCTGGGCCAGTCCTGGGACCGGTGCCTGTAGGCTTCAGGGGAAGGAGAGAGCTGCAGACTGCCAGTGTTAGCCAGCAGAACTATCCCTGGGGTACAGGAACTGCCCTCACCAGTAACGACGTGCCAGCGGCAGCTTATATCTCCATCATCTGGAGATCCTGGGGCCCCAAGATGGCACATCTTGCAGTGTTTCTAATAATCAAACTATCTTCCCATAATCCTCCGTTTTCATTCAAGTTTATGGGTACCATCCACCCACTCTTAGCTGTCCTAATTGGTACTTATCTCAGAGCATGGCTCTTTTGTTCACAAAGTCACCTTTTAACTCAATCCTAGGACAATTAAATGGTCCAAAAAAAAAAAAAAAAGATGAAGAGCAGACATTCCTCTCAGTGGAGATTTTAAGTGATAAAACAGTGGAGTAGAGATGAAGGGCCGGAGGGAAAATAATGTTTGTCGTGGTGCTTGTTTGTGGAGCAGGGAAGGACTTGGGTGGGCCTAGCAGACCCAGGGCTGAGCTCACAGAAACACCTTGTCTCCCAGGTTAGGATCCAGCGTCCAGTTCACCTGCAGCGAGGGCTATGACCTGCAAGGGTCCAAGCGGATCACCTGTATGAAAGTGAGCGACATGTTTGCAGCCTGGAGCGACCACAGGCCTGTCTGCCGAGGTGAGGGCGCCCTGGGAGAGGGAGGCTGGCCAGAAACCAGGATGGGCAGGGAGGATGGAGCCCAGCTCCTGGTCCCTGAGGGTACAGGCTTGCGTCCAGACTGGCTTACCTCACTCTTGCTGTGTTCCAGGCCTTGGGTTCTGCATTCATTGACTAACTTAAAACTACATTTGGTTAGCACCTTCTCTGTATCAAGGCCTGTGCTAGGATCAGGGGATACAGAGGTGGGGATGAGAGACATGGCCTCTGCCCTGCGTGGACCTTTCAGTCAGGTGGGGGACACACATATGAAGCAGGTTGCTAGCTCATGGCACAAATACATCTCAACTACACCTGACATGGAAGGGAAGTCACCTTGTGCATGTAATCTTGATTCCCTCCACTGTAACACATTTATACCCTAAACCTTCCATCTCAATGCCTTTGTTTCTTTCTGTGTGCTCAGTAATCGACAGACCTGTCACCTCAAGAAGAATGCTTTTAGCTAGGCAAGAATCATGTGGACCATGATACCAGAAGGCTCCTCCATGGGATTCTTCTAACCCCACACCTGGGCATCTTGTTTTCAAAGACCCGCCGCCCCCCCCCCCCATTCCCATCTATTACATGGCCCAAGGCTGGGCTGCCAGAGTCCCTGTCCCCCACATCTTAAAATAGTAGACCTGAATGTTTTCCTTCCCTGGGACAGGACAGCAGCTCCTTCTATGGTAGAGAAGCCCCTGGCCTCATCCCCCAGGGCAGCGGTTGCTGGCTTTTCATTTCCTCTGCTCTGTGTGCATCTCCTTTCCACTGTTTGTGCACATGACCAGAGCGCAGTTCTTGGTGCAAGAGTGAGCAGTCTCTCTGGAGATTGTGAACAAAGCCAACAGTTGCTCTTTTGAGGGCCTTTTGGAAGAGAAGGTACATTGCCCGCCATAAATTTCTGTTCAATTTAAGAAGGAGATGCTTTGCCTCTCTCCGGGCTTATGTACCAAGATGAAATTGATGCACAGAGAGGGTCCAGGGGAAAGAACTTGGATGATGATTACACTAAGGAAGGGACAGAGTTGGAGCTGAAACCCACTCCCTTTTTTTTAAATGTGTTGTTGAGTAATCTTGGAAGAAGGTCATGAAAATACCTTTGAAAGAAGCCTCGGATGTATTCATTCTCACTCAACTTCGAGGTGGCCATGACCCACAATTAATAATGTACTTTGTTTTCCCACTGATTGTAGCTATATTATATCAAGGATTCCACTTAGCTAATGTTTTTAAAAAATCAAACAAAAGACCAAGTCTTAGGTATAACTTTCAGCTTTGCCACCAGCTAGCCATGGGCAGTTTGGCAAATCATCTATTTTCCTTGGCCTTATTTTCTTACCAGTTATATAATGGTACCTCCCCTAACCATCTTGTATTAATTTGAGAGTTGTGGATATGGAAACATCTTATGAATCAGAATGAGATTGACAAGAAAAGGAATATCCTCATGCTAGACTATCAGCTCAATAGAGCAAGAATGCCTAGAATGGGGCCTGGCACATAGTAGGTGTTCAATAACAGATGTTGAATGAATAATTGAATGAATGGATAATCAGAGCAAGCACTCCCAATTTCAGGGAGCCAAGAAACCAGCTGTGTAGAGAGGCATGGAATTACCATGTCTGAGGACAAAAAGGACCCTCGGCCAATCTATTTTACAAAATTTCTTTTGAGGAGCCAGAGTAACAATGCCTTTGGACAGTAGTGGGATCCAGTCTTTCCCAAAACCTTTCCATTGGCGAAGATTCTTCTTTTAGGAAGGGTGGTGGTTTACATGAATATGCCCAGGGAAGAACTGGCATTTCGGAAGGAAGTCCACAGTCAAGTTACCACGCTTACCTTTTTCTCCAGAAGTGTTGTGTGGCCCATTCAGGTTATGTCCAGTGATTTTGACACACTAGACTCGAAATCCTCTGCCACCCTGTTAACTGAGCTTTGGGCTAAGCTTTATGTATCTGTTCGTCTCTCATCCTCTGCTTCTGGGAGGCCGAGCAAAATAGTGGAAAACAAAGTCAGGCAGAACTGCATTCAAATGCAACTCCCACCACTTTGTAGCTGGGTGTCCTCAGGCCAGTTCCTGCACCTCTCTGAATCTCTTTTTTGATTGCTAAAAAGCAGTGATTCTAGAACATGACTATTCCTTGGCTTTACCTTGAGGCCTAGAGGAGGTGGTGGATTGAAAGTGCTCACTTAGAAATGATCCAGGAGCATCTGTAAGGTTCTGTCATGGCACCATCTGCACATGGCCTCCCCCCGCAACCCCCTCCCCCGGCCTGGGAATACCCCCTCCTCAGCCTCTAGGGCTACAGGGTTTTAGATGCCAGTTCCCTCACTGTCTTGGCCAGTCGTACCATAATCACACAGCTTGGGGAGGTACACAGACTTTGATCTGGATCACAACTCTACTGCCTATTAGCTTGCTGGCCCTGGGTGGGTTCCTGCCTCATTTTGAGCCACAGGGCCCTTGTGAACTAGGAAAAGGAAACCTCTTCCTCATGCTGGTGACATTTAAACAAGCCATTTTATAGAAGGTAACCAGTGCCAACTGTGGTAGAGAGAGGGGCTTCTCAGCACAGGTTAGAAGGCTCTCTCCCCCTCCTGTTTTCTCTCCCCTCCTAAGCCCCTGTCCCTTCCCCCTGGAAGGGAGCAAGAGACAAGGCAAAGCCTCCCAGGTTTGGACTTGGATGGCCTGTCCTTGGCTTCCCTGAAGGCTAAGGGCTGAGACAGAGATTAGATTCAAGTGTCCTCTCATTGCGGCAGTTTTGAAAGTTTTCCTTTTAAAAATCTCTTGTTTTTAATTAGTTAGAATTATTATCATAATTGTAAATTTTTATAGAAATCTAAGTGAACCCCACTTTGAGAATAAAAAGGGACAAAACTCTTTGAATTCCAGGATAGCTCTACTAATAAGCAGGTTATCAGAAGATCACATTCTAAAAAGTTTTCACCACTAATAACAGTGGTATTATTTTTCCTCTAATGCATTTAAAATATGATTTGATTTTAAATATTCATTTTCCACGCAATTAATTCTGCTAAAACATGGGGCTTGGCAAATAATAGGTTCTCAACAAATGTTGGAGGATGACCTGAATGGATCGGTGATTGAAATGAGTGAACAATATGGGACTGTGCCTTCATTTTGGAATTTGAAATTAGGTATTCACAGGTTTTTCTTCTCTTTCCATCCCACCGAAGAAATAAGTTCCAAAAAGAAAGAAAGAAAAAGAGAAGAGTTTCGAATTTGATGTGTCCTAGACAAGTTTGATCATCCAAAGTAGACTGAGGGAAATTTGAAACCTACTAATTCTCTTCAGCTCTAGATAGGAGCGGGTGCTAGAGTACAGAGCTCATCAGAATCATTTTACAAATGGAGCCCAATATTTAAAAATCAGCATTTGCAGAAGCCTAATAATAAAACAGATACAAATAGATCTTCTTTCATTGAAGTAGGGGCAAGAGATTTAGGGTTGCCCCTCCCTCACCCCTTTCAACAGCGCCCAAGCTATGTCCAAGGAGCCCTGAGGCTCCAGGGAACACTAAACACTATACCACTCAATAGCATGGAGAGGACCAAATTGACAACCAGGAGACCTGGAGGCCTGGTTTCTTGTGCCCACAAATTGGTGTTGACAGAGAATAGGAACTGAGTATCAACCCTAGATCTATCTCATCTGAGCCATAAAGTAGATACTTAACAGAAAACCACATGTTATTCCTCTCCTTTGTGGAGAACTCCCCTGTTTGCTGTACAAATTCACATGCATACATGTGCACATACACACACGCACACACACATATCTATACATACCTGTATATCTATAGAATAAAAGCCTTTTCCCTCCCTTCCCCTATGATCCTCTGTTTTGTTGGAGGGGAGATGGGTGGGGGGATGGGGTAACTGGGGTGACGGGCATTAAGGAGGGCACATGATGTTATGAGCACAGGGGTATTATATGCAATGGGTAAATGACTGAGCTCTGCATTTGGAACTAGTGTTGCACTATGTGTTAATTAATTGAAATTAAATAAAGTAATTTAGTAATTTAAAAAAAGGAATAAAAGCCTTTTTGTGGGTAGAACACCTGACTCAGGACTCAAGAGACCTAAATTCAAGTTCCAACCTTGCTATTAACATACCATATGGCACAGGGCAAATTACCAAAATGCTCTGCATCATCTCCCTCATTCTTATAAGACAGGAGTAAAATGTGGAGAATACGGCACAAATCAGTGGAATGAAACAGCATGACAGTTACAGGTGGTTGTCTTTCTTCTTGGTGGCCATCACTGGATCTGCTTCCCAAGGCCACTCCTTAAACGCTAATGTTGTTCAGAGTTCTTTTTTCATCCCCTCCTCTCCTGGCCCCTCCCCTCTCTCTCCACTCCCCCTAACTCCTACCCCAAACTTCCTTTCCTCTCCTTTGTAGTTACTCCCCCTAAGTGATATACTGACAGCTAAAATCATGCCTCATTGTTCCCCAAGACTTGTACCTATATATTTGTACTAATGATAAAGCTCCCATTTGTTACACTATTTGTACAAAGCATTGCAGTATGCATTTTCCATAATTCCTTTATAAGGAAAATGGCAATATTCATATTTTACGTTTGGCTTGAGCTTGGAATGGTCAGCTTTCTTGCCCAAGGGCACAAAGCTCATGCGTTGAGGTGGATTCAAACCCTGACTCCAAAGGCTGTCTATCCTACTCGAAAATGGCACCTGGGCAGCCTTTGGAGTTAATATACTGGATGGAAGCACATAGAACAACACCCTCTTCCGAATTTTTTGGCAACTTTTATTTTTGTTTAATTGTAAACTCACAATATACAGGAAAGTACGAAGAACTATACACTCTTTACCCGGATTTAAACAACTAATTTTGAGGACTTGATGAACAAGAAGGAAGCTGAGAAGGATCATTCAGAGAAGTAGAAGAGCCAAGAGGCACCATAGAAGCAAACAAATGTGAATTTCACAGAGAAGGATCAGTAGAATCAGGTCCTCCAGAGAGTTCAAGTGCAGCAAAGAGTAGAAAGTAACCACAGGGGTTAAGTGGCTCAACTGAGTGGCAAATGTTTGAAGTTACCTCTGTAAGAAATTGTCAAGGAAACTGAATAAAGACAAGGGAGAAAGCTGACCTGAGCTGAAACTTCAATTACTATGGAAACCATGAAGCTATGTGGTAGAATTCACCAATGGCAAACATTAGAGTATTGAGGGTATAAGGGTATTGGTAAGGGTCTTGAAGTCCAGACTGGGTAGTGAAGGAAGAGCCAGGTAGAGATCAATAGGCAGGGCAAAAGGTGGAAGACAGAGGGCTGGAGGACCCTATGTTTTGGACAACAGGTACCTTGAAACCAAGTCACTCTCCTGGGTACAGAGGCAGAAGGGCAAAGAGTGGGATAACACGGTTTAAGATCTCATAGGTGGACTCTCATAAGTCCCAGAACAGCAGGCCCTCGCTATGCTCATGGACATGGTTTGGGCAAGAGTACTAGATCTCATGAGGAGGGCTGGCCTCTGAAAGGTGAAGGAGCCATCTCTCTGTTGGAACCAGAAGGGAAGGAGTAGATGAGCACCTAAGCAGTTAGGAATTCAGATCTGGGAGATGGGAAAGAGGGTGTGCCAACCAGATGTCCTTTATGTCATCCACAAGGACTGAAGCAGGATCATCAACTGAGAGTGAGAGGCAAGGGGAAGGGTGAGAGGTCTGGGGGCATGGAGAGGGTATTTGTCTTTGAGCAGAGCATAGAGGTAAATGGCAGAGTCACTGGGCAATATCTAGGATTCTTGGAGATGGGTAATCATGAATTTATAGTGGTATCACTCTTCCTACTCATGTGACTTTTCTCTAGCAAAGCTTGACTCTATGGGGGCAGGCCTGGAGAATGTAGGTTGAGGGGTTCATCCATGATTGCTGTCACCCAGGCTGATGAAAGGAAAAGGGAGCAAGAGACTTGGGTAGATTTGTAAGAAAGTGATCAAAGTGGTGGACTATGGGATCTAAGTTGGATAAGTACATAAAAGAGGAAGGGGAACTTAAAGCTAAAGAGACAACACTGGTGTCAGTGGGATGAGGTCTCAGTGAAGATCAAAGGAGAGTTCCTCTGGGGGTTTCAGCTGACATTTGTGGAAGGAGATACTGGGAGGCAGGAGAATACCCTCCACTGCCGAGGACAGCAGGGAAAGCACTGGAGTGGGGAGAAGGAGCCGGCCTTCAGTCAGGGCAGGAGTTGGAGTGGGAGGTTCTTAAAGATGTTGCAGCTACTAATTGGGGTTTGTCTGTCTTAGAATTGGTGATGGGGACATGGTTCAAGAGGCCTAGGGAAGGGGCAAGGAGGGAGGTCAGGAGCAGGGGAGATGAGGGAAGGCAGCATGCAAGAGGGTGGGAATAAGATTTGGGGAGGAGGGGGGCACCTGGGTGGCTCAGTGGGTTAAAGCCTCTGCCTTCAGCTCAGGTCGTGATCCCAGGGTCCTGGGATCCATCCCCGCATCAGGATCTCTGCTCAGCAGGAAGCCTGCTTCCTCCTCTTTCTCTCTGCCTGCCTCTTGGCCTACTTGTGATCTCTGTCTGTCAAATAAAGAAATAAAATCTTAAAAAAAAAAAAAGATTTGGGGAGGAGGGAGAAGACCAGAGGCACTTGCATCTGGAGCTGCTTGCTTTCTGGTGCCAAGCTGGTTCCATTGCCAGAACTGGCTGTGGGTCCCCGTGGTGTCTCCTGAAGGTCCCCTGGGCTGCTGTCTGCAGAGCTTAGGCACGGAAGGTACTGGAAAAGTCTTTCCTAGAAGTTATCCAGAAGAACCTTTGTTGGGAAAAGGCAAATAGAGAAACACAAGCATGTGTTTAGTCATTTATTTGGATGTTGTCTGAGCACCTTCCATTTTGCTAGCCTGTGTGGGTGGCATCGATGAGCTATCCATCCACTAGTGGGATCCCAGGGACTGGCTGCTAAAGGGGATGTCTGTCTGTCCACAGACACCCCTGACCCTACCCAGACAGCAGAGGGAAAAAGCAGTTAGTGCTCCTTTTTATTTTTAATTTTTTAAAAAAGATTTCATTTATTTGACAGCCGGAGATCACAAGTAGAGAGGGAGGGGGAAGCAGGCTCCCCGCCAAACAGAGAGTCCGATGTGGGGCTCGACCCCAGGACCCCGGGATCATAACCTGAGCCGAAGGCAGAGGCTTTAACCCACTGAGCCACCCAGGCGCCCCTGGTGCTCCTTTTTAAACCTATTTTAAGGTGCCCCATGTTAACTGTCTACATACTGTACTATTTTATGTATGCCCCTCAAAGCCCTTCAAGTGGTAAATGCCTTTTTGACCTGTTCTAATGACCTTCAGCATGTTTCAACAATGCAAATACCATCTAATTTTTGGAAGCAAGTGTGAGATAAATTGAGTCTAGAGGTGAGGACCTTTAAGGCAGCAAAACCTGACCTTCCAGAAGAGGTATAAATGGTGCTTTTGAAGATTTGGAGGAATTCCCTGCAGGGCTAGTGTTCTGAATCCACAAGTCCCCTTTGCAAAGGTGGGTGAGATCTTGGTTTTGGTTTTGATGGTCTTTTTCTAACTATACTAATGTCACTAGCCCCATTTTACAGACGAAGTGGAATCAGGCTTTCCAACTTAACCAGCAAATGAGTTTCAAATACAGAAGGCTGAGCTGGTAAACCCCACAGCCTATGCTCTCCTTACCATGGTGAGATGCCTTCAGGCCCAGTTGTATCAAGTACAGTCTGAATCTTAGAGTTGCCCAGCACAGAATTACAGGCACAGTCAGTTGTACATGAAGGGGATGGAGGAAAGTGTTCCTCTAGGGCTTTTTTCAAACTTGACTCAACTGCCACTGGAGCTCCTGAGGGAGAAGATCTTTCAGGTGTAAGACCGGGGCCAGCCACCAGAAGGAACGTCCTCGCTGACAGTGCTGACCCAGTAGAGAAAGGGCAGTTCGGAGCCAGCAGCCTCTTACAAATAACCCTCTGAACGCTACTCTGCTTCATTGTGGCTGTTTCCACACCTGCTTCCCCCCCCCCTCTTCCTGCTGGCCCTTTCAAGAGGAGAGGTTGTGTCCTAGATATTTTTTCTCTCCCGACATTCTTCCTGGCCCATAACAGGCACTCAATATATGTAGGAATGAGTGAGTGCAGGAACAAGTGTAGGAAATGAGCAGATTAATTATGGCCGGGGGTTTTGGAACCTGCTTCCCAGGTCCTCCAAGAAGGCTTTCCCAGGAAAGGTTTATCGTGGCCATTATCTACCTGCAGAGAGGAGCCCTAGGATGTTTTGCCCCATCAGAGGAAACTAGGTTTGACACCACTTTCATTTTATATACTTAAGCTTGTTGGGTTTGCTCACTATTTCTTTACTGTTAGGCACTTTGCCTACAATTAGGATAAATTGCCATGTGGGCAGCAACAGAACAGACTCCTAGAACTCTTTATTAAAATAGCTGAGCGCTAACACTGAAGAATGATATGGCCAGAACTAAAGAGCATGTTTTTAAAGAAGGCAAACACTAGGTACAATGTAGTACCTTAACTGTTATCAATCACTACTTAATCTAATTAGTTTAGAAGCTATTTTAAAGAGCTTAATTAGATTAAGCTGTGATTGATAACACTTTATATCTACTTGAGTAGAGTACTTCTAATTCACCTTGAATCTTTATGCTTCCAGTCAAAAGCCTGTTACAGACATGTGCTGAGGGTGGGGAAGGAATTGGGAAGTACTTGATTGGCACTGAAATCACTCTGGGTACCTGGCATCAGGGCTGAGCTGGGGGCTTTGGCAGTGTCTTTGGGTGTGGGCATTCTGAGAACTCCTAGAGTGGCTTTGACAAGGACATCCTGAGATTGTACTTCAGGAGGCTGAGAACAAATGGGGAAACAGGTCAGCAGAACAAGGGGTGAGAAGCTCAGTACTCCCATAGGTGCCTGGGACCCACCTAGCTTTAGGTCCGCATGAGTACTACTGGCCCACACCATCCTAGGGAAGATGAGCTGCTCTATCACTGTGGAGTCAGGATAGGGAGTCTTGCTTAGCCTAACCATGGAAGTTCATCATTGCCTACAGAGCAGCAGGTGAGGACTTGTAGGCCTGCCCCTCCACCAGTGTTCCCGGAATTTGACTTTCCTTTGAGGCTGCAGGGAACTGGGGAAGGAAATAGGAAGTAGTAATATCTGGGGTGGGACTGTACAGATTCCAGGCTCTTCTGGCTGGAAGTAGGAGGGGGGATGGGAACTGGATGTAGTCTAAACTAAGATGCTTGCCTTTCATCTCCTCCCTGCAGCCCGCATGTGTGATGCCCACCTTCGAGGCCCCTCGGGCATCATCACCTCCCCCAATTTCCCTATTCAGTATGACAACAATGCACACTGTGTGTGGATCATCACAGCACTCAACCCTGCCAAGGTAAGGCTCCTGGGGAAGATGGGGAATATCCTGTGGGCAGGTCTGGCTTGGGAACAGTTGGTCCTCAAGGGGTTTCAAACCCAGAACTTGGTGGTGGTAGATTCTCTGCAGGCTATTCTTAAAAATTGTGTTTTATTAAATTTCAAGTAGTTAAAAACATATTTGTAAAACATAAGTAAGATATAAAGAACATCAATACAACAAACAATTTCATAGTCATCTCCCAGCTTAAGGGAAAAAAAAAAATACAAACAGTTACCTTAGTGATGCATGTCCCTCAGCAACCCCATTCCATTTCCTATCCCTCAGGTACCTTGACTGTGTTACTTATTGTTCCTCTGCTTTTCTTTATAGTTTGTGTGAAAATGTGTATCCTTAAAAATACATTATTTAGTAAGCCAGTATTTGAACCTCATAGAAACATACTCATATCATATATATTCTTAATCAACTTCACTCAAAATTGTGCCCCTACGATTTGTCTGTGTTGGTGTGTGTATTTTGCCGTTATATACATCTCTTCACGTTATTTTACATTTAGTTTTTTCCTGCCCTTTTGTTCTCTCATAAATTTTATCTTGCCAAGATCCACAAAACAACCTGTTAGAATCTTTATTTTAATTATACAAAAACTACAGATCAGTTGGAAAAGAACTGATATCTTTAGGATACTGAGTCTTCCCATCCGTATATCTATTCCCTTAGGGCCATCAGTAAACTTGTATATTTTTTTTCCATTATAGAGCTTGTTTGTTTCTTAATATATGTTCTTCTAGGTATCTTATATTTATTGTTACTCTTACAAATCATATCTTTTAAAATTTCATTTTCTCCCAAGTTCTTGATAGTATTTAGAGATGCAATTAATTTTTATTATTTGGTTTTTTAATACAGCAACTCTTAAAATAATTTATCTGTGAATTACTTAGGGTTTCTATAAAGGACAAAGAATGATACTTTATTTCTTCCTTTCCAGTCCTTATGCCTTCTTTTTATTTTTTTCTTACCCTAATGTTCTGGCTAGACCCTCCAGTATAATGTCAATCACTGTGATGAAGGTGGCACACTTGTCATTGTTTGATGTTAAATAGAATGTTTTTATAATTAAGTATGATCTTTGCTGAAGTTTTTTTTTTTAACTTATGGTTCCTTTCTGACTCTAGTTTTCTAAGTGCTTTTATTGTGAATAAATGTAGAGTTTTATCAAGCACCTTTCTATATCTATTGATATCATTTTGATTTGCTCCTTAATTTTCTTAATGTGGTGAATTAGATTGGTTGATTTTTCTAATGTTAAACCAACTTTTCATTCCTGGAATAAACCCAACTTGGTAATTTAGTATTAGATGCTTAAATAAGCATCTAAGTGTTATAAATGCTTATATTTGATTTGCTAATATGTTGTTTAGTAATTTGCTTCCATTTTGTTAGTGAGATTGGCCTTTTTTTTTTTCATATTACCCTTGTCAGATTTTTTTCAACAAGATATTTTTAGCCTCATAAAATGATTTGGCAAGTGCATCTTCTCTATCTATCCTATGAGGTTAATAGTGGAGGTTGGAATAACTTTTACCTTAGAAATATGGTGAAACTTTTCAGCAGAACTATTTGGATTTGGTGTTCCTTTGTTGGAAGATTTCAAACTATTGATTTAATACTTTTAATGACTAAAGGACTATTAGATTATCTTATTTTTCTCTTGAGTCCCTTTTAGCAAGTTTTCAAGTTTATTGGCCGTAAAGTTGTGTATACTATCTCTTGCTATATATATTTTATTCCCTCTTTTATTTGTAAATTTGTACCTCTTTTAATCAATATTGCCAGAAGTTTCACATTTGTTATTCTTTGCAAAGAACCATTTTAGTTTTGTGAATTTTTTTTGATATATTTACTTTTTATTTCACCAATTTCTTTCCTTCTGTTATACGGGATATGTTCTGGGTTTGTTCTGGGTATATACATATATATACTGGGTATGTTCTGGGTTTAGGATGCTTTTTTAGCATCCTAACTTTGATGCTTAATTCATTATTTTTCAATCATATTTAAGCATCTAAGGCTACAGATTTCCCTCTGAGAACTATTTGGCTACATTCCCACAAGTTTTATAGGTAGTATTTCTGTTATCCTTTAGTTCTGAATATTTTCCAATTCCATTATTCTTTTATCTTTCAACAGTGGGTTTTTTTTTTAATATTCTTAATTTCCAAATAGAGGATTTTTCTGACTCTCTTTTTGTTATTGATTCTAAAGCTTGTGGTCAGAGAATATTGTCTGTATTTGAATAATTTGAAATTTGTCGAGGTTTTTAGGATCAGGAATGCTTTTAGGATCAAGAATGTCATTTTTCATGTATATTCCTTGGGTGTCTGAAAAAATAAGCTGTACTTTGCAGTTTTTGTGTTCTAATATCTTCATTGTATCAGCCTTGCTAATTGTGCTTATATCTTTTATATCTTCATTGTTTTGCCTTCTTTATCAAGAGAGGGCATATTAAAATCTTCCATTATGATGATGGTTTGCCTAATATTCCTGGAAGTTCTGTCAGTTTTTCCTTTATATATTTTTGAGACTGTTATTAGAGCATGCAAGTTGAGAATTTTATATCTTGCTGGTGAACTGAAGTTTTTAAAAAATAGTTATTTAATGACTATTTTTACCTTAAGTAATGTTTTTGACCCTAAAGCTTTTACTCCCAACTGTTCCATCAGTTTTTTGTTTTTTTGTTTTGGTTTAATAAATCATTCCTGTTCTCTTGCTTTCAACCTTTCTACTTTCTCATGCTTTATATATGTCTTGTGTATAGCTGGATTTTTAAAAATCTCCTCTGACAATTCATCCTTCAACTGGAAAATTATACCATTTAAATTATACTATCATTTGTATTTTTTAGGGTTACCCTATATGTCTAGTGTTAATATGCATACTTAGCAAAGTCCAATGTAAGTAGTAATTTTTTGTTCTCCCTAAAAAGTCAGAGGTCTTAGAACACTGACTTTATTATTCCTTCCCAATTCATACTCTATGGTATCTGTATTTTCATGTTGCCTTTCTCTTGTTCACAAGTAATTATTGCTCTTGTTTAATAAAACTAATGTCCATTTAGATTTACTAACACATTTACCGTTTTGTTCACTATTTCTTCTTGCATATTAGCCCTTCTCTTTGGAATTACTTTCTTTCTGTCCAAAATACATGCTTTAGAACTTATTTTCATGTTAATGACAAACTTTCTTCGTTCTTGTTTTTCTTAAAATGTCTGTTCTTCCCTTGTTCTTGAAGGAACACTGCTGTTCACTAAGTATTTGATTCTCGTTTGATAATTGTGTTCTCTCTGTACATGGAAATGTTATACCAATGTCTTCTAGCTCCCATTGTTGCTATAAGTTTATTGTCATTCCTCTGTATGATATTCTTCTGGCTGCTTTTATGGTCTTTTCCTTGTCTTTATGTTCTGCAGTTTCACAATCAAGGGTCTAGTTCTGGATATCTTGGCATTCATCCTGATTGACTTCATTAAGCTCTGGGATCTGTAGATTATATCTTTCATCAGTTTGGGGAAATTTTTAGCCACTATCTTTTCAATTGTTTTCTCTCCTTTATTCTCTCTTCTCTGCTCCTGAAAGCCTGACAGGACATGTTAATCTTTCTCACTTCATCTTCTGTTTTTCTTAACTTATATAATTTTCTCTCATTCTTTTCACTATTTATCTGAGCTACATCTAACCTCTGTTGAATTCATTCACTGAAGATTTATCTTAATTTCAAATAGCACCATTCATATTTTATGAGATCTATTTGGTTTTTTAAAAAAAGTGTTCTTGATCATATTTTATAGTACTTTGCCCCCTATTCATATGTTCCTTAATTCTTTAAGTATGTTAAACATATTTATTTTATATTCTGTATCTGTTAATCCCAATATCTGAAGTCTTTGCAAGTTTGATTCTGTTGTCTGTTGTTTCTCACTTCTTGCCCCCCACAGCCATGTTTCCTTCCTTGTCCTGTCTGTAATTCTTGACTATGTGGTTAGAGGCATAAGCTTTTTCTGTGAGACCTGGATAGAAGGTGGTTTCTCCCAGAGAGAGTTTACATTTGCTTCTTTCCAGTGCCCGGGGTCATTACCAGTCAGAAACCTCTCATACTAAATTCTCAGTATGAAGGTTTAAACCCACCCAAGTAATGTGCAAATATGTGAATGCAAACTTATTGTGAAGGAGTCTCAGGGGAAGTTTTCTGTTTGCTGTACACTCAGTGTCAAGGTCTCAGATAAGTAATCAGCCTCCAGATCCACCCAGAGGGCGTTAGTAGCAGATGAGAAGGAAGGCAGTCTTACTTCTCACTAACCCTCACACTATAGGTACAGCTTTAATTAGCCCAACTGTATTCAGGGATGTCATACTAGAGTCCCCACCTTTGTGGGTCCTGACCCTTGTCTCCTGTTCCCTTTTCTCCGCAAGGCCCTGAAAACCAGAGCTCTACTTCACCAGTTTTTAAAAATGCACTCAAAGCCAAGGCCAGCTTCTTGCTCTGAGTCACAGGATTTGGACTCTGAGTATTCTTACTTTATTAGTCTACCCAGGCTGCCATAACAAAACAAAATAGACAGGATGGCCTTAACAAGGGACGTTTATATTCTCACAATTCTGGAAGCTAGAAGTTCACAATCAAGGTGCCAGAAAATTCATTTTCTTGTGAAGCTTCTTCCTAGCCTGTAGATGGCCTCCTCCTGACATGGCCTTTCCTCTATATGCATCCAGAGAGAGAAACTCTCTGGTGTCTTCTGCTCCTCTTATAAGGACACCAATCCCATCGGATTAGGGCTCCACCCTTATGACCTCATTTAACTTTAATTACCTCTGTAAAGGTCCCATCTCCAAATTCCATCACACTGGAGGTTAAGGTTTTAATATGAATTTCAGGGAGATATAATTCAGTTCATAGCATTTACTAATTTGTAAAAAAGCTTTTTATTTCTTTTTAAATTATACTCAACATTTTAAAATTGTTTGGTCAGGGTGCTTAGGACCACAGTGCTGGGGACAATGGAAACAGATTTCCTCTGCAAGGCATTTTACAAAGAAAGACTCATATTTCATCAAACCATTTGATGATGAACCTAGTCAATGGGGAAGGATGCTTCAGCCACATGGGGATGGAGGCTGGATCAGGATAAGGACTTGTACCACAAGGTTATTAAGTTGCTGACAAGAGTCTCTTTTTTAGGTATCGTTAAAGATGCTTATCTCAATTTTCTTTTGAACCTGAAGGTGAGGTGCAGGGGAAAGTGTAAATAAGGCCTGAGAAGTTCCTGAGAAATAATTTGTTTCACCCTCCTCCCCCCATCCCCCAGAAGGGCTAATCTTAGCTGGTGTGTAAATATCAGTTCATATCAGTCCACATCAGTCACTCCCTCACACGTCCTACAGGAGGTCACACCAGCCCCTCTGAAGCCAGCCCCTCTGAAAGGTACTCCCTCAGGGGTGAGCTGTGAAAAGAGATGTTCCTATTCATCTCCGTGGGATTTTTATGAGCTTCAGGTAGAGCTGAGGAGCCTAGAGAGGCTGAAGGGTGTCCCCTACTGACACCACCCTGGAGGAAAGCCAGGGAGCATTATGTGCAGAAAGAAGGGTATAAGTGTGGTAATCGGAAATCCAAGGTTGAAGAATCAGGGCTTCCTTCCTGGAGACATCAGGGAAGATGCATAATGTGTTCCTAACCCTGGTCACTGACCCACAGGCGAGATACAGGTGTGTCTGAGGACTGCATGTCCAATCCCCTTGTAATGTGCTCCTCAGTGAAAAGCCTAGTCTCTCCAAGTTCACAGTATGTCTTATGAGATGAGCACTCACTCATTCATTGACTATAGGTATGATCTCTGCCCTTGAGGAACATGTACACAGGAAAGATGACAGGCACTTAAATAAAAAACTAGAGTATGGGTAAATGCTGATGGAGGAGTATCCAGTTTGCTATCTTAGAAAATATTGGAAGAGGCCACTAACTGGAATGTCAGGGAAGTTTTCACATTTGAGCAGGGTCTGCAAGGATGAGTAGGCTTGGAAATCGGTATCTGAGTGGATGCATGTGCAAAGGTACTGGGGTTTGGAACAACTCTCAGAACTAAAAGGAATTCATCATGTCTGGGTCAAGATGAGGATGGAAAGGTCACTGGACCCAGGTCATACAGAACCTATATGCTCAGCAGAGAGGCTTGGGTTTTGTCCTGAAACAGATTTTTAAGAGCAGAAATGTTAAATTGTTGGTAATAACAACAATAGTTATGTCTTATGTATACATGTCATATGCCAAGCACTGAGCTAAGCCTTCTATATAACTGATTTTATTTCATTCTCTTCATAGCACAATTAATTAGGTGGTAAGAAACCCACATGATGGATGAGGAAACTGAATCATGGATAGATTAATGGGTAGGAAACTTAGCCACTGTCATAGCCAGTAAGTGACAGCACCAGGATTTAAACCCAGTCTTTGTGGTTCCACTGCCCATGCTCTTAGCAGCTGGGCTATGCTGCTGGATGGAACAAGGTCCCAGGAAAAATGGGAGGGCATGGGACTGACGGCGCTGAGATTAGCCTTGGAAAAGATGAGGGTCATCCTTTCTTCTGAACAAGAGCAATATCCGGAAGGTCTGAATTTTTTAAATGATTCTGGCAGCAGTGGAAAGGATTTCAGAGGGATCCTGGAAGGAACAAGACCAGTTAGGAGGCAGAAGCAGTTACCCAAATAAGAAAAATGGGGACATTCTCCAAGGCTTTGGAAACATGGAGGGGAGAGATATTTAAGAGAAATGTATGGAATGGAATGCAACTTGGTGACTGACTGGATGTGAGGATGGAGGGAGAAGGAAGGTCTTACCCAACATTGTATCCCAGGTGACCAGCACAGAGCCTGGCACATAGTGGGCACAAGGAAAACATTGATTCAGTGAACAAATGAATGATGATGCAATACTTTCTGACTTGGACCAATGGGAGGCTTTAAAAGGAAATGGAAAGGGAAAGACATGCTTTACGGGGTCAAGAGGAAAACATGGTACATTTGAAGTGCCTGTGTTTCATGCAGTGACATTTGGATGTTACCCAGTTAGAAACTGGGTAAATCCAGGTTTAATAGAGAGATTGAGTGTTATCTCCTCAGCACTTGGGTGAAAATAGAAGCCTAATGAGTAGACAACTCTTCCTGAAGAAAGCAAAGAGAAGAGGAAGATTCTGAATGGATCTGGAAACACCATCTTTAGAGATAAAAGAAATCCAGTCTAAGACACCGAGGAAGTGCAGCGTAAGGTAGGAGGAGAATCACACCCCAGAAGGAGAAAGAGTTTCCAACCAAAATATGTCTGTCAAGGGTGGTGAGGAACAAGTGTTGCTGGAAAAGGGCAGAAAAGAAACCATTGGCTTTGGCTTTGAAAGAGGACCTTTCAGTGAAGCTTTGAGGGCAGAAACAGCCATGAAATTAGGAGAGAATGAGCAGGAAAGGAGGTTCTAGGAGTAAGGAGCCCAGATAGCCACTCTGACAAGTTTCAAGGTGATGTGAAGGAAGGAGAAAGGGCATGAGAGGGAGGTAAAGTGGACAGAAAGTTTGGGGCTACTTAGAGTGTTTGTTTAGAATGTTGGAAACTGGAGTATGTTTGCAGGCTAAGGGCAGAGCAGGTGAAGAGGAAGAGAGTGAAGTTGCAGGAGGATCTGAAGTAAGTGAGAGTCACTTGGGACTCAGAATGCATGGGGCTATCTTGCACAGAACAGGAGAAGAAGGATGGTACTAGGAGGAGAGGTTGGAGTTTTGCCTGCAAGCATGCAGATCAGGACACATGTCTGCCCCTCCTTATGATCCTGAGATGATTACTCATCCCAGGCACCTGGATATCTGTGGACATGAGGACTCTTGCTAGAATTCCATCCCCCTTGTAGGACCTCCATGGGCTGAGCTTGAGAGGAAGCTGTGAATGTTCCAGTAGGGCCCCCCAAGGCAATAAGAAGGTCCGAAGAGAAACAAAATGCTCTGGTGTAGAAATGACCAAGAATATGTCAAGATACCAGCATTGACTGAGTACGTATGGACCACGCAGCAACGCATTGTGAGGATAAGAACTTACAGTCTTAATGGGGAGGCAGGTTAGGGTTATGTCTCTACTCAGTAAACTAAGAATGAAACAATTAAAAATACCCAGGCCATCCTCTTGGAACCTTGGCAGATTCAGGGAGAAGAAAGAAGGCTCAGAGCAAGTGAAGCTGGCCCACTCCAAGTGGCTCCACATTCTCCCTTTGATTGAGATGTCCTTGAAAAATGTGAGCCCCACCTTGGCCATTTGGACTATCTTAGTCCTTAGAGTCATTCTACTCACAATACTATTTCTAATCTTCAGAAATACCTGGAGAGAACTTAAGACAAAAATTCCAGAACTCTTTCCTCCAAGATAGGATTCTGTGGATCTGGGATGGGTGCCTGGAGCCATACCTTGAAAGGGCACACTGGTGGCTATGACCAGCCAAGCTTGTGTGCTAAACAATAACCCCCTTGCCTCACAGCAAAGCACACACAGGGACCCCCCAACCCCCAACTCAGGCAGCCCTGGCTTCTGCCATGCTGAACTCCTGGTTCATAGACACATGCAGTCCTTTCAGACCTCTGTCTGGACACACCTGTCCAGTGTGCCTTCCCTTCCCCTCTAGGCAAATTTCTGTCCCTCTTTGACACACAGTTCAAATACCCCCTCTTCTGAGAAGCCCTCTTAACTCCACCAGGTCTTGGTTCTTCCTCTGTTCCTACAGCATTGCATCAACACCTTTTGTCTGTGTATGTATCATGCCACACTGGGTTTAGAATCTCCTTCCCCGACAGCCCTAGAGCACCCTGAAAGCAGGGACGGTGCTTGGCACAGGAGGAGTGTGGCAGATGTTTGAATACATTAATGATTGGCAGAGGAGCTCTGTCCCCATGTCAGGTAGCTCCTCAGGCACAACCCTGCCCCCATGGGACCCTGAGGCTGCCTCCTATCAGAACCTCTCAGCTGGACCTCCCAGAAGACACACTGATGGAATTTCTGCAGTCAGAACTGAAGCCCAGACCCGTATCCTACCTGCACACATCTGCCTTTCTTTTGCAGCTCCTCAGTATGAACTTGAGACCTATGATCTGCTTTGTCTGTGAACCTCACTGGATTTGAACAGGAGAGTCAATGCACCTCTACAAGAGAAGAAGTAAAAGCAAGGCAGATGGGTGGGGTGGGAGGGCGAGGAAGAGTAGGGGAGAGGGGCATGGACCTGAGAGAGAAAGCAAAGCTCATTTCGTGAACTTCAAAACCAGAGATAGCAGGGGTTTTGATTATTCCCTCCTCAGGGATAACCAGTGTCCCTCTTCCCTTTGCGCACCTGAAGCATTGGGAAATCTCTCTCTGGGCAAATGATCGCTTGCTAGTGCAAATGCCGAGAGCACATTTGTTGGCCCATTTGCTTACTCAGTTATTCATCCAGCTAACATTGACTTGTGCCCTCTCTGTGCTGGGCCCTGTATGAGATGCTAGCTGGCCACTGGAGGGCTTTCCTCCAAGTACCCCCAAGCCCATTCCTCATGACCCCTTAATGGCCTCCTCCAAGTCCTAAACCTGATTCTGTTCCTCTCACAGTTGTCCTCACCTCACATCACCCCGGCATTCCTCTCTCCCCACAACTGTCTGCAAACTTGGTATCCTCACACCCCCTCCTCTGTTCTTGAAGGCAATCCCCGGCCCTCCTCTAGCCAGGACTTTCTGTGGCCCTCATATTTGCTCCATCTCTTTGCTTCCCCAACTCCAGCACCCATCACACTCTGTGGTGTTTTCCAGAGACTCATGCATCTCCTCTTCTAGACTGTGGGATCTCTCAGAGCAGTGGCCATGTTTAGCTTGCCTATTGTTGCCTCTCCAAAACCCAGCACCTGGCAAGTGCATTTTAACTATTGAATGACTACATGAATAAATGAATTCATCAATCAGTGAGTGAAAGAGCCAATGAATGGATGAACAGGTTTGCTACTCTCCTAACTCAAGGGGCCATATAATAACAGTCCATAAGTCAGATATGGCCCAAGGGCCATGGTTCTCCAACCCCTGAAAGTTCCAGAACATCTGAAAGTTTTCAGTCTCTGCCCTGGGCGCCCTTTCCCAGCCTCCTCAAGGGTGCTGGAGGCTGTCGTGTTTGAATTCCTGGGGTTAAGGTCAGCCTTCCCACTGGCCTCCCCTCCTCCCCACCCTAAGAGCCACCTATCTAATCCTGCTCTGGGTCCTCAGCAAGGTCCAGCCAGGAATCATTATGCAGAAAGTTCCCTTCCTTTCATGGAGCTAATGGTCAAACTGGCAGCAGAATTCATAAGCCAAGACTGGTTGAGCCAAGGTCAGCCCTCAGGGGCTCAGAGAAGTGCTCTGAGGAGGAACAGGGGAAGTGAGAGTAGGGCAGAGCATTGTAGAAGGGAGCTCTAACTAGCTAGGAAGGCTATTTCAGCCTAGGTTGTCCTTACCAAGATGCTAAGCTTTATCCTGATAGAAAGACAAAAGTCTTTCTTCAAAACCTGTAGCTCTTAGGTTGTGATTGGCTATGAACTACAGAAAATGCCTCCACAGAAGCTGAAACAAAACAGTTTATTTCCCCATATACCAAAGGTCCAGAGATGAGGAGTCCAGGGCTGGTTTAGCAGTTCCTTCAGTGTCTCTAGAACCTTCGGGTTTTCCCTCTTCCATTCTCTGTGTGTGGCTCTTCTCGCGATCACAAGAAGGCTGCTCCAGCTCAGTCCTCACATCTGCATTCCAGGAAAGCAAGGAGAGAGAGGTGGGAAAATCCCATGAGGGCTCTTCAGCTATGTGTCATTGCCCAGAACCCTGCTACTTAGCTGTTCTTAGCTCTGAGGTTAGCTAAGTGCATTGCCTCTCTCCAAACTCAGAGTTCTGTTAAGCATGGATAAACAGAGGGAGAGACATTGAGTAAACCATGGTCCATATCTGTCATAGAATCTCCAAACATGAACTAGATCAGAAGGAACTGCTTTGGTAGGAGCAGGGCTCTACTGACTCTGGCTCCTGCTCTCCCTTGGTTCATGGATGCTTAGGTAACTTTATGTAACTTTGGGGTACCTAGGAACCCAGTTTGAAAAACCTCACTCTATGCCAGAGGTCAGCAAACCTTTTCTGTAAAGAGCCAGATAATAAATGTTTTAGGCTTTGAAGACCATGTGAAGTTTTTGTTACACATTTTTCTTTGTAGTGCTTTGTTTTTTTAAACCTTTAAAAATGTAACACTTCCTAACTCAAGGGGCCATATAATAATAGTCCATAAGCCAGATGTGGCTCAAGGGCCATGGTTCTCCAACCCCTGCTCTAAAGGATGCTGGGGCACAGAGTGTGGGTACAGAGTGAAGGATGGCAGCATAGACTGGGAGCCCAACAAGGAGGCTCTTAGAGAAATTCAGTCGCTGGACAAAACTATCTCAGGTTAGGTCTTTTGAACTCCAGCTTCCAAAAAAAAAAAAAAAAAAAAGTGCCTGTGAGCTGTCAGACTGTCAGACCCTCTGCAGCCTCCCCAAGACATTGGGCACAGGCTGGCAGGCCCGGGATCCCAGTCCTTTCGGTGGTCTTGGGCAGTGTTCAGGAAGCAAGGGCTGTCCTCCAGGACCCAGGGCGGACACTCCTCCTTGGTGTTGCTCCCATCCCCCACTGTTCCAGGAAGGCAGCTATATGCTGAAGTTATGGTCTCCAGACCCCTGGCTCTGGCCCACCTCCCATCCCTGTCCTGTGCACCAAACACAAGCTCAGGCTCCCTTGAAGCCCTCTTGCCACTCCCAGGCCTGGGACTAGCCTCCTGGAAGGTCTCCCTGCCAACAATTCTCCCTTCCATGCTGAGGTGTAGCTTCCCCTCATCTTCACCATCAAGTCCAGACCATCCACTCAGGCCTGCCAGGTACAAGCCAACTACAGACTCAGCCAGGCTGTTCTCATCCTCCACCCCTTTCCTGCTCCAGCTGCCTGTCCTGCTCTTTGCTCCCAGTTCACCGCTCACTGCATCTGCTGCATGGAACCCACACCCTTCTCCATCTTGTGAGGCTCAGCGCGCCCACCTCTTCCACATACCCGCTCTCATCTCCCCCTTCTTTGTGATCCCCAGCACTCACCGTCTGCCCCATGCTCTCAGCTTTGGGATTCTGCTCTACATTGCTAGGCAAGTGAGATAACTTCTGGGGAACAGCTGGCTCGGTGCTTGGCACATGGCAGATGCTCAGTAATTACGTCCTAGATGATGGGTTCATTTATCCCTTTATCTGATGGGTGTAAATTGGGTATCTGAGCCATATACAAATATGCCTCTTTGATCACGCCTATTTCATGTGCTGCCACTCTCCTTGCCTCAGAAAGACACTTTGCGAGTTTGATTGATCTGCATGTCAGTTAATGAGTCATTATAGGTTCCTGCCTTTAAACAAAGGCCAAAGAGAGGAGGAAAAAAAATGAAAGCATCAGTACATGGTGCACAGGGGGACTGTCCCAACACTGCAATGTTACGTCTGTCATACAGTCTACTTGGTGTAATTAGCCCCTGCGTTAGGGTCAGAGGCTCTAAAATGTAGTTCACATCAATGGCTGCTCTGACCAGTGATGTGAATCATTTTATGGCTCTGGGTTCTCGCCTTCAAAGCAGTATTTTCCCATTATAGACATAATAATCCCACACTCCCTCTTTTGGAGGTGGCTTGGTGAGCCAGTGTCCTCTGCCCCGAGGCTGGCTGCAAGGGGGTCATGGTGGCAAGAGTGTGCCTCCAGGGCCATCACTCCCTGCAGAGGCCAGGCCCCTCCTCCTGCAGAAGGCACTGCACCCTTGCACTATTTTATATGCAGCAAGTGTTTGCCAGGCTGCTGGGATTCAGCAAAAGAGCTTAGGGAAGGTTTGGGAGGGTCAGTTGTGGTCCCTACCTGGTGGACCTGAGATCTCGCTAGAGCTGCTGTGAGGCAGTGAGTGGCAAAGAGCTTGGCCTCTGGCTGCCTGGTGAGGCTCAGTTCTACCACTCAGCTGTGTGATCTTAGGCAAGTGGCCTAACATCTCCGTGCCTGGGCTTTTCCATTTGTAAAATGGAGGTATTTGTAGTTGCAGTTGTTGTGAGTTTCCCTGAACTGATGTGTCCTAACTGCCCCGAACAGTGTCGAGCATGTGGAAGGGGGTCCAAGCTTGTCAGAGAACTTGATCAAAAACTGATTAAGTGTCTCAAAGAATCTCGTCGACCGGGAGTCGGCAGGTTTGCCCCTCTGGGCCCAAACCAGTTCATTGCTTGATTTTGTAAAGTGTGTGCATGCTGCCTATGGCTACGTTCATGCTACAGCAGCAGAGGTGTCTGCACAGGGCAAAATAATTACTCTCTGGCCCTTTACAGAAATGGTTTGCCAGTCTTTGTTCTAGACGGTAACTGTGGTGGGGGACCAACGGCCTAGCCTTTGGTGCATGCAGAAAAACCAGAAACGGTTTGGAAAACATTCTCTGGTTCTGCATTATCTATGCCCCTGGGTTGTGCCTGGTACAGCAACAGGCAGGGGCATCAGAGGCAGGAAGACCTGGTCCCTGTTCCCCCTACCCTCCCAGAAGTTCCCAGTGTAGTGGAGGAGCAGGTAAACAGATTAGACCAGAGTAGTAGGTAAATGCAGACCCAGAGATGAGGAAGGGTATAGGAGCACCTGGTGAAGACAGGGCCTGGGGGAAGAGACGTGGCTAGCAGAGCCAGAGGGGAAGGAGAGGTCTGTGCAAACCGCAGTCGGAACTGGCCACTATGAGGGGGTACCCAGGAGCTCAGGGAGCCACACTGACTTGCAATGGGGAGGACCGCACGGAGCAGATACCCTGGGCCCCTCCGTGTGTGTCTGGCTTAGAGATGGTGATGTCAGGACAGGACCAGGGAGGGTGAGAGAGGGGAAGGAGATTCCGGGCAGAGCAGATGGTCCTGTGATGATGCCGTTGGCCATCAGGGAGTGTGAGGGGTGAGCTGGCCTAAAATGGGACAACCACAGGGGTAAAGGCATCCCCACTCACTGCCGACCGTTCTGTGCCATCCCTCCTTCCTAGCACATCCCAGCACACCCAGTTGCCTGCTGCGGACCTACCTCCCCACTCACCCATGTGACTGCCACAGCCCAGAGATCGCTTTCCTGGTTTCCCACCATCTCTCAGTGCTGTTGCTCCGAAAACAAAAATGATGTTTTACACCTTTGCTCACAAACCCTTCCATCACGTCCCCTTGTCTTTAGGGCAAAGCCCAAATCATGACTGACAGCCGTTCCTACTTTGCTCCTCCCACTTCCTCCCAGCACCAGCCTCCACTCCCCTCTGCATTTAACCATTGCAGATCCGGAGTCTCTGGATGAGTCGTGCGTCCCACACCTTTGCCTTTTCACCTGCTCCTCCCTCTGCCTGGATGGCTCCCCTTTCCTTAACTGTTTAGTGAACTCCGTCCGGTTCATCTCCCAAACTCAGCCCTGGATTCATTTCCTCTGGGAAGCATCCTTTAACCTTTCTTCCAGCCAGTGTCACTCATCTCCTCCGCTATCCTGTTCTGTGCTCACAGGTGTTCTTATACAGAGATGCTCATAAGAACGCCATGCCCAGTATGGAGGGGGCCTTGGACACAGCAGCTGGGCTGATGAATCAGTGTAGCAAAAGGTGGCTTCTGAGATCCCTGAGGGCACTGGCGGTGAGGCTGTACCAGCACCCTAGCAGTATGTAGGTTCCCACAGAGGAGGTCTTCACAACAGGAAACATCTATCCATAGAATTCTCTATTCCTTGAGTCATACAACAGATCACAGAGGAACATCTTCAGCCTCCCCACTGGGAGATGGAAGCTCTTCGTCACATTGGAGCTGCAGATGAATGGATAGAGAAGATGTGGGCAATGTCTGCAGTGGAATATTACTCACCCCTTAAAAAGAATGTCATCTTGCCATTTGCAAGGACATAGATGGGTCTAGAGAATATACTACTGAGCAAAACAAGTCAGTCAGAGAAAGACTAATACCATATGATTTCATTCATACATGGAATTTAAGAAACAAAACAATCATAGGGGGAGAAAAAAGAGAGGCAAACCAAGAAACAGACTTTTAATTCTCGAGAACAGCCTGATGGTTACCAGAAGTGAGGGAGAGGGGGGAAATAGGGGATAGGATTGAGGGGCGCCCTTGCTGTGATGACCACCGGGAATTGTATGGAAGCGTGGTATCACTGTATTGTACCCCTGAAACTAATATTACTCTGAATGCTCACTAACTGGAATTTAAATAAAAACTTAAAAAAAAAAAAAAGGAACAGGCAAAAAGAAGCCCAGAGTAGCCTTAGGAGTGGAACCTCCCTATGTCCCATCTTATGCATGGCAATACCTCTCACCCTTCCAGGGACCCACAGGTCATCCTGAATCCCTCCCCGTCCCTTGGTCCCCACACCCATGCAGTCACAAAGCCCTGAACACTGCCAGGATCTGTCTATCTTTTCCATCCCACCGCCTTCCTCTATCGCCCACCTAGACGGAACTCTCCCTAACTCCTCTGGCCTCCCTCCTGCCACATCGCTTTCCACACCAGCAGCCAGACTGACATTTTTCTCAAACACTAATGTGCCACTGCCACCCACTTTTTGAAACTTTTCTTAATGCCGCCGCCACGATAAACCTCAACTCTTTGGGCCAGGAGAGATGTTTAAGACCTTTCAGACTTAGCTCCAGGCAAATTTCTTAAGTTCTGGATCTTCCTGTGTCCCCTCCTTGCACTGAAGGCCCAGCCACATTGTCCCCCAGAATGAAACAGCTAGCAGCTGTGCTCACTGTGCAGACCTCCCATCGGCATTCATTCTGGAATGTCCCATTTCTACCCAAACTCAGGCCCTGTGCATCTGACTCTTCAGGACAGGTCCTTCCCTCTGCCAGCACCCCCTGTGGCCTGACCATCTTCCGCAGCCTTCAGAACCCTCAGACAGCCCCACCGCAGGCTCCATGAGCCCCCGGCTGCTCTGTACAGCTACAGCCATCTTTGGAACACCTGCCACTCGGCAGGCGCTTGGTGATTCTCAGCGTACGTTCTGTCTCCCCTGCTCACCAAGGGCAGAGGCTGTGCTCACTGTTGAGACCTGACACGTGGTGGGTGCTTAGGAAATATTGTAGAAGGCAGGACTAAAATGAATTAAGAGAGAAGAATTTTGTTGAAACCTCCTTCCTGGACCATTCATTTATTCAATGAATAAACAAAAAAAGGATAGAGAAAGGCAGGCAGAGGAGGGGCTGAAAGAAACTTCTGCAGATCCCTGGGGGCAGGCAAGATGGCTGAGATTCCACATGTGGCCTAAAATATTGCCACGAAGTCCAGGGGGACTTCTGTGCATTAAAGCATGAAGAGAGAATCTAATCTCACAGGCAGCCAGATGTGCCTGATGTTGTCATGGCAGCCCCCCAGAATTTGCCAGATGTGCTGTGAACATCTCTGGAAAACATCAGGGGACCCCAGAGGCTGTAAGGCCTGGAGAGAAATAGTTCACACTCCAAAAGTCGGTGTGGAAATGCTTCGTTTGGATCGGGGGCTATGTGGGGTGGTGTCCCAGGGACCCTGGGCTTTGGAACCTAAGGAGGGAACTCCTCAGAGCTGTATGAGTGTCTCCCGGCAGCCCCTGCCTGCTCCCTAACCCCGTGATCCCTCCCCAGGTGATCAAGCTGGCCTTTGAGGACTTTGACTTGGAGAGGGGCTACGACACCCTGACGGTCGGGGACGGCGGGCAGGACGGGGACCAGAAAACTGTTCTCTACGTGTAAGTGAAGCAGGGCTCTGGTCCGGAGGGTGGGCAGCACATGGCCCTGGCCTAGGGGTGATGGGATGGTAGACTGCACCCTGTCTGGTCCCCAGGGTCACACCACATCAAGCCCAGGGGACCAGCCCCTCTACTCTGGTGGAAGGAAGCAGATCACTGGCCACAGTCTCTCTAGGAAGTTCCAGGAGAAGTGGGCAGAAGGAAGCATTTCTCAGGGAGGAGCGGGAGTTGAGGTTCTGGGTGTGCGCCTGGAGCATTCCACATAGTGAGCTGCTTCATGCAGCTCCTTCCTCTGCCACCCGCTAGTTTCTCCTCACGCCCATGTCTGTCCGTGGAAGTCTGACTCCAGACAGAGATGGTGGAAGTGTGTTGCTGACCTCCCTGCGTGCTCAGAACTATCTGGGAAATGAGCCGTTTCGGGGATTTGGGACCCTGTGCACATGGCGGCCACAATTCCTAAGCCAAGAAAGGCTTGTGTCACGTTGTCTAGTCAAGGCAAAGGATAATGCCGCGCTGTCCTAGGATTCCGTTCTGTTGGACCTTCCTTTGCCCGCCACCAACAGCCTGACATAAACACTCCTGTTCAGTACATGTGGTCCAGCTCAGACGGCCTGATCTCGCCCATCTCCCTTGCTCAGATGGGGTGTTAGGGGCAGGGAAGCTTTCCTACCCTCCAAACATCCACTGCTTGTGCAGGCTCCGGGAAGGGAACTTGCACATCAGATATATCATCTAGTTGTGTCATTATCCCCATTTAACAGGTGGGGAAACTAAGACCTAACTGTTGCAAAGATGGCTGGTGGCAGAACCAGCGCTTGAGTTCATGCCTTTTGATTTCAGTCCAGGACAGCATCCCGTGCCAGTGCCCGTCCCCACCAGGCTAGCCCCAGGCCAGTGCCCTTTGGTTTTCATGCTGAAGGAGAAATGGCTCTTCAGTCCTAGCTGCTTTGTGCAGGAGCTGTTCTGTTCTGGGTGCTTCCCACTCCTTCCCCACAGCTGCCAGAGAAATTCTGTCAGGGCAGTTAAATGACTCACGAAGTTACCCTCGGAATCAGGTGACATGGCTGGGACTTGGAATCTCTTATGAGAAAGGAATGGGATGTGAGCCTGGAGGACATCTTTCCCCCGGCCCACTCCACTGTATGAATCAGGGTTCTCCAGAGAAACAGAACCAATAGGATATACACAGAAAGCCAGGGATTTATTATAAGGAATCGGTTCACATGCTAATGGAGACTGACAAGCCCCAGGATCTGCAGGGTGAGTTGGCAAGCTGTGACCTAGGAGAGCTGATGATGTAGTTTTAGTGCAAAGGCCAGCAGGCTCTAGACCCAGGAAGAGCTGATGTTTCCATTCAAGTCAAAGGCAGAAATAAAGGAGAAAAAAAAAAAAAAAAAAAAAAAACAATGTCCCAGATGGAAGTTAGGCAGGCAGAAAGAATTCTCTTTTACTTGGGAGAGGGTTAGACCTTTTGTTCCATGCAGGCCTTCAACTGATTAGATGAGACCCACCTATATGGGGAAGGGCAATCTGCTTTATTCAGTCTACCAATTTAAATGTTAAAGTCATCCAGAGGCATTTTCACAGAAATAGTCAGAATAATGTTTGGCCAGATATCTGGGTATCCCATGACCCAGGCAAAATGACATATAAAATTAGCCATTATACTCAATTCCTCTTCTGGTGCATTTGCCATCTCTCACCTGCCCTGTATGGTCCCTCAGCTTGGTGTGCTCAGAAGGCCAGGATCCTGGCTCTGTCTCCTCTCAGGACAAAAATCCCAGGATGCTCTGTCAGAGAATCTTAGAAGAGCAGAGCCAGAAAGATTCTTATAACCCATTCCCCTCATTTAACTCAAAATGAAAAATCCCAGAGTGGCTCAGCCCCTTGCCTGAGGCCCCATGACAAATGAATGACTGATCCAGGGTTTATACCCAAGTCTCTATAAGTTTTGAGTGAGCTCTCAATAAGTCCTATAACAGCCCAGGGGCTCTTCCCCCCACCCTTAGATCTCCATAGGCCAGCATCCATCTCAGACTTCAGGGAAACACATGCAGAATGGTTGGCCTCCTTTGTTGTCATGATTGGGTAAACGGACTCTGCCATCCTAGAGTTAGGAGCCAGCCTTGGCTTGGCCTCATTCCTTACTCCCTGCAGAATGCCAGTACCCTAGTCCGGCAATGTCACATGGGCCAGGCCAATGTACCCAGATGTCTACCCCAGCCCCACACCCACAGCACTCACGTTGTGCTGATCATCTCATACAGCGAACTCAGTGCCCCCCACAACCTTTGAGACCCCAGAATGGAATAGAGATTAAGATCCATTAATCCAGTCACACCATCCACCACCAGCCCCTGGTCTATGCTAGTGATCTGTTTGGTCTCAGCAGCAAGAGGAAGCCAGGTTTCTTCTGGAAAGCTCAGCCTCTGCTGTGGACTCTGGCTCTGCCACTCTCCATCAGGCTGACCTTGGGAAAGCCACTGCCCATTTTGCACCCTTGTCTTCTCATCTGTACTATGGGGGTAACACAGCCCCTATCTCACTGGGCTACTGGGATCATTAAATAAGATCATGGAGGGAAAATTATCTGGCTTCGGTAAATGTGAACTCAATCCTCCCCATGTCTAAACTCTGCTCTTCAGAAAGTATGTGGCCCCGGAGGGAAGGCTTCACTTTAAGTCTTTCTTCATATATGGAAGCTGATATTTCCATATAGAGCTGAAAGAGATGTCTCATTAAAAGGAGTGGCTGGGCTTGACTGGGGAAATGGGTTTCTTTCTCTGTCTTTTCTTTAGTAGTTCACATGAGAGATCAGAGATGGCAGGTGTGTAGATACCCCTTCAGTCTATCAGGTTACAGCTTACCCCAGCCCCTGAGAAAGCAAGGACCCAGGTCTTCCTCACGAGCCCAGGGGTCTGGGCTAGGGGTTCACGGGTAAACACAAAGCCTTGCCCGTGGCCAGAGGGGAGAGGTGATGAGTCTCTCAGCCATTGGAGCACCCAGCACTGGGCTCCAGTGTGAAACAGGGTAGGGCTCCTAGTCATTCTGTGGGGTGCCAGAGTGGGGGGCACTTCTCTAAATCTTGCTGTCCTGACAGCCTGACAGGTACGTCGGTCCCAGATCTCATTGTCAGCACCAACCATCAAATGTGGCTCCTCTTCCAAACTGATGGCAGCGGCAGCTCCCTGGGATTCAAGGCGTCTTATGAAGGTAACTGCAGCTGGGGGGCTGATCCACTCACTCTGGAGTCGGAATTGGTGTCCGGATGTGCGTCAGCAAGCCCTGGGTTCGAATTCTGATTGTGTCCCACACTAGCTTCCTCTCCGTAGGCACATTACTCGACTTGTCTGAGCCTCAACTTCCTTTGGCCAGTGGGTCTCCTGGATTGTTTTGAGGATTATCTGGGATAAATCACTTGAGGCTTAGGCCACACAGTGCCAAGGGCATGCATTAGTTTCATCTACAATTCATACCTGGCTTGTGTAGACCTTTAAAAGACCCCATAGACTTCTGGAGCTTCCCAAGCTGCCATACTTGGGTGTCGTAGAGCTGAGTGACTGCACACGGGGCTAGGGACAGACACACACTATTGGTGACCCGAGGACGATACAAAAGAGGGTGACCTGAATCTCACTGGGAGCCAGCATTAAGGGAACAGTGAATCTGGGCCCAGAATACTTCCACCATCCACCTTCTATGCACTTCCAGATTTCCCATTGGCGATGACTGCTAATGCCAACCCCCACAGAAAGGGGAGCAGAAGCCATCCCCAGACATTTGGTTGGCAGATTTGGTAGGTGGCAGAGCCTAGCCCAGCACTCAGGGAACAGACACATCAGATCTGAGCCCTTGTAAGGGTCTGCACTTCAGTGGTGAGACAGAGGAGGAAACATATGAGCTATTATTTAAAGTAAGATATCTGTGGCAAACAGCCAGTGGGAGCACAGAGAAAGGGGCAGTCATCCTGTGTGTGACTTCCAGAAAGGTTCTACTAAGAAAGTGAGCCATGAGTCTTGAAAATGACTCGGAGAGACAGGGGGCAGAGGATGAGGGAGAGAAGGTTTTCCCCCACCCTCGTTCAGAGACCTGATGATTCTACATGAGATGAGTTAGGGGTAACAACTCCAAAAGGCTCTTACTCTGCTCAGTGTGAGCCCCCTCACCCCAGGGGCCCGGGGTTCCACCTGTACCAGGACCTGTACTCTGTCGCCAAGCTGGGTACACAGGAGTCCTGTCAGTTTTCCCCAGCTGCTTAGGCAAAGGACCACACACTGAGGGGCAGCTTAAAACAACAGAACTCAATTCTCTCCCAGTTCAGGAGGCTAGGACAGTGGAGGTTCTGTTCTAAAAACAGGAGGCACATGTCAAGGGTAGACAACAGCAGCTAGAGCACCAATGGGGGGACAAGTGCTGAGTTCACATCCTGGTTCTGTCCCTTTCTAGCCCCATGGCAGGTCAGGGAGCCTCTCTGGGGCTCTCTCTGTTTCTTCACCTGGGACATAGAGGTGATAATATGCCCTAGGTCCCAGGGCTTCTGTGAAGAGTAAGTGTGGTCAAGGATGTGAAACTAAGAATTGCACAGCAATTATGGGTGACTAATGAGTGAGGACACAGGTAGGTAAGCAAATGGTTCTTCGGGTACATAGAGTTACACATACACAGATGGGGGACGGCAGAAAGAAATCAGGATTCAGGCCAAGCTCTGACACTCGCTACTTGGAAAATGGGAATGGATTCGGACTCAGAGTTTCAAAAGTTTCCCTCATGTCAGAAGTTCTCTGGATGTTCAGCAGAGAACGTTTCCAGGAGCAGGGAGGAATGATCCTGTGTGCCACCCACCTGCCCTTAATCTGTCCATATTTTATCAATGGCGTGGTTAAGCCATAAATAGCATGAGCCAGAAAGGGACGACAGTACAGCAGTGAGCAAACAATGTACAGAAAGACCTCAATGGGTAGAGCTCCTGGCTAAGTCACCAGGATAAGAGGAAGTGGGAAAAAATAGTAAGTCCTCTGTGAGCGTTCGAGAACTTAGCAGCTAGAATTTACCCCAGGGAGTCAGTGGTGCTGGTTTCTCGTTCTGACCAGGCATCGAGAACAGGACCTAATGGTGGGGACAGGCAGGGAGAAAACTGAAGTCAAAACCTGTGAGAAAGATTAAAAGTCCCCTGAAAATGCATTTGGGAGAAGAGTGGACTCAGGGGAGAGCTGAGAGCCACGTCTAAATATTTGAAGGGCTGTTATGTAGGAAAGAGGAATTAGATTTGTTTGGCATGGTTTCACCGGAAAAGAAAGGGACAGAACATTGAATGCCTGTTATGTGCGGGAAGCTTTATGCTAACTTTCTCAAGGTTTTCAAACTGTCATGCAAACATTTGGGGTACCCTCAGGGACCACCAAGTTTAGGTAGGGTGTACCTAACAGGACAGGCTCTGATCCTGCCTCCATGCCTTCTCCTTTCTTCTCTTCTATTCCTTGTAAGCCTTCTTTTAAGAAGGCTTTTAAGAAAGGATTTGTAGCTAAACACCAGTTTGAGAAAGTGCTTCATCTCATTCGGTGTGACAGCTAGCCGATGGCTGCTGTCTTGTAACTGAGGAATTTGGAACTCAAGGGTGGAATGTCCTGCCTGGGGTCACACGAAGTCTGGGACCTAGAAGAGCCAAAATTCAACTCCATGTCTCGCTGGCTTCAAAGCCCATGATGTTTCTCCCCTCTCCCAGGGGTCTCCAAAGTGACAGAATTTCAATTCCTTTTAAAATCTTAGAAGCCAACACTGTGCTCCAGTCACGTGGGTCGTATGGCATGAGCCCAGGCTCCTTGTTAAAACCAGTTGGGGTTTCGTTCATTATGTGTCCACCTTGCCCAAAGGTAGTGATGAGCCTGTCACATGACCAGCATGACGCTGGGTGCTGGAAGTGCAGCAGGAGCATCACAGACTAGAACAGAAAACTAGAGCAGTCTGAAAACATCCACGGTGGGACCTTTAGTCACAGACTAGGTGTCAGCAGGACCTCTGCTCAGACTTGTGACAGATTAGGAAGAGAGGCTGGCATTACCTTACATCATTAACCCAAGGGTCTATGTGTGTCCTGCTCACAGAGGCAGGTGAAGATGGAACAAACTCTGGAATTGGACCAGATCTGATGAATCCCAGCGTGGTCCCAGCTGTGGGATTAGCTGAGTCCTGTGGTCTGCCGGAGCCTCAGTTTCCCACTCATAAAATGGAAAGAATAATGGCAACCTTAATGCCTTGTGAAGAAAGTGAAATAGAGTCCCAGAGAGCTCCTTGCACAGTGTCTGGCTCAGATAAGTGTCTTCCCTTGGGACCACTGAGGTGCCTCTGCACCCAAGGCCTCCGTGATTTGCATTGTTCCCCACTCCAGGGTGTGTCCTCTTCTGCCAGGGAACACTTGGCTCCCTCCCTGTCCTGTAGGTGGCCTGGTGCTAGGTCCCCTGCCTTCCACTTGTACTCCACACCCCAGACTGCCTGAGAAATGAGATGGTTTACTTCAGCTGCAGCATAGGGCAGGGAGGCAGAAGTGGCAGGAGACAGATCCAAGTGACTGAGAACCTTGAGACCTCATGAAGAGTTTGCACTTCGTCCGCAGGGAAGAAGATCCTGGGCAAGTTTAAAGGTAGAGATTTAAATGTAGGAAATTAAAAGTTTAAATGTAAGGAATGTACCTTCCCCTTCTCGACCTTTTATTGAAGGGTAAAAGCTGTCCATCTCTTGCCTTCACAGTGAGAAGCCTCTACTATGAATAAAGCTGGGTCGGTTAAGTGCCCTGGCATCCCAATGTGATTACCCATCTTCCTCTCCGGGCTTCTCCCACCTGCAGCCTCCTGCTCGTCTGCCACCCCTCTGGCTGCTCCCTCATAGCTCCTGCATGACCCCTCAGGCCCCCACAGAGCAGGCACTTCCCCAGGGTCTCTCCTGTTTTCCATCCTCTTTTTCTAGACCCTTCCACAGTGGATTGCATCGACTCCCATGGCTTCCCTCTCAACCTAAACACTGGCAACTTCCAAATCTATTCCCCATTTGCATATCAGTCTCCCTGTGACACATTTTATACACTTCTCCCTCAGACGTCTCAAACCCAAGGCGTGTGTGCTAGTCTGCTTGGGTAGACATAACAAAAATACCATAGACCAGGAGCTGAAACAGAAATTTATTTTGTCAGTTCGGAAGGCGAGAAATCCAAGGTCAAGGTTCTGGCTGATCCAGTTTCTAGTCTGGGCAGCCTTGTCACTGTCCTCACATGACCTTTCCTTGGTACTCGCACAGGGAGAGAGGGAGAGAGCACGAGCTTGCTGGTGTCGCTTCTTATAAGGACGCTAATCCTTTTGGATATGGGCCCCACCCCATGGCCTCATTTAGCCTTTATTACTTCCTTAGAGGCCCTGCCTCCAAATCCAGAACCTCTGAGGTCAGAACTTTGCCATATGCCATACGAGTTTGAGGGAGGCACAAACATTCAGTCCATAACTCCATCCAAACTGAGCTCAGCATCACCATTTACAGTAATTCTAAGCCACGTTCTGGCTCTTGAGAACTCATTCTAGGCAGAAGTATAGAATGTCCATCTCTTCAGGCCTGCAGGGCTGAGCCCAGTGTCTGGCACACAGAGTGTTCTCAGAAAAGCTCTCACATTAAGTTGTGATGACTGTCTACACAAGCACAATCAAGCACCCCTCCTCCACATCCTCTCAACTTCCCAGCACTTGGATACAAGAGCCAGGCACTCTCCACTATCCCCATGGCTTTGGGGTCAGACAGACCCAATCTATAATCCCCACTGTGCTGTGTGTGGTCTTAGCCAGTCCCTCCACATCTTTGATCCTGGGTACTCTCACTTGTGAAGAGGGACTGATAAACACTGATCTCACAGGGGGTTTCCCGAGGTCTTGATGTCATGAACCTCCCAACATAGGGCTGGCATTTAGGAAACACTCATTTAAAAGCCCACTCTCTCCCCTGCTCCTTAGGCTTGTAGCTCCTCTTGAAACCTGCACCCAAAGCTTCAGAACAACCTCCATCCGCATTCTAGTCCTCCTTTTATTCAGATTCTGGGGAATCCCATACAGGATAGATGTCCTGACCCAGCAATAAGAAGGTAACTGTGATATAGATGTTCTGTAGGTGGCAGGAGGCATCCGTGGATAGAGACTGCTCCCGGGCACTTCTGGCCCCATCATCATCAATACACCCTCTGCCCCAGCTCAGGTAAAGAGAAGCTTCCTTGGAACAGACATTTAACACTATAGTATCATTCCACCTCCCTCATTAAAAGCGTGAGCCCCTAGGTGGGAAAATTGGGGGACTTATTTTCTAGAAATTCTTCCAGTTCTGCTTGTCACAATTGCAGGTCAGGGCTGGGAGAGGACTCAGGCACCATTAAAATCTAAGTACTCGGAGCCTAAAAATCCAGTCCCCCTCCATGGGGGCAGCCAGCTGTAGGAAATGCATTCATAGTTGCAATTGCTTTGCTTCCCAGTAGAACAAGAAATATTTAAGGAACAGGCAATTAGCACTTACCAGAAACATTATAAAATTACATACAACTTGCTAACAAGTTTTAGCATCAATCTGGGAGTCTCCTCACTTCCTGACTCAGAGCCTGGAATCTGGCAGCCTAATGCTAAATCTGGGGATTTGACTGGCACAGGGGAGGAAGGAACCGAGAACTTGACCCTGGAGACATGAAGAAATGGGGCATGACAAACTATGAAGAAAGGACACCCAACAGCAGGGACTCACCTTGGAAATGAGGTCACCTTGTATTCAACGTTATCTAAATCATTGCAGATACTGTTCAGTTCATAGGGGCCACGAGGACAAGAAGACAATCTGTGCCTTCACCTCAGCCATAGCAGTGTTCAGTAGAGTCGAGAAAGTGCAAGAAGATGGGGAAATATCAAGGAGGGGCCACTAACCTTGCTTGAGGGCCTCAGGGATGGCTCCGTGGAGGAGCAGGTATCTGAAACGGAGACTTGCATAAAGGAGGAAAAGAAGTTGGTTAGACATCCCTGAGAGTTAGAACATAAAATCTGAGAGCAAGTAGGGAGAATACAAACAAGACTAGGCCTCTGCTGGCAATGCCACCATCCCCTGCCCTAGAATTTAACTCTCTGGGGAGCCCAGCTGAGCTTCCTGGAAGTGATGGCCATGATCTGGGCTGGAAAGAAGACCAAGGGCAACAGACCTGCAATACTGGCTCCACTCCTTTTTGGACCCTGCCTTGCCTCAAGCAGAGGCCGTTTTCAACCTCAAGTCCACTATTTCACTATTTTCAGGATACTACTTCTTTTTATTCGCTCCCCATGAGCAGAGAGGCCCAAACCTCCCAGTTTTGGTCAGAAACAACACCAGGCATGTTCCTAAGACACTCACAGAGTTTCCCTGAGACCCTTAACGCATTCTCAGGCACTGGGAGCTGGGGTTTTGTTAGAGACAGGCAGCAGTTGCCTGCTCTCAGGAAAGCCCAGTGGGATCCTCGCCGTACCCAAGTCTGTCCTGGCCCGCGGGGGCGGGGGCAGCAAGCAGCAGAGGATGCTGTGTCATTAAAATTTGGCAGGCGACAAGTGCAGCAGCAGTCTGCAATAAACTGGCATTATGATACTGAAGAGAAAATTGGCAGGAAGTAATTTGTCCATGAGATATAGTCTGAAAATACATGGGCTTCTGCTGATAGCAAGCTTCAGTGTGGGGCCAATGCAAACAGCTTGGAGGTAAGCCTGATGCTCTACGTGTCCACGTTCACCCCTGGTTCCTAACCTCCTTCAGCTGTGACATGCCCATGATAGTGTTGTGGAGGAAGGAGGTGGAGTGGGAAGCATGTCACCCACTTCATCTACCCCCACCTGCCTCCCATTTGTGCCAGCCTCTGCGAGGAGAAGCACAAACACTGAAATGCACATAGAGGCAGAGGTGCTGTGTCCCTTGCCTCTGGCTTCCCTTCCCATCAGAAGCAGCAAAGTGAAGTTGATGTGGTTCTGAGCAAATCCATGAGATCCAGGCATGCCTTAGGGTTGTCTTAAGCACCAAAGATGTCTCAGACTCGCAGGAATTTGTGCTAATTGAACAATAGGTCTGGGCAGCTCAGCATGCCTCTCAGACACTGTCCTTGGTTTTGGAGCTACAAAGGACAGAAGAGATGGGAACCTTGGCTTTGAGCAGCTCACAGACTCCAAGACAACACATAAATGACTCGTCAGTCATTGACCCAGGCTCTTCATGATGTCCCTGAGACCTTCTCTGTGGCCTCCTCTCTCTTCACTGTCACGTCCTGCCACAGTGAATTTCTTTTTTTTTTTTTTAAGATTTTATTTATTTATTTGGCAGACAGAGTAGATCCCAGCAGAGAGCTCGATGTGGGGTTCGATCCCAGGACCCTGGGATCATGGCCTGAGCCAAAGGCAGAGGCTTTAACCCACAGAGCCACCCAGGCACCCCCACAGTGAATTTCTAACTATTCTCCACATACTACACTCTCTCCCTTCCTTCTTCCTTCCTGCTTCTTTCCTTCCATCCTTCCTTCTACCCGCCCCTCATCATCCTGCACCCTCCTAGAAGCTAGGAGAATAGTCATGTCAAAAACAGTCTTTGTCCTCAAGAAACTTGCCATTTAACAGGGAGAAACACAAGCCACAAACTGCAGTAATGGTGCCATAACAGAAAGTTGTCAGGAGGGCTGGGAGCGAGGAGGGAAAGATCCCCTAAGTCTGCCCCATGATGCGAGGGATGATCCCCAACTGGGAAGCGCTTGAGCTGACACTTAAAGGTGATTCTCTGTTGGGCAGCCAAGCAGGGGTGTTCATTTAGGGAGAGAGGACGCAGGGGCCAAGTTAGAGCCCTGTGAGCACCGGCGGGGGTCTGCCAGCCACATGGTGATAATGACGATAGGAAACACTACTGCTTACTGCTTACTGCTTACGTGCCACGGGCTGGACATTCTGACAATTTCTTATATATATAAGCTCATTAAATCCTCACAACAGTCCTGTAAGATGGGTGTGATTACCATTTCCATTTTACAGATGAGAAAACTAAAGCTCAGGGAGAATCCGAAATGTGCCTTAGGTCTCCTACCTATGTCGGAGACAGGATTTAGATCCTCGCTCATTGCTGTTGGAAGGCTTTGCCTCCCCACAGGCCGCCCGGGGTTCGGGGGATGCATCTAAATCTCAGGGTCAGTGATGGCCGAAGATAAGTCTGGAGCAGGAGGGTATGGGCAATGTCCTGCCATGCCGAGCATTTAGAGACTTAATCTGTGTGTTTTAGGCAGCCATCAAAGAATCAATGGGCAGGGCACAGCAATGATCGGATTTTTCTTTCTGAGCAATCTCACCCTGCTTTGCAGAGTACAGAATAGAGGCAAGAGGCAGGGGACCCGCTCTTGTCAGATGCCACTATCCCGGTAGGGGGTGGACTAGACAGTGAGAGGGGGCTGGAGACCAGAGGATGCTGGGATGTCTAGTGGGGAGAGCTGGCCTGAAGCATTTAGTGAGGCTGCAGGTGGGGAGTGGAGGATGGGATACCGGCTGACTCCCAGGTGGCTGGGACTCTCCAACACTCCCAGCCCAAGGCCAGAGCTTCCTCCTCTGCCATCCCAAAAGCCATTCAGTCAGGTGCACACCTCTTCCTTCACCTTCATTTCCCTTTACTTATTTCTATACCCCCTTGACTAGGACTCTCCAAGGGCAGGAGCCGTGGGTCAAGCCACTCTATATCTGTAGTGCCAAGCCTGGCATTTGGCACGGTTTCCATGCAGTAAATGCAGTCCGGGATGGACTCCCACACTGAACAGAATGTTCTCTGTGTTCCAAGCCCTGTGCTAAGTGCTGGGTACACAGTAGTCAATAAGACATTTCCAACGCCTGCCTTCATAGAGCTGACATTCTAGTGGGTGAGGAAACAGGAGGGCCAACCTGGAAGCCAGCAAGGAGCCAGGAATCTGAGCTGGCAAATCACTTTGTCCCTCACACTCCACAGATGGGAAGCATCCTGAGGGAAGACGTTCTTAACTTCTTTCTCACTGCTATACCCCAAGTGTCTAGAACAGTAACTAATAAAATGAATAAATCTTTACAAAGGGCAGGCAGCACCATGAAGGAAAAAATGGGGTGCCAAGAGAGGCAAGAGAATGGGAGCCCCTGAAGTGCATGATCAGGGGCAGCATCTCTGAGGAGGTAGCCTCTTAAGCTGACCCATAGCGTGAGGAGTCAGCATGTGACGCAGGAAGAGAGGAAGCGGTAGCCCAGGCTTAGGGGTCAGTGAGTAGACAGAGGGACGCATGGACTCCTGCCCATTTGGAAAGGCAGTAAGTCACAGTCCACGTGTGGACTCCCCTTCCTCCTCCAAGTGGCACTGCTCTTCTCGGAGCACCTCAGGCGGTGAATTTAGAGAGATATATGATGCAGTTCCTTTGGTGTTAGAAATTGAGGAACCCAGGAGAAGACAGTGAGGTTGATCACAGATGATAGGGATAAAGCCGCCAAGCAAAGGAAGAGCAAATTCACCGAGTGCCAAGCCCATCACAGTGGAGTTCCAGGCATCTCTCAAGTATTCCTCTTTGGTCTGCTGGCTGGCTTTTGTAAACAAAGCGAGAGAAAGAGGGAGAGAGTGAGAGAAACACTTACAAAATAGAATTATAGTAAGCAGATAACAGGGAATTGCACGCATGATTTTCTCTAAGTCAAAATTTGGTTAACCAACTTGTTTTTCTGGGCCCTGACATCAAACTTGGTCAGCACCTGACCGTGAGGGTCAAGGACAAGTTCCTTTCAGGCAGGCAGTGGAGCACAGGGAGCCCTCTCCAGGAAGTCAAGCAGCCTTGGTGTCTGTGCTCCCAGCAGGGGTTGGCCCTGAACTTGGAGGGAAGGCCTAGACAAGACAGGGAGGGTCAGGAACACAAGCCAGCTGCCTGCTCCCTCCGCCTTCCTGGAGGGAGCTGCAAACTTGCAAAGCCACCTTCCCTGCTCTTCTTCTCCCTTCCACCCAGTCCTGGTCCTGGCCCCATGTAACCCCCCACCTCCAGTGTCTTGGACCTCTTCACCAAGTGTTCCCTTAACCTGACTTCCCCTTGAGCCCCCATTACCTGGCAGCCCTCTCCAGGGACAGAAGCACATATCCCCAGACCCTACGAACTTCACCCTTGGAGAGACTGGTTCAAGGTTCAGTGTCCAGTGCCATTGCAGCCATGTACACCCTTTACCCCTTGACCTCACTTTGTCACCATATCTGGCTCTTTCTCTCCTCCCATCGGTGTCACCAGCCTCTTCCCCTCCACTCCAAGCCTTTCCATCACCTTGCCTTTTGGCCACTTGACTTTACTTCCTCTTACTGTGCTGCACCCTGGCTGTCCCAGACCTTGTCCTCCAGCACCTCTGATCTCGGAGCCTCTCCTAGCCTGCACCGGCCCTTTGTCCCTTCTGCTCTTCCTCCCACTCTACTCCCGTGTCTCACCCTCCCTTGGCCAGGTGATCCTCCACCTCTCCTGCTTTTTCCCCTTTAGCTAAGCCCCAAGGATAATGCCTCTGCCATTGCCCCTGTGGTCTTCCATTTCTGTAAATCCGGCTCCACCCTTCAATCAGTCCTGGAGCCTCTTTCTCCACTTCCACATGCACCCAGCTACTGAGGGCTTCAGGGACAAGTCCCACAGCCCTGCTGGGGTGCCCTGCTCATGTGTCATCTCCCCCTTCTGTGAGCCTCAGGTGGCAATCCATACGGCCATGATTTCCTCTTCTCCAGGGGGAGTATCTCAGACATTCTCGTCAATGTCATATCTCTTTCCCCACAACCAGACCCCGTCCTTCAGCAAAGACTGTGAGACCAGTGGACCCCTCCTCCATTTAGAAAGTAGAACCCATGCCATCGCAGGACCTCCTTCATCCTCTTGCATTGCCCCTGAAAGCTCAATGAGCCCTCATCTCCTCCCTCCTGCCATGCAGGAAGGAGCTCCCTAGTCTCTCAGGCTGCCTTCCCAGTGTGCTCCGGTTCCCCTGCCCTACCTGCTCCATGGCCTTGGGCTGTCCTCCCTAGGTCCCTAGATCTTCAGTTAACATATACTCTGTGTATCTGTTTCCTCATTTTAAATATGGTTATGTTTCTTCAATCTTAAAAACATTTTCAGCTGCCGTCTTCAAGGCCATGTTCCTCATGAGTGACCACCTAAGTTCTCTCTCTTCCTTCACTTCCAAGAAATGCCTCCTTTAAAAGTCATCTGTTCTTCCCATATCAGCTTCCTCTTCTCCCACAGCATGTGGCTGTGTCATTGCACTCAGCTACTCTTGCCAGTCAGTATGAACAGTGACCTCCTTCCACTAACCCTTCTCATCCACCCCACCTAAACTTCCCCATGGCATTCAAGGCTGGAGTTCTCTTCCCTGAAAGTCCTTCTTCTCCAAGCATCTGTGAGTCTGCACTGCCTGGGATTTTTCATCCAGCATTCTGCAGGTCCATCCCATGTTCCTAACTATTCTGCCCAGAACTGACATCTCTCATTCTCCATGGGTGGCCGCATCCTTCTCGTGGCTTCTTTTACCATCTGTGAGCTGAATCTCAAATTCTGTATTCCTATGCTAGGCTTTTAAGACCCACGTAGCCTCTTTGCACTAGATGGGTCCACGTGAGTACCACAGGCAGCTCAAAACTCAGCATATCTTAATGGTGACCGTGCAGACCTGGTCCTCTTCCTGCATGCTTATCTCAGTGAAAGTGCACCCAAGCACCCAGACCAATCCCTCAGTAGATCACAGCCTCTCCTTTATCGCAGACATGCTCACTCTACACCTCCCAAGTCTGTCTGCCTCTCCCCACCCTATCTGACCTTGCCCAGTCTGGGATGCATCAAAACATCTCCCAGATGAGCCTCCCACCAGATGGAAGCTTCATGGGTCAGGCCTTGTGTCTGCCTTATTCTGTACCCCTAGGGCCCAGCATGGTGGAGTTCACTTAGGAGACAGCCATGTGTTTTTTGAATGAATGAACAATCACCCCGCCTCCAGAATTGCTGCCCCTAGACCATTCTCCAGACAACAGTCAGGGTAATCCTTTAAAATACATAATATGAAATGCTAAATCAAATGAAACCCTTTGTTGGCTCCCCAATGCTTCTCATCCACAGTCCAGTCTCATTAGCAGATTACATGGCGCCTTTAGCCTTTTGCAACCTCATCTCCCACCACCTTGCAGAAAACTCCTGCACTTGTTCTCAAAGACAGGCAATGTAGTGCTGGGACCATACAGCCCACATCTTGATCTCAGATCACTCAGAAGACCTGGGACAGCTACATGATCTCTCTGCACCTCAGTTTCCTCACCTTGTAAGTGGGACTAATAGTACCTTGCTCCTAGCATTACTATAAGGATGAAATATTAAAATGCTCAGAGTGGCTGCCAGCAGGACGTCAGCACCCGTGTATTAGTTCTACAGCGAACTCAGTTACAGTAACAATGAGTTAGTTGTGATCTCTGCTCTCTTTGCCCGACAAGTGGTGTCACCTCTGACGCTTTGCTTGGGCTCTTCCCTACCTAAAAGGTCCTTCCCCTCCCTTCCCTCCTACTCCTTCCTTTCTCTCTTTCTTTCTTTCTTCTTTCTTTCTTTCTTTCTTTCTTTCTTTCTTTCTTTCTTTCTTTCTTTCTTTCTTTCTTAAACGGGCTTTACTGAGATATAACTGACATCAGTAAAAGTGTACAGTGATGATCTGGTACATGGATGTATTGGGAGAGGATTACCGCAATCAGGTTAGTTAACACGTCTGTCACACCACCTCAGTGTGTGTGTGTGTGTGTGTGTGTGTGTGTGTGTGTGTGTGTGTGTGTTGAGAACTTTTAAGATCTACTTTCTTAGCAACTTTCGAAGATGCAACACGACACTGAACTAGTGTTACCATGCCATACATGACACCCAGGACCTGTTCCTCTTATAACTGGAACTGTGTACCTTTTGACCCCCTTCATCAGTGTCTCCTAACCCACTCTGTTTTTATGAGCTTGGTTTTTTAGCTTGCACATATAAGTGAGATCATCCAGTATTTGTCTTTCTCCGTCTTGACTTATTTCACTTAGCATCATGCCCTCAAGCAAAGTTCCTCCATGTTGTTGCAAATATCAGGATTTCCTTCTTTTTCTTTTTTATGGCTGAATAATATTCGTGTGTATGTGTGTGTGTGGGTGTATACATGTTTGTTTTCTTTACCCATTCATTGGTGGATAGTTAGATGTTCCCATGTCTTGACTATTGTAAATAATACTGCCGTGAATCCCACTTGTTCCTTTCACCTCCTGGCTCTTGCATAGCCTTCAGGCCTCGCAGCATAGACATCACCTCCTTCAAGAAGCCTTCCCCGTTGCCAAGTCTGGGACTAGGCTGAGATGAGAGAGGCATATGCTTTGGGCACAGATTGTAAAGGAGTTGCCGAAATGGTCAGTAATTCAGTTAAATAATTTAATGCGGTATTTTTTTAAACCAAGATTAGTGCAAATTATATATGATAAAAATATCAACATTTTAAATAACAAGAGGCTTGAAAGACCAGGACAAGGGTGAGGCCAGAGAAGTGAGTCACACAAATGCTGGGTCAGTTCTGGTCTTTAAGTTCTAATATTGTTCTTCTTCGTAGGTTTGATTTATATGCATTAGTTTTGATTTTCTAAAAAAATATTGCATTAAGATATTACTGGCTTGCTTGCTGAGTTTTTGTTGCTCCCTAAAATTTTGTGTTGAAATTTAGTGTCTTACTCCCCACAGCCTCACCTTCCAAATTTGAATTAGGTGCTCCTTCTGGGTATACACACACACACACACACACACACACACACACACTCCCAGTCAGAGAATGCCTTGTTCTGCCAGTTCTCAGCAGAGATCTGGAGACCCTGGTTTTCAGGTAACACGAATGTGACAAGTCAGGAGCAAATCCATGAAAGGCAGTGCGTGGGGCTAGCCTGAGCAGCCCACAGAAACCCCACCAGCTGTGGTTAGAAAGTTTTTGCAACATCATCCCTGTTAGGGTGACACACAGCAACTTCAGGGACTGTGCCTCCTGCTGACTCGTTGTGGCGTCTACAGCAAAGGCGGGGTCCCTTTGGCCTGACAAACCTGGGAAGATGTCCGGCAACTTCCCTGATTACTCCAGCTGCCTCCCTTCCAAGTCACAGGACCCTACCGTCCTCCCTTCACCATCTGCCACTAAATCCATTACGCCCTGTCTTTCCCGCAGGAGGTCCTTTTCCCCAGGAACGACTCTCCCTCCTCTTCTCCTCCCTCCCTTCCAGGTACCCCTCTCCGGCCCCTCGTTCCCCTTCATCTCTCACAGCACGAAGCACAGGGCTGCCGGAAGTGGGGATGACTCCAGAGGAAACTCCAGGGACTTGGCCAGGATGGACTCCTTTCCTGAAGCTTCCAAGCCCTCATTGCCTCCCCCATGAGGCTGCCAGCCTGTCATGTCCCCTGGCGTCCCGGCCCCATGAGCTGTCCCCAGGAACCCACTGCATGTGTGACTCACACGGTTGAATCAAACGAACTTTAAAAGCATATTCAGTGAGCCACTTGTTTCGTTTTACCTGCACCTTCTCAAATTGAATTTTAAAAAACCTTTGTGAAAGTGCTTCCATGTCAGAAGGCAGCGAATATTGATTCTCACTTAATCTCTGGTTTGGGGAATGGCAGGCAGCAAAGCCGCCTCATTGCATGCTTGTCTTTGCCACTCAGGAATAGACTGAGCCGAAGGTCTGTCTGGTCGTTCTGAATGCAGAGGCAAGTTCAGCAAGCTCGTGACAGATTCCTTAGCTCCTGGGACAGGTATCTCACAGAGTATGGAGACCCACCTCCACTGAGTGAAAATATCCAAGTCCCTCGAGGGCTCTGTGTGAACTCAGAGTCTCAGGCATATTACTGGCCAGAAGGCCCCTTGATCCTGGGATGGAGTTTTAAGCAGGACACAGCAGGATTTCCCATGAAAGGTCTTACCTGTGTCACTCTGGGCACTGAGTCGAGGCAGAGGGGCAGCAGAGCATGTAACATGGACCTCCCGCTCCAAGAGAGGTAGGAAGTCACATTTTGTCTCTGTTTTCTCTTCTTCCTGTCTTCCAGAGATCGAGCAGGGCAGCTGTGGCGATCCCGGCATCCCTGCCTACGGCCGGAGGGAAGGCTCCCGGTTCCGCCACGGTGACACACTCAAGTTTGAGTGCCAGCCTGCCTTTGAGCTGGTGGGGCAGAAGGCAATCACGTGCCAAAAGAATAACCAGTGGTCGGCTAAGAAGCCAGGCTGTGTGTGTAAGTGAGCGGGGAGGAGGCCTCTTCAGGGTCTCCACCAAGAGGCAGGGGGCCCCGTTGGCTAGCTAATCCAGAGCCCCAACCTTGGGAATCTCAGGGGTCATGGCAACAGCTTCCCTCCTTTTCTTCTGTTCTTCCCAACCTTGCTGGTTGGGTCCTCATTTCTGGCAGTAATGTAGACTGGAAATGATTGCTTTTAACTTTGTGGCAGTGTGTGGTGGGGAGAGGCTTCTTCAATGCTGTCTTGCCATCTGTGGTGATCCTTGAGAGCAAGGTAGAGGCCACTAGGGCCTGGTGCATAAGGCTCTGACCTGGACATTTGTTCTTCGCCCTTGTTGCCACCAGTGACACCATGCATTCAAGCCAGGGTGGAAGGGACAGGCCGGTTTGTAAGACTGTAGACTCTGGACCAGGCTCCAGGTGTGGTGAGAAACCACAGTCTTGGCAGGGTCTGAGGAGTTTCCTCAGATTGCTTCTTCTTGAACTGGAGTTAGGGAGGGATGGGGGGTCAAGCTGTCTTCGGATTATTGATCCTCTAGAGTGCCAATCCAATGGCAATATCAAGGAGGCCTTTCTTCCTTCCTCTGAGATGGGATGACCATACTTCCTGGCAAAAATAAAACTTTAAGTTCTGGGCCCAGTGAGACTGGCAAATGTGAGGGGCTATGTGCAGCAAAGGGAGGAGCCCACTTGATCTCTTAAGAAGTCAAGGTTCCAGCTTCTCTTCCTCCAAACATCGCCCACCTTCTCCATCTCTTTCCATCTACTTCTCTCAGGGGAGGGCAGAAGCCCAACCCTCTGAGCACTTCTCCCATAGCAGTGGGCTTCTTGGAGTCTCCAGGTGCTACAAAATAGAATGGCCCCCCAGGGCAGAAGGGGAGGATAGCCAGGGGGTTACCAGGGAACATCAATGAGGACTAAGACTTTGGCATATGAGTTGGTGAGTTGGGTCATACCTTTTCAAAGCAAAAAATCACTTTGTTTTGACAAAGAACTTATGACTTGTGAGTTTATGCAAAGATCCTTGCAAAAATTTAAAGAAAAAATTGCTCTTAGATATACATCAAATCACTCTTAGATATACACCCTTGTTGCAAAAAAATAAAATTGCATGAAATCTACCCATTTCTGTGGCTGAATGTGGTTAGAATATCGTACCCAACAGGGTTAGCCACGTAGCACACTGGGAGCCAAGGGGACTGGGGCCAGGAGGGGCAGGGGACATTGGTAAAGGGCAGCCCAGGGCAAGCAGGAACAAAGGCCTGAGGTGGTAGAGGGAGCAGGGCTCTTCTCTGCAAGTTGGAGGCAGGACCTCAGAAGACAAAAGTATAGACTGTGGGAGTCCCAGGTATTATGGGGGCTTTATCTTGGAAATCCATTAGGTAAAACAAGGCAGGGAGAGGGGCGCCTGGGTGGCTCAGCGGGTTAAAGCCTCTGCCTTCAGCTCAGGTCATGATCCCAGAGTCCTGGGATCGAGCCCCGCACTGGGTTCTCTGCTTAGCAGGGAGCCTGCTTCCTCCTCTCTCTCTCTCTCTCTGCCTGCCTCTCTGCCTACTTGTAATCTCTATCTGTCAAATAAATAAATCTTAAAAAAAAAAAAGTCAGGGAGAACTGGGAGAGGGTCAGGCCTCTGGGGCAGAGAGCTGGTGGGAATGAAGTGGGTAGCAGAGCCAGCTGGCTTCTTAGGACAAGATAAAGTTGCTTGCCTCACAGGTTGAGAGATGGAGGTAGCAAAGTGTTATCTGAGGGCTAACTCTCGAGTCCTTCAAGAATTTCCTTGACCCTTTGCCCCTGAGGAAGAGTTTTAGGAAATCCTTCTAGAACCTTCCATAAGAACAAAGGGCCATGAAGTGCTGCTCAGCAGGCTCTTCATTTCCAGGAGCAAGGCTGGCAGCCTCCAGTGAGCTGGGGACTGCTTACAAAGAGCTGAGAAGAAACAAAGACAGAGTTGTCCTGGCAAGTATGGAGCAGTGCTCTCTGTGGCTTAAAATAAGGAAGAGGAGCCTGAGGCTTATTGAGAACTGCAAAGCAGGCACTCTGGGGGGACCAGCACAGCATTTCATCTTCTGGATGACTCTGGGTTGTAGGGGGCTGGCATCCCCCAGGCACTCCCATTGCTCAGGGTTTTGCTTTGTTTTGTTTTGTTTTCTGGTCATTTGGGTATAACCAAACACAGCTTGAGTCTCAGGGATGCTGGCCTCGGTGAAGGAGGCCAGAGAGCCAGCTGGCCCCATGCCTTTGTGCCACACAGCAAGGTCATCTTCCTATTCCATGAAGTGAAAGGTGTGCCAACTGTCAGCTCCCTACTCAGTACCCAGCCCCTAAGCTGATGCTTCCATGGGTCCTGGGCTTTGTCCTCAGGGAGCTCACAGTCTAACTGGGGGTGAGAGATGGCATTCAGGTACGCTGGTGCACAGAGATAGCTTTGGATTCAAACTCTGAAGACTTGTTTCTCAGTCCTGGCTCAGCATCATGATGATGGCTGGGGCATCCTCTCGCTGAATTTTGGTTTATTAATCATCCGGAAGGGTAGCACGCTATTCTGGCTCCCCAAATCTGAAGGCTCAATGATCATATTTATAGAACATGAACAGTCCTTACGGCATGAACAGCCCTCACTGCCCACAGCAAATGCTTGGAAACCACTTCCTAAAATGGGTCACTGGCAGAGCAGGTCATATACTTTGCTTGAGGGATATGTTAAACTGGGGTTCTGACCCTGACCCCAGATCAAACGTATCAATAGCAGGTGGTCACTAGGAAAGGGCCAACATCTATAAGCATCTATAGAAATATAAAAGAATACAGTCTCTGTATTTTATAGAGATAAATGTACATACAAAAACACCTCTAGCAAGGGTCAACATAAATGCCCTAAATTTTCCCACACATTAGTCACAATGAATATTAGTACAATATTTAGCAGACAAACTATTCTTTCCTTCTTAGGATTTAGAAGCAGATTGGAAAACTTTAATGGTTCAAATTTCTATGAACAATTGTCCAAAGAAGTGCAAAGTGGCACATTGTTCTTCTCTCAAAACATTTTCTTCAAAACAGCTCTTTACTTGGAAATTGCCCTGCCGAGACTACACAAATACACTCTTTCCTTCATGTTCCCAAACATTTTCTGCAACAAGCCGACTTCAGAATCATTGCATTGGCTTTTGAGCTGCCTTCACAGTAGTAAATGTTCAATAGATGCTCTTTTTTCATCGAGGTTTTAAAGAGGAGGATGTTTCTCACAGTGAAAAGCGTTTTGAAAGAAAAGATGGAGCCAGCTCCTTGCCTTTCACTGTCTTCTTCCTTAGTTAATTCACATCTCCAGGGAACGCTGCTCAGAATCAGTTGGAGGTAGTACTCCTTTCCATCCATCCGACAATATTTACCGAGTGTATACCCTGTGCTAAGCACCACGTATTGGATTCAGAGCTATTCGATCTCTGCCTGGGAAATGTGCTCAACCTGGTCTCCTGGTGGCCATGCTCTGGCCAGGCTGTGTGTTTTCTTCCCTTTCCCAGCTCTGCCCATTTCACCCCATTCCTTGCAAAAGAAGAGAGGGCCCTTCCCATGCTACTATGTCCAGTTAGTCTCCCACCACAAGAGCTACAAGAGGAGGGAAGGGACAAATAACTCTGACAGAGGTGTGCAGATACTTGATGCTTTGTTGACAGGCTCACAGAAGGCTTCACACTTCATAAGGAAGCCAGGAAACCAATTATCAGTCCATTAGCAGCCACTTTCCAAAGAAGTTTCAAAACAGGCTCCACCAGAGATATGCCAAGATTTCACAAGCTCAGGCTTTCTTAGCCATTTTGTAAACCATTGGGAGAAGGTGTGAACCCTAATTGCTCAGCTCCTAATGTATACGGGCATCGGGCATCAGTGTGAAATGTGAAGGCAGGGCCCCCTGGGATGGTTAGAGTGTAAGTTGGGAATCAGCAGCCAAACCTTGAGAGACCAGGGAGGGAGAAGTGGGTCCTTGGGTGCCCCAAGAAAATGTCACAGAGAATACAGGGCTTAATAAGCTGGGCCTTGAAGAGTTGACAGGTAAAGGAGGGTGTTCCATGAAGGAATGTTGCAGGAAATGGTCCTCTCCTACTACCCTCCTATATTTTACCCCCGAGTTCCCCTGAAATCCCCTCACCCTGTCCTTCGCTGGACACACACACATGTGCACACACATACACACACACATACATACACATATCTGCAAAGGAGTGCATGGGGTCATAGGGTCATCCAAATTCTCAACCTCAGCACTATTGACATTTTGGACCAGATAATTCTTTTGGTGGAGGAGGGGCAGTCCTGTGCAATGTTTGAGCCACGTTCCTGTCCTGCATCCACTCGAAGCCAGTGGCACACACACCCCTCTTGCTGCCAGTGTGACAACCAAAATGTCTCCCTATTGGACATTGCCAAAGAGAAATGCCAAAGGCATCCCCAGAGAGAAAAACCACCTGAGATTGTGACCCACCAAATCAAAGGTACTATGGACTTCCCAATTCTAAAGATGGAGAAATCTGTGTTTTCACATTTTAAGTGAGGCTCTGCTTAAAGTTTGTAGGATTGTAGCAGTGAGAAAGCTTGGGGTAAAGGAGGATGCGATATTTATTCAATGTTTTATGTCATTTGGGAAGGTAACGAATCTTTCCTACAGCTTTATGGCATATTTTCTTCTCTCATTTTACCAATGAAAACAAAGTTCAAGGAGACGAGGGGACTAACTCAGAGGTTATAAAACCCCTAAGGGTTGGGCTGGAATTTGAAGTGTTCACTGACAGAGCAGGTTCCTACTCCAAACCCTGTACTCCCTCCACTGTGTTAGATTTCCAGAATCCAAGGGTTCATCTGCAAGCAGCAAGGACAAGGGAGCCTTAGGACAAAAATACTAGCTCAGAGTATAGGCATACTGTTGGCTGAGTTCCCCTCATGAAGTATCAGAGATTGACAAGCATTAAACAAAGTCATGAAAGCTGGACCCATGATCCTTGTTGGAACTATATGAATGCTCTACACCAATGTGCAATATATCAGCACCCAAGCATTAATCTTAATCTTTATTTTTTCTCATTTCTTCTACCCACCCATTTATCCGTCCATCTTTGGTTTATTGAGCACCTACTGTATACAGTCTCAGCTGCATAAGAGGGTACGGCTATTATTGTTCCTTGTCAAATCAGAACCTAACCTAAAGGGCCTCTGAGGATGATCTTGCTCATCTGCGGATGGGGTTGAGGGGGAAAGCTCTTAGTGCCTAGCGTTATATAATATGCTACAACTCTTTCAGGAATTATCTGGAGCTCAAAGGTCAAAATTCAGCACAGGCTCTTGGTATATTCTAGTGTTTTAAAGGTTTAAATCTAAAGGCTTAAACAAATAAAATACTCTTAATTTCACTTCTTTAACCCAAAACCAATTTCAATCTTGGTTCTTCTTTTTTTACTCTTACCCCTATGTGCACATATTTCGTGTGGTTTTAATCAAAGCAAACATCAACTCACATTCTGTGTTTCAAAGTTCACATTGTATTGCGTATCTTACCATGTTGCTATGTGCCTTTAATACTTCCCATTCTTAGTATCTATGGAATGTTCTGGTTAGTGGATGGGGCTGTGACTTAGTTAGTCATGTTCATTTGTTTTACATAAGGCTGTAATGAACATCCTCATGGACATGACTTTTTTCTTTCTTCTCTTGAACTGTAATTCTTTGGGCTAGATTTCCAGGAGTGAGGTCATCAGGCCAGAGTATGAACATTGTTATGACTCTCAATGTACACTCTTATATTGCTCCCCAAAAATGTCGTGCCGGTTATAATGCCAATAACAGAAGCTATATGATTAAGAAGATGATTCATATACTATGCGGCCTTCCCATGCAGAAACGTGGTGTATCTCTCTATCATGTTCCTCTACGTTCACTTTTCTAGATGTAACAACTTTGTGGTTTTCTTCCAATAGATCATATAATATATTGCTTGTACCCGTTATCTGCATTGCCAAACCCCATGTATTTGCGTCCCCTTTTATGAAATTGCTAACTTCGTAAGTATAAGTTGAATACATCCCCACCAGCACACCCTTGTCGACTTCTGTAAGGTGCCACGTATTGTGATGCGGGCTGTGACTCCAGAGATGGGTTGGACACAGCCTTTGACCTCAAAGTTCTCACTCTGATGTGGAGAGAGACATAATTATGTAACTTAAAGGCGCTCTTATGGTTCAAAATTTAGTTTTTCAACTAGAAAACATTAGTGACATGGACGCATTTAGGATCCATCCCATGAAGAGTCATTCTTTTACTTAACAAATATTTGCTGAATGCCTGCGATGGGGCAGATACCATGGTGGATGTTGAACAGGGGAGCAACAGCCCCCTGCTTCTCATGGAGCATAGAGTAGTCATCACTGCGGGAACAGTGGGGCCTGAAAGGAGTACTTTTGGAATGGGGACATCCAACGAGTAGCACTCGGTCCTAAGAGAAGCCATGGGGTTTGGGCCTCTGCAACAGGGAGGTGTTCAGTGGATTCATTGGTACACACACACCTATGCATACAGGCACGCATCACCCATCTGGGTTCTTGCGGTTCGTACAGGGTTTGGCCACTGCCAGTGTATGTGAGTGGAAGAGGGGAGGTGGGGGGTCCATGGGAGCAGGGTCTGGAGAGAGACCGCTGGGTACCCCTGGGCTGGAGGCACGTCCCTGGCGGGCCAAGGGGTATGAAATTGATGTCGGGATTTCCAACACAGCATTCGAGACAGCGACTCCAGTCCTGACTTTTCTCTAGCCGGCCGGGGTCCAGTCCTGTCCAGAGGGGACAGGAGCCCTTGTTATTTGTTATTTGTGATCCTCATAGGACAACTGCCTGCATTGAGGTGTGGCTTCAGGAGTGTTGTGTGGTATTTTCCTTTACAACTTGAAGGCACTCTTTCTCCGTTGTGGTGAGAAACTCTTCATGATATGTGGTGTATATAGTTTCCCAACCTCTTCTTTCCCCCCCTTTTTTTTTGTATTTTGCATCATACACTTGTTTTATGTAGACAAACCTTCAATATTTGTGATTTCTTTTCAATGCTGACAGTTATCATTCCGCCACAGATCTGAGAAGCAGTTTGTTCTATTTTTGGTTATTTGTGGGTAATTTGATTTTTTAAAAAAATATAATTTGTTAATCCATCTGGAGTTTATTTAGATGAATATAGAATGTATGGTCCAAACTATTAAGCAGTTTTCCAACACAATGTATTAAGCAATTCATTTCCCTTCTGATTTGAGGGAAATGAATTGTTTTATCACATACTGAATCCTCACATGTGGTTAAGTCTATTTCTTGAGACACCACTTTGTTCTGCTGCTCTATTTCTATCTTAGCACCGGCATTGAATAATTTTAATTGTTGTTTTATAATATGTTCTAATATCTGGCAGAGCTGGAAACTACTCCTTCCTCCCCTAATTATTTTCTCTTTCAAAAATGTTCATTGTTATTCTCATCTGTTTGTTGTTCAAGATTAATTTTAGAATCATTTTGTCAGAGTAAAAAAAAAAATCCTATTGGGATTTTGTATGTGCGCTCCTATTAAACCGTAAATTAACTTGAGGAAAATAGGCATTTTTATAATACACAGGCTTCCCGTCCAGAAACATGGCATGTCACTCTTTTTGTTCATCTACTTTCATTTTTCTAAATATAACAGCTTTGTAGTTTTCTTCATATAGGTCACATACATTGCTTGCTACCTTTATTTTTAAATAGGCAGGTACTTTTTTCACTCTCCTCCCATTTCGACCTCAATGCCCCACACACAGGTGAAACCTGTCCCTTTTTGCCTCTTCTGTGTAGCTGAGCCCTGACTTTCCCTGTAAATATATACTCCCAGGTTTTCCAGGACAAGAACAATTTCAAACATCCTTTCCTTTGGCCCAGAAAATATGATTGCAATAGCTAGACTCTTTGGAAATTGCCTTTTTCAAATATTTGGAACCCGAATTGGGATCAGCTGAGGTTTGAAAGCATCAGCCTCAGTGTGAGACATAATATTCCTGGGCACTGCTTGTGTTCAGGGGCAAGGGGCTGTAACAAGGGCTGTATGAGCATCCTCTGCTGATGTCATGTTCTGCTTACTTCTCTAGGCTTCCTTAAAGGCCTCACTAAACCACAGGTGGCCCCAGGAGAGGGACAGGGAACCTGGGGATTGCTTTGGTCCAGATGTATATTTCAGGCCAATTCCTAGAAGTTGAAAACCAGCATGTGAGATTCCGGGGCCCCCTTCCTCTGTTACCAAGTCCTCAAGAACACAAACACTGAAGACCTAGTGCTATGCAGAGGTTTGGTGGTGATTGGGGAGAGGGTGGTAGATGTTCTGTGTAAGGGCCTCCGGTAATCCAGAGAAGTCTTCCTTGGACAACAAGGTGGTGGTGGGAGGTGGGGAGGATCTATGTCTGCCCCTGCACTGGGGAAGGGACACTGCAGGCAGGGTGGGGAAACATTCTAGAACCACAGGGCCAGCCTGGGGAGGGTAAGCCAGGGCTGAGGAAGGCCAAGGCTGGGAGAACTGACCCTGGACAAAGGCATGGCTCATAGAGGTGGCTGCCAATATTTCTTATTAGGACGTCTTGGGAAGTAGAGTCAACACTTGTCCTACCAGACCAGTGTGGGTCATACATCACTTGCTACCTTTACTCCTAAACAGGTAGATGTTAGTGGAAGAAGGCAGCTTCTGGGCTGAATCAAGTCCTCACTGAGGAGAAGAAGGCCTACCCCTGCAGGGTAGCCCTGTCCCAGCCAGAGGCTATGGTACTAGAAAGGGCCTTCCTTACAGAAGTGATTAGAGAAGAAAATAACAACCAGAACAGAAGTCCAGTCCGTAGGCAGGAGCACACATTAGGACAGGAGTGACAGAGAAGAGAGTCCTGAAACTCCTGGGCATATGGACGTGCTGGACTCCTCATGAGCCACCAGATGCCAACTCTCAAGCCATGCTCAGACCTCATCCCATTGGTTTGAGGGCATGGGCCTTCCCATGACTGTCTGGGCCTGTCTGGGCCTAGGCCCAGGATCTGGCTCTAAGGACTGAGCCCATGGAATGAAGGTTGTCAACTGATCTGAGCAAGATCTGATGGAGCAAAGATTAAGGGATGTGCTTTGCAAAGGAGGCTCCCAGCATGTTCAAAGAAGTAGAGTCAACACTCCCTAAAAGGCCAGTATGGGCCATAAACATCACTTATTATCACTTTGTTTTTAAATAGGCAGATATTTTATGGGGAAAGGACGTGTCCTCCATAGCCCTGCCCACTCTCAAATGGGCTAATCATTAGAGTTACTCAAAGGGTTTTTTAAAATACAGAATCTTCATCCCCAGAAATTCTGATTCAGCAGATCTGGGATGGATCCCAGACACTGTGGTTCTAAAACCTTCCTAGGAGATCTAGATGCTAGGTCAGCTCTGTAGGCCACTAATATGGAACTCCCACTGTGTGTCAGTTGTTTGCAGGGAAGTTTTACATCCTTGCTGATGGGTTTGGTCCCAACAAGACAGCAGCCTCTTTAGGCATGAGGCTATGGCTTGTGGCCATATGTTGTTTTGAGTCTCACCAACCTAAGACTGCCATAACCCATGATGCTAGTCATCATGATGGCAGTAACCTCCTGTCATCCAAGAAATACTGACCTCCACATTGATATGCCCTAGGGTTGCAAGGTCCAGTGCTCTGAACATTACTACTCAATGCTGTTGTTGCCTGCCTCTCGTTTTGTTTGAACACAACAAAATGTGAACTGTACGCTGGGCGTTACGCTCAGCACTAGGAGAGTAATGGGGATGATTCTAGCATGGCTCTTGCCCTCTAAGTGCTCATACTCTAGTGAATGTGATGAGCACATACTTGTGTTATAAAGCAGTCTTCAAATTATTACAATAATAGAGTTGTCCACGAAATGCCCCCAGAATGTAAAGGAAAAAGAGTTTATCCCAACTGAAAAATTCTCAGAAGACTTCTTGGAGGATCACAGCACAGGCAAAATTTCAGCCCAACTCAGGAATCTGTCTAGAACCAAACTGCAAACACAGCTGAGTATAGGGCTGAGTCCAAATGCTATGGTCCTACAACTAGGAGTCCTAGTCCAAGGTATCTTGGGACCATAGCTACCTGGGTGAAACAAGGCTGGGAAAACTGACCAAGCCTTAGGCGTCTAATCCTGGACCTCTGCTTATAAGTGGGGATGGAATCTATCTGCCATTCTCACCTCAGTTTTTATCTGTGGGATTGTGGCTAATAGGTTCTTTTCTCTGTAAGATTTCCGAAGTTATGTGTATCCTAAGTGTGTTCTCACTGCAGACCATGCTTTCTTCACTGTGCTCTGCCATGTTTGACTAAGAACTATGGAGGAAACACAGTTTCACCAAGGAGGGTCTGTTTTCATAGCTGTTGGCTCAAGACCTGGGGCTTGAAGCTGTCTCTACTTGTACCCCTCCTCCATTCTGTGACCCTCTGGCCAAATTTGTCATCTAACTTGTTCATAATTACATTGCCATCGGCCCTGGGTGTCACTGGGCTCTGTGGTTCGTGGGGAAGGTACCACTCACTTCTTCTGGAGCTTGGCTTTCTAGGAGAGTCTTGGACTACCCCTCTTGGATTTATAGGCCTTCCTCCAGTCGTTTTGTACAAAAGCAGTATTCTGATGACCCCAGGGAAGGTGGGCCAAGAACAGGGCTGCTGCTATAAGCTGATTAACTCCCATCTTGCTCTTGGAGTTAGGTAAGACTCTCCCATAGTCCTAAAGGCAGCTCTCTCAGGTCAGCTGTAAACTCCCCTGGATCCTTGTGGATTCCTATGGAGGGAAATTCAAGCATATTTCCTTATGATCATGGGAAGCAGCCACCACGTGTTCCAGTCTTCAGTGGGTGGTATTCTGAGGTATGACTGGGCTTTGAGTGGCTAGGACCATGGCTGGTTCCAGACTCTCTGCGTGAAGACACTTTGTTGAACAGCCTTAGAAAAGATGGTGAGGCTCTCTGACAGGACTCAGATAAAGAGGACAGGCATTGCACGCCCCAAAGTATAATCCCAGGAGCACCTCTGAGCTATTGAAGATATAGTCTACACTCTTTCTTGAATTCCCCTTCCCCATTAGGGAAGACTTAGGCTCTTGGACTGTGTCACACCAACATAATTTTTTTCCGCAAATAATACTTGTGTTTGGCTACCAGGATAATAATCTGCTGGAGTTGATCCCTTAGTTGACTGAGATCTGCTCCTGTGGCAAAGAAAGAACACTATGAGTATCATTCAGGGATCCCAGGGTCTGGGCATGGGCTGAGGGACCTCACAACAATGAGATGCACATTTACTTGGCCCTCAAGGAAGACTGGATCACTGAGGCACCCACTATTCATCTCTCATGGCATAGCTCATCAGAGTCCCAGACAAAACTCAAGATTGACAGAATATATACTACTTAGGTATAGATCTCTTCAGCACAGCACCAGGTGCCCCCTTGTAGCTGATAGACTATGTCTCCTTTTGTAAGTTGGTCTTCCCAGAGAAGGTAGCACCAAGCGTAGTTAGTGACCAAGCCCTCAGTCATCCCTGCAAATGACTTTTGTCAGAATCTTCTGGATTTGGAGTTACCCTCTCACTCACTGAGGAAAAGAGGGACTAAGGACCAGAGAGCAAACCTTGGTCTGGAGTCTTGCTTGGTTGAGCAATGGGCTATGCTAGGGAAAATGTGGGAAGATGCCTCTCCTGCCACCTCAATGGGTGGGCTGAGACTCAGAGATAGGCTAACCAGGAGCATGTGTGGAGAAACAACCATCAGCAGCAGAGGGGGGAAATGCCTCATTTCAAATTCAAGAAAAATTGATTTTATACCTCCTACATGCCCTGGTAGTATACTCAGCACCTTGAGAAGCATCATCAAAGTGAATCTTCACACAAAGTTGTGATTTAGAAGTTGTTAGTCCCATTTTTTATACATGTGGAAATAAAGTCAGTGAAGTAGCTGCCTCCCATCCCCCCACCAAAAGGCATATAACTAGTAAGTGAGAGATAACAGGCAAACCCCAATTTTTAAGGATTTGCATTTCTTCCAGTTTGGGGATACTGGCTTGGCTTGGCTATGTCTATTTTTCAAAGAATTTATGGTCTGTTTTCAAGGTAAAAGCTGAGCCCCAAGAGTATAAACTCAGCCTCTTCCCATGAGTGCAGAGCAGGGACTCTCCTCATGCTTTGTTCCATAAGGTTCTAGACCTCACCTGGGAGCTGGTGACAGGAGTCCTCAGCCAACAGCTAAAGAGCACATCAGACCCCAGATCGGACCCTGGCTTTGAATAGGGTCTAAAGGTTAGCATAAGCACCAGGAATGATTTGGGCAGGCATTATTCCAGAGGTGTGGCAAGAAGCAATCATGGCTGCAGGTGGGTCATTGCAAAAGCTGAACAGGAGTGGCACTGTCTGTTTAGGCCAAGAACTTAGCCAGCTTCTAAAGAGAACGGGGGCGGGGGGGGGGGACGGGGTCTGGTTGTGGGAGGCAAGAACTTAGCACTTGTCAGAACCCCACTAGTGAGCTTCAGTTTAAGATTCCAGCTCCCGAAGAGGATTGGATTATGAATGGGAAGCTTGAGGCAGAAGCTACCCCCTCAAGCTAGAGGATGCTCTTGTATAAGGGAAATAAAAGGACCATGAGTGGGGTGACTATACATTTAGATTTGTTTGGGACAATTCCAGTTTGTATTTTGTGTCCTAAAGTAATTATTAGTATTCTCAAAAGTGTCCCAATTTGGGCAATGTATTATGTGGCTACCCTAATCATGACCCAAGAGACTTTATGCCAAGAAAGGTTTTGATCCTCAGTTGAATATTTTGGCTGCTGAGGGAATTCTCTGAGCCAAAGGCCTATGAAGTACTACGTGACTGACCCCTTCCTACCTCTACCCTCATCCCATACTACTTGCCTCCTCACTTACTCTGTCCAGACTCACTGGCCCTCTTTCAGATCTTCAGAGTCTCTAAACTCTTTCCTACCCCAGTGCCCTTGCACTTTGCAATTTACCATGTTGGAATGTTCATTGGGTGGCTGAGTCCTTCTAATCACCTGTTAGCTGCCACCTCCCCAGAGAAGCTTTCTCTAACCGCCTTATCAAAAAGGTAGTCCTTCACTTTCTGAGTTCTTCACATTCCTTTTTATAGTGTATTAGTCGACTTTTGCTCTAGCATCAATAGTCCAAAAATCTCAGTGGACTGCAAGAACAGACATTTATTTCTCATTCATATTCCATGAGGGCTGTAGGTCAGTTATAGCTCTGTGGGGCTTGGCTGGGCTCTACATAGCCTCTCATTCTGTGATCCAGGCTGAAGGACCAGTCCATATATAGAACATTCTGTTCTTGTGGCAGAAGGTGGAAAGTCAAGCAGATAGGGCAAAGCCATCACAGGCACTGAGTGAGTTGAACCTGGTGTGCAGACTCTGCGACTGCAACCAGGAAGGATAAATGAATGGTGGGAGGCACCCACACCACTCAAGAGATATGATGCCTAACAGAGCTTTCCAGGTGAACAAGAAGAGAGAACTTTCTAGAAAGGAAAGAAGACCTGGGCAAGACATGGAGTTAGCCTTGCACATTTGTAGGGCTGTGAGTCCTCTAATACAGCTGGGTTGTAGGATGGGGTGGGGGAGTGGGAGGGTCTTATCTTAGGTCTTTGAGGGTCTTTTGTGTCCTTTTGCAGAGTTTGGGTTTTATCCTCTGTGCAGTAGGGAGTATTTAAAGAGGTCCAGGAAGGGATGTAACATCATGAGAATTTGTGATTTATAAAAATCACTCTGTAACCACGACAGAGGATGGATTCAAAGAGAGTGAGCTTTGAAGCCAGGAAACCAGGTAGACTATTGCAGCAGGAAGAGGGCCTTAACTTAATAGGGGTGTGATGGGGATGTGACAAGTACAAGAGATATTGAAGAGATAGAATCAACTGAAGTTAGTTACTGATTGGATATGGGAGTGAGGGAGAAGGAGTTGATATATTTTGCTTAGGTAACTAGGTGTTGTCATTCATGGAGATAAGGAATGAGGGAGGCTTAGGAAAATAGATAAAGAGTTCAATTTTGGACATGCATTTGAGATGCCAGTGGGATCCTCAGTAGAGATGTACGTCAGACAGTTCCCTCCCCAGTCTGCCACATGCAGGAGGACCCCAGCTACTAGAATTTACTTGGGAAGCAGTGGCATAAAGCGGGAGTGGCTGGGTGGTGAGAAGAAAAAAGCCAGTCACTGAGTGATGACAGGGCTGAAACATTTGCTGACACCAGGGAACATTCCAGACCCTAGAATCCAGAAGAACCAGTTTTGGGAAAGAAGACTTCAGAGTTCAGTATTGGATATATTTAGTTTAACCTGCTGTGACATAATCCAAACTCCTTCTCATGGTCTGAAAGCCCTTTGCCATCCTCTTCATGTCATCTCCCGTTCCTCGTTGTTTTAGGGTTCACCTTCTGCCACAGTGGTCCCCCTTCTGTCCCTCACATGTACCAAGCTCATTCCCCCCAACTGCAGTGGCTTTCCCTTGCGATGTCTGGCTCCTTGTTCACACAGGCCATCTCTCACCTCGTCATTGGAAGTAGGTCACTCCCACTACATTCACTTTTTCCCTCCGCCCAGGCCTACGTTCTGTTACAGTATCGACCTCATGAGAGCTGAGGGCTTGCTTCTCTGCCTTGTTGGTTGCCAACCCATATCCCTCATACCTGGAACAGTGTTTGGCACATGGCTGGTGCTCTAGGGATCCTTCGGCAAGGTGGAGACATTATCAAGACCACAGGATATACAGGTCTGGGCTCAGAAGGGTTGTCTGTCCAGGGGGCATACATTGAGGAGTCATGTGTGGGGTGGGGTGCCGTAGAGAGGATGTGAGCTAGGGGTAGATGACCCTGAAATCGATCCCTTCATGTTCCACAGTGTGAATGTCAGATAGAGGAGGAAAGCTTGTGGATGACTGTGAAGGGACGCCAGAGCCAGAGGTGGGAAAAGTGAGTGGGTGTGATGGAGGACAGAATGGACATGGTTCAGGAATTAGGGAGAGATCAGCTCTGTTAAAGGCCCTGCCTGTCTAATTCAGGACACCAGCATCCCAATCTTGCTTGCCTAGGACCAGACCAAAAAAAAAAAAAAAAAAGGAACAGAAAACCATGAGCACAATTCATGGCCTGTGGATTGAATTAAATCCAGTATGAATTTAAGAGGACATACCGTGTGCTCCAGAAACACGTGGCCAGCATCACCCACTGATCCTAATGCTCCCTTTGGAATGTGGGAGTTTCTGCAAGACGTCCTTAGTATTCTCAAAGAGAACCACACCTTAACCTAATCTCCTTTAGGATAAGGATGAGCCATGCAGGGGAGCAGTTTCACCCCTCCAGCATGTGACCTTGAGAACCTCTCACCACTTCCACAGCCCCAGTGAAATTCAGGGAGAACTTTCGCCAGGCTCCAGCGCCTGAGATGATGTTAAGATAACTCTGATGAACACAAACACACTGAGCTTCTGAGCAGGAGGCCAAAGACATTCAAGAGTGGGTTGTGAAGCCTCTGCTTCCAGCTCAGCTAAAGCATTCATCAGCAGAGCTGCCTCAGTTCCCGGTCCAGAGATCCACAATGAAGCAAGAACAACCTGACTGGGCTTCTCCTACTTGGCTGAGTGCTGCTGGAGAAAATCACCCAACCAGGCCAGTGGTTGCTGCTGCAGATTCCCTGGGTGCCCTGCTCCCTGGGAGCAGGGGTTGGCAGCGCCAACCCATCCATCTGTGCTTCTCAAGGCAGCCTATTGTCCTCTTCTCTGTGGAAGCTCTCCCCTCACTGCTCCCCTCAAACCCATGAGCAGCCCCTGCCTGCACCTGGCACTGGAGAGTGACCTTGCCTCCCACCTGGCAGGCAGACAACCATGTTCAACTTGCAAATACCAAAGACACCCAGCCTACAGATTATACTGCTTCCCATCCTTCTCTGCTTTATAATGGAGATGTTCACCCTTCTCTCCCATCAAAATCAGTCCCCCTGTAGATTGTACATCTCCTTTAGGCTTTATCAGGGATATACGAACACCTTCGAGTTCAGTAAGAAATACAACACAGTATACAGGCTTGCACTAAGTGAAGCAGACGATTTACAAACAGTACTTACCTTCACTACTTACGGTGTGCTCAGATCATTTCCATTCTCTTCCTTTTTTCTCTTAGCATCCAACAACTCAGTACCCACCCCATCACTTTCACAACCAGTAATTAATGGACTGTTTCAAAAATCTTGCTATAGTCTCCCTCACCTCCCACTTTCTCAGGAATCTTTTGCCTTATGTGGAATCTGTCCTCCTTGTTCTGTCTCTCCAGCCTCTCCCCATCTGCCGAGTTCTGCCCGTCACCATTGAAATGTCCCCTAGTCTCTCTTAACTTAGAAGTAAAGCTCTTTCTTCACACCCTGCATCACTCTGCCCATTCTCTAATGCTCCTTTTTACACCCAGACTTCCTTGACAGGATGTCCTCCCGGCTGCTCCCACTCCCTTGCCACCTGCCCTTTCTAACCTCTGTGTCCCCCACACCCAGAGACTGCTCTTACCAAAGTTGCCATTGACCTCTTGTCATTAAAACCCAAAGGGTGGCTTTCTGCCCTCCTCAGATGCTCCGCTGTATTTCAGAACAGAGTGTTCCTCCTTCTAGAAACCACTCTCCTATTTTTCCTCCTCCCTCAGATGCTTGGTCTCCATCTGCCTTGCAGCTTCTCTCCATTCTCTTGCAAAGTTCCATGCTGTCTGTTTTTCCTTTGCCAACTTGAGAGCTCCGTCGTTTGACATTTCTGTTTTCCAATAATATTGTACATTTCCTGCATCTCTGTTGACCAGCTTTATTCTTCTGTTAGTGGCCTCTTAATTTCCTTGGCCCATATTCCTATTTTGAGTTTTATCTTTTTATTGAATTGTTCCATAAATGGTAAGCATAGTAAATATATTTAGTATATAAATATATATATACTAAATATTAAATATATAGTAAATATTTAACTGTAGTAACCTGCAAATATTTCTCTCTCCCTTTGCTCCTCAGTATTGAGGTTTTGTTTATGGTGACTTTTTAAAATCCAAACGTTTCTTATTTCTGTAGTTAAAAAAATACCATTTCCCATATGATTTCCTACTTTGGTGTAATGCTGAGAAAGTCCTTCTCCACCTCTGAGATTATACAAATAGTGCTTTTTTTTTTTCTGAGTAGTTCTGTGGTACATTGAGTGAGGTATGAATCTAATTTTTCCACAACTGGTTAGCCATTTGTCCCACCATCCTTTATTGATCCATCCACTTCTGCCTTGCCACTGTGAAAAGCCCCCATTTTCATGTACTCAATTTTTAGATGTCCATGTCTGTTTCTGAACTTTTCTTTTTTGGCCCATTTTTCTCTCATTTGGAGCTAATACAATACAGATTTTACTATTACAGCTTTAGGATATGTTTCAATATCTGATTGGGTAAGGCCTCCTTACTGGGAAAAAGTAGGTGTCATGGCTAAGAGCTTAGATTCTGGAACCCATATGGCTGGTTTCATATCCCAGTCCATAACCCTTGCAGTATGACTGGGGACAGGTTACTTGACTACCTGGACTCAGCTTCTGCATCTCTAAAATGTGGACAATAGTATACACTTCAGAGGGTTGTTGTAAGAGATTGCTGATGGGCACCCCATATGGATTACTCTCATCTCTTTTAGGAGACACTGTCTCTTTTCGCCTTCATGCAACAGATGGATCTTACAATTGTTTCAAGTTTCAGAAAAAAAAAAAATGTTTGTGTGGGCTGTGCCTGAAGTTATGTTCAATGTATACAATGATTTGAGGGTAATTGTCATTTTAATAATACGAACTTTTCATCCAGAAAAATAATGCGTCTCTCATTTTTATATTTCCTTTTCTGCCTATCAGTAAAGTTTTGTTGTTTTCGTTATATAGGCTGTGTTTGTTCATTGTTGTAGGGCTGAATTTGATTTGCTAACACTTTGCATATGGGATTTCTTTTTACACTGTGGGTATGTTGGTGTGTGAGTAGGTGGGTGTGAGTATGTGTATCATATATACTGTTTTATGGGAGTATTTGTATCAAAATTAATTTAAACAGCATGGCTATTATGGTGTGTTTAAAGTTTTAAAGCTCTAGCCACAAAAACACCTACTCCTTAAGTACATTCCAGTTTTCTTGCGTTTTTCTCTTCACACAAGTTTGGTAATTCAGAATTTCCTAGGAAATTCTGTTTTGTCAAGATTTTAAATTTATTATTATGTTATACATACTATTCTTTAATAATTAATGTATCTCCTTAATTTTACTATCCTTTCTTTATGTGTATGTGCCTTCTCTCTTTTTATTTCGTGAGAAGCTTTTATTTATGGGTCTTTCCCTTTATTTTTTTCTATTTTTATCTTCACTAAGTTTTTTCTCCCTTCTCTCCTTCATCTTGTTCAGTTATTCTCTCTGTAACTTTTGAGTTTCAACATTCATTTCACTTATTTCTCAACAATTTAATAATGAATAAGGCTATGAATTTTCTGTGAAATATAGCTTTGACCTGATATCCTCCTCATTATTATAACTAGTCTGTATTGACAGGTTTCATTTCCTTTTTTAACTCAAGAACTTATTTAAGAAAGGGTTCTATTAATTTTCGAGTGCTTTAGGGATTTTCTTATATTCTTTTAGTACCGATTTCTAGTTCATTTGCACTGTGAGCAGAGAGTGTGACCCCACCATTTTTGCTTTGTGGAGAGGTTTTTGGAGATTTCCTTGTAGCCTAAGATAAAGTCCATTTCTGTAATATTCCATGCGTGTTTGTAAAGAGGGTGATGCTCCTTGTTTGAAGGCCACACAGTTTCATATAACACATACACACACTCATAGTATTTTATAGATCCTCTTTATCTTTACTTACTTCTCTTTTTTTAATTTAATTTCTTTTCAGTGTAGCAGAATTCATTGTTTATGCACCACACCCAGTGCTCCATGCAATCCATGGCCCCCATAATACCCACCACCAGACTCCCCCAGCCTCCCCCCCCCCCGCCCCTTCAAAACTCTCAGATTGTTTTTCAGAGTCCACAGTCTCTCATGGTTTGTCTCCCCCTCCAATTTCCCTCAACTCCCTTCTCCTCTCTATCTCCCCATGTCCTCCATGTTATTTCTTATGCTCCACAAATAAGTGAAACCATATGATAATTGACTCTTTCTGCTTGACTTATTTCACTCAGCATAATCTCTTCCAGTCCCGTCCATGTTGATACAAAAGTTGGGTATTCATCCTTTCTGATGGAGGCATAATACTCCATCATGTATATGTACCACATCTTCCTTATCCATTCGTCTGTTAAAGGGCATCTTGGTTCTTTCCACAGTTTGGCAACCATGGCCATTGCTGCTATGAACATTGGGGTACATATGTATCTTTGTATCACTACATCTGTATCTTTGGGGTAAATAACAGTAGTGCAATTGCAGGGTCATAGGGAAGCTCTATTTTTAATTTCTTGAGGAATCTCCACACTGTTCTCCAAATTGGCTGCACCAACTTGCATTCCCACCAACAGTGTAAGAGGGTTCCCCTTTCTCCACATCCTCTCCAACACACGTTGTTGTTTCCTGTCTTGCTAATTTTGGCCATTCTAACTGGTGTCAGGTGGTATCTCAATGTGGTTTTAATTTGAATCTCCCTGATGGCTAGTGATGATGAACATTTTTTCATGTGTCTGATAACCATTTGTATGTCTTCATTGCTTCTGATTTCAGATTAGTATATTTTTCTCCAACTCTTGTACTTTTTAAAAATAGTTTATTTGATCTGTGTCAATGCTTTGGGCCATAAACTATCATAACCATCATATCTTCATTTTGTAATCTGTGCATCATCCATTATTTAAATATCATCTTTGGATTTTGTTTTGCTTTGTCAGGCCCACCCTCCCCATAATTGAATTATCATTTTGAAAGCAGTGAAGCCATCAAGGACAACACCAAAAGAGAAGAGAGTAAGAGAGGGTTTTCCAACAAGCCCCTTGTGTTTCCTACTCAAGACTGTATCAAATAATGATCTGATATTACACACAGTAATTATGCACACACCTGTTAATGAGTTTCCCACCTTTGCCAGTTTTCAAAAGTCTGAGCAATGGCGGAGCCCTCTGATTTAAAGATTTATCCAAGGTTGAGATCCATAAGCATAACTACTTCCAAAGGGGGTAGGCACATTTTATCCCTCTTTTAACCTGGATGATGGACAATGATGAGATCCAATCACAGCATTTGATGTTTTCCTCCATCTGGACACTGAGAAGCAAACACTGCTCTCCAGCAGAAACATTCCAAAGTAGCATGCAAACATAATTTTCCAGAGTGAGAAAGACTGGACCTCTGTAGGACAATGCACATTCCCTTCCCCTGCAACAAGTGTAAGTTATCTCTTAGGGTGCTAGCCTGATCTCTGTAAGGCCACACTCTTGTTCTATGAGTGTCGGTTTATGAGCTTCCTCTCTTTCTAGGTGCAAGAAGAAATTTCTCTTGGCAGTGTCCATAAGACCCTTGACCAAAAACAAGGATTGTCCAAGAGCCTGGTGTGACATTGTAACATCCAAGGTTCTGACCTTAATATTAAAACCCCCTTTTTGAGTGGTTTGCATTTGCTTTTACCAGTCCTTCAGAAACCTTGATTGCACATTTAGGATCACCTGGGGAAGCTTTTAGAACCTGTGGGTGCTCTGGACCCACTCTACCATTTACATAGGAATCTCTGGAGCCTTGGCATTGGTGAACTTTACTACTCTTCTAATGTGAAGCCTGAGCTATCTTGGCCCCTTCCCTTGTTTTTAACTATTCCAAGTCACTTTGTATAAGTCACTTGTGTAAGTTGTGTAAGTCTTGTTCCAAAATGAGGATTATACTTTACTCAGCTGGGTTAACCTGTATACATGTATTGTTATAAATAATGTTTTGTCTCTTGTCTTTATTTTTTTTAGCATTTACTTTACATTTCCCCTCTTTATGCCTCCTTGTTGTGTCCTTTGAATTCCATTTTTTGCTAAACTGACTGCTTTCCTTTTTCCCCTTTGGTAATTTTGAAGATAAGCTACTTTATAGTCTATTACTAATTACTCTTAACATCTTTAAAAACATGCTCTAACCTATATTTCTCTAATTAACCACAGAAACTATGTAACAGAATTTCTTGCAAGATGAGGAAATTAGCATATCTCCTTGCTCCAACTTTATGCTTTCTATCAGTGTCAACTGCAGAGTTTTACCCTGGGGTTTGGACAGGAATGATATCTTTTATCTTCTCTTCGAAGGAATATTTGTTACGCTTACGTTCTGGTTTATAGCTATGTTTACAGCAATTATTTAGATTCTTTATCGTTTATTTGCTTGTTCCTAATCTTTTTTTTTTTAGTTTTTATTTATTTTTTTAATTTCTTTTCAGCGTTCCAGAATTAATTGTTTATGCACCACACCCAGTGCTCCATGCAATCCGTGCCCTCCATAATACCCACCACCAGGCTCACCCAACCTCCACCGCCCACCCCTCCAAAGCCCTCTGTTTCTCAGAGTCCACAGTCTCTCATGGTTTGTCTCCCCATCCAGTTTCCCTCAACTCCCTTCTCCTCTCCATCTCCTCATGTCCTCCATGTCATTCCTTATGCTCCACAAATAAGCGAAACCATATGATAATTGACTCACTCTGCTTGACTTATTTCACTCAGCATAATCTCCTCCAGTCCCATCCATGCTGATACAGAAGTTGGGTATTCATCCTTTCTGATGGAAGCATAATACTCCATAGTGTATATGGACCACGTCTTCTTTATCCATTCATCCATTGAAGGGCATCTTGGTTCTTTCCACAGTTTGGCAACTGTGGCCATTGCTGCTATGAACATTGGGGTACAGATGGCCCTTGTTTTCACTTCATCTGTATCTTTGGGGTAAATACCCTGTAGTGCAATTGCAAGGTCATAAGGAAGCTCTATTTTTAATTTCTTAAGGAATCTCCACACTGTTTTTGTTTTTGTTTTTATTAACCATAACTTTCCCACATTTGAGTTCTTCATTTTGATTCATTTCTTGTTTGGGTAGAAAACATCTTTGAGTGTTTTTTTTTTTTTTTAATGAATGTTATGTGAATTATATTTTTTTCAAGGTTCTTTAACACTGGGAACAATTTCGTTGTCTAGCAACTTGGCTGGGTCATTCTCTTTTCTACTCTAAATTATTAGGAATGGATCTGTACTGTATCTAAGAGAAATGCATTGAAGGTCATGGCCCAGTATTTTTTCCTAGTTTCCAGAGATGATTCTGGTATCCACCTGTTTTTCACACTCTGGTCAATTCTGTTGCTTGGGGGTTGGAACGGGATGGGAACGTGAGGCACATGTATTCATGTCCCCGTCTTTTCAGATGGTATCAACCATTAAGTACAGTTAACCCTTGAACAACACGGAAGTAGCAGTGCCAACCTCTCCCCTCAAACCCTGTTCAGTCAAAAAATCCACATAGAACTTTTGGCTCCCCCAAATCTGAACTACTAATAGCCCACTGCTGACCAAAAACCTTACTGATAACATAAATAGTTGATTAACACATATCTTGTATGTTATCAGTATTATATATTGTATTCTTACAATAAAGTAAGCTAGAGAAAAGAAAATGTTATGAAGAAAACCATAAGGAAGAGAAAATGCATTTACAGTATGGTGCTGTATTTATCAAAAAAAATTCATGTGTTAGTGGGCATGTGTGGTTCAAACCTGGTTGTTCTGCGGTCAACTATACTCATTGATTCATTCAGCAAATATTGGTTTTCTTGATTGAGCACCTACAATGAAGGCACCAAGCATCGTGGGAGCCACTAGGGACCGAGAGGAATCAAACAGACAAGATTTCTACTCCATGGAGCGTATGTGTATGTTTTGGGGCGAGGGAGGGACAGATCGTAAACAAACAAGTGAACAAGATAGTTTTAGAGAGAGATAAGTAAAGCTACCGTATACAGCTGCTCAAAACGGTGCCCCTGGAGCTTTGCAAGGTGGCGACCTACTACGAAGGGTATAAAGAAAAAGGAATAATGTGACAGAGTCATGAAGTGGGGGTGGGGACTCAGGTGAAGTTAATTCAATTCTCCTCTGCTGCAAATGCACTTGTGCACATGCTCACAGTGCTTCTGGTGATCTTCCTTCTGAAATCATGGCACTTCTTTTTGCCTTAGGTCTGCCCTGGTGTGTTCTCCTGGAAGGCAGACCTTGTGATTTTGCCCCTTGGCTTCAAAGTCGTTGTCTCTGTTGGGTTTGGATTCCTCACAATCTGTGTTATGCTTGCAGCTGAAGACAGCCTGGCTGTCCCACTTTGGTACTAATATAATGGTTAGGAGTTGAGAGGTCTATATTCAGCAAATTCTAAAGACACCCCCGTGGACTCCACTTTTAGGCCCAGTGGGCGGTACTGTTCTCATAAGAGGATGTTGAGGGGTGGCTAAGAGCTTGGCCCCTGGAGTCAGTTGGATTTGAACTTGCTGTTACCATTTACTGACCAAGCAACCCTGGCATATTACTTAACCTCTGTGTGCCTCAGTGTCTTCATCTTTAAAATGGGCTACCAGCAAATAGTGTTATTGGGACAATTAAATTGACTAATGGATGACAGTGCTCAGATAGTGCCTGTACTTAGTAACCACCATTAATATGTTATAATAATCACTGACTCTATATTGTGTTGCCTAAAAGCTTTTTCATGTCCATCTCTCCCCTTGACTCAGACTCTTTCTATACCTCTCAAACACAGAGACTACAGCGATAAGACTGAATATGTCTTAGGGACAAGGTTTGCTTTGCAGAATCTGATGGGAGGGCTTTGAGTAGCAGGTTGGAAAAGAGATACCTAATGTAGAAAAGGGAAGGATGGGTAGAGTCAGGGAAAGGAAGGAGAAGCTCAAGCTAAGGAGTCACCAATTCCTTTGTTTTGTATGTATGTTTGTTTTGCAAGCATGATTTCATTATTATTTTTTACCTTAGCTTCATTATAATTAATAAGCCAGATATTATGCTAACTTAAGTTTCAATATTATTAACACCAAACATCAATATAAATGTTATAAAGGGATTTAAATGTTTGTCCACATTAGTTTCTACCCTCTTTATACTTTTACATTTAAAAGTGTTTATTATGAGCCTATATCATTTTTGCAGTCAGAAAAATTAAATATTGTTTTCATTTTGAAAAAGTATTACCCCCAAAACCTATTACTCGAAAACAATTTTTATTCAGGGTCTCATGTCCAGTCTTCATCCACGTGTAAATATGTAATAGCTATAATCAGAGATATACATATAATTTTATGATCTACTGTTTTACTTAAAATGATGCTTAACGTTCTTCTTTCTGCAAGGTCACATTTATCACTTTAATGATTTCGTTCAAACAGCATCACATTAAAAGCTATAATTTACCTCATATTATTAGGCTGGCATATAGGTTGTTCACATTTTTTTCTCTGTAATAAAATTATGTCACTATAAACATCTTTGTCCATGCGGCTCTTTTTCTTTTGAATTAATTCCTAGAGATTAGTGAGTCAGAATATTTGAGTAGTTTTGTGGTTGTTGATAAGAATTCATATACTCCCTTCCAAAAGGATTATATCAACCTTACTCTGCAACCAGCAATAAATACATATAAGTTTCCAAGACGCCTCAACAATATTGGGCTGTATATTTTTTCTTTATTTTTTTTTTTTACTAGTGAAATGGACTATGTTTTCATATTATTCAGTTTTCCTTTCTGTGAATCCTGTGAGCATACTGTTTGTTTATCTTGGTGATGTTCTTATGCAGTTATTAAAAGCTCTAATTTAATATTGATATTCACCCTTTGGCATATTTGTTACAATTTTTTTCATTCGATTATTTTCCCTCTTAATTTCGGTTTAGTGTTTGCTTGTTTGTTTGTTTTTCCCTTTATAGCACTTCCCTTGCCTCAACCTTGTTCCAGGGTCTGTTAGTCACTGGCATGAAAAGGGTTTAAAATAAGGAATTCCAGAAGAGTGTGTCCTTAGGATAAAGTAGGAGAGAGAGCAGGAAGTAGATAGGGCATGGAGACAAGGCACCATCACCTCTTCCCCAGGATTCTTCCAAAGCTTTGGTTTCTGTAAAAGAGTGTTTACCCAGCACCTCTTTAGTGTAGTTTTGTAGCTTTGAGGTTGCCCAAATCCTCAGGGCATACCTATCATTAAAAAGGGGAAATGGACTTAGCATGCCCTGCCCCTGGTTAACACCCCGGGGATCAGCAGCAGCTAAGAGGACCAACTCCTCCATGTCTGCAGTTTTCCAGAGGGGCCCTTCCCAGCACCATGCCCAACATGGAACCCAGTATGTCTCCCTCCAAGATCTCAGAGCCCAGTCGATCCAGCCCAACCCTGGTATTACGTTTCTTTCCATTGCTCTTTAGGCTAAGGAAATGCACCCCGTGCCAGCCCTCTGTAGCCCAGGCAGAACACCAGGATGCACCCTGACCTCCATGGCTCTTCTCTTGCAGTTTCCTGCTTTTTCAACTTCACCAGCCCCTCTGGGGTCGTCCTGTCGCCCAACTACCCAGAGGACTATGGCAACCACCTCCATTGCGTCTGGCTCATCCTGGCCCGACCCGAGAGCCGCATCCACCTGGCTTTCAACGACATCGATGTGGAGCCTCAGTTTGACTTCCTGGTCATCAAAGATGGGGCCACGGCCGAGGCCCCCGTCCTGGGCACCTTTTCAGGAAACCAGCTCCCCTCCTCCATCACAAGCAGTGGCCACGTGGCCCGTCTCGAATTCCAGACTGACCACTCCACGGGAAAGAGGGGCTTCAACATCACCTTTACCAGTGAGTCCCCGCTCTGTCTCCAGAGGACCACCCTCAGAGTGCTGGCCCCTGAGCATTATGGAGGGTGCCCGAAGGGAGGAGCACTGATGTAGGTGGGCCAGTTCCAAGGGCTTGGCAGGGTTGCAGGGCCTCGGCGTGGGGTTCCACCATGACTGGAAAAGCAGAAAGTCCGGGCTGCTGGCCGGGGTGCTCTTTTCAGTGGAGTTGCTCTTTTTGGAGCATTTCTTTCCTAGAAGTGCAATATGTAACGTAAAAGGAGCCTGGAACCTCATTTCTCCCGCCCACCGTCCCTCTCCTAGAAGGCCCGGCGAGCACCAGGAAAGCCCCTGGGAGAGCAAGCCTGGGTCATCCTTCCATTGTTGCCCGTCCCTCTCAAGGTGCTCCCCCACTCCTGCCCCCAGTCCTCAAACACCTGCTTACTGTTGACTTCAGGTACTCCCCAGTGGGGTTCACACTTCACTTTGCCTACTTCCCACCCCTGCAGCTGAATCAGAAACAAAGGTCCGGAGCAGTGTTTCTGCATGGATCTGAGGCTTATTAGCCTTGTTATTGGGGCAGTTCCTCATTGTCCCTCTCAGGGCCACAGTCCAAAAGCTATCAGCTCCAGTTTCAACCCTGGGCCCCTTCTCTAGAAGCAGCCTGAAGCTAAGTGGTAGTTCTTTGCATTTCTGTGTCTCCTGGGGCTATAGTGAGGAGGGGGAGGGGAGCAGAGCTTGGAGACCAGAAATAGCAAGCTGCCAAAGGTAGCAAGAAGAGCTTATTGGGTCATAATAAGCTGTAGACCCAGTGAACTCAGCCAGTGGCAAGTAGTCAAATGGGGCTGAAGTTGGATCTGCCTGTTCCTCTTCCAGGGGCTGCTTATGAAATGCAAGCCCCTGGTTCCTGCCTCACCCATGCATGCAAACACTCACATAGTCTGGTTCTTTTTGACAGAACTGATCTCCTCCCAGACCTCAACCCACTCCCTTGGCATAAAGGCCTTGCTTTCTTGTCACACCTGTCCCTGTAGTCTAACTGAGCTGGGACTGTTGGGGACCTCAGATTCCAAGGAACCACCCAAGCTAAAGCCCTCTCCCAACACTCTCTTCAGCACCTTCTTCAGGACAGCAAACTTGCTAGAAACATGGCTCTTCTCAGGGCCTGCCTCTTCCAGGATGTACCTGTTCGCACCATCCATAGTCAAGAGGAAGCAGAACCCAGGCCATCTTCCCTAGCCTTCCCAGTCTAGCACAGCGCTCTAGCTTCTAGGTGATCTACCTCTACCCTTGCTTTACCATGAGATCATGAGCTCTGGAAGGGTGGGGGTATGTATGCGTATCTTCTTATCCCTTCTGCCCAGCACAGAGTCTGGACCTGGTAAGGATCAGTAAAGGTGTATTGGATGGAAAGATCCATGAGAGACTAATGCCCTTTTTCTCTCTGGCGGGAGTAGGAAGAGGGGTGAGAGGTATCCCAGGGAGCCCACCTTCCAGGATGGTGAGGGCTGGGAACTCTGTAGGTTCAATGTAGATGAACATCAAAAGGAAGCCTGGGATAAAACGAGCTACTGAGACGCCTGGCAAAACCAAATCCAGGGAGGGCCCACTTTCCAAAAAGCAGCAAGTGCTGAGTCCTTGGTGGGGGGTGGGGGGGGAAGGGAGGCAAAAGGCAGGGACCTGACCTAAGTGAGGATCCAGATATTGCCTAGCATTCCTCTCCAAAGCTTCTCCACCACCATAAAAATGATACACAGCCAACACATACATACTCAACAAAATAGAGCAGGTCAAAGAAGAAGTACTAACTACTACCCCAGAATCCCCCCACCCAGAAATGATTCTTGCCAGCCTTTGCTGAAGACTACTGCAGACATCAGATATTTCTCTATGCACTTATAGAGATAATTTGGGGGGATAAGTAGACCTAATTGTTTTATATTTGGGCACCGTTTCTAAATCAGAATCCCTAAGGGGATAAGGCCCTGTAATCTACATGTTTACCAGTTTCACAGGTGATTCTGATGTAGCTGGTACAGCACTAGCCCACCGACAAGTGTCCGGAAACTGGAATATAAAGCTCCTCAGTCACATGCAGCCAGTGATCATCTAGCCTGAGCCTGCACCTGCCCAGCGTGGGGAACTCACCTCCCAGACAGCTTCACCCCTAGTGCTCCTTAGAGTAAAGCCAATCTTTCTTCCACATGGGACATTTGGACCAATGATGATGGCAGGTGCTGTCCCCAGGGCACCTGCCATTTGAACACATCTGTGGTTCCCACCACCAGTGCTCAGCTAAGCTCTGTCTACCCCTTCCACATGCCAGGAAACTGAGGTTTGAAAAGGCTCTTGACTTAGAGCTTTTGCACCCTGACACTGGAAATAGCTTCGGAGTCCTGCCTGTATGCATGTGTGTGTGACTAAGGAGATTTTTAGGAGACATGTCTGGACACCTTCTGGGCCTCAAGCACCACTCTTCTTCCCAGGGCATCTTTCTAAATGTCAGGGCACCCCTCATAGTCATCGTTCCTCATGAAGGAAGGTGAGAAGCCTAAAGTCTGGAATGACCTGGGCTTTGCATTTCAGCAGGAAGTGTGTTGGGGTGTCTGCCGAGGCTCCACAAAGGATCGTCTCAATCATCCCCACGTCAGATGCTCCCGAGGCTCGCCTTTAGTAGGAAGGATCCCCAAATTTGCAGGTCTCTTGCCTCCAGCAAGATCCAGCAGCCTCGGGGACCCTTCTGTTTCTGGTTGTACAAGTGTTTCAATCACTAGTGAATTTCAGAGGTTTGCAAATTGAGTTCTTAATTTAAAGTGGCACAAGCCCACACAGCCAGGGAGCCTGGCCTCCTGGAAAGCGCCGTCCGCATAATAGCAGGGATGCAGAGAGGGTGTGGCTTAGAGACTTGAGCTCCAGAACTGTGGCACCCTAGTGGAGGCAGGCTGGGAACGTGCTCCGTGGAGATGGAACGGGAATGGGAAGAAGGCAGCGGACTCATACTCAGGGAGTACTTGCCATCTGTCAGGCACCATCCCAAACATTCTCCACTTTCAAATTCATATCAACTTTCCTTTTATTTCTATCCTGAAATGACCCTGCCAGGGAAGTATGGTCTCCATTTTATAGGTCAGGAAACAGAGACTCAGCAAGATTACGTAAGTTGCCCAGAACTGTGCGTGTAACTAACAAGAGGCAAAGCTCAATTAAACCCGCAAGCACTCTCTTTCCTCTCCCCCATTCCCGCTGCATTATCATTGCCTGGATGACAGAGCGAGAGGCAGCCTGACAATACACAAGAAAATGAGGGAGATGGCTTCAGACAGGGTTGAGTCCAGGGCACCTACTTTATGATGCTTAGTGTCTATTAGTGTCACAGGACTTGGAGCCCAGCTCATCTGCAGCATAAATGATCCCGTAACTGTCTGAAGTTAGGGAAGTGTGGAATGGTTGTGGCAGTAGGACGGAGCTCTGCTCCTAAGCCATGCTGGGCCTCAGTTTCCTCATTTGTAACCTGGGTAATCATGTCTACCTCGTGGAACCATTATATGATGGAAATGAGCTGACATGAGAAATACTTAGTCCGCTGTCTGACCCATATATGTTCATTAGCACGAAATTGGATTAGGTGCTCAGGAAGGCAAGAGATCAAGTTTAACAATCACCTGCTTTCTGCCCACTGTGGCTCACTGGTTCTGGGGCATCTGGCTCTGTCTCCAACATGGCTTGTTTTGTGGAAGCGACGGGGGTCTAGGATTGCCTATCATAATGAAGCTTGTTTTCTCTGGGGTAGGGGGGCTCCATCTGCTCACCAGCTCTGCCTAATCCTGTCCTTGATCCCCATCCACACAGCCTTCCGACACAACGAGTGCCCAGATCCTGGTGTTCCGGTGAATGGCAAACGGTTTGGTGACAGCCTTCAGCTGGGAAGCTCTATCTCCTTCCTCTGTGACGAAGGCTTCCTCGGGACTCAGGGCTCGGAGACCATCACCTGTATCCTGAAGGAGGGTAGCGTGGTCTGGAACAGCGCCGTGCTGCGGTGTGAAGGTAGGTGCCTGCCGGGGCGGGGGATTGGGGACCTTTGGCCAGAGAGGAGGCAGAGGGGGCTGAGTGGCACTTGTCCATGTGGTCCTTCCTCTTCTCCCAGGACCCAGGTCACCGTCTCACCCTCACACTGGGACAGCAGGGGCTCTATAGGATGACCATAGCACAGAAATTTAAATTTCTATAGCACAGAAATTTGAATTGTAACCAGAGATTAACCTGGAGAAATGCTGGTTTTAGACAGTCAGGCACCAAAAACACCTCTTCCTTCCACTGAGAACTGTCTCAGTATCACAGACATTAGGAGCACTTCTTCCAGTTCCTACCCAGGGGAGCGCCAGGAGCCCAAAGCCTCGGCAGCGCCATGGAGTTTGAAGTCTTTCAGGCCACCTGGCACTTGCTTCTCCATGTGCTCATTTTTCCTGATTCCCTGGGATGTCTCCCCGCCTTGGTCTTCACGCTCCTGTCAAAGGCTGCCTCCGTATCCTTGCTGTCAGTCTTCAGGAGGCTGAAGGCAGACCAGCCGGGAGAAACACAGCTCGAAGCAAGTGCGGGTTATTATGGTGTCTCCTTAGTCCAGCCTGGCCACACAAAGTAGGTTTGACTCGGGCTTAGAGACCAGCCATCTGCTCCCCCAAACTGCAGGCACTTAAAACACAGATAAAAGCTTCTAGAGGGCAGGAATCAGGCCACATCACATCTGCATCCCAAGCACTGTGCCTGCCACAGAGCAAGCCCTCAGTAAAATTTGTGACTGACAGGTGAAAGGTGAGCATCCACCAGCCCCTGGGAGGCAGTGACCATGGACATGGAGGCAGGGGCTTGTAGTTCTCTACTTTGGGGAGCCAGAAAGCTGCTTCCTCTCTTTTCACATGATGGACAGATATGGAGACCTAACTGACCTCTCTCCATACCCAGTCCCCAAACCCAAATCCGTGCACCCCAGCCAGTAGGTGGGAAGGACGGGAAAAGAAGAGGGGAACAGCGTTAGAGTGAGCACTGCCCCAGAGCTGATGGGTGGGGGAAGGTAGAGGAGAGACCACTGACTGCTCAGTGCATGTGGCAGAGGGTCTGCAGTTAAGGTAGGCTTTCAAGTCCATGGAATCCTGGCAAGTCACCTCTTCCTTCTGCGCCTCTGTATTTTCCAGCTGAACACAGAAGGAAGGGGATGAGAACAAGGTACATTATATAGGGCAGTTCCTGGCATAAAGTACTCAAAATGGTTTGCTCTGCTGCCCCTGGATTGTAAGCTCCATGAGGTTAGATCTTCCTTGTCTCACAGCCACACAACCGGCAAATTGTTAGACTCTTAGATGCTCAGCCAATACTGGTTGATAAATTACTGAATGGCTGAATGAGAGAAAGTCCTTTTAATTAGGTTAGTCTCTCCCTAATGGCCTCCAGAGCCTGACTCCCACCAGACTGCCCTTGGCCTGCACCCTGAAATTTACGGTCTGAGGCACCCTGAGCAAATGACTTGACCCCTTCGTGCCTCTGTAGCCCCATCTATACAGTGCCATTAATAAAAGCAACGTCCTCACAGGTTATTGTGAGCACCCACTGACCTTGGACCCACGTCTGGCAGAGAGGGAGCGATTGATTAGTGTTGGCCGTGAGCATGATTTTAATCATTTCTTCATCAGGCCAATCAGATGAATATCACTCCACTTCAGGGATTCAAGTGGTGCCCTTACATCCTTGCAGGCACCTGCCAATCATGTCATGAACAGATTATTTTCTGCCTTCCAAGTTCCCACAATGAGGTCCACACAACGTCACAGCCATTTTCCCCAGTGAAGTGAGCTTTTTTGGAAATGCCATTCTCAGCCATGGAACTAGCAGGTGAAATCATGCCATGGCTGACAACAGTGGGGTGATCATGCATGTGTGATGGAGTCATTTGTGGGTGAAGCCCATGACCCTGCAAAACCACTGTGCAGAGCCCAGAGTCTGGAGGACTGTCCACTTATCCTTCAGGATGCCCCTCATTCTCCCTTATTCTCTCCCTTGACCTCTTTGGTGGTCCTTGTCTTGGTCAATCTCATCCAAGACATCTTCCCTGCTGTCTCTCGCTCACTGGATCTCTCCCTTCTCCTAATTCCTTTTGTTCTTCGGGGACTGCTCTGGACCACACTGTTGGATGCTTGGTCTCACCACCACTTCATTTTTCTTTACCAGTTCCCTGACCTTTGGTCCTGTCTCCCCACCAAGATTCTCTTGCGGGGTAGAAGCCCAGACTCCCAATGCCCCAAGCCTGTAGGGGCTCAGTTCCAGTGGAACTGACCCCTCCCCCCACCGAGGAGACACTAGGGCTTGGTAACTGCAGACCCCACTTCTTGGCATGGTCCACCCTCCTGAATCGGGGACTCCTAGACCCTACTTCCATCAGCGCAGTGAGATACTCGAGACCACGTATGAGTGCATGAGAGGATTAGACTCACTGTTACATGGGCAAAGTCCTAATTTTGTAATTAAAACTATCCCATCCATTCCCTTGGGAGGATGGGGAATGCTGAGGTTGGACGACCACAGGCAACCAGGAATAGGGAGCAGCCCATTGGAGAGACCATGAACTTGGCACAGGGGAGAGCCTGCTCAGTTTCCTCAGAGGAGTGGGTATTTGCTGCCAAGCTGATTTTCAGGAATCTGAGGAGCTGTATATCCGAGAGCCAAAGTCAGAGACCCTACCTCGGGTGGCCAAACCCAGACTGAAAACAGTGGAGTAGATGGGATAGAGAAGCCCCCGGGATTGGCTCCTCCGTGGCTCCTTTCCCCTGTATCCCAGCCTCGGGAGAACCCAGCTTTGTAATCAGCATCTTTTGTCCTTCCATTTTTCTAGTTTTGTTTTTGATTAAGTATCCCCACCTTGTGGACAATTAAATGCAAAAGCTAATGGCCTTTTAAAAAATCTTTTAATACATGCCAAGAGCCACTTAGCTTTTGAGAGGCTATAATGGGACAAGGGAGAAAATGGCATCTTCTCCTAAATTTAGAAAGAAGGACGATCATCTGGTGGCTCTAAGGCGCAAGTCGGCAAACTTTTCCTTAAAGGGCCAGCTGGGAGGTAGCTTTGGCTTTCCAGACCGTGTGGGTCTCAACTCTGCTACCCTTATGCAAACACAGCCATAGACACCACTTAAGTGGATGGGCTGGATTTGACCCTCGAGCTGTAGTCTGTTGACCTTTTGTCTAGAGAACAGAGGACATAGGGGATCCATATGTTTAAAGTCAGCAATATATTTTAAAAAGACTTCGAGGCAGGAAGGCATCTACACAGGTGTGCCTGATTATCCCTCTCCCCCATCCACCTCTTCCTTGTCATCGTCGTCTTCTTTTTTTTTTTTTTCCAGAAAGAACCAAGTAAGCATACCACACTAGGATCAGTATTTTACAGGTGTCCCTTCATGTCAGCCTTGCACCCGGTAGGAAGCAGGTGTAGTTGCGGTCCCCACTGGAGCCCAGAGAGGTTAAGTCACTCGCCCACAGTCCTCCCAGCTTGTCAGTAGTGGAGCCACAGTTCAGACCCAGACTCTCGGCTACACCGTTTCTGTATTTTTCTGGAATTATTTCACAACAGAGAATATAAGTTCAACCCTGTTTATGAAATACTTCTAAGTATGCACAAGTAGAATAAAAAGCAAGTTTCTCCTTTTCCTATCCCAGAAGAAAATTAAAACGAAAGGAAACATAGTGCCTATTGCGAGAGACAGAGAAGACAGGACACCCCATGGAAGCAGAAATTGACAGCATAGAACAAAATGACAGCAGTAAGACAAACATATCAGTTATGACAGTAAAGGTAATTAAACTCCCCATTAAAAGACAAAGAACTGGGGCGTCTGGGTGGCTCAGTGGGTTAAGCCGCTGCCTTCGGCTCAGGTCATGATCTCAGGGTCCTGGAATCGAGTCCTGCATTGGGCTCTCTGTTCCGCAGCGAGCCTGCTTCCCTCTCTCTCTCTCTGCCTGCCTCTCTGTCTACTTGTGATCTCTCTCTGTCAAATAAATAAATAAAATCTTTAAAAAAAAAAAAAGACAAAGAACCTCAAACTAGATTTTTAAAAAAATATATGCTGCTTATATAAGAAATACACGGTGGGGCGGGGAAGGAGATAAATTATCTACAGTGAGTGTGTATTCTCATTTTTATAGTAATATTTGGTGGTTGTAAAAAATTTAAGCAATACATAAGTGAGATAAAGTTCAAAGTGAAAATTCTCATTTCCCCATCCTGCTCCCTAGAGGAAAATGGTTTGACTATTTGGTGTAAACACGTCCACATTGTTTTTCTCTGCTGTAGGTACCAGCTGTGTTACTTTTATAATCAGAAAATTTTAAAGTCCTATAAAAAATACAGAAGGCCAGTTCTCCCCATTCCCACAAGAAGAATCCAAGTGATAGTTGTAGCTCATTTAGACCTCCAAGGAAGAAGTAAGGGTAGTTACTGAGTTTCTAACATTATCTCACCGAGTCTTCTGGCCACTCTTGTGAGAAAGATGTTGTTAGGCTCCAAGCACAAGAAAGCTGCAAACCAGCCAGGTGAATTGACCAGCCTGAGATCCTGTAGCTGATAAGTGTTCGGGTTAAATAGGAGGCCAAGTGCTTTGCATACGTTGCCCTACTGAAGCCTCACGACAACCTTGGAGGTAAGTACTGTATTGTCCTCATTTCACAGAGAAGAAAACTGAAACACAGAGTAGTTACATAACCTGCCCAAGGTCACACAGCTAAATGAATGGGAGAGTCAGGATTCCAGTCCAAGTACTCTGATTCCAGACCATCACTTCGAATCCTCCAGTGAGGTCTGTCTGACTCCAAAGTTCACTCACCTTTCATGCTGCCACAAACAGTGGTGTAGCAGGCCACCAGAAAAGGCTTTCATGAGTTCTGGTCGTTCACGCTGGACATGTCCTCACCTAAAACTGCCCCGAGGGCAGTAGTCAGGGTGGGCATTCCCAGGTCCACACCCACAATGGCTGGCAACACAAGCTCTGGAGCCAGCCTGCTGGGTTTAAATCCTGGCTCTGCCACTTCCTAGCTGTGTGTTTCTGGTCCCATTAGCTCACCTCTCTGTTCCTGTTTCCTCCACTCTGAAATGAGGCTAATACCAGTCCCCGCCCTCTAGGCTGTTGTGAAGATGAACATACAGGAAAAGAAAAGGGGCACAGAAAGCAGTGTCCAGCACCCGTGAGGCTCGAAAAAGACTAGTTCTTCATATTCTTGTATTCGAATCATCACTGCCCAGTTGCTCCTGGCCTGGCACGATGTTAGTGTCCATCATGGGGAAGCTCAGTATATTAGTCATCTCGTGCCATTGTTAACAAAATACTGCACACTGGGCAGCTTGGACAATAGAAATCTGTTTTCTCTCCATTCTGGAAGCTGGAAATCCAAAGTCAAAGGTTTGGTTTCTCCTGAAGCCACTTTTTCCTTGGCTTGCAGATGGCCACCTTCTCGCTGTGTCCTCACATGTCCTTTTCTCTGTGTGCCCATCCCTGGTGTCTCTTCTTAGAAGGACACCAGTCCTCAGGGTCACACCCTAATGATCTTATCTAACCTTCGTCACTACCTCTTTAAGAGCCCTAGTTCCAAACAGTCATACTGGGGCTAAGGCTTCAACCTGTGAATTTGGGGGGACACAATTCGGTCATCACACCTGGTCTTTTACCTTTCAACCAGTATTTCATTCCGTTGACAACGTATTTATGGAGCACCTGCTTGTGCCAGGCACTGGGTCCCTCCTTTGTCTTATCCCTGTACTCTTATCTCTATTCAAGGCAGGAAACCTCCCCCTCTTTTCTTTCGTTGTGCATGTGAGTATGTACGCAGTGTGAGTTTGAGCGTGTGCATTTCCCTTTTTTGCCCCACATTCTGAGTGGAAAATTTCGAACAGAATTGATGCACCTATGTGCCCACCGCCCAGCTTCACCAGTTACAAACTTATAGCCTATTCCATTGCATTCATACCCCTACCTGCTGCCCCTGCTACTGCCCCACTCTAGGATGATTGGGAAGCAAATTTCAGGCAAAATAGCCCATCCACAACATTTTAGTGTGTATCTCTAACAGATAAAAAGAGCCCTTTATAACATAACAGCAATACCATCATCCTAAGAAAGTGAAAATACTTACTTAATACAATCAAATTTCCATGATTGTTTATTTAACACTTTATTTTAAAGATATTTTTTTAAAAGTCAGAGTCCTGCTTAGGTTCACTCATTACAGGTAGCACGTATGTGTCAGCTCATTTAACCTGTGGACCTCTATGCCCACGCCTCTGATATTTTGTGGAAGAAGCCAGGTCATTTATTCTGAGGTGTCTCCTGCACTCTGCATTTTGACCATTATGTCCCTGGGAGGTTGTTTAACATGATCTTCTCTCTCTCTTACATTTCCTTTAATTGGCAGTAGGATCTAAAAACCTAATCAGATTTAGTTTCCATTTTTCGTCCGGAATATTCTACGGGCAGGGCTCTGTGCCACCATCAGAGATGCATAATGTCTGGTTGTCTCTCATTTGAGGATGTTAGGAGCCAGCGATGGGATTGCAAAATGCCCACATGCTATCATGTCATCTCCTTTTATAAGCTGGAGTGTTTAAAGAAAACTCGCCCTCATCAACTATTTGGTTACCCTGAGGTACAGTTCATGAAGGAAAGGCAGAGAAAAACTTAATTATGTTCCTTTTTTTTTACCGGTTTTTATTCAATGAGTCGATTCCCTGACATAAAGTTGAACATTTTTAAATACCATTATGGTTCAGGGCGTTTAAACATATTTTATATATTTAAATCCATTGCAGTTATCACTCTAACCGACACTCCAACTGTCCCATTGGCCAGTGGGTACCTTTCTGAAAGTGGCCCAACCTCATTTTGAACATTTTCTTTCCCTGATCTGGAAGCAGCCGTTTCTCCAAGGAGCCCTAGTCCCTTTTCGGTGGAAAGTGATACTGACAGTCTGGGCGCCGGGGATAATTATTCCTATTGAGTTGGCCCTTGTCTCTAAGGCTTTTCAATGAACAGAGCTAAAGAATCATTTTTTTTAAAGATGCATAATGGATTTATTTCATTTCAGATGTAAGAATACTTCCTTTTTTATTTTCTTGATGTCATATCTGTACCTGCTCTCCTTCCTGCTGAAAATTCCAGTTCCCTACAACATCAGCATGATTTCCCATTCCCTACCGCACACCCAAGACTCACGGAATGACACAGCCACTACATCAGTGTGATTACTGAAAATGGTTTAAGTTGTTTTACTTTCGATTCCTCTCATTCCTAGACCCTACTAGGGATGGCTGTGTTTTGAAATCTCTTTCGCTAGTTTCTTCATGTGCGATTATGCCACCAACTGACACAGTACTGTATTCATTTATTTCGCTCTGCTTTTGAGTTTTGAGAGCTTGCTTATCAAATTTAAATCTTTCTCTTTAGTTGTGAAAAATATTTACATAGTTCCAAATTTAAACCTCTGAAAGAAGATACATTCTGAGAAAGTCTAGCTTTTATTCCTTTCCTCTCAACCCTGTTCCCTCCTTCTTTCCATAGATAATCTTGAGGTTGGGCCTCATTCTTTCATCAGTTGTTATAATATGAGTCAATGTGTGTGTGTGTGTGTGTGTGTGTGTGTCCCACCCCTCTCTACAATAAATGGAATCATAGGATTATTCTTTACCTCTTTGCCTTGGTTTTTATTCACTTACTAATATATTCTGGGGACCACTCCATGACATTATATACACTATCCCTCATTTTTGTTTACAGCTGCATCGTCCGTCTTGTTGATTACTCCAGTTCATTCAGTCAGCTCCCTATTGCTGACTCCCATTTGGGCTCTTTCCATGCTTTTGCTACTATAAATCACACAGCTTTGTATAGCCTTGTACATATATATGTCTTTTCATAGATTTGCAAGAATATCTTTGGGATAGAGTTCTAATAGCAGGGTCAGAGAGTGAATGCATAGGAATTTTGCTATATATTACCAAATTTCTTTTCACAGGAGTTGTGCCATTTTGCATTTCCACCAGCAAGGTGCTAGAATACCTGTTTTCCCTGAGTCTCATGTGTCCTTGAACTCAGATTTTGTCTATGTGATGGATGAGAAATATTTTCTCACTGCAGTTTTAATATATATATTTCCTTAGAATGAGGTTGAGCATCTTTTCAATTGTTAAGGAGACATTGCATTTAGTATCCTTGCGTATTCCTCCCTGCCTGACACCTGTCACCGTGAAGATGAACCAGAGAGTGTGAAGGACTGAATGCTTAGAGTGGTTGTTTGAGCAGCACATGAGCAGGAGAAGAGAAGAACCAGCAAGGCAGTAAAACAATACACCAGAGAAAAGCAAAGTGGTGACCAAAGGCAAGATTTGGGTTTCCGTGTCTAGAGATTTTAGATAGGATTTTGTTATTTTGATTTGTGCACTGAATGGAGGGTAGCTAGACAGAAAGTGACTATGTGATCTACAGTTTTCTGGAAAGTAAGTAAGGAGATCACAGTCCACAATCCAAGAGGCTGGGCCTGTGCTGAATTGAATCCAAGAGAGAGTCCCTTTTCCTACTGAGGCTATGCATGGAAACCCAGGGACTGAGCAGTAGCCCCCTACAAACACACACTTCCAAGGTCTCACCTGTCCATCAAAAAGAGGAATGTACTAGCAGGTTCAGTGAGATGCAGGAATGGGTCTTGAAAACTGGGGTTACCCAGGAAGTGACAATACCCTCGTGCAATTTACTCCCTCGGTGTTTTATATAAATGCTGTGTTATTACTTAATTTCTCCATGTCTCAACTTACTGAAAATGGGGTGATAATCCCTACCTACAAAACGAGAATAACAATAGTACCTGTCTTTTAGTGTTGCAGTTGTCACAAAGATAATCCTTGTCAAGTCCTGACACACAGTGAGCTCTCAATCCCAGTGAGCTCGTTGCTGCCAGCCGTGGCTGTAGTACCATTATGCACTGCAGGTGGATTTGGAGACAGAGGTCCTGAAGTGAAATCCCAGCTCTCACTTCATTACTTCTTGATCTAGTCTCTTAGCCTACTTAGCCTAAGTTTTCTCATCTATAAAATGGGCATAATAACTGCATAAATGTTATGTGGTTTTAAATTAAATAGAACAAACAAAGTAGTATTGTAAGTCATTGATGTGAGTTTCTACTGCCATTTGTATTACTGTTCTTAGGTTAATTAAACTTCCTAAAGTAAAACTCTGTTAAGAATGCTTGACAATCAGAGTACCTTGGTGGTTTAGTCAGTTGAACCTCTAACTCTTAATTTCAGCTCCGGTCATGATCTCAGGATGGTGAGATTAGCACAATGTCAGGCTCTGTGCTCAGTAGGGAGTCTGCTTGGGATTTTCTCTCCCTTCCCCCCTGCAATCCCCCACCCCTCACTCTCTAAAATAAACAAATACGTCTTTTTTTTTTTTTCACTAACCTGTCTTTAAATTTTATTTATTTATTTTTTCAGCATAACAGTATTCATTGTTTTTGCACAACACCCAGTGCTCCAAGCAATACATGCCCTCCCTATTACCCACCACCTTGTTCCCCCAACCTCCCACCCCGGCCCCTTCAAAACTCTCAGGTTGTTTTTCAGAGTCCTTAGTCTCTTATGGTTCGCCTCCCCTTCCAATTTCCCTCAACTTCCTTCTCCTCTCCATCTCCCAATGTCCTCCATGTCAGTATCATATGGTTTCACAAATGACAACAAATATGTCTTTTTAAAAAAGAATGTTGACAATTATTTCCAGTCTTTCCAAGAAGTTCATAGAATTGAGAGAGGAAGGGTGCAGTATATTTGATCCTGTTTTATGAAACTGATTAACTAGAGAAACATGCAAAAACAAACAAACAAACAAAAAAAAAAAAACTGCAGAGATGGAAGTACTGGGTAGCTCTTCATTTTCTTCCTGGTCTTGTTTAGGACATTTTTGGCATCTGATAGCTCCATAGTAAGGAATTCCAAAGGACACAGTGGTTCTTTGAAAAGTGGAAGGCTGCTTAGTTTTGGATCTCTGGATTTATGGTGTCTTCCTAGGTCCGAGTCCAGGCTCTATCACCAACTAAAGCAGAACTGGTTGCTACACCTCTATAAACCTGTCCTAGCTGTAAAATGGGGAGAATAATAGTGCCATCCTTGCAGGATTTGTGTTCTGTGAAGAGTAAGCATGACTGTCCGTGTGAGCCCATGAGTGGCCGTGGTGGTGAGGGTGGCCACAGTGTGGGTGGTGGTTGGTGCCGGCATCCTCCTCATCTGTCCTGGGGAGGTACCGGGTGGGTAAGGTTAGAGTGCGTTAACAAACAAGCCCCCAATCTCAGTGGCTTAAAAACAGGAATTGGTGGCTCACACAGGCTGCCTGAGCTGCATGTTTAACACTGGTCATCAGGGGCCCTGCCCCTTTGTCACTTAAAGGCCCAGCCCGAGGGGACTTCCATCCTGACACTTGCTCTCACCGTCAATGAGGCAGAAAATGGCAAATCTGGCGTCAGCTTCTCAACTTTCCCTGTGGGCGGGACGCACGCCGCTACTGCTCTCGTGTGATTGGTCAAAGCGGTCACGTGACCTAAGATAACTTGAAGGCACGCATGATGATATCTGACCAGAAGGAGGACTGGGCTCACTCTGATGAGCACCGCAAGGGCCAAGGGTCCAGCTGCAGGAGGAGGCGATGGTGAAGAAAGGGTGCTGGTGAGAACAGGAAGCTGAGGGATGGGAAGAGTGAGACCGACCAAGGGACTGAGAGGACAGGTGTAGCAGGACAGGTAGTGCATGTCAGCACTACACAGTGTCTTGTGGAATCACCTGCCATGAACCACATTCATTCATCCTTCCATGCATTCATGTATTCATTTAAGCAATGATTACTGATTCCTGCCATGAAGGGATAATTGTGTGCCAAGGTCTAGGCTAAATGCCGGGGACTCCAAATTGGGAAAGACCATGAACAAGGCCCCTGCCCTCGAGGAACTTACAGTGGAGTAGGTCAAGGCCGAGCTCTGAGCTGAGCTTGGGGATCTGCCCACTGCCGGTGCCAGAGGTGGCCGGATCTCTGCTTTTGCCACAAGCCTGATGCAAGGAGCAAAGAACAAAGGAAAAACCAGTGCAACTCAAATATTAGCTGTACTTCAGCCCTCCTAGAATGACAGAGGACTTTGTTTAGAGGATTTTTATTTCTTCCCTCTGGCCTTTAATAAAAGTCCAAATGATGTAACTGAGCATGTCTATAAAGGTCCCAATAGACAGAACTCACAGTTTATATAGTTTATGTAATTTTCCATAAAAACAAAAACAATACTTGTTGGCAGATACATTTTATAGAGAGAGTTTTTATTTGTTTGTTCATTTGTTTCCCCCCCACCCCAACACAAGAAAGTTGTTTCTCTCCCTTCTGTTCCCCAGCTCCCTGCGGTGGTCATCTGACTTCGCCCAGTGGCACCATCCTGTCCCCGGGCTGGCCTGGTTTCTACAAGGATGCCCTCAGCTGTGCCTGGGTGATTGAAGCGCAGCCAGGCTACCCCATCAAAATCACCTTCGACAGGTGCCTGCAACCACAGCCTTGGAGGGAACAGAGCCAGGGGTGGTGGGGGGGTAGATTTCTTAGGAGTGGTGGTGGAGGGGAGCCTGGGGGTGAGGGCAGAGGACCAGCACGTTTGCTGAAATGTTAGCAAAGTCAGAGAACATTGGAACAAATTGCCCTGGGTAGAGACAGGCCACACAGGCTTTGTGCTTGGCCTTGGTTTCACCTCAGTATTGGGGTTTGTTTTGTTTATGACCGGAGAAGTGAGCAGAAGGGTGGGTAGGGTATCACTTGGGATGTCATAGCCCTTCATCCTCCAGTGATGGAGAGTGGACAGATAGATACCATCAGATGTTGAAGCAGGCATTGACATCTGAGGAGTATAACTCTAAAATTTGCAGCATGGGAAGGCAGCCTTCCTGACCTTTGACCCAAATCCTGCTCATATGCTGCATTTCCTGTTCCCACCCCAGGCGTGCCCCCTTGGGTGGGGGAAGTAGCCACCCAAATATGAACAGAAACTTCTTCCAGACAAAGCATCCATGGCCTAGAATAGCAGTGCTCAAACCTTTCCATGAGAGTCTAATAGTAAATATTCTAGGTTTTGTGAGCCACCTGTGGTTATCTGTTGCATATTTTCTGTTTTCTTTAAAACATACCCCTTTATAGATGTTAAAAACCATTCTTAGCTCTTAGGCCATACAAAAACAGGCTATAGAATAGATTTGGCCCTGGGCTATAGTTTACTGAATTCTGGCCTAGAACATTCTGACCCCCCATGAGACTAGTCATTGTGCCTCTAAGTCTGAAGATGCGTCTTGGCCCAGGCCACAGGGAGGACTGAGAGAGTGCCCAGCCATCGGAGGTGGGGGAGGGGCTAAATGCAGTGAAGAAGGCCCTTCCCTATCACTAATGAAAGTGTGCAGATTATATTAAAATGTCCCAGCCTGCCAAAATCTGGTTGTTCTGAAGTCCTGGGTCAGGCAGGGCCTTTTGTCATTTGCAAGTTAATAAGCCTCAGGTTTCTCAAGAAGTCTACATTCCCATCTTTGGCAGATTTAAAACCGAGGTCAACTATGATACTCTGGAAGTTCGAGATGGACGGACATACTCAGCACCCTTGATCGGGGTTTACCATGGGACCCAGGTCCCCCAGTTCCTCATCAGCACCAGCAACTACCTCTACCTCCTCTTCTCTACCGATAAGAGTCACTCGGACATCGGCTTCCAGCTCCGCTATGAAAGTGAGTATTGGCAGGGAGGCAGATGACAAGGTGGGCTGGGAGGAGGGTGCAGGGACCAAGGACTGTTCCAGCAGTGGGTCCCCAACTTGGCCTCATCCTAGTGGCTTCCTCAGTTAGGCTGTGCTCCTGGGGGGCACTCCACTACTCTCAGCATCTCTCAGAGCCCACGGGAGCTCAGAGGGGAGCCTTTGGAAACAGTGAAGTCTGATGACCCACATACCAGAAAGCCTCTTCTACCTGCAGGTGACTGGGTACCATCACGCCGGGTTCTCTGGGGACAGAGTGTTTGAGGATGGTGAGGCTGAAATGTGATGGCATCTCTCGCTCACCCTCCCCCCACCCCCCATTGCCTTCTGCATCCATCTCTGCTGCCTCAGTTGAACGAGATGGATGTCACTTCCACTCTTTGTAGACCAGTAGAGAAAGTGCTGTTGAGAGCACTATGAGGTCAGCCCCATGTTCTTACTCATGTCTGTATCCCCAAGACTTAGCGTGGTGTCTAAACTATAGTGGACACTCAACTTATGTTGAATGAATGGATGGATGGACAAATAATAGAATCAGCTTATTTTCTCTGAGAAACATGTCTTCAAATGTCTTAGCAGATGTCGGCAGCCACACTGGACACATGGGTAAATGACAACTTCAGCTTTCTGTAAATCAAGGTTCTCTCCTCCCTCACTTTGCGGGCCAGCTAGGGTCCTTCTGTGGTGATAGTTAGCTGTCTGTTCCAGCTGTGGGCTCTCTTTTCCAGCTATAACACTGCAGTCAGACCACTGTCTGGATCCAGGGATCCCTGTAAATGGGCAGCGCCACGGAAATGACTTCTATGTGGGCGCTCTAGTGACCTTCAGCTGTGACTCGGGCTACACATTAAGTGACGGGGAGCCCCTGGAGTGTGAGCCTAACTTCCAGTGGAGCCGGGCCCTGCCCAGCTGTGAAGGTGAGACACACCTTACAAAGGGGTGCTAAGGTAGTGGATTCCTTTCCTGCTATGGAAGACCAGGAGCTAGAAAGGGGCATTGACTCTCCCACCCATCAGTGAGGGTTGAGGTTTGAGAGAAGATGGCTCCCCAGCTCCCAGGAGGATTGGTTGGGGATGGGGTGAGGGAGCTCCCTGGGCCACTCCGGTCTTTCAACACTATCTTTACTCCCGTAGCACTCTGTGGTGGCTTCATTCAAGGCTCCAGTGGGACCATCTTATCACCAGGGTTTCCTGACTTCTACCCCAACAACTTGAACTGTACCTGGATTATTGAAACATCCCATGGCAAGGGTGAGTGGTTAAGCCTGGAACAAGTATTGGACTATGACGTGGTCAGAGCCCCATGTTCTTCAGGTCAAGGTGGCCTCAGTGGGGATCTCCCTATGTAGTGACCTCAGCATTTGGTCTGAATTTTTCTCATCAACTGGAATACTCCCATAAGTGTTCTATCTCTTTGAATCACAGAATACATTCCACAAATACTTTTAAGAATATGCTAGAAGATACCGTAGAGATTACCAGCTATGAAACCCTACATAATGCAGGAATCTTCTCTAATTGCTCCCCACAAGATGGCACCACACCTGCCTAAACAGCCCCAGCAGTGTGAAGGTGGCCAACCCATTCAGCAAATGGGCACCTGGTGTCATTTTTTGATAGATCTGACCCCTCCTAATAGCCTATTAGATGTTTCCAAAACTTTTTTCCTTGTTCTGTGTCCTGAAAGAACATAGGATCCATCTTCCCCCTCTTCTCATGTTCACCCTTCAGACACTGGACCCGTGAACCTCTTCTTACATAGCTCAGCTGTTCCTCAGATGCCATGTTTTCATATTCCTCACCAGTCTGGACTGTTACTTCAACTTCCCTCCCATGAATAATCTTTGGAAATCCAAGTTCAAAGGAAGGGTGCTAGTTAGAAATAAACTGGAAATAATATAGTCTTTGATTCAGCAAATATTAATTGAATAATGCCACCCATGTGGCAGACTTGGGCTGGGACTAAACAGTAACCAGGCATATATGGCTTCTATCCTCAGAAGCTTATTCTGAAGTTCATCCAGGGTCACAGTTCTTAACCCCTCCGCACTGTAGCAAATATGTTAATGCTTAGACTGTACTGTAGACATTTTGATTCTCCATGTTGGAGATGGAAAACAGGTATCTTTGATTTCTGAAGACTTCACCAGTAAATCTGATGCATGCCCTTGAATAAGAACCTCTCATCTAGAAGAATTAACATGTAGAAAAGCCAAGAAAAATTTTTAAAAGAGCAACTCTTTTAGATAGTAAAATGTTACTGGCTAAAATAATTTTAACAATGTGGTATGAGTATTGGAGTGGACACACAAACCAATGCAGGCATATGAAGGTCCAGACGTAGAGTCCTCTGTGTGTGTGTGTGTGTGTGTGTGTGTGTGTGTGTGTGACTATGCATGCACACACATGCACAGTTGTGTATGCGTGTGAGAGAGACAGTTTGTGGTATATAATTAAAATGTCATTTCCAATCCATTGAAGAGAGGATTGATTATTTAATAAATGGTTTTTAAACACTAGACTTAAACACTTGGGAATAAAAGAAAAGAACCAAACAGACCTTTTACATTTAACCACATAAATTCCAATACTAGAAGAACATAAAAATCTAACCTCAGGTGGGGATGTACTATAAAGAGTAATACTAAAAGCAGAATCCATAAAGGCAAAGACTGTAAGATTTGATTAAATAAAACTTTGAGTGGATTTATGTAAAAAAAAAAAGGCCATAAAAAATTCAGACAGTAAGTGGACAAAATTATTTTCAACATATATAATGAACTAAAGATTATCAACCTGATGCATGGAGAGCTCTTAAAAATCCTAAAGAAAAACATACCTGGTCTCTAGGCCTGTAAAATGAGCAAAGCTATAAATGCTTCATAGTAGAAGAAATAGAGATGAAAGGACATTGACCCCACTCATAATTAAAGACATGCAAATTTAACCAGTAATGAAATACCACTTCTTTTTTCAAGTCAGCAGAGAATATCATAACAGTGTGGGAGACAGTGTGAAGACATGAATACTCTTCTTCAGCGCTGACATTGTATAAAATGGTTGAAATTCTCTGGATGATGGTTCCATGATATGAATCAAAAGCTTTCAAAATATATGTGCTTTTGGACCCAGCAATTCTACTCCTTGGAGTATATCTGAAAAAAATAAGTACAACCATACATCAAGATTCAGCTGAAAGGATGCTTCCTAAAATACTTTATTAATTGGAAGATTAGTTAGCTACTGAAATGTCCATCAATGAGGAAATGTTAAATAAATATATGATGCCTATATATAATGAAACACTATGTAGCTATGAAAAGCCATAATGTGAGAGAATATTTAAAAACCTACAGGGTAGGGGTGTCTGGGTGACCCAGTTGGTTAAGTGACCAACTCTTGATTTGAGCTCAGGTCATGATCTCAGGGTTGGCGGATCGAGGCCCATGTTGGGCTCTGTGCTGAGCATGGAGTCTACTTAAGATTCTTTCCTCCCTCTCCCACTGGCCCACTTTCCTCTCTTTCTTTCTCGCTCTCTAAAATAAAAGTAATAAAATATTTTTTAAAAATTTAAAATAAAGACCTACAGGTGTAGTTGTAATATATTGTTATGCCAAAAGAGATGTTTGCCAAAAGAACATAGTTTATAAAAACTAAACCAGGATATGTATATAGAAAAGTATCTGAAAAGCTATACCTCAAGACATTAGCACCACTACTCTCTTATTTTTATCTTCTCCATTTTTTTTCTAATTTTGAGCAATAAAAATATATTACATGTAAACTATACTACTTGTGTAAAAAAAAATTTGTAAGAAAAGTCACTCAGAGTCTCCCCATGTGTGCTTAAGGACTCCACTTTTGCCTCTAATAGGCCTGCCCTAACTGGGATTAGGGGAGCTTCTTGGGGAGAAAGGACCCTGTAGGAAGTCACGGTGAGGCCTGGTTGTCCCTTTCTCCTTGAGGAGAGGAGAGATCGGGGCAGCGTCTTTGTTCATCCTGCAGAGCTGTTTCCAGCAAGTCTTGGCCCCATGGGGCCAATGTGGGAGCCAGAAGCTCCTCTGTGGCATCAAGAGGGCAAGAAAGGCAGCCCCTCATAATCCTTAAAGGAACATCCCCCAGTAGTCATGATTTTCTTTCTGTCTGGCATCTGTAATCATGGGGGGCGGGGTATGTTTCTCTATGCCTTTCTATATGTGTCTTTGTCTAGAAGTCAATGCGATTCAAATATTGAGCAAATGCTTATGTTATACTTGCACTTACCCTTGGTGCTAGGAAAACCCAGTGGCATGAACCACTCTGGCATTGCCTGCCTTCAGGAAGATTAGAGTCCATCTAACGTCCCACAGCCAAGAGCGGATAGAGGTAGCAAACATCCAGCAGCCACCCTAGGGCTTAGTTAGGTGGTGTTGGTGTCCTGAAGTTGAAACTTGGGCCAGTCTTCAGGGATGAACAAGTATTAGCCAGGACAAGAGATGTTCCAGGCAGAGAATCGACACGGGTCACTGATATATGACCTGGTCACTTCTTCCTTAGGACCATTTAAAGGCTTTACCAGACCCTTAGTATAGAGCTTGAAATTATAAAATAGCTGGCATGATCCTATAGCCCTTGCTCACCTTTCTCAGCCTCCTTCTGAGCCCTGTAGACACTAAATCCTAGCTACAATGAAGCTCTCTCAGTTCCTAGAACTTCCCAGGCTTTCGTTGTCCTCTAGAACTTTGTGTATTGGGATGCTGTTCTTCTCTCTGGAACACTTTCCCGCCTGCAACATCTCCACCATCCCTCTTGTGTGACCAGCTCTTCATCTTCTGAACTCACTTCCTATAATGAGCCTTCCGGACCCTTTCTTCTGAGGCCTGGGTGTAAGCTGGGTTCCCCCTCCGTGGGCTCCCACATGATCCTGTGCCTTCCTGCTCCCCGCACACAGACGCCAAGCCCTTTGGGAGACATGCCTGCCTTGTTTCCTGCAGCTTCCCTAAATATTGATATGAATAGAATTAAATTGAACCCAGACCCTTCTGCAGAGGGCAATGCCTGTAAGAGTATCTCAGGTTAACAAATCCATTAGGTTACTGACTCTGATTGATCCCCAGCAGGCAGAGGAACAGCTGGAGAAACTCCGAACTCAATGAAATTCAGAATTGTTCAACTTCCCAGCCAAAGGGAATGGCTAATTCAGGAGTCCAAAGAATGGGCCCTTGCTGAGACCCCAGAAGTGAAATTTTTTTCAGTCCATAAGGCTGCCTAGGAGTTAGACAAGCTGAGCAAAAAGAAAACCTACTGTGTGTCGGATACCATGCTGTGGGTTCTGCATCTGCTATCCTAATTGTTCCTCGCTCCAAGAATTAAATGTTTACCTATGAGGAGATGCTATCATCCCCATGTTATGGTGGAGGAAACTAGAACTCAGGACATACTTGAGCAACTTCGGCCCAGACCCTGCAGTTGGTAAATGGGCTGTGGACCCAGGTCTGGGTCCCTCCCCGCTCCCAAAGCCCATGCCTTTTCCACAGCTCTGAATGTCTGCCTGGCGTGGTACCCACATCCTTCATAGGATTCAACATGGTCACACCAGTGAAGTATCGGTTTGTGTGTGCATCTGTCACACCAAATCTGGATTCAGACTCCAGCATGGGGCCTCTGTGACAATGTCTTCATTTTCTCACAATGACCAAAAGAGCCTCAAGCAATCAGCACAGCTGGGAAACCCACAGGGGCTTCATCTCAGTTGTTTACTCATCCTTAGAATGCCAGCCAAATGTTTACGCCTATGGAGGGGCTGTGTTTGCACGCTGAAGAATAGAGTGCGAGGCTTAGTGCTTCATCAACTCCAATTCCCCGTACTGTGTCTGATCCACTCACTACCCAACCCGTGTTTTACCAGGAGGGAAAGATATTTCCACTGAGCCTTTTCCCAAGCACTGTAGACTGAGAACGGTTTCTCGTGTGCACCTGTGTTGATGTGTTGGGAGGATAGGATACACGTGGGCACACATACCTGTGCATCCCCAAAATGCTCATACCCCTCCTGTCAAAGACCATGACCCCATGAAGTCTTCCCAACCCTCTGGGCATAGTTGGCACTCTTCTTTTCTGCCGCCATTCTGGACTCACTATGGATGTGTCAGTCTCCTCCACTAAACTGGGAGATCTTTCTCATGGCTTAGCCCAGACCTGGCACTTAGTAGGTGCTTAGGAGCTGTTCCCTTGAGGAAATAGGTCCATGGATGTAACATAGTTGCTTGGGCAGAGGGCATTTACAAGCTGCATGCCTGGTTCCATCACCTCTATGGGCTTCTTTTTCCCCTGCCCCCACCCATAGAATCCCCAAAACTCTGGACTTACCAGCTCCTATCCATAGAGAAGCAAGACTCTGAAAACATTTTAAATATTTTAGCATTGAGAGCTTGGACCCAACCATGATTTATCAAAAACTTGTCGCTAATTATCTAGAGAAGTATTCCTCAAACTTTTATGTGCCTACAGATCTCCTGGGGACCTTGTTAGCATGCAGATTCTGATTTGGAAGGTCTATGACAGAGGCTGAGATTCTGCATTTCTAACAAGCTTGCAGGCGAGGCCCATACTGCTGGTCCGTGGACTTTGAATAGCAAGTGAATCCAGCCCCCCTTGTCTAGCCAAGCACCTGCCCTTAGCACGCCCACAGCATACATTCCCATGGGCATGCTGATGTGTGAGTGGGCATGCATTTACACATGGGCCCACCCAAACACAGACGGCCATCTGGATCTGGTCCAAGAGCCGCTTCGGGTGTTGAGATCCTACCACCCCATCTTTGTCACCACCAGACCCATCTCAACACCTGACCACCCCTCCTACCTGTTCTCTCTCCGTAGTGGGAGAAGCAGTGTCATGGAGCAGTTTATTATGCAGCCCTGTAGTCAGACTGCACCCAGATCCCAGCTCTGCCACCTGCTAGATGGGTGACCGAGGACACGTGCCTTTCCTCTTTGTGCCTCAGTTTTCTTGGGTGTAAAATGGAGATGAATTATTGGTGGGGTTAACTGGGTTTTCAGATCTTCTCTTCTAATTGATAGGGGCCAACTACAGGGCAATAAAACACATAGCATAGCAACACACAGATACTTAGTGCTGAAATGTTAGTGAATATTATCGCTTTTGTTTAGTGCTTGCCATTCTGCCCCCGAACATTCTGAATGATGTTTGATAGCGCTTTTGTCACTCTGTACTGTAGCTCTTTGTTGAATGTCTTGTATATCCCCTTGCTCCTCCCTGGCCCTGGATCCCAGCCCGGAGGAAACACTTGTCAGATATACAAATACTTGTTGAGAAATCAATGAGAGAATCCGTGAATGAGTAAAAGTCTATAAAGCATTCTCACAGACCTAGCCATAAATCTTTCAAATCTGACAACCATAAGGCAGTGTCCTTCTCCCTGACCTGTGGGCAAATGGCATGTTCTGGATCATTCGGACGCATTCGTTCTGGTTCCCCCATATGTGACTATCAGTGCATGCTCGCACCCCAACCACAGACTGGAAATGTTTGTGCCAATCCCGTCTCTCACTGGGGCTGTTGCAGCCATCTCAGTTTGTCACCCAGACCTTTCCGGTCTCTTGGCAGGTGTGTTCTTTACATTCCACACCTTCCACCTGGAGAGTGGCCACGACTACCTCCTCATCACCGAGAATGGCAGCTTCTCGCAGCCCCTGAGACAGCTGACCGGCTCACGGTTGCCAGCCCCCATCAGCGCTGGACTCTATGGCAACTTCACTGCCCAGGTCCGCTTCATTTCCGATTTCTCCATGTCTTATGAAGGATTCAACATCACCTTCGCAGGTAAAGCATGTTGGGGTCCCCTGGGGGAAGAGATGACAGAACATTCTGCCTCTCCCTCTGCTGCCAGCCTCTGGTCTTCCCAGCAGATGGACATTGATCCACTTCCCAGTCCCTGGGAGAATGACCTCACTTTTGGTGCAGCCAAAGATTGTTGGGTTAGACACAAGGAGGACCTCCCTGTGATGGGCTGGGAAGCAGGTGTTTGGGGGAATCTTCTTCCCTGAAGGTGTTTAAGATCCACTCTGAAAATCACCAGTATAACTGGTTGGACTAGGATGTCCTCTCCTGCCCTGGGAATACGTGATTCTTCTGCTGATTTCACTTGCAGTGTTTCATGACCCCAGCAATTAAAAAAGAAGAGGAAGAAGAAGAAAGGGATTTAAAATGAACATATTAGAATCTTATTTGGGGACTTCTTCACCAATGCATATTTAGTAGTAATAGATATTTATCTCTGTGTTTAGGAATCCTATGCAGAAAGCTCTTTAATTTGGCATTCGGGAAGAAAAGCAGACCCTTCACTGCTCTGGTCCCAAGTATCCCACCACTCTTGTCCCACTGCTTCCCAGAGTGCCTCTTCTCATCCCACGGGGTCTCCCAGGATGGACAAGAGCTATCTGGCCTCTAGGAACTGGGATGTGGCCCAGTTCAACCCCACGCTGTCCCCCCAACAGAAGCCACCTGCCATGGGCCTGGCCAGGTCATGGATATGTGGGACACATCTAGCCACTGTGCCTCACCCCATCTGAGGAAACCTCCTTCTCTTTACTACATAGAGCCCTGGGGCACTGTGCCCCAGAAGGGAGATACCCTTGGGGACAATGGAAATTGTCACTTCTGTGCCCTCACTAGAGGTACTGGGCTGATCCCTGGGTGATAAATGCCATTCCGTCCATCATGCTTGCCATCTGCCTCCAGCACCAGCATTGCTGAGACAGAGTTTGAGTGAAGCATTCGGATTCTTTCTCCCAATGTAAGTTGCCCTCGGCTGGGTCATACATTCTGACCCTCTAGAACAAGCTGATTGAATTTATCTGGGTCAATGCCTAGGGAGAGAGAGGCAGGAAAGTCTTTGAGCCCTGATGCTTGGGGTTAATATGGGGAAGAAGGGTCAGAGGAGGGAAAGGTCAAGTCATGGGGACCCTCATAAATACTTCCAGGAAGGATGCTTCCAGAAACTCAGTATCCTCTCTTTGCTTGCTGTGGGGAGCCGTCCCCACTACCTGAAGCATGGTGTTACTCACCTCACTGTGTGTCTCTCTGCCTCTGTTCTTAGGATCGTTCTTCTTTTCTCTTTACCTTTTGTGGGCCAGTGTGTATGTATTCTGACCTCTGTCTGTCATTATCTCTGGCCCTTTTCTCCCTCATGTTTGTGTCTGTATGTTTCCTTATTCTGTCTCTGACCCCAGCGCTCCTGCTCCTTTTCCAGAATATGACTTGGAGCCTTGTGAGGAGCCTGAGGTCCCAGCCTACAGCATCCGGAAGGGCTTGCAGTTCGGCGTAGGCGACACCTTGATCTTCTCCTGCTTCCCCGGGTACCGTCTGGAGGGCACGGCCCGCATCACGTGCCTGGGGGGCAGACGGCGCTTGTGGAGTTCGCCTCTGCCAAGGTGTGTTGGTAGGTGGTCACGTGCTTTCATTTTGCTTCACTAATGGGGTGGGCCAAATGTTAGTCAATTACTGTGAGGTAGTGAAACACACACGGGCCCAGAGGCCAACAGGCTTGGGTTTGGGGACTGCCTTAGCACATACTTGCCTGCAGTGGGGCCTCGGATGGGAGGCCTAACCTCCTTGCCAGGCTCTGAAGAAGACTCTTCCGAGCTCCGGGCCCCTCGGGTGGGGGGAGGTAGAGTGATATCCAGGGAGCGGGGACAGTTGCTGGTCCTCATTTGTAAGGCTGATGGCTCTGCTCGCTAAGGACTCCACACAGGGCTGGATGGAACACAGCCTGGGTGAATGCTCGCTGTTAGCATTACAGTGAAATCTTGCATAAAACCCTAATATGCCAGAGAGCTAGAAGCCACAGTGTGCTGACTGCAACAGGGGCTGTGAGGTCAGCCCAGCTGGAGACCTCTCTGTGGAGCCCGTGAGGAAGGACAGTCATAAACAGGCTGGCAAGATGGACAGGGCTGGGGCTGCGCAGTCACCAGGGTCAGGTCTCCGCTCAGTCACTTACCAGCTGTTAGATCTTGGGCAGGCCACCAAACCCCCTTCACCCCAGCTTCCTGGCTTATAAAACAGAGACAACAATAGGCATTTCACAGGCTTCATTCCAGAGCAGATGACATAATTTGCATAAGCCAGTGGGGGGCCGTATAATTATCACCATTTTCCCAATAACCTTTTTATTGTTATTTATCAATAACCAATAACCTTTTACAGTCCCAGAGGGAAAACATTAAAACAAATAGATGCAGAATTCCACTTTGGCCAGTTAAGTGATCCCAAAGTTTATCCTTTCTCCCATAACCAACCCCTGAGCCTCGACCCATACTGACTGAGACACACATACAGACCTACACGTTCCCCCACATTCAGTGTCTGTCTGGCCACCAGCAGCTCTTTCCTTCTCCAGGAAAACATCCTCAGCTAAGTAGGTCTGGGGGAAATTTTTCTTGAATGGGATTATCCGGGACCACAGATGCACACACTCCTTAAGCTCTTGCCTCATTGATCTCATTACATAAACTCATTCTTTAACTTATTATTCCAATTACTGTGTGTTCATGACACCTCACAACATTTTCATTAGTACATTTGTCTTCTGTTTCGTGTGTTATTAATAATGTAATGCACAGCAATTATAATCACCTCTAATTACCACCAGCCCTGCAACAGAGCCTCGGGCTGGAGGTTTCATGGGAATGCCCACCCTGGGGATGCTCCCAGTTGCCACGGGCACTGTGGGTGTAAATTGGATGACTTAGCCCACACAGTGTTACCAGGAAACATTCCCGGCCGCGAAGGAGATGAACAGCCCTGGGCTCTAATTCATGGTGTGATGGGTTGACACAGCCCTTGACCTCAGGGGCCCCTGGACTCGATGTGGAAGAGACAGCCCTGACTCCAAGGGCCCCAGTCTGCAGCAGGAGACATGGCCCTGTCCTTGGGAGTCCCGGTATGATAGAGGAAAATGAACCCTCTGCCTCCAGAGTCCCAGACTGATAGATAAGACACGGCCCCTGCCCTTAATGAGACCTCTTCTGATGAGGACGACAGAAGTCACAGATGCCTCAGTCAGTGGCAGGACTTTCCTGTGCATATGACTGTTTCTCTGGAACATTTATTTGTTTCCACTGATGCTTGTGTTTAGCTTTTCAGTGCATCTGCCCACCTCCCCTGTTCCTTTGGAAACTCTCCCAGAAGTGTCATGTCCCTCTACCTTCCTGTACCTTCCCTGGTGCCCGAGGCAAAGGCCCTGGCAGGGAGTCCGGCTCTGGTGATCGGCCAAGGACTGGCCCCATCTGAAGCTATCAGCTCTGTGTCTCTCCTCATCAAGGTGTTGGGCTGTGGGGGAGAGGAGACGGGCATGTTGGGGCAGCCAGAGCCACAGAGCTATCGTGCAGGAAGCCAAGGCCAGGGAAGGTGTCCAATAACAGGCCAAAGCCCATGTTTAAGGGAAGCCAAATTTAGGAACTAGGCAGAGGGCAAGAGGCATTAGGACTAGTGAGGATGCCGTGAACACACTTCCTAAGAAGCTTCTCAGGCTTTCTGCCTGCCCCAGAACACAGGCACTTAGGGCTCCGAATCAGGTAAGCCTTTTAGTTTCACCTGGGATCAGTGGGTAAAGAGAGGAGGAATCACACTTGTTGGGAGCCTACTGTATGCTAACCACTCCCCACATGCTCACTTGTTTAATCACAAAATCTCATGCATTTATTCTCTGTAGTCTTACACAGATGCTTTTATTGCCCAGATGAAGAAGATGAAGAGACCGAGGTTCAGAGTGTTGATATAACTCAGCTGTCTGGCTCCAAAGTCCATGCTTATCCCACGGCTCCCCATGCCTCTCCCTAGTTGGAGGGAATAGTGTGTGACTCCAGAAATAAAGGAGAACTGCTTCAGGGTGCTGCCCACATGACAAGACTGAGTAATACCGGGGCACAGCCCTCAGCACCCGCTCCCCAAATCCTCGCCCTCATCTCCAGGCCCCAAGAAAATGTCCGCAGGGTGCCTGACCACAGCTATCCCTTTAGTCGTACGCTGTAGCTCACTACATTCATTATGTGCATTTGGACACTTTGCAGACAGGCTCTAAGACAAATGACCAGTCGCCTCTAGGAAAATATCATGGGTGGCTTAAACACCAGATACCTCTTTCTCGTGGTTCTAGAGCCCAAGCAGCTAAGATCAAGGTACCAGCAGATTCAGTGTCTAGTCGAGTTCCTCTTCCAGCCTGCAGACAGCAGCTGTCCTTACAAGGCATAGAGAAGGCTCTGGTCATTTCCTCAGCTTATGTGGTCACTAACCCCAATCACCTGCCAAGGGTCCACGTTGGGATACCATCACACTGAAGATTAGGGCTTCAGTGTATGGATTTGGCCTCAGGCCACAAACATTCAGTGCATGGGAATGGCTTATATAAACTCCTAGGAAAGTGAAGCTGTCCTGAACTGGCCAGAGCCCAGAGAGTAGGGCCCACTGAAAAAGTAAGGACTTTTTGTGGGACACAGACACTGTCTTCAGAGGTCTAAGGAGCAGCCTTGGGGACAAGAGGACACACACACAGGTATAACCGAGACCACAAGAGGCTCAGCTCTGAATGTCCCTGTGTCACAAGCTCCATCTATACTGCCTTGGTCTAGTATACATCAGGCTTAGGACATTTAAGGTTAACTGTATGGCCCATTGGTTGACCTTAGGGACAACCTTCTACCAATGACTGTGCCCAGAATAGGGACACCAAGGGATGGTTTGAAGAAAGCAGACTTGCTACCATCAACCTCAGAGATTCAAGATGTGCTCCCAATTCCCCATATGTCCAGACAAGTAATGTGCCTGCCATCTGGACTTGTATTTTCATCCTTCTGGAACCTAATTATTTTTAGGACTGTACATCTTCTGAGGTCTGTGTCCTCCATATTCATTCATTCGCTCATTTCGCAAATATTTATTTTACAGACAATCTGGGCTAAGCCTTGGAAGTTTAGATTCATTAAGCATGACCCTAGTCCTCAAGTAACTCACATTTCGAGTGGGGGCTTTAGGCAAGTAACAAGCGGTCAGGGTGCAATACAACAGACACTCTGATCCAAGGAAGTGTCGGGGGGGGGGGGGCTTTACAACTATTAAAGACCCCAGAGAGACAGCTGAGGGGCTCTGCAACCATGCCCTGCCACTGAGCTCCCTCCCCTTTCACCTTCTTATGCCCGCCCCACCCAGGCACTGAATGGGGGCCGGAGAGACAGAACTAGGACCCAGACCCAAAGGATCAACAGGAAGAGACAGAAATGTTTACAAATGGTGAAATAAAATGTGATGACTGCTGTAAACAAAACTACGGGAACAATGGGGAAAGAAGGACTAATTCTGGAGGAGGAGAAAAAGATGTCGAAAGGAGGCTGTGAATTCATTAGCTGTTGAATGAAACAGGGTTTCAGTGTGTCTATGCTAAAACTTTCTCCAAAGCCTCAGTGGCCTTAAAGTCCAGGATCAGGAGGGTTGAATTCTCAGCCCCCTCCTCTTGGTAAATGGAGAGACTTGATCTGAACTTCTAAGTACCAGATTCTTGACTTTTAAAACAGGGATGATAATTATGCCTATCTTATAGGATTGGTCCTTGTGACTAATAACTGAAGTTTGAAAGATGCTAGCAATAATTATTCAACATTGACCCCTTCTGAGTTTCTAGCCTCTGATACTGAAAAGATTCGTCGCTCCTCACTTGACCACCCTCAACTGCCCCTGACATCCTCCTCAGTCATTCTGTTGCTATGATACTAGATGAATAGGTATGGAGAAGGGCTGCCTCATGCCACTAAGAAAGTACAGGATGCCTGGTGGGTTCATTTCTATTTCTGCAGAAGAGACACACCCACAGAACAAGAGAGATAAAGAAACAGGGCAAAACTACAGGTGGGCAGATATTTAAAAAAAAAAAAAAAAAAAAAACTTTGATAAGCAGTCCTCCAGACAGGCAGGCAAATGGACAGATAACCAGGCATTTGGGCAGGCAGAAAGGCAAACAATGTGTCATCCTTGTAAGGTCCTCCAGCACTGTGACTTCTTTTCTGGATGTGGCTGATGGGGGTTAATTGGTGATTATTGTGATTCTCTTTCCAGCCGAGTGTGGGAATTCAGTCACGGGCACTCAGGGCACATTGCTGTCCCCCAACTTTCCTGTGAACTACAATAACAACCACGAATGCATCTACTCCATCCAGACCCAGCCGGGAAAGGGCATTCAGCTTAAAGCCAGGACATTCGAACTGTCAGAAGGAGATGTCCTCAAGGTAAAACCAATAGATCTCATAGGAGATGTAAGTGACAGTACGCAGCAGTGTGCTGAGCACCTCCTCATTTACTTCTGTGGGACTGACCCACACTTTCATCTTCCCTCCTGAGTTCCAGGATATTGTCCTCATTCATCTGGAAGAAAGTAGGAACCCAAAGGAGAAAGGTCTGTGAGAGTCTAAGAATGTGGCTTTCGAGTTTGCTTTGGAGCTGACTGTTCTCAAATATGTATATGGTAGAGAACAGGCTGACTGCATGATAAATAATCATAAATTCAGCTTGAGGGGCCAGTGGGTCAGGTTTATACATCAAGAACCCTGACCATCAAGCTGGACAGTGAAGAGCTCATAGAATATGCATGTGCATTGGTGTAGATACATGTTTATGGAAATCCTTTTATGTGTATATTTCTGCATATCTGTGAATCTGAGTCTATGTACTAGCTTGGTTTGAGGGACCTGTGTGTGTGCATACGTGTCTTAGTGTATCTTATGTGTGTGTTCACCTGAGGACATTTTTGAGTATATGTTTTGGAAGACTAGTAGTTCATTGTGCCATGGTGACGGCCCATATGTGGCAGCAGGGTTAAAGAAAGTGGATTCAAGTTCCATGTCAGACAAAGAGGTGTTGGGACTTGATTATAGAAAAGGGATTGTTACAACACTGAGCACACATATGATTTGCATGTCCTTGTATGTATGTGATTCGTGTGTATCTCCGGTAATATACGGTGTGTTAAGTATGCGTGTAATCAAAGAGTAGACTCTGGAGAGTTTCTCTAAGAGCTGCCTTATTGAAATGGATTATAAGGAAAATCTCACAGAGGGTGTCCATTTTCATCCTATGCCAAGAAACTTTTTCCAAAGCCTTTTTCAGCTTATCCTAATACAGTTTTATTGCCTGCAGCCCAAGAAGTCTTGACATTAAAACAATCAGAGGTCACTACTCTGAAAAACCCGAAGAGAAAGCATTAAATAATCCCATCCCTTAGGATTCTCTTTAGATATGATGAGTGAACTGTGCTTTTATGCAGAGATGCTATTCTTGACTCACTTTCTGGAGCATGTGTTCTCTGGAGTGTGTGTGTGTGTGTGTGTGTGTGCACGTGCGTGCATGCGTGTGCACTTGGAAAGTGTTTCTCACTTCTACCTGATTATCCTTGGCCCATGAGATGACTGGTTGGGACTAGATACACCTGAAATAGAAGAGAATATGCTAAGTGGTCAAGCGGGGATTGGCGCCCAATTATTGGCTTCTTAAGCTCTACTTTGCAACCTCTTAGCTCCCCATACAGAAAAGCAGTGCATCTCCTTTTAAGCGAGCAATAGACAAGATTTTATAATTTCCAAGTGCCGTGTCTTCAGGTAGCCCCCAGACCTCTCCTCTCTCCATCCATGTGTTCATCGTCCATACTAGAGCCTCAGAGGGTATAGCCAGTCCCAGCAAGGCCAGAGTGACTTCCTTTCTCCGGGGCTGCAGATGGAGTTGATGAAATGCAGAGTCCTTCTTGCATGAAGACTATTGTCAGGCCTACAGAAAAAGGATTTTTGGAGACATCTAAGTTCCAGGTTTTGAAGGGAGTACATAGCCGCTGTTCTGTGTGTCTGGCCTGATGAGACCAGGGGGCTCTTTGGCTGCCAGAGGTCACGCGGAGTAATGGCTGGTGCCTGAGCCTCTTCCCCACGGTGGCCTAGATTCAGAGAAGCAGCTAACACGCAGTCAACAGGTGAACACAAGCAACTGCCCCATCCAGGTGCTGTCTCAGGATTAGGTGAGCAGCTCAAAAGACAGAAGCGAGACTTTATGAGGCATTTGGGATAAGAAAGGAGAGACATAGGCAGTAAAACCCAGGTCAGAGGTCAGGGAGGACTCGTTTAGGAGGCAGGACCCCAGGTAGTCCTGCAGGGTTGTAGAGAGAGGGGGATGTATGCCTGTGTCTTAGGGGGATGTTCCAGACCTTCCTGCCCAGCTTCCCCTACCCCCCCCACCCTTCTAATAGTGGGTTCTGCCTTCTTGTCGAAGAAGGCCCTCTTCTTCCTGTGTCCAGGCCTCTGGGGTGTCCTCCTCAGAAGGCTGTATCTCTGACCTGGCTGAAAGACCACTTGCAGGACCCCAGGACCCCTAGAACTTCTATAGAACAAGGCCTGGGAAGGGGAGGGCAAAGCACCCTGGGAGATGGGATGGTTTCCTGGAACCCCTTCCTCTTCTAAGTCTTCTCCTCAGGGTGGAGAACCTGGATTATGAACAGGTACAGAACTATTTCAGAATGAAGAGAAATCCACAGTTATGGTTTTCCAAATAGGATTCAGAACGGCCCTTTAGCCACATCAGTGGCCATAGCGCTGCTGGGCCAGCGTGTCACTCTGGTCTACCTTGACAGGAATGTGTGCAAGAGCTACCCAGAGCGGTAGTCAGCTCCCAGAATATCTCGCCCTTGCCCAGCTGGAACTCACCCAAAACACTGGTGGATTCCTAATCCTGAGGACTTTCTTGTCTCTCCAGAGAAACCCCAGTGCACACCTGAGCTCCTAACTAAGGAGACCTGTCACCTCCTCCACACCTTATTTATTGCCCAAGATGTAATATTCCATGTATCTGACCAATTCTCCAAACTGTCTGTGTAGCTTGATCTTCTGACCCACTAGATGACTCTGCTCGCATTTGTGACCCCGATCTGTTTCTTACCTTTAATAAGTGAAAATTCCGTAAACCATACCCCTACTCTACTTCAGCTTCTCTCCCAGAACTGATTCCTTTTATTTTGGCTCCTACCAAAATTTTGACCTGTCATCAGCAAGCCAGGAAGGGCCTTTAAATTACAAAGAATGGAAAGATGACTTCCAGCTCAAGATGGCAAATGAAGCATATGGCTACATGAATAATGGTGTCCTCTGCGGGACCCCGCCAGAATGACTAAAAGGACAGAAAAACAGAGGATTGTGACTCAGCACTGAAAATTAGGCAAGGGTACCATTCACATATCACTTAAAGGAATTTTTACCAAATAAAATATCCAAAGAGTCCAGATTGAGAAAGGGCCTCATCAAACTTTGATTCATGTAAGCAAAGTGAAATCCTGACTGTGGATGGAGTGCCAGAAACCAGAGGGGGAAAAACACATCTCCAGCCACCTAGCTCAGAGTGGCAGCAGAGCCTGGAGCCGAGGACAGGCCATGGCACTGTTAGCAGGGACCAGACGTCCACACCATTGGTTCCTCTGCAAGCGTACTAAGTCTGAGAGCCCACACAGAGCCACCATTCCCTCTTGGTGGAATTGGCAAGCCAGATGAAGTAGGGCAATGTCTTGGTTGGTGCCTAACAAGAGTGGTCAGGCGCATTAGAAAAGAGGTACATACTCACTCACACACACACACACACACACACACACACACACACACACACACATGCACTTCAGCACCAGGAACAGGGAAGGCTCTTGCCTTTTCTCTTTGCCTTCCCTCTGCTTCCCTCCAGAGACCACTGGGCATTTCCATTCCCCTCTTTTATGCTCCCTCTGCAATGGTGTGCTAACAAGAAAATTAACTGAAAGTGTGTAAATATTCCGCAGATCAGAACAAGGGAACCTGTCTGAAGAGTGAGAGCTAATGGTCCCTCTGTAAGCAATGAAGAAAAAAGACTTTAAAAAGCAGCTCCTACTTTGTATTCTTAACAGGATTTGGGAGAATCTTAAATATGACACAAAAATAGGCATTAATGAAAACAGAGTGAGCCGAGATGAGGAAGGATTAAATAAAGATGAGAAACATGATCACCCAATTAAAAAATGGGATGGAGGCAATGAACGGAAGAGGGTAAAGCACAGAAAAATGAGATCAGTTTATTATGAGATAACTTTGAGAACTTCTCTCACACCTCATAAGGAAATTAAAACGAGGATTCTTCTATGTTAATAAAATGTACAGTCAATCCACAGTCAAACTTTATGTGCCAAATAACATAGCATGAATAAATTAAATAAAAACTGCTAGAAATGTAAAAAAAAATTTAATAAATTTGCAGTCATGGTGGAAGTTTTCAATATACCTCTGTTAGTCTCTGATGCATCACCTACGTCAAAAATAAATAAGGACTTGGGTAGCATGAATTATATAACAATAAATCTGAGGGAAGTAGGAAAAAGAGCCTTTTTTAAAGCTAAAGTCAAAAATGACTGAAAAAAATACAACCAAAAAACAATAGCAATTGTTAATAAAACAAACTGGTTCCTTGAAAAATGGCTAAAAAACACAAACCTTGTAGGACTGATGAAGGAATAAAGAAGCCACCAACATATAATTTTAGAAATGGAAAAAGGAACATAGTTAAAGAAGAGGTCAAGATTATGAAACAATCAGAAAATATTTAGGAACAACAGTAAGCTAAGATATCTGAATACGTAGGTGAAAAGGACATTCTGACATTAAAAAATACTAACATCAAGAAAAGATAAAAATCTGAATAAAGCAATAGTTACTTAAAAATTCTGACTTCTCCCCCATATCCTGTCTCAAGGACCCAGACATAGACTATTTTACAGGTAAACTAAAAAAATTCAAGGAATAATTAATACTGTGATGATTAAACTGGCTCAGAAAAGAGAAAAATTGACATCTATCTCCTCAATCACTTTATTTAAATGAGGCAAGTAGAAATATTGATAGTGGACTGAATAAGAGCCATAGAAGAACAAACTATCAGACCAGTCACATATGATCATAGATCAAAGCACCCTACATACAGTGTCATATTGAATCTAGTTGTGTATGAAAGCAAAAATGACTGAGCAGGACTGATTCCAGGAATGTGAGGACGTGTCAATCGTAGAAAAGCTCACAGTGTTCCAATAGTAGGCAAACCCTATGAAACACATTTCTGTAGGTCAAAGCTGGTCACATATTGGCAACTTCACGTGACTTAACCTAATATCCTATAAACATTAGAAGTCAAAAATACATCATCCTCCCAGTATACCCCAGAACATCACACGATGAAATTCAGTACTTATTCATGATTTTAAGATATCTCAAAACTACAAAGAGAACTTTATTAATCTTATTTTTTTTAAAAAGTTCCTACCAACACCCATAGCAAACATTATTCTAATGACAGAACTTCCTAAGGATTTCCAGTAAAGTCAGGAGCAAGACCAGAGTTGTGCTCTCACCAGTAGTATTCAACATTGTGCTGCAGATCTAAGCTATCACAATAAGATCAGAGAAAGAATAAAGAAACTATGAAAATTAGAGAGGACTATATAAAATTACCTTTATTTAGAAAATATAGAAGAGTTGATGGATTAACTATCAGAACCAATAAGACAATTCAGCAAAGTGGCTGATGTGTCTGCAACCAACTAAAATATAAAAGATCTCATTCATAATGGAAGAGAAACCTATAAAACACCTAGGAATAAGTCTTTAAAATGTGTATAATCTTTACTGAGAAAAGTATGAAATGTTATTTTGAAGGACTTGAAACTGAAATGCAGGGAGGTTTCATATTCATGGATAAACAAAGGATATGAACAAGAAATTCACATAAGAGGAAAGTGGAATTATGGATAAACACATGAAAAGATGCTTAAGCTCAGTGATAATCAAAGACATACAGATTAAAACAAGATACCATTTTACACCCATCAAATTGGGAAAAATTAGGATGCCTGAAAATACCAAGTGTTGGCAAAGATACAAAGCAATGAAAGCTGTCATACAGCTCTCACTGACGTGAGAGATTAAATTTGTATTACTCTTTGGAGAGCAATCTGGCAATATCTAACAAAGTTAAGGATGCATCTTCCCAGAAACCAGCTTCTCCATTCCAGGCATATGCCCTGGAGTAACTCAAGCATGTGTACAAGCAGACATGTTTCCATGGGAAAGTTGCTTGTTTGTAACTGTGTGGACAAAGCTGTCCCTGTAGTGTAGTTACTTTGAAGCCAGCCATCTTGCTGAACTGTCATATCAGATGTAATGGTCATGTGCATCAAAATATCAAGTTGTACACCTTAATTATATACGGTTTTTATTTGTCAATTATACTGCAATGAAGGTGAAGAAAATAAAAACATCTACTAGAGAAAGAAAATAAGGAAGAAGTTTAGTCATTAACGTATATGTATGGATTCTCTTGCATTTCTCAGAGACCAGTCCAACCCCAGTATGTAACAAGGAACTGGAACATCAAAGCATTCTTATAGACAAGCAGTATTCTGTTAGAAAATAAATGTAGACAAAGGCCCATCTGGACCATCAAAGTATTCTTATAGACAAGCTGTATTCTGTTAAAGTAAATACAGAGAAAGGCCCAATTCCAATTGCAAAAATACATATAAAAATACCCAAAAATAAATACAGAATTTTACCAAGAGACTTGCAAAACAACTTGATTAAATGGAGCCAGATGATATTATGTGAGTTAGAAGATTCAGTATCATGTAGATGGACTTTTTCTCTTACTAACCCATACCTATGATGTTAATCAGTCAGAATTATACAAGTTGTTTGGGGTTGTTGTTTTTTTTTAAGATTTTATTTATTTATTTGACAGACAGAGATCACAGTAGGCAGAGAGGCAGGCAGAGAGAGAGGAGGAAGCAGGCTCCCTGCCAAGCAGAGAGCCCGACATGGGGCTTGATCCCAGGACCCTGGGATCATGACCTGAGCCAAAGGCAGAGGCTTTAACCCACTGAGCCACCCAGGCGCCCCTGTTTGGGGGGTTTTTTTGGAAGCGGGGAGCAAGAGATGTGTGTGTGTGTGTGTGTGTGTGTGTGTGTGTGTTTAAGAAATTTCATCTTGAGTTTGTCTAGAAAAATAAACAAGGGGGAATAAAATTTTTTAAGTTAAAAGGACAAATGAAAGAGGACTTGCCCTACTAAATATTTAAGTATATTATAAAGCTATCGTAACACCTAAAATGGTGTGGGTCATACACAGGAAAAGACAAATAAGTACCAAATAGAAATAGAATAAATAGAATAGAAATAGAATAGACTAGAAAGTTGACAGACAAAACCAAATGTATAACTGCATATGTGATAAAAGTCAATTTAAAATTGGCAGTGGATGGAATGTTTATAGTGTTTGGTTAAATGGCTAGTCAACCAAGGAGAAAAAAAGTAGACTCTTATCTTCTATCATGCCTAAATAAACTCCAGGTGAACTTAAAGACAAAAGTACTCCAGAAGAAAACGTTGGCTTATTTAATTATCATACTTTTATTGAATGTCTCTTATCTGCCTGGGCACACATTCTGGACAATGATGTGTGAATAAGTACAGTGAGGGGTTGGTTTAATTTTATGATGGAAATTCCTGCAGTTATTTAAATGCCGTTGGGGGAAATATTTAATGCTTCAAAAAATATGCACATTATATTAAGTAAAAGAGCAGGTTATCATATAGTATCTATAGTTGGATCTTGTTTTTATATATATATAAAAAAATAAATAAATATATATAAGGAAAAACATGCATAGAACAAAGCCTGGAAAGATAGTCACCAAAATGTTGTGAGTGCTGAAAGTTGTTTTTTTGTTTTGTTTTGTTTTTAATTTTTTTTGTTTAAAATTAGTTTTATGTTTTCAGTGTTCCAAGATTCATTGTTTATGCAACACGCGCAGTACCCCATGCAGTACGTGCCCTCCTTAATACCCACCACCAGGCTCACCCATACCCCTACCCACCCCCCAAAACCCTCAGTTTGTTTCTCAGAGTCCACAGTCTCTCATGCTTCCTCTCCCCCTCCGATTTACCCCAATTTACTTCTCCTTTCCCTCTCCTAATGTCTTCCATGTTATTCCTTACTCTCCATGCTATGAAAGTTGTTTTTATCTTCTATGTATTCTTCTGTTTTATAGCTTTTCTGCAATGAATATTTTACCATAATGACACATTATGAACATTTTTGTCCTTCATGAGTTAGAATGACTAATGCTTGAAAATTAAGGAAATAATCCTGTTCCCATTATACTTTTATTAATTAACAACACTCTCTTAACATCATCATATATCCAATGAATGTTCAAGTTTCTAATTATCTCATAAATGTCCTAATATTTTTTTAGATTTATACTTTATTTGAATCAGGATCCAAATAAGGCCCATGCATTGCATTGGTTGTCTCATACGTTTTTAATCTATAGGTTTTTGCCTCCATCTTTTTTTTCCCTCCATCCCTTGTAATTTATTTGTTGAGGAAGTCAGGTAACTTGCCCAGTGGAATTTTTCATATTCTGGGTTTTGCCGAACATAGTCCCAGAGTATCATTTCATATATCGCTCCGTCTTCTGTAGTTCCTATAAGTTAAAATCGGATCCAGTGACTCGATACAATTCAGGATTGGTTTTTTTTCTTTTTCTTTTTCTTTTTTTTTTTTTTTTTTTTAGCAAATGACTCCATAAATAGTGGTGTACATGATATCTGGTTGTTTCTCTTATGTTTTTCCTATTGTGATGTCAGCAAGTGTTGACAACTAATGACTTGATCAATTAATTCCAATATGTGTTCATGGGTACAAATATTTTTTTAAAGGTGAATAAATTCATTGTAGTCACATACTGCAGGGCAGATTAACTAAAGTCATTTTCAAATTGGCATTTATAGATAAAGATATTACATTTAGAAAAACTTAATTTTTTTTAATTTTATTTTTTTTCAGAGTTCCAAAATCCATTGTTTATGCACCACAAATATTTTTATTTAGCAACTTCGATGTCCCAGTGGGCTAAACTCTTTGAACTGGTGTCATCTCTCTGTCTGTTGGAAGTCCAGAATTCTCTCAAACTCTCAGTGATATTGTACATGGAATCTGGAAACAGACTTGAGGCTCCCAGGGGTCTGAACAAATCTCTATAATATATAGCACTGTTAGCTTGAAGGATGGCTTCTTTTAGAAGGCTTTGCTTCATAAATAGTAGAATGGAAATATTGTTCCAATTTGCTGGCAGCTGGTACCACATCCCGAGCCATACACAAATATTCATCACCCACCCATAGATCCCATCTTTGATATTTACCAGAGCACTAGGGGGGTCCTTCACTCAATCACAACTTCTGTTGTTATTTGTACAATTATCTGGAAAGGAACAGCAACCTCAGAACCTGGGGAGCCAGTTCATTATTCTGATGACTGTTGTCTTTGCTAGTGCTCAGAAGTTCAGGGGACAGATGGGTGTCAGGGAAGCCAGATGCCTCCACAATTCCACCCCTGGCAAGCCCAGCAGGCCCTTGCTGGAGCCCTCATTTTAGGAGGGCAGGGACAGAGGCTGAGCTTGGGGAGAGGGAAGGCACGATGACACACTGGTCATTTTTACTCTGTGCTGCTGGATCATGATGGCCCGTGTCTAGTCGTCAAGATGGGCCACTGCCCCAGTGGGGTAGGGTTAGGCAGAAGGACAGTTGTCTCATCTGGAAGGACAGGACTGTTTAGCAATGCAGAGCTGTCGAATGCTTTCAGTGTGCCTGTCTGCGGAAACAGATGGCTTGGGCCTTCAGGCGGCCCCATCCTGGCCTGCCCAGGCTGCTGAAGAGTAAACTGGTGCCATCTGGGGGTTGGGGGACAGAGCAGAGCTCCAGTGGAAAGGTTAGAACAACAAGCAGTTCCCAGAGACTGGATTCACACTGAGACGGGCTGGGCACAGAAGGGCCCCGAGTAGAGACATAAGGGGCTGATCACTTGCTCCATTGCTAGCTCTCTGTGCCATCTTCCCTGCATCTGAGGCTCATGGCCCCTCCAATGGTCAGCATCGGTGCTAAACTCTGGGAATATAGGCTATGAGATGAGAAACTGTTGTTCAAAATAAGGCCATACTGACATTGGGTCGGGGGTCTCTCGTACATCCAGGTCTATGATGGCAACAACAACTCCGCCCGTTTGCTGGGGGTGTTCAGCCGTTCGGAGATGATGGGGGTGACTCTGAACAGCACATCTAGCAGTCTGTGGCTTGATTTCATCACCGACACCGAGAACACCAGCAAGGGCTTTGAGCTGCAGTTTTCCAGTAAGTCTCTCTTGCATTGGAGTGGACGATGAATTCAGTCCTTCCCTGGTCCCCCAAACAGGGAGGTCAGGCTCCGGGATGTCCCCCCTCATTTAGAAGGTTTGGTTTTCTCGGACTGGCACATGCTGAGCGGACTGTTTCCTCTGAGACCTTGTGCCTGTGCTCTGGGTAAGCGGCCACTTGGCATCTGCTCTAAGGTTTGCATCTATGGTTAACTGAGAGTCATGGCATACCTGTTACTAATACTTCCAAAATACAAACATCGAGGATTTTAACTAAGGCAAGCAAACAAAGCCTTTCCTAATCACAGCATTTATAATACGAGGTTCAGCTACAGCCAGATGTAAAGCATGCAAACACTGATGTGTAATTATGTTCTTTTGCACTACTCCCTCAAGACTTCAGTCTTGATTCTTCCCCTCTTTCGTGCTCTTAGCTTTGACTTTTACTTCCGCGATTTCAAAAACAGAAAGCACCAGGTTTGTACATGGCCCTGGGGTATTTGGGATTACATCTCCACACCGCGGCTTGGAGGCCCTTGTGTTCGTTGATTTGAGCTCCTATACTCGCCCAGGAGATGCCAAAAAATGTGCTTTTCTAGGTTATTTTAAAATCCAGTGAGTATCCATCAGCTGATAAATGGATAAACAAAATGCGATGTATCCATCCATACAATGGAATGTTATTCAGCTGTCAAAAAGAAAGAAAGCACTAATCCACCCAACACCGTGGATGAACCTTGAAAACACTACTAAGTGAAGGGTGCCAGTCACAAAGGCCACACGTTCTATGATTTATTTATATGAACTGTCCGGACTAGGCAAGTCTATAGAGAAAGAAAGGAAATTGGTGGTTACCAAGCGCAAGGGGGGTAATATGTATAGGGTTTTTCTAGAAGTGATGAAAAGACCCTGAGGTTGATTGTGATGATAGTTGCCCACCTTTACAAATATACTAAAAGACACTGCATCAAGCACTTCAGATGGGTGGGTGTTCACTATGTGAATTATATCTCAATAAAGCTGTCAGAAAACCAGTGAATCTACCCACAATTCTTCTTGCCTGGGCCCCAGACCATCTGGCCCAAGGGTCTGTGCCTGGGGGAAGAAGATTGAATAAAGTTGAATGCGAATTCCATCTCCATCGTATGGGAATGTATGACTTTGGAACGATTCACTGAACCAGGCCAGTGTCCTCACTCATTACCCCTCCCAATAAGACCCCTGTGGATAAGGAACGTGAAGCACCATGTAGCAAGGCTCTGTAGACATCCTGCATAAGCCTTCCCCACCCCTTCTCAATAGACTTTATTTAAACAGGACATAATTTGAACTTTGAAACATGCATTTGTAGCGATGTTTCCCTATTACATGATCCCATCAGAATGTCCCAGCAAGCCAAACGAAAAGAGCAGCCCTGCTAACAAAATGCTCTGGGGGTCAAACAAAGGAAATAGAAAACCCGGACCCTATGTCTGGAAACTATTAAAAGCTGCCCTGGGAGAAAGAGCTGAAGCCATTTCCACGTAGCAGCCGGGAGCGAATCCTGCATGCAGCTCCTCTCCTGAGCACAGCCATGTGGGCCCCCTGAGTGGTGAGGCCGGCGGAAGTGAGGGGCATGTGCCTGGTGGCTTCCACGAGGACACGGGCCTCACACTGAGGGTGGAAAGGGCGTATAGCTTCTGCCATGGCAGGTCTTGCTTACTCTCTCTCTCCTCTCTTCGGTAGGTTTTGAACTCATCAAGTGTGAGGATCCAGGAACCCCCCAGTTTGGCTACAAGGTTCACGACGGAGGCCATTTTGCCGGAAGCTCTGTGTCCTTCAGCTGTGACCCAGGATACAGCCTGCGGGGCAGTGAGGAACTGCTGTGTCTGAGTGGGGAGCGTAGGACCTGGGACCGGCCTCTCCCCACCTGTGTCGGTAGGAGGCCTCTTGCTCTTCGAGTGACCACTTGGGCACCCCCGAGTCCCAGGTTCCCAGCTCTGGTCTCGTGAAGGCTCTCCCTTTGGACCCTGCATACCAGGGCCTTGGAGCTGCCTAATTGGACTGAGCGCTGCTGTTCATAGGAGCCAACCCTCGCCCTGCCCCCCTTCTCCATTCCGTCACTTTCATACCTCATTCCCCCAGTGCGGCAGCACACTCAGGCAGGGGGCTTGCCAGTGTCACACGTTGAGCCAAGTGGGACCACAGCCAAGTTGTGCCTTCAGAACTGTAATGCTGGCGACCGAGGAAAAGGAGGAGTGTGAAGTAGGAAGAGGTGGAGCACTGGCCTGGGTTCCAGGGGTTCCTGCAATACGAGACTCAAGCAAGCCTCCCACTCACTCTGGGCCAGTTTCCCCATAGGCAAAATGGGGCTTATGCTCCCTTTTCTGGGGGAAGTCGGAAGAAAGAGTAAGATAATGAGCTAGCATCTATCTCATTCTTGAAAAAGAATGTAATAATGAATGAGCACCTTCTTAAGCCTGTGCTGCTTGCAGAATGTCAGCAGGGGCTCTCTCTAAGCTCTAAGCTTTCTCCATGGGTCCTAGGATGAGAGAAACCTGGTCCAAGGCAGGAGTATGAAGTAGGCAGAACCTGTCATTCCGTTGGTCTCTTCCTCTCTCACCACCCACCTCACTGCCCCTCCCCACCTCACTGTTATCCTCCCTGCAGATCAAGATTCCCATCACACTGCTTTGTCCCGCTTCCCCATCCCTGGACCCCAGACCTTACCCTGTGTCCCCTTCCCCTGGTGCCACAACTTCAACATGTCTATTGTACAGCACTGGCTAATCTTATAAGAATAAAACGTCCACTGGGAAAACATTTAAGTTCCTACCAAGCGCCACAGAATTGGTGCCGTTGTATGTTTGGGTATGTATAGAAGCAGAGAAATTTAAAAAAGGAGAATAAAGCATTTTCCCCTGCTTTGGGGGAGCCTATAGCCTAGCAAGGCAATAGACACATAAACAGATAATTATAATACAAGATAAGCACTATGCAAAGAGTCATGGGCAAAGTGTTGGGAAAATACAGGGAAGTTTCGCACAGACTTGAAAGGATGGCTAAGAATTCACCAGCAGGAAGTGGATGGGGGCTGGGCTTCTAGCTTGAGCCTGCATGAGAGCTGGAGAGGTGAACCTGCATGGTGGGTGTTGGTAATGGTCAATATTCTTTTCCCCTAGACAGCTCCATTTAACAGGATGTTCAACCCTGTTACACAGCAGAGGGCCTGAAGGAGAGGATTTTAAGCCTGACAGTAGACAGACCAGCATGGCGACCTCTAAGTAGCCTAGAGAGTCTTCCCCTCCCTCTGTGCTTAAGATCGCCCCAGCTGGCAGGCACGCTCCATCCCTTTCTCCCTGCATCCCTGTTTTTAATCCCCTGCCTTCATTCATGTGCCAGGCCCGATGCTGGGCACCAGGAACCTTGACGAGGGCAGATCCCAGGCCGGCGAGGGGGATAGGTGCATAAGCAGACGACAGCACAATACCACAGGCAAAGCCAGAGCAAGTGAAATAGGAAGGAGAGGATGCACGGTACAAGACAGTGGCATGCTTTAGCGGAAGGATGCACTGGAAGGCTCTTTTGAGTATCAGCTGTGCCAGTTGGGCTGAATTTAGCAGATCCATTCAAGTGGTGCTAGTAAGGGTACTTATTTTGAACCTCAGAGGTTTCCCCACTGAGACTCCCGCAGGCCCTACATAGAGGAGGGAAGCTGTGTATTTGGGGTGGCGGGTGTATATTTTTACATATGTCGTGTTGTGGTGGACTCTATCACAGTCCAGCAGAAATGACCACTGTGGCTCTTTCTTCATTGATGAATGGACCCTGCAGCCCAAAGGAGGCAGCCAAAGCTCTAAGGATGGAAAGAAGGGCAAAGAGCAGAAAGAGGAGAGCCTTCTGGTCTTATCAGTGCATCTGCAGCTTGCTGGCCTCTGGGCTCCTCCCACCCACGTGCCAGCCCCCAGATGTTGGGACCGTCGGGAAAAGAGCAGTAGTGTCCATACGGAAGAGCCCCCCGCCCCCATGATGCTGCCTCCAAACACTCACCTTGAGGGGAGAAGGAGGGACTTCTCCATCTGGAATAAGGAAGGAAGCTCTGGCCCAGGGCACGGATAATGTTCCTCCACCTCTCCACTACTTGCCTCTTTTGTGGGGCCAGACAGGCTTCCTTTCCCCAGCTCACAGTCCGTCCTCTTGCCCTCACCCACTCCCCAATGTGGTCCACTCAGCCCTGCGTCCTGCAGGCACCTCCTGTCTCAGCAGCACCCTGCGGGGACTTGTAACAAGCGTGAGCCAAGGATCCAGTCTCAGGAGCAGGCTTACTGGCAGAATGCCTCCTTCCTGACCCTGCCATAGTGCCCCTCTGTGGGGTCATGAGGCTCTTGAGATGCTTAAGAAAGGTGAAGGCCCATCTTCTACCTGCGACCATGACTCCATCTTCTTCAGTTTCTTCTAGGATTTTGCTCAATCATTCCGTTTCCTAAAAAACACTGTAGTACATCTCCTGCTCTTCATTTTCACTCGTGCTTCCTTGACGCAGGTCCTTATAGTAGTTTTCCCGGGAAGCAGTAAGTGCCGCTTGTTCTTCTGATCATCCATGTATCTCCCCCTTCTGTAAACACTTACTAAGATGCCTGTAGCATGTGAAGCACTACAGCAGCGCCGGTTGGGCAAATAGGAATAGGACGGGGTCCCCGCTGCCAAGGTGTCTGGAGTCTTGAGAAGGAGATAGACGTGACTGTAACAGGGTACTCGTGTTGTGATTAAAAACTTGCCTGTGTTAAAACGGAGACAAAGGGAGGACACAGGCAACTCCCCCTGGGAGGGGAGGGCCCACAAAATGTCTCCCGGGGAAGATGTTTTCAGGCTGTCAGGCCCTGTGGAGGCATGAAGAGGCCTTGTGTTCCTGCTGATAGCATTCATGAGGCTTGACTGGACCAAAGGGTATCAGAAGGGGGCCCAAGAGGGCAAAGGGAGCCCCTCTGGGAGCTTGGACTTCATTCCAGGAAGGAAGGTTTGAAGCAAGCAATGACTCAGTTTGCATTCTAGAAAGATCCATCTGGTGGCACCACTTGGGGGGGAGAGTGGGCAATTGTGCAACCCCAGAGATGGCCGAGGCCTAGGACAGGGCTCTAGCAATGGAGCCGTAGGGCGCTGATGTGACAGACGCCCCAGAGGTTCAGGGGCTGGGTCTTGGAGGCAGATCCGATGTGGGGAGAAAGAAGGCCAGAAGATCACCAGCTTCTGACCTGGGTGACTAGGTGCTCCAGTGGGGAGTGTAGACCTCTGCACTGGTTCCCTACCTCCAGTTCCACCCCTCGTGCCCATTAGGCTGCTCCCAGAGGGCACTTCCTAACATGTAAAGTTCACTAGCATGTAAGGTGACCAGTTCTTCCCCAACAGAGTACATAGACACTAGCCTCATGCACAGTTCCCTTGGATGTCTGTCACTGGGCCAACTTCACAGCCCTGTCTCCCACCCCGATCTCCTCCCCTGGCCCCTGTCTGCCACGCTGTTGCCAAACGCCAGGACATTTGCCCTTTCTCCTCTCTCCTGCTGTGCCCCCAGCACCACCCCTGCCACCCAGCCAGCCCAATCCACTCCTGTTCCTCCTTCACCACTCCCCCTGCCCCCATGCGAGGGGAAGTAGCCACTTCTCTAAGCTGTCGTCTACCACCAATGTGCCTCTGTTGGGCCCACAGTGGCTGTCTCCTGTCCTAGAACATTAGCTCTCACGAGGAAGGATGCAGCGTCTTGCTGGCCTCCGTATTCGTGGTACCTTGCCCAAGCCCCGTGGCTGAAGGCACAGGTGCAAGTGTCTGCACACGACCAGGGAGGCTTCAAGGAGCTTAGGCCCAGAGTAAGCTGTCAGCCCTCTACCCAGGGTCCTTTTTAGAAGTGGCCTTATTGAGATACAATTCATATCCTTTTAAAGTGTACCATTTAGTGCTTTTTAGTCTATTTGCAACCATCACCACAATCAGATTTTTGAACATCTTCTCTGTCCAAAAGAAGCCCTGCACCCATTAGCAGTCCCTCCCACCTGCCCACCCCCTCCAGGTCCTGGCACCCTCCACTGTACTTTCTGACTCTACAGATTATTCTGTTTTGGACATTTTATACACACCAAATCATAGAATATGTGGCCTTTGGAGCCTGGCTTCTTTAACTTAGCATCGTGTTTTCAAGTCCATTCCTGTTACAGCGGGTAGCAGTCCTTCCTCCTTTTTTATGATCAAATACTCTTCCATCATACAGATTACAGCATACTTGTCTGTCCATCCATCGGCTGATGGACATTTAGGTTGTTTCCATCTTTGGGCTGTTATGCATCAGGCTGCTGTGAGCATTTTTGTGTGAATGTATGCTTTCATTTTCCTAGGTCTGTGCCTGCTGGTGGAATTGCAGGGTCCTACGGTGACGATGTGCCACCTTTTAAGGAACTATGAAACTGTTTCCCAAAGCAACTGCCCTGTGTTGCCTTCCTACCAACAAATGTGTGCAGATCCCAGTTCCCCCACATCCTCGCCGACACTTGCCCTGTCTGGCTTTTTGATCGCAGCCACCCTTGTGGACATGAGGCACATCTCACTGTGGTTTTCGTTTGCATTTCCCTGACGGCTAATGATGTTGAGCAGCTTTTCATGTGCTTGCTGGCCATTTGCATACCCTCTTTGAGGAAATGACTGTTCAGATGCTTTGCCCGTTGTTTAATCGGGCTGTTTATCTTTTCATGATTAAGTTGTAGGGGTTCTTTGTAGATTGTGAATACAAGTTGCATCCAGGGGCCTTTCTATGGAGGGAACTTGGGCATACTGGCAGGAGGAGACACTGAGTCCCTGCTGGCCGTGCAGGCCACCCCATAAAGCTCACTTTTTTGGGATTTCTTTCAGCTGAGTGTGGAGGGACAGTGAAAGGAGAGGTGGAGGGACAGGTGCTGTCACCCGGGTATCCGGCTCCCTACGAACACAATCTCAACTGCATCTGGACCATCGAGGCTGATGCTGGTTGCACCATCGGGTAAGTGTACGGCTGGCAAAGTCCCCGTTGCTCGCCATTCGGGATAGTCATCACCAGCATCATCACTGGGCCCCTCGCTAATGGCTGACCCTGTCCACCTCACCGGGAGGCCCTTGTGATCAGCAGTGGTCGCTGTGACCCCAGGCTCAGACTGGGGCCTGTGAAAAACATGGAGAGGCCAGTCTCAGCCTCACAGGGCTGCTGTCCAAGTTCAGACAACTCTCTGGCCTCAATGGCACAGTCACGGCAGAGTAGTTGAGGGCAGAGCTGGAGGTCATAGGGACTCCAGCAGGAATCCCAGCCCTGCCACCTGCTGTTTGCAGGACTTGGGCACAGCCCTTATTTGCTATTATAGTAGCAGCATCTGGGGGGAAAGACTTAAATGGGACAGCGTGTGCAAGGCACCCAACATCGTACTGGGAACATAGTAAGTATCTAGGAACGCTTCTGTGGTTATTTCTCGTATAATAGTGTCAGCTCAGAGCGGTATGATCCCAGATTATTTCCTCTTCTCAGTCTGAGTTTCCTCATCTGTAAAGTGAGGGCAGAAATGCTGGTGTTTGAGAGTTGCAGAGGGAGTAATTACAAAATCCCAGCAGTGTCTGATACTGCATACATACTCCCTCAAAATATAACTTCCTTCCATACAAGCATCTGACAAGCAGGAATTATTTATGGGAGTTCCAAAAAGTCAGAGAAGAAAGGAACATCACCATTCACCCAGCCCAGAGCCTGGCATGTCTATCCTCTTATCGGTTCTTTACTAATAGTAAGTCCCAGTAACAAATAGACATTGTTCTCAGTCCCATTTAATAGATGAGAATCCCAAGGGAATGCATAGTGTGTCTCAGTTCGCACAGGGAGTCCCACAGAAAGCTGGATGTGAACCAAGTTTATCTGAATCTTCGTGTTATTCACACTGCTGGCAAAGCTGGGCCTTGCTTGAGCTGTGGTTCAGAGGAGCTGTGAGGAAAGGAGTAGGTTGGGGTGGCAGGATGAGCAGAGGTCTAGAAGGAGGATCAAAAGGCAATTGGAGAGGAGACAGAGTCTGGCTGGAGAGGGGGAGGCATGTGAACAAGGAAAGGGAGGTAGAGAGGGTGAAGCACGGTGTGGTCATGGAGGACTGTGAATGCCAGCAGCCAAGAGGGAGCCGTGGTAGTTCTTGAGCAGGGTCATTCCCATCAGGGTCATTTACAGTGGAGAGAGCTCAAGTGAAAAAAAAAAAAAAATGGTCAGGAGTCTACTGCAATGACCCAGGAATGAAATGTGGAGGATTTGCAATAGTGGGGAGCCAAGGCAAGGAGAAGTGTAGCTAGAGAAGATTATGCCCTAGAGAGTTTTCAGTTAAAAGGAATTGACAGAATGGATACATTGTTGGAAGAGACAAAGACATTTGTGTATTTGCTGATGTACACAGGTCCTTAGACTCAGTTCAATTACAGTTAAAGAAATGCATTGAGTGCTTGCTCTGTGCACGTTTTTGAGCTAAGCCCTGTGCAAAATGAGGTCAGCAGCACTCTTAGGGGTTGTGCACTATTAGGGGGACAAGTTAAATATACAAATTCATCCTGCACATTTCTGTTGGAATAAGCTTCTGGAAGCACACCTGACAAGCTCACCTGCTAATTAGAAATCTTCCATGACACCCAAGTTCACAGAAGCTAAATATATCCTGGTTTTCAAGGTCCTCATGACCTCAACCTATCTGCCCAACCTCATTTCCCACCCTTTCTCTCCAGGGGCACTCCAGCAAAGCCAAGCGACTGGTGGCTCCTGTGCATATCCAGGCTCATGGCCTCACTCTGTGTCTCTGTTTCCACTTGCCTTCCCTGCAATACCCTCCTCCCTTCAGAGGCTTATGTCTGAAATTCCACACCCCTCAAAGTCAAGTGCGTGTGTCAGCTCACCCAGGAAGTCTTCTGGTCCCCTCTCTTGGACTCCTAGGAGTCTGTCCCCCTCATCTGAACTCCCTTTGCCCATGACCTGCATTTCCCTTATGACATTGATCACTTTCATCCTCTCTTTGAGCTCCTGCCTTACCTGTCTGGCTAGAGCCATGGTCTCTGCCCGATTCATTTCTGCAAGTCTCCCAGCTCTCAGCACGGTGCCCCTAGCACCTGGCCCCACAAAGTGTCCAGTGATGGATGAATGAATGAATAAATGAAGCAAGCAGGACTTGGGTCCAAAAGGGAGTTATATGACTAGCAGATCCATGATAGTCCCGCAGTAAGTGTTAAATGAGCAATGACGGAATTAGGAGTATAATGACTCTTTCACAGTAATGTGCCTATATGCAAATCAGGAGGCTTTCCTCCTTCTCTACCTTGGAGCATCTCTCACTCACTCATTCGCTGATTCTTGTAACAACCACCTGTCTGTTTATCCCATGGCATTGTCTGGGCGAGGTGCTGGTGTCACATACGTGATCAAGACCCGGACACCCAGACTGGCAAAGGGGTGACATGTGCATATGCACAGGGAGACGGAGGAGTAGGGAGGGGTGCGGAGCAAAAGGCAGGACAGGAGACCAGAGATGCTCTCCTGGAAAAGGGGACACAAGAGCTGAAGGATGGAGAGGAAGTTGCCGGGTAGCCAGGGAGGAAGCCTGCTGGGAAGGGAAGTGACTGGGTGTGGTCAGGCCCCAGGCCCAGAGCATGAGCTGTGATTTAGTAGCCTGGTCAGGGTTGAGGACTTGGGGCCTGAGACACTGGGTCTGGACCCATCCTGGCAACCTCGTGGAGAATGGGGTAGCCTGGGGCGAGGAGCCCAGGGAGGAGGCTGTGCCAGATCGTGGTTGGGATGAGGAGCCAGAACCCGGGAAGGGGCAGGAGGAGTAGAGAAGAAGGGATGAATTCAGGAAACTCTGAAGTGGTCACACCAGATGGTCTCACTCTCCTCAGTGGACAGGAAAAGTGTGGTTTCTTCTGTTTCCCTAGGTTTTTCTGCATAGCACACAGTATGTAACATACACAGAAACGTTGAAAGAACAGCCCACGAGCACCTGCACACCTCCCACCTAGACCCGGCCATTATGAATATTTTGCCATGTATGCATTCTCTCTTATATCCTTTTTTACTGAATCACTCAAGAGTCCATTGTGGACCTCATGGTGCTCTAGTTGTAAATCCTCGGGCAAGCACTTTCTAAAGCAGATTCGCTCATCCACGACTGAGCAACGTTAGCCTTCCCGAGACTGCCTCATCCTCAGGAGGGAAGGTTTAGAACAAGGGCCAGAGGAGCACAGAGGGATCTAGGAGCAGCTGACAGGCGAGCACAAGGAATCAATGATGGAATTTCTGGGCAGGGCTGAGGACCGCTGTCATTCACGGGAATGGTGAGCGTGGGGTAGCCAGGAGGATCTCTTCATGGCACTCAGGAAGAGAAGATGGAGACAGAGTCACCAACCATCCTCTGCAGGGTGACACAGTGAGGACAATAAAGTAGTGGGACTGAATGTGTGTGCAAGGTCTCCACGACAGGGAACAGTAGGGAGAAGGTGAAGGTAGCTTCCGCCCTCCCTCTGGCAGCCTTGCAACCTCAGGGAGCTGATGCCAAGGGAGCAGAGGGGACTTCCAGCTACGCTGGGCTACAACTAGATCCTGAATGAACAACAAAACTCCTGGGATGGGACGAGCCACAGGACGCCTTTCCCTTTCTCTTTCAGTCCCCCAGGCCAGCTGATGCTCCCAGATAGTGTGCACAGTGTCCACACACACATCTGTGCTCATGCTTGTTCTCTCTCCTCTCTCTCCCTCTTTCTCCCTCCTTCCCTGTTTCTCTCTCCTCCTCCTCCCCTGTGGTCCCCAGCAAAGTTAAGGGAATTCATGATTAGACCTAATTAAGACAAACACGTAAAGCCCCTTTTGTGTTTGAGTCCTTATTCAGAGTAAGATGTAATTATTATTTTTTAATTGGGAATATCTTTATAGAATGTTTCTATATTTTAAAAAAAAATACACCTGTTTTAAAAAACTCATAATGGGGGCACCTGGGTGGCTCAGTGGGTTACGCCTCTGCCTTTGGCTCAGGTCATGGTCTCAGGGTCCTGGGATCGAGCCCCACATCAGGCTCTCTGCTTGTTAGGGAGCCTGCTTCCCCCTCTCTTTCTGCCTGCCTCTCTGCCTACTTGTGATCTTTGTCTGTCAAATAAATAAATAAAATCTTTTAAAAAAATAAAAAACTCAAAATGCAAAAAATAAAGAAATCCGTAGAGATCATAAGTCCCCTTAATCTTACTCTGGTCTCCTCCGCACACGTCACAGAAGATAACCGTTGAGAGCTGTTGGTTCCGCTTGCTCTTCTAGATATTTTGTATGGCGATATATACATCAAGCTGTTGCGGTAAACACGGTTTCTAAAACAAGATCATCTCTACGCATGGCTTAGTGGCCTGCTTTTGATGTACTGTTTAATCCTCTATCATCATATTATGATGTCAATATATAGACCAGCCTCATCCTGTTTGATGGCGACAGAGGCTTCTGTTGAAGGCACAACTATCATTTATTTTTCCACTCCCCTATTAATAAAGTAAATATTTTCAGTTTCTCACTCCAGTGAACAGCCTTATACGTGAACCTTTGAACTGTTGTCCAATTATTTCCTTAGGATATATTCTTAGAAGGCAAATTTTAATATATGACCTTGATTTCCTTCTCGTGACTGCAGCAATTTATACATCCACCAAAAGCCTGGCTCCCCACACGGAATCATGAGCTGCTGTCAACCCTGTCAGTGTCTATCAGTTTGACGGACAAAATGATATCTAATTGTCTTTGCTGCTTCCAGTTCTTAGTATATTTTTCTTTGGGGGAGTTGTTTTTTGTTTTTTGTTTTTTTCCTTATGGAGTGCTCAGTTAGGTTGAATTTTAAATGGTCTCTCGTTTCAGTTTAGATTTAAATTTTTTAAATGTACTAATTGACTGTATATATTTCGTATGATCTTTGTTATTTTTATCACACTGTGCCCTCTTTACCTTTGAATTTTTGTCTTCTTCACGTTCCGTGTATATTTGAAGAAATTGAGAAGAGCACAGGGTTTTGTATATTTCTTTTTCATCGAACATGTTATGCCTTTTTTCAACCGAAACAGGCGATGCTTCTTTGTTGCTTTCTTTCATTTTTAACTCTTGCTGTTGTTAGCTGATTTGATTTAATTAGCTGTTTAACCCCCAGTGATTTGAGAGGTTTTTTTAATCCTTTTTTTTAATTAATTAATTTATTTTTTCAGCAAAACAGTATTCATTGTTTTTGCACAACACCCAGTGCTCCATGCAATACGTGCCCTCCCTACTACCCACCACCTGTTCCCCCAACCTCCCACCCCGGCCCCTTCAAAACCCTCAGGTTGTCTTTCAGAGTCCATAGTCTCTTATGGTTTGCCTCCCCTTCCAATTTCCCTCAACTTCCTTCTCCATATTATTTTTTTAATTGATTGTTTTTTATTTTTTTAATTGTGGCAAAATACACATAACATAAAATTTATCATTTAACCATTTTTAAGCACACCATTCAGTGGTATTAAGTACATTTACATTATTGAACAACCATTACCACCATCCATCTCAGAACTCTTCATCTTGCAAACTGAAACTCATACATATTAAACAATAGCCCCTCATTCTCCCTGCCTCCCAACTGCTAGCAACTTCTACTTTCTGTTTCTATAAATTTGACTACTGTAGGTATCTCATATAAGTTGAATCATACACCATTTGTTTTTGTTTTTGTTTTTGCAACTGGTTTATTTCACTTAACATGATATCTTCAAATTTCACCTATGTAGCAAAGGAATTTCCTTCCTTTTTAAGGTTGAATAACATGCCATTGTATATAAACACGCATTTGTTTATCCATTCATCTATGGATGAATACTTAAGTTGCTTTTGGCTATTGTGAATAATGCTGTTATGAATATGAGTGCACAAATAGCTCTTCAAGATCCTGCTTTCAATTTTTTTTTTTTGGGGGGGGTGTATGCACAGAAGTGAAATTCCTTGATTATATGGTGATTCTTTAATGATTCATCAGTTATATATAACACCCAGTGCTCATAACATCACCATGTCCTCCTTAATGTCCACCACCCAATTACCTCATCCCTTTAGCTCCCCTCCAGCAACCCTCAATTTGTTCTCTATAGTTGAGTCTCTTACAGTTTGCCTTCCTTCCTGTTTTTAATCTAATTTTATTTTTCCTTCTCCTCCCCTATGATCTTTGTTTTGTTTCTTAAATCCCACATATGAATGAAAATATTATGGTATTTGTCTTTCTTGGACTGACTGGTGTTCCACCCATGTTTTAGCAAATGGCAAGATTTCATTCTTTTTGATGACTGAGTAATATTCCATTATAGCTATCTATCTATCTATTTATTTATATGCCACTTTTTTTTCCATTTTATTTATTTTTTCAGCGTAACAGTATTCATTGTTTTTGCACAACACCCAGTGCTCCATGCAATACGTGCCCTCCCTATTACCCACCACCTGTTAATCCTTTTTTTTTTTTAAATTCTGCCAGGGATCTTGTGTTTTTCATTAATTCTGTTTTCAACAGCATTTATCTTGTTCTCCTTTATTTTGGAAATCTTGTTGTTTTCATTTTTTTTTATTTTTTTTTTTTAGAATATCAGTGCTTAACTTTTTAATTTATTTATTTTTTCAGCGTAACAGTATTCATTGTTTTTGCACAACACCCAGTGCTCCATGCAAAACGTGCCCTCCCTATTACCCACCACCTGTTCCCCCAACCTCCCACCCCTGACCCTTCAAAACAGAGTCCGTAGTCTCTTATGGTTTGCCTCCCCTTCCAATTTTTTTTTTTATAAACATATAATGTATTTTTATCCCCAGGGGTACAGGTCTGTGAATTGCCAGGTTTACACACTTCACAGCACTCACGATAGCACATACCCTCCCCAATGTCCATAACCCCCTCCCCCTCTCCCAACCCCACCTCCCCCCAGCAACCCCCAGTTTGTTTTCTGAGATTAAGAGTCATTTATGGTTTGTCTCCCTCCCAATCCCATCTTGTTTCATTTATTCTTCTCCTATCCCCCTAACCCCCCATGTTGCTTCTCCATGTCCTCATATCAGGGAGATCATATGATAGTTGTCTTTCTCCGAATGACTTATTTCACTAAGCATGATACCCTCTAGTTCCATCCACGTCGTCACAAATGGCAAGATTTCATTTCTTTTGATGGCTGCATAGTATTCCATTGTGTATATATACCACATCTTCTTTATCCATTCATCTGTTGATGGACATCTAGGTTCTTTCCATAGTTTGGCTATTGTAGACATTGCTGCTATAAACATTCGGGTACACGTGCCCCTTCGGATCACTGCGTTTGTATCTTTAGGGTAAATACCCAGTAGTGCAATTGCTGGGTCATAGGGTAGTTCTATTTTCTGTTTTCATTTTTATTTTAAGGAAACCATTTTTTTTTGTTTGTTTTCAGATTGCTCTTGACAGCCTACTTTTGTTTGTTCAATGTATTATCGTCTTGCATCTCCCTGAGAATACAATTTATGTTTTGTTTTACAAAGTCTCCTGTTTTTTCCTGCATTTACTGCATTTTGCAGCTGGGCCATTTTGTCTGATCTGTCAGCTCGTTTCCTCTAAGGAGATGCTTCTCTTTCCATCCCATGGGTTTTGTTCATTCAGGATCAAGTTGTAGCTCAGAGTTGGACTCTGGCACCAGATTGCCCACCACTCTGATGAGCTGTGCAGCTTGGGAAGATCTTTAAACAGGTGCTCTGGGCCTCTGTTCTCTTATCTGTAAAATGATGATTTAAGATGGTCTCTACGATCTAAGGTTGCTCTGAGGATGTGAGTTAACCTATCTAAACATTCAGAACAGTGTCTGGCATGAAATTCCCAAGCAATGAGAACTCCTTCCTGGGGCTGGGTCGGTGCTTGCTCATTTTACCCAGATGGGGCATCCCCTAAGCACAGCAGGCTGTAAGTCACCACTGAGAGTCACAGGTGATAGGAGCAGGTGTCAAGATGCCCCTTGGTGTGCCAGATAAGATGAGATGTGGGAAAGTCCACAGGCCTCCATGAGACCCTTCCCAGGTGCACAGACAGGACAAGTCTTGCAGATGTCTCTCCTCACCACCACCCCCAACCCAGCCAAGCACTGGAGGTGATCAGAGGGCTCTGTGGTCAACCTCACCCCAGCGAGCCAGGCAAGGATAATCCCTTGCCAAAAGTGCCTAGGAGGGATGGTGGGGAGTTGCAGAGATAACACTCAGCCCTGGGTGGGGTGCAGGCAGGAAAATGGGCCCTTCTTGGGTGTGTGTGACAAACGGGCTGGCAGTCAGATTCTGCCCTTGAACATGGTGGGTATCTGCAGCATTTGGCAGGTACTTTTCCCCTGAGTGCCAGGAATGGGACAGGCTGCCCAGTGAACTTCATCCAGTCCTGGCAGCTAACAGCAGGAGAGCAGACAGTGAGCTGCACCCTACATGTCACTCTTTCCTCTGTGGTCAGGACGTAGAACATGGAAGTTTGATCCCCTGTGGGTGAGACCTCTTCTCAGTTTCCAATGTTGGCCTGGCATTTTCCCTATTATAATCAGTGGACCAGCTCAGAGGAAAACTGGAGATGAGAGGGAGGCAAAGTTTTCTGCTCTTGGTCCTCCCCTCTACTAACATTTATCAAACACATATAGTATACCACATTCTTGATTGGTTATTACTGTCCCCATTTTACAGATGACACCAGTGAGGCTCAGAAGGGGAATGTCTCACAGTTACCCAGGGATGTGGGCTTCAGACCCATTCCATTTAGCTCCAGGCTTTTCTCTCGCCTGTCATTCTGACCCCAGTTTAGTTCCATTTAACAGAACACTCCTTGAACACTTCCTCTGTATCAGAGACTGTGCAGTGGGAAACACAAGAATTGGACTAAGGCCTGTCTTTGTCTTCCAGGGGCTCACATTCTACGAGGAAAATATTCAAACAAACAGGTCCCTCCAAGACAAAGTAGTTACTGTAAGTGAGTGTAAGCCAAGTTCAGTAATGGAGAAAAGAGAGAAGTCCTGCCTGCAGGCATTGAGGCAAACATTCCAAATGAGGGGGAAGGAGCGAAGGGACAAACAGAGCAAAACGTAGGGTCTGTCCACGAAAGACTGCTTGCTTCCTTGATGTGGCTGAGGACACATCAAGGAAGTGTGGGGGAGATGAGGTTGCGTGGGGAACAAGGGCTCTCTGCAAGACCCTGTGTGCCAAGACAAGAACTCTAGATGGATTTCTCAGTATAATGAGGAGCCATTGGAATATTTTGAAGACAGTAACCACATTCAGTTCAATTAAAATACTTGGAGCATTTACTCAGTGCCAGGCGTTCTGCCAGGTACTGAGGGTATAAATATAAATAAGAAACAGTCTTTTCCCTTGAAAGTCTCAGTCTTATAGATAGACATTTTATCAGTTAGGAATAGAAGCTGAAAAACTGACTAAAGCTGGCTTCAACAGATGGAGGTTCACTTTTCTCTTGGAACAAGGATGCGAAAGTCCCATCCAGGGTAGCCACTCAGGAGGACAGCGTCTTTCTTCTCCCACTGTTGTCCCCGGACGCTGTCCTCCGGCTTACCCCACTGCACTTCAGCCTCAAAGGGGAGAGGCCAAGGCACAGAGCTTCCCCGTGCTGAGGGTTTGTGTATTTATTCGGGGAGAATCACCATCTTTACAGGCATCTTCCTACATCTGATTAGTCAGAACTTGCCATGAAGTTCTGGCTGGGAAAGTGGGAAATCAATTTTGTTTTGTTTTACAGTTTCAGTAGTAGAGATAGATGAGAGTTTTTGGAAATAGAGTGCAGACAGACCATCCTACAGGGCTTGCTACAGATTCTAATGTGATGTGATAAATGCAATAGTGGAAGTTATGTGTGAAACACAACCGAAGAGCACGTGCAAGGATGGTTCCTAATTCCAGGTGGTGCCAGGGTGTGGGGGCAAGGTATTCTGGAGAAAAGGGGTTATGGTAGCTACATTTGAAAGCACAGTAGGAGCTCACCAGGCTGGGTGGAGGTCAGGGCCTTGCAGGCATGTGGAAGGGAGGAAGGGTTTTTTCTGGAAGAACCCATCGTCTGGTGTGATGTAATGATATCTCCATTTCTAAAAGGAGATCTGTGGCAATGCAGAGAAATTGGCTGGGAAACCAGGGAAGGAGTCTAGGATAACTGAGAGGTCCTGGTGATATTCAGAAGAACTGAGGCTTGTTTCTGAGTCCAGATCTGGCTAGGCTGGAGTCCTAGTGTGACTGGGGAATGGGGCGAAGGGAGAAGACACAGTCTCTTCCTGGTGTGCCTTTTCTAGGGAGATTTGGGGCCCATGGAGGCTGGGAAAACTTGTTCTGGAAGCTTTGATTTCCACTCCCAATGCTCATGTTTGGCTTATGGTCCTAGTTTATCGATTTTTAACTGTAGGGATGCTTTTTAATGATTAATGCAAAGGGTTACCTGAAAGCTCCCTTCTTGGTTGTTGGTCACACAGCTGTAGGATTACCGGGAGATAGAGGCCTGCAGTTTTGATGAACCAGAGCCCCTGCCCAGTGGAACTTGTCTTCCTGGGAGGAGCCTGGACCAGACAAAACATCTGGCTGTGCCCGAGACCCAGAGTCCCCACCTGCAGTTTCCCATCAATCATAGGGCCACCATCCCCCACTGCGGTCAGCGTCGTTTCCCTTAGACAGCAAGTGGGCAGCTGGCCCAGAGGAGGCAGAAGGCACCAGAAGTGAAGCTTCTGTTTGTAGCTCTTGCCAGGAATCCCGGCCGCAGGTTTAGCAGCTTCCAGAAGGTTTGTTTTTGAGCAGTGACAGCGAGTTAAACCTTAAACAGAGAAGGTCCATGTACTTGCACTGTGAGAGCTGACCTCCTGCAGGAACTGAGCAGATAAGCACATACACGGCAGGGCGTCCCTTTGTCAGACTTGAGATTTCAACAAATCGGGAAATCGTCAAAAGGAGCTCAGAAGTTTTTTGAAGGAGACGATGTGGATACTCCCTGGATTTCAGTGTAAGAGTGGTGGTGGTCTCTGGCAATTTAGTTTTCATGGATCACCTCTAGAAACAGAACACAAATTACTTCAAATCATCTAAGAATAATAACCCATCTGAGCTACCCTTGATAGTCGAATTGGCCAGCAGATGTGACCTTGACTGTGAGTTCACCATCCCAAAAATGGACTCCAGTATTTCTTAGAGGGGGATTCCATTCATTCAACAAAAGAAATGCAGACCTGCATTCCTGGCCACGCTGGACCAGTAGAGAGCTCACCCTCTCAAAAGACTAAGTAAACAAGCAAAAAAGAAATAAAAGAAACTTTTGTGATACCACATAACACACGCCATTCTTTAAAAAAGGGAATTATTTCCCTAAAGAAGTAAGAAGATGTATTCTGAAAAGATTGTATTATAGTAAACAGAAGAAAATCTAAATGGATAGATGTATGCTATTCTCGTTTAAATATAAGAAATAGGGATGATCGGTAGCAGAAGGATGGATAATGGAATGCAGGAGGGGAGATCTGAGAAAGAGTGACCTTGATAGCCACGAGTAAAGAATGAAAAGAAGCTAATGACACAGTAGCTAAATCTATAAGAGTAGCACTTGCCTTGTAAGAAATAAAAGCACTGAAGAAAGAGACAAGCTGGAGGGTCTGTCTGAGACTGCAGAGACGAAGTGCAAGGGTACGGAAATAATGAAAGAGAAGTTACCCAGTGTGGAAGACAGAGGACCAACCAGGCAGCACAGATGGAGAAGAGTATAATAATAAAATACAAACTGTGAGCAGACTCCTCTGAGAAGGGACAGAGGGAGGAACTGGACTAAAGTGTCCTTGGTGAATTGAACAGACTCACCGAGTTCCAGCCAAAACGAATTAGATAGAACTTGATGAAAAATGGATCAGTTCCAAGGATAATAAAAGATTCTTGAAAGCTTTTCGCAAAACACACTCACACAGGTAAGCACACAAACAGTCCTTCTCAAATAAAAATGGTCATTTATGAGAAACCACCCCTACACCAAACCCAATCCTCCTAAAATCTCCCCTCCTTCACATCATTGGCCAAGAACAGTGGTGCTGTAAGACCAAAGAATCATTGATTCAGCCAAGATCTAATATGCACAAAAGCCACAGAAAATTGCCACTGGGGCTTCTTGAAAACTCGCAAAGACATTGTAGTAGGCTGAGTGATGACCCCAAAAGACTTAAGGTTTTAATGACTGGAGCCTGTAAACATTAGCTTATTTGGAAAAACAATCTTTGCAGCAGTGATTAAATCAAGGCTCTTGAGATGAGGAGATTTTCCTGGATTCTCTGGGTGGGCCTTAAATGCAGCCACATGAATCCTTATAAGAGGGAAGCAGAGGGAGATTTTATACACACAAAGGAGAAGATGCAGAGATTGGAGGATGCAGCAGCAAGCTAAGGAGAGCCAACAGCCACAGGAACAGAGGGAATTATTTCATGGGAAAAGTGCCTATGCTGTGGTAATGCTAACAGTCATGGATCTTTACACAACGAATAACCGACCAAGAAAATGTAGAGTTAAATCTGTCATAAATACAAGAAATTGACAGTCGTAGAAGGACTTTAACACATCTTTCTTAGTCAAGTAAAAGGGGAAAAAAAGTCATACACCTGAAATGAATATAACACTGTGTATTAGTTACACTTCAATAAAAATAAAGAGAACAGAAATAGACTTTGCTTTAGGTGATTTTACCATTTATTGATTTTTGCACTATGTATCAGGCTTGGTGCCAGGTACTTTATATGTGATTTCATTTACAATAATCCTCCCAGCAACACTGCTGGATGGGGGCCGTTACCGCCATTCGACAGAGAAGTAAACCAAGCCTCCACAAGGTCACCTGATGAGCAATTCCAGAACAAGATGTGAAGCTGTGTATTTGATTCCATAGCCACTATTTTTCCCCCTCTGGATTATGCACTCCAGGAGGCATGAACCTTTCATTTATGGACAACATTTCTTCTGGGAAGAATAAAGGCACATCTGTCCTCACAAAATCCCTGACACCTCCAGGACCGGTTCCGGCCCATGACAGGCGGTCACACAGCCTTCATGTTCAAGGTGCCCATGACAAGAAGGAAGCCAGTCCAAGGTCACTGGTGAGGAAACCTGAAAGACACAGCAGTAGCCTAAGTCCTGCGTTTGTGCACTCCCCAGCCTCCCCGAACACCATCACCCTGGCCACTGCAGTGACCCAAAGCTCAGGTTCATTCTCTCCCTCATGGAAGTAACAAAAGAATCTTTTTTCTATTGGATACCAGCTGGCCCCAGGAAAGAAGAGCCTCTCATTTTGCCCTAGACACCAATGCTTGCTTTGGGCTTTGGTCTGTCTTCTCCATTTTTGCTCTTTGGATGGCAGGATGCTTTAATTATTATTGTCTGCTATTATAATCATGGTTTAATTGTCAGTTTGCAGATCCGTGGCTCAGAAGGGGACATTTTATAAAACAAGTATTATTTTCTTATTGTATTTGCCAGTGTCACTGAGGATAATTTAGGCTTCCTTCTCATTTGAGGGCAGGAGTGATTTCCGACCTTCTCCCCGCCAGCAGCAACTGTCTGTTCGCGGGCCATTTTCCCCTGATATAAAGATCCACCATTAGGACTTGTGCCTCTGCACCATCCGTTGTGTTCATGGAGTGGCCACGGTTGCCCTGGAGGACCAAAGGCCCTTTCACATTTTGGGGCTGCAAGTGAAATCAAATGAAGTCAACATGTCAAGACGCCGTGGATTGTATTCTTGCTTTTGTGTATCTGTCTGATGTGCGATGGATCCAGATGAGCTCCCTGTAAGCGGTGGGGTTGGCAGAATCCAAAGAGCATCCAAGGTGTCCTAGTTTCCTTGGGACTGAAGGGACTGAGGACCAGATCCCAGAAGCAGGTTTTGCCTAGGGAGAGCTCTTGAGAGGTACAGCCACCTGCAGTGAAAATCCACTGTTCCCCTAGCTTTTTAGATTGAGACTCTGGTGGGAAATCTCTTCGTGCCATTGAAGCTGAGTATCATGAGCCTTACTCCCTTACCAGCAAAGTCCGGCGGAGTTTCCGTGGCAGGCTGGTAGGGGGTGGTAGGGGAGCAAGGGCCGGTTGGGAGTGCCCTCTCTGGGGCACCTGCTGCCGGGAGATTTTGGAGGAAGGTGGGACCCTACAGAGACACTGCAAGAAAAGGTGTCTAGAGATCCTAGAACAGGGTCAGCCCCACCATCCAGGGTGCCCTGGGATTGAAGCAGGTGGCAACCAGCTGAGCATTGATGACCCCGCCCTGGAGAGAGCAGAGTCTCAGGATAGTCCCCAGGGAGCCAGAGAGAGAGAACTAGAGACCAGTGGGGCTGAGGGGCTGAGCAGTATATTTGTTGGTCCCCATGAGCACCCATGTTATACCCAAGGCGAAACAGACACCAGACTTAGGACACTGAGACCAACTCCAGCCCCTCCTTTGGTGGGCACTGGTCTTCCGCCCCTGCCTCTAGCCCTGCCCCATCACCACAGAAACCACAGAAACCACTGTCACTAAGATTATAGAGGCCACATATGTCTTGCCCTCTCCACAGCAGCTTGGGCATTATTGCTGTCCCTCTGAGACTCTCCCCTGTCTTGGCTTCTAGGGCTGCACCTTCTCCTGCTTTTCCTTCTACCTCTTAGTCTTAGTCTCCATGGGCTTCTCTTTTCCTGTTCATCCCTAAAGTCAGAATCCTCCAGAAACTCCCTTCCTTGTGTGTTTCTCACGCTGCATACTCATTGGACATGCTTGTCCAAACCCACCACCTGCACCCCATGCTTCTGTCCTCCCAAAGAACTGATACTTTTCTCTCTCTAGCCCATCCATGTCTTTACCCTGTCTCTCTTCCCTCCCTGGCATTCCCTCTTCTTCCCACGTTCCTCGTCCACCCCCTTCATCTGTGCACAGCTTGTGCATCTGACAAGACTCTCAGCTCAGTTGTCACCTCCTCCAGGGGGCCTGCCTCACCCCCTCCACCCAGGTAGAGGTCTGCTCTGTGCATGCGTTGACCGTAGAACTCATCACGCTACACTTAGGCTCAGAGACATGCCATATTCCCATCGGTTCTCTCTTGATTGGATGTGTGACTCTTGGTATCTGTATCTAGACTCAGAGAACCTACCAGGCTGGGCTTAGCCAGTGTGAGACCACGACTGCATCCTCCCCATGTCTCCTGGGTTTGGACGAGGCTGCTAGATCTGGCTCGGGGTCAGTGCAGCTAGCTCCTGTTTCATTGGTAGTGATAGAGCATCAAAGATTCAGTGGGAAGATCCAAGGAGCTGTATGTGGGCCATAAAAAGAGATGTCAGAACCTCCAGCAAAATAGGACGTATCTTCCTTAGCACAGAGGATTTCATTTCCTCTCACCATGTGGTACGCACTTGACAAGGAAAGTTGGTGAGTTTGGCTGAACTATGGTATTCCTGCAAGGTGGTGAGCAGTTCATTCATTCATTAGTTCAACCAGACCAAGAGCTTAGCATGGGCCAGGCCTGGTGCTGGGTACCAAAGATACAGAGATGAGTGAGTCAGAAACACAGCAGTTAAGGAGCTCAGTAAGACAGGTACGTCACCGATGGTTCTAAAGCTGCGGGAGCACACGGAGGGAGCATCTGTCCAGATGGGGTTCATGGGGTCGGTGGGGGAGGGGGACAGTGCACAATATGGAGACGCCCAGGGAAATGTCCCCACTGGGTGTGGGGTATCAGCTGGTACATGCTAGTCAGGTGGTGTATGAGTTTATGGGGCTGTTATAACAAACAGAATAGCTTGAAACGAGAACAGAAATGTACTTTCTCACAGTTCAAAGTCAAGGTGTCAGTGCTCCCCCTGAAGACTCTGTGGAAAAATCTGTGACCTTCTTCTGGCTTCTGGTAGTTGAGAGCCACCCTGGGCTCATAGATACGTCACTCCAGTCTCTACCTCTGTGTTCACATGGTCTGCTCCCCTCTGACCCCTCTGCTTCTCTGTATCCCAGTCTCCCTCTCCTTTCTCTTATGAAGATATCAGCCTTTGGGTTTAGGGCCCACCCTATCCCAGGATGACCTCATCTGAACTTGATTACATCTGCAACGACGCATTGACTTCCCATTAAGGGCACATTGACGATTCCAGTTAAGGTGACACTGAAGGGGTTGAACTCAGCCCGCTGCAGGTGGCAGGTATGGGAGTGTACGGGAGGGTAGGAATGTTCCGGGCAGAGAGACGTCCCTGAAGCAAGAAGACAAAAAGGAAATGAGTGGAACAGAGAGGATTGGAGGATGGCAGCTGGGGCTCCTGAAGGACTTGGTGAAGGAAAGAACAGTGTGGTTCAGAACGATCACTGTACCCCGCACAGAGAAGGTGAATCGAAAGGGTGGGAGGGAGTCTGGATCCAGGAAGGCCAGTCCCACATTTTAAAAGCCTCTGGGTGTGCTGTTCCCTCTCTTGTGATCTTCCTCTCTCTATCTCCTCCTGCTTTTCTTTTCTGTCTTCAAAACTACTGCAAAGTTTTCCTTGCTTCGCTCAGGTAGAAGACAATGTGAAAGGAATGCCTTTGGTACTAGAGAGAGATGCACTGAATGCTGGCCCTGGGCCTTACTAGCCGTTTGATACCCACTCCCCACTCCCCACGCTGCAGTGGTCTGTGTTTAAACCCCAGGGATTTCAGTCCTTCCATGAGCAAGGTGGCAAAAGTAACCTGCAAATCGAAGGGTTTTTACAGGGATCCCACACATATTACTGTGTGGTTTTCACTCAGCAGCAGCAGCCTCCTGGGCAGAGACAGAGTGTGATGCCCAGCATGCTTCAGCCTTCTTCCCTGGCCTTTGTCATGTCTGTGGCCCAAAAAAGCAGACACCCTTAGGAGGAAGGCTTCTCTGTGAAGGAGTACCTTTCGCCTCTTCCCCTCCCTTCAGTGCCTCCCCACCTGGGGTCAGGGAGGAAGGGGGTCCTCAAAACTGCTCCCAGTTTTTCAAAAGTCAAAGAAGACTGATGCTCATCTGCAGAAGAGCTGCTCAGGCAAGCTTGCTGTCTGCCAGGCCTGGAATGAGCCCTATCGATCAGAACCTCTGATTAGCATCTTAGAGACTTTGATTTCTCAAAGATGAAAACAGGTCTTCAATAAGAGTCTTAATCAGGGTGGTCGGTTTAAGTCTTCCCTGGCTCTCATCAAGGATTTCTAATACAAGGGGTCACCACACCCCTCCCTGCAGCCAGCCCCCCTGCCCCAGCTACCTGCGGTGCTCCCACTCCAGCCCCTGCCGCTACTCCCATCTGGGCAGCAGGAGTGACCGTAAAATGGAAATTGGATCCTGCCAGGCCTCAGAAGAAAGACCCCTCAATGAAATCCAAACTCCCCCCTCCGACCTTGCCCCTGCTCCTTGGGCCCCCCACCCGACCTGGCCTCCGCCTGCCCATCTCCGTCCAGCGACAGCCTTTCTGTTTGGGGGCCTTTGCACCTGCGGCTTGCTACCACAGGAAGCTTCCTCCCACCTCTTGCTCCGTCCAGGGCTGGTACCTGGGAGCCTCTCCCATTGTCTCCCCGTCTCCTCCTTCCAGAGGGCCTCCCCTGCAGGGCACTCCCTGGAAAGCGGGTCCTCTGTCTCAGCATGCTGCTTCCTTCCACGCAAGTCCCACCACAGCTGATCGTTTTTACAGGGATTTGTGTTTGAGGGAATATTGCCCATGTCCAGAAACAACTGGAAAAGGACGCCCTGTCCTCATCACCATTATCTCCCCGCACCCAGCGCAGAGAGGTGTTGAAACAAATGAATGCAGTAAGAGGTCTGGCCCTTCAGCCTCCCTCCTGGCTGCTGAGCTGCATTGTTTCTGCCTGCAGAGGACCTCGGGCTCCCTCCTCTGCCTCTCTAGACCTCTCCTCCTGCCATTCTCTAGACCTGTTCAACGCCAAGCCTTTGACTTTTGTCTGATTATCAGATCAGCTGAGCCGAATGCAACGAGCTGGCATTTTTAATTCATGGTCTCAAAGATCAGCCCTTTCACCTTGTTATGATTCTCGTGTAAGCTATTGATTACTGATAGGGCCTCCCTGCACACACCTGCCTCCCGGCCACAGTCTCTTCCTTCCGGAGGCGCAAGCGGCATTCTCAGGGGAAAGAGTGGGAGCACCGAGGTTGGACCCAGACTATAATTATGTAATGTAATTCTGGCTCGCTTTCAAACTAGCCCTTGACCTTGGGCAAGTTATTCAACCTCTCTGAACCTCTGTATTCTCATTTTTAAAGACGGAAAAGATGCCAGTTACAAAATAAAGATCCTCACGGGGGCTAAGTGAGACCACATGGAAGTGCTTTGTACTTGGTGGTTGTCATATAAACGTGTTTCATCCCTGCTCCATCTCCATATTCTCTCTTCACAGCTTCCTATCAGACGGTTCCTGCTGGAATCTCATTCATTCATTCATGGATTCATTCACTCACTCCTTCAGTTATTCACCCTCCAGGACCTCAGTGGGTCTCTTAACTAAAAGGGGACAAAACCCAGATTCCTCTAGCTAATTCTGGGGCCTCATCATCTTCCCTCTCTCAGCCCAGCTCTATTGTCTGTGACCTCCTGATGCCACTTGAACTCCAGTGTGGGAATCACCTTTCTTCCTGGCCTCTTCACCTTCCTCCACCTCTGGGTCTTGTCTCATGTTATTTTTCTTTATTTTTTTTTATTCATCTGACATAGAGAGAGAAAGAGAGATAGTGACAGAGAGCATGAGCAGGGGTAGAGAGAAGGAGAAGCTCACCAGGGAGCCCAATGCAGAGTTCGATCCCAGGACCCTGGGATCACAGATCCAAGCCAAATGCAGACACTTAACCAACTGAGCCACCCAGGCGCCTCTTGTCTCATGTTATTAATGCAAAGAAAACCCACTCCCTTTCATGCCATACAAACTTAAAGTCTCATCTCCTCCCTCCCTCCCTGACAAGTCCAGCCCCCTAGAGCCTCTCTTTTCTGAGAACGCATCCAGCCACACCACACAGCTTACCTCCTGGTCTGCTCCTGTGGTTAAGGCCAATTCTGTATCCATTGAGTATCACAGAGAAAGCAGAAAAGGAAGGGTGCAGCTTGGCACGGCAGTGGGTATGCCTGTTGGCTCCGCTTCCTGGGAAGCTCCCACTTCCTCTTTCCAATCAAGTGTGGGGCCCCAGACTGCCAGTCTGTTTCCTGCTGAATGCATGGAAGGGAAGCCCATCTGTCTTTACTTTGCCAGAACCCCCCGGAGGGGATGCCTGCCAGGGGAACTAGCACCCACACAGCTTCTGGTGTGGCGGACCTGCACCTCTATCTATAAAAGGGTTTGCTTGGGAAATCCAGGAGATTCACTTGAATCCTAGTAAAACTACCTGGTAACTGAAAAGAAAAAACATGCACACATACCCAACAATAAACACATAAATAAAAATTAGATCCCATTCATAATAAAATTAAAAATTTAATAAGATGTATGCAAAAAGAAAAACATAACAAAGAAGAAAACCATGAAAATGTTACCAAGACACATGAACAAAGCCCTAAATAGGTTAAGATACCCACAGTGTTCCTGGCTGGGGAAAAATAACGTAAAGCTATCAGTTTGCCCAAATGAATGAAGGCATGTGTGCAATTCCAATCAAAGTATCAGTGAGGTTTTTTTGGAACTTGATAACTATAAAGTTCATCTCAAAGGATTAATTTGGGAAAATAGCTAAGAAATTTGGGGGAGAAAAAATGAAGGGGGATTTGCCCTGGAAGAATATGAAATATGAAAACAGAAGTAAGTTGTGTAGGTGTGTTTATGGTACAACAAGTAGCCTCTGTAGAGACCAAGGAGGGAATCCTGGAGTTAAGGAGGGTGTCTAGAATCAGAATCATGACTAAAATGATATTTCATATCCATGAGGGGAGCCTGGGTTATTCAGTGACAACTGTCTTCATTCCCCAGACATTTGTGGGCACCATCCAAAGTGTCAGGCACATCATAGGCTCTGAGGCCACCAGAGTGAATAGCCCCTGGTCCCCCATTCATGAAAATTATCTTCTAGTTGGGGAGACAGGTAGTAAACAAATGAGTAAGTATAGACTGCAATAAATGCTCGGGAGGAAGTAAACAGAGCATTTTGATAGTCAAAACATGGACGAGGCTACTTTAGACCAGTGGTAGGAGAGTTGAGTGTCCATCTGGAAACATAGTGAACCTATAAACCTCAAAAAATAGAACTAACAAGATCTGGGGAAACACTCAAGTTTGGCTTTTTAATCTTGTGGGAAGAAGTGGGTTTGCCCAAGCATCACACGACACCCAGTATCTTTTTTTTAAGTTATCTCTTTTAAAAAAATATTTTATTAATTTGAAAAAGAGAGCACAAGCAGGGAGAGCAGCAAGCGGAGGGAGAAGCCAACTCCCCACTGAGCAGGGAGCCCAATGTGGGGCTTGATCTCAGGACCCTGGGATCATGACCTGAGCTGAATTGAAGGCAGACGTTTAACCAACTGAGCCACCCAGGCGCCCTGCCATCTGTATCCTTAAGGGAAAAGAGTAGCATATTTGTTACATAAAATGACTTAAGTCCAGACACACCCAGGTGGCTCAGTCGGTTAAGTGTCTAACTCTTGATTTTGGCTCATGTCATGATCTCAGCGTCCTGGGATCCAGCCCATGTCAGGCTCTGCGCTCACCAAGGAAAAGGATTTTTCCTTCCTTGAGGATTTTTCTTCTTCTCCTCTGCCCCTCCTCCCACTTATTCTCTCTCTATATAATAAATAAATCTTTTAAAAAATAAATAAATAAAATAAATCTTAAAAAACAAATAAGTCCTACACCAAAATAGGCACCATAAACAAAATTTAAAGGGCAAAAAGACACCAACTGCTAGGAGAAAATATTAGCAATACCTAAGAGAGAAATAAAAATAATGAATAAAAATTGTAATTAATTGTAAATAGAATTTTAAAAGACAAATAACTCAGTTAAGATGGCTAAAGGTTATGAAGATATGTAACTGGGCAATAAATATATGCAAAAATATGCATATAACAAAATATAACAAAGATACGTATTTAATATGTACGTAACTTAAATTATCCAAAACACCAGTGAGATTCCATTTTGGTTTAGCAGATGGGCAAGTATTTTAAATATCTGATGTTGATGAGGTGAAGTTTAGAGAGAAGAGTCACACTGATACTGTTTAGTGAGAATGTAAATTGATGCAATCACTTAAGAGAATAATTAACAGCATTTATAAAAGATTTTTAAGTGTATACTCATCCCCCCTCCCCAGAATTCCTCCAACAGTCGACTGAGATGTTAACAGAAATGGGCAAAGCTATGTAAAGATGGGAAAGTTCCTTGCAGTCTTATGTGAGATAGTGAAATACAACAGTGTCCATTTTTGTAGGAAAAAAAATGAAATACATGTATTACGTCCCTAACAGTCTTAAGCAAAAAAAGTAACTTAAAATTCTGTAAAATATGGTCCCATTTGGGGAGTGCACACTGTATGCGCACTGAAAGAAAGTCTGGAACGATATGCAACAAGACTAATATCAAGTGAAAAGCTTTGGAGAACAAATTGGTTTGTGTAAGAGACTTTTCAAAAAATTCAGTACATCTATATATTGTTTGTCTTTTTCTGCCTTGAGCTTGCCTTATTTTTATAATTTAAACATATATTTTTTAGGGATTTTATTTTATTTATTTGAGAGGGGAGGGGCAGAAGGAGAGGGAGAAGGGAAGCAGACTCCCCGCTGAGTACACCAAGCCAGCCACTGCAGGGCTCAACCCCAGGACCCAGAGAGCACGACCTCAGCTAAAACCGAGAGTTAGATGCTCAACCGATCGAGCCACTGAGGTGCCCCTGAAAAGATATTTTTAAAAGGAGATAGTGATAAATGGATTGGCTTCTGGAATAGAAAAAGGGCATCAGTGGAAAAACTGGTGAGATTCAAATGAAGCATGGAGCCGAGTTCATAGTAATGCATCCAAGTTGTTTCATCAGTTGTGACAAAAGCACCTGGGAAACATAAGACATTAACAGTGGGAGAAACGGTGAAGGGTCTATGGGAATTCTCCATATTAACTTCACAACTTTTCTGTAAGTCTAAAATTGTTCCAAAATAAAAATTTGATTAGGAGAGAAAGGCTGGTAGTCAAATAGCTTTGGCAGCTAGAACCTCTTTGCTATGGGAGAATTCAGGGTTCCTATTCAGCTACCTTTCCCTGAGAGCTCTGTCTGTGGCCTGCAGGCAGCCTGCCCTCTCATGTGGAAACCCAGCCGGCCTCCTCAGATCCCCAAGGATTATCTAAGCCAGGCCTGTGTGTAGCCAGTGTCCCAAGTTCTGTTCCTGGAAATCAAGATGTAGGCTCACCGCTCCCCCCCCCACAGCTGGATCAGCCTCTCAAGCCCCACAACACACCCCTTACCTTTACCCCCACGCCCCTTTTTCTAAGGCCGAGTTTCTTAGAGCAGATTTAGGTTCAGAATCAAATTGAGACAAAGGTGCAAAACTTTTCCATTTGCCCCCTGCCCCGCCACATGCACAGCTTCCCCATGAACCACACCCCCCACCAGGATGGGACATTTGTTACAAGTGGTGAGCGTACGCTGACACATCGTTATTGCTCCAAGTCCGTAATTTCCATCAGGGTTCACTCTGGTGGTGTACATTCTATAGATTTACTTTGGCCAGAAATGGCCAAACTGTCTTCCAAAGTGGCCTTACTATATTGCATTCCCACCAGCAGTGTGTGAGAGTTCCTGTTTCCCTCCCCATGGGCACTTGGTGGTGTCAGTGTTCTGGATTTTGGCCATTCTCATAGGCGTGTCGTGGTATCTCATTGTTGCTTTCATTTGCATTTCCCCGATGACAGGATGTGGAGCATCTTTTCATGTGATTATTCCCCATTTGTCTATCTTTGGTGGGGCGTCTGGTACGGTCGTTGGCCCACTTTTTAAGCAGACTCACTCGTTTTCTTATTGTTGAGTTTTAAGATTTCTTTGTATATTTGGGGTAACAGTCTGTTATCAAATTATGTCTTTTGAAAATATTTCCTCCCAGTCCACGGCTCATCTAAACTGAAATTTTTAATCTCAGTAAAGCCTAGCTGATCGGTTGGTTTTCCCCCCCTCCCCACGGGTCATGCCTTTGACTTATCTAGATGTCTTCCCCACACCCAAGGTCGTGTAGGGTTTCTCCCAGTCTTCTAGGAGTTTATAGTTTTATGTTTACATTTAAGTCTGTGACCTAGTTGGAGTTAACTTTTATAAAGGGCCTCAAATCTACAGCTAGATTCATTTTTTGCATGTGTGTGTCCAGTGGCTTCAGTGCCATTTGTTGGAAAGACCATCTTTATTCCCTCGTCAAAGATCAGTTGACTGTATTTCTGTGGGTCTGTCTCCGCATTCTCTATTCTGTTCCATGGATCTCTTTGTTCTTCGCCAATACCCACCACCTTGATTACCGCAGCTGTGTCATTACGTCTACACTGGGTACAGTCAGTCTCCAGTCTTGTCCTTCTTCTCTATCATGTAGCTGTTCTGGGGCTTTCTCCTTTCCATATGAACTTTAGAATCAATAGTTTGTCAATAGCCACAAAACGGCTTTCTGGGATTTTGCCCAGGTGTATGCCTTCTCGGCGTCTCCCTCACAATCTAGAATGATAGTGGACTCAGGAGGAAGTCTGGGGACCATGGTGGACAGTGAAGAGATGGTTGGGGTTTGACAGTGGCAACATAAAGCTCAGGATGATTAACAAGGTGCACAAAGCCTACACCCCCCTCCCACCCCCGTCCCGGCTGTTAGAGACCCCCAGTGGGAGGGGCAGGCCGGCTGGAAGCCATGAGGGAGGGTGCCGATGGACACTGCTCTCTCTTCCTTCTGGCAAGTCTTTCTTGGGTCTCCGACCTCCTCTGACCTGAAGCCCCTGGGAAGAAGGCGCTGAGCCCAGGATGACCGCCTTCCTTTTCTCTCTGTTCAGGCTCCACTTCCTGGTGTTTGACACAGAGGAGGTCCATGACGTGCTGCGCATCTGGGATGGGCCTGTGGAGAGTGGGGTCCTGCTGAAGGAGCTCAGCGGTGCGGCCCTGCCCAAGGACCTGCACAGCACCTTTAACTCAGTCGTTCTGCAGTTCAGCACCGACTTCTTCACCAGCAAGCAGGGATTTGCCATTCATTTCTCAGGTCTGTGCTCACTTCCTGCCCACCCCTGTCCATCTGTCCTGCAGCATGACAGCAGCCCCCACCCCTCCTAGCCCTCCCTTCCTCCAGCCCTCCGCTCTTGTAGAGAGAGCCACTGAGCAGGGACTGTGTGCCTGGCACCTGGTTAGCACTTGTGTTCAAATATCTGTGCTGGGCTTACTCTGCAGGGAAAGACAAGCAGCTTCAGAGACACTAACGTGCAGATTGATGAGTACATGGCGGGGGGGGGCAGGGGATATAAACTATCGTGCTCGCCTTGGAGCACCAGGAAGAAAAGATATTCCAGAAAACACGGAGCCCACACTCAGACCTGCAGGAGGAGCAGCAATAACAGAGAGAAAGACCGTGTTTCAAGCAGGGAGCAGTTGATGATTCCGTGGGGTGGGAAGGGCCAGGTAGTAGAACTTGGTGGGGGGGAGGGGTATCTGTGGATCCCTGTTAGAGTAAAAAGAAAGAAAGGGGCGCCCTAGGTGTGAAGCGCGTGTGCACAAGTGCAGAGGCAGGATGAGAGGTTCCAGAACGTGCAGTTTGAAACATGGGCAGTGCAGAAGGAGGCACGCAGGCCCCTGTGGACGGTGGTATGGGGCTGGGTTACAGAACAGCCTCTCTGACATGCTGCACACTCTGGTTCTTAGTCTAGGGCCGGTCCCAGGAAGGACCGGGAGCCAAATACAAATGATCTAAATTCAATTAATTATGCACTCTAGTAGCCAATTATGGAGAAGCATGACATAGAGCTACCAAAAATGGGCAATGCTCACACATCCGAGTCCCGGTATTAGATAATTCATGTGTCGGTCCTGCCTCCCCCTGTGATGCATCGTCTCATCTCCTCTGAAGTGCCTCTTCCATCACTCATCTCCCTGCACAAGTGACTCTGCCTTGGTTTATGCTTATGTTTATTATACACCAGCTGTCTTCATTACCATGTCCTTACTCCAGGGGGGGGGGGTTGCCATGGTGATTGCAAAGCGAGGCCATGTGGCACCCATGCCACGGCTTTGCCTCCACAGTCTCCCCTCGGTGGTTTATTAGCTAAGGTTTGTTAGCTAAGGTGGTTGGGTATATTTCCAGTACCAGGTGGGCTGAAATGGAGCTACAGACCCTGCTTCTAACTCTTGTGCGCATCTGTTTTCTCCATGGAAATGAGCATTCAACAGTTTGTAGGGCAGATGAATGCCTCCAGGATTATGTTCCTTTATACCCATTAACTTGCCCGATTAACACTCATGCAAGCTTGTAGCCTGGTGAGGAAGAGCTCCTTGCAGGGTTCACTGGGAGTCTTCTTACATGGAATCCTGGTATCCGTTTGCCCATGGAGAGTCTCTGGGGACCACAGGGTAACAGTGAGCTTATCTAAGACTAGGTCTCACCACGGGGCAACAAGGGAGTCATTTTTAGATAAGCATTTCCCTACATCTGTTCCCTGGAGTTTCACGGACTCTTGGCTGATGTTGCTGGAGAAAGAACGTTGCACGGTCAAATAAAGTTGAGAAGATGCTTAGGTCAAAGCAAACCTAAAGAGGCTATCTGTAACTTGGGACCTCTGAGAACTTTTGGTATGCTAATTTAGCGGGTAAATTCAGAAGGTGTCTATCTAGTAGGTCACAGTTCCCAAATATATTTGACCATGGAAGACTTTTTCCTAGACCACCTCAAGAGACTAGCATTTTATGGAACAGACTTCGGAGACTGCTGGGATAAGCCATAAAGGATCCGTAAGCAATGAGGAGAGTGGAATGCTAAAGAGACAGCTCAGTCCACTCTCTGGGGAAAGGAGTGTTATGAATAATTAAACCAGACATGTATTTTCTCTGACTGTGCCCAAGCTAATGGTTATGGCTTTAAAAAATGAAAAAGAAAAGAAAAACCCTCTTAATTGCTCTGATAAATTCCCCTGTGGGTTTGCGCTATCTGACCTCTCGTGCACCGTCAGCGTGGCCACGTGGGACAGTATCCCTGGGCACTTTCCCGAGCCGCACTTCGCCCAGCAGCTCCGGCGGCTTCCTCACGCGTTGTCCAGCCTGTAGAAGGACTGTTCATCCTCGAGATGCGTGTCAGATGCCACTTCCTCCCCATTCAGAATAAATTGCCGTGGCCTGTGGCACAGCGAGCACTTTACTTCGGTTTCTTCGGTGCGGTGCGTTGTCAATCCCAGACAACCTGCCTTGTGCTGGAGGTGGCCGACCCTTGCCACGTCCTGCTGCTCAGACTTCTCCACGGCCCATGCGTGCAGCAGCAGTTTACTCACTGCTTACTGGGAAAGCAGGCACGTGGACACCTGTGCACATGAATGCATGGTTTTCTCTAATGCGTGGATGCCCGGAGGCAAGCTGCCCTGACCATCGCTTAGGTCTGTGGAGAGGGGCGTGGGCAAATCTACCTAGCCTGGGCTCCAGAAAAGCCGAGATGACCTAGGCCGGGGTCTGGGGGTAACCGAGGTTCAGGAAAGGTCACCTTCCCTGTTGCTGTCCTCAGTTAGCAAATACCAGGACTCCTCTAGGGAAGGCCGCGTGGCTCGCCCCAGGTTAACTTTATAGTGTGTGTTTGACGGAGGATTGTACAGAAATGCCAGAGACGATTAGTACAGGCTTGGCTTTATTGAGTAAACAGGACTGTATAACATCTGACATCCTGTCTGAACCACGCGGATCCAGCCTTTTCCCGGGGCTTTGCCAAGCAGCTCAAATTCAGGAGCATTAAAGAGGGAAAGTGGGAACAAAGAGGGTGAGGGGGACACTGAAGGAGAGGGACGCACAGCCACGGCCGCCCGCTGAGCCGACACCACCCTAAGCACTCTGCTAGTAATTTTCACAGAAGCCTTAGAGTATGGTGGCCGTTATTTAATCCATGCTGCAGACGTGGCTCTGGGGTCCAGGGAGGTTTCTCATACAAGGTCATCTAGTTAATAAGCGGCAGAGACTGGATCAGAACCCCCCTGTCTGATTCCCAGACCCAGGCTCTTCATCATTGCGCTCTGTCACCTCCTACATAAATAATCTTTCTGAGTATGGTCGGAACAGGGAGCTATTTTTCTTTCAGGGAATCATTTACATGTGTACAGTGCACTGTAAAGCTAGAGATGAAAGCTAAGTCTGTTTTTAATTGGGAAGGAAGAAGATTGATTCTTCTTTGACGTTATAAATAAATTCAGTAAGTGTCAGATGCTGATGATTTGTTCATTTATTTATTCATTCAACAAATATTTACTGAGCACGGCTGTGTGCTGGGTAATGTTCTAGGCCCTGGGGATACAGTTGGAAGCAAAACAGCCGAGGTCTCTGTTCCCGCAGAGACGCACAAGTTATATTACAATAAAGAGACAAATGAATTAGCAAGAGTATTACAGACTGTGCAATGAAAAGAACAAAAGAGGAGAATGTGACCAAATTAGTAGCAGGGGGTCAAGGGATGAGCCCAGAAGAAGGTGGTCAGAGAGGCCTGTCTGAGGAGGTGATTCGAGAGCTGAAAACTGAATGATAATATGGAGCTGACTTAGGAAGGTCTGCGGCACCATCGCTCCAGGTGGAAGGACCAGCAGGTGCAAAGGCCCTGGGGAGTGGGAGAAGCAGGGAGGGACCTGAGCTTGCTGTGGTGGAAGATTTTACAGATGTGGCTGAGTATAGTATAACATATATATACAGATGAGCATGACTGTATTCTAATAAAATTTATTTACATGAGCAGGCATAGTAACAGATCTGACTGTGAGCCCTAGTTTCTCGTATATCGTTACTGGGTGTTAGGTATCAGATGCTATAACTCCAGACTCATTCACACAATCCTAGATCTTACAGTTGGTGATATTAGTGTGTACAGTTGCCCTGGGTTTGGACTTCTCGAGTTTTTTCACTGGCGTCCTCCTCAGAGCAGAAGAGAGTGCATGTCTAACCATCTGTTGATCTGAAAGCTGTAGGAGGCTACAGTCTCTTTGAGGCTTCATGTTTTTGCTGAAGAACTCATACGACTTTTACATTCTACTCTACAATAAATTCATTTAGTTTTGTGCATGCTATTTTCCCCAAAATTTGGGGGTAGGGGAATCTGACCCTCCAAGCCAATGAATATTACAAATCCTGTGGCCTCCAGGGGCTCCTGTCCCCGGAGCCTGCCGCCCAGAATCTGGAGGATGACCTTGGTTGCAGCTGCCCCGATTCTTTCTCTGGACTTTCTCTTCTATCATTTCCTTTTCTCACGATGCATCTGCTCATTCATTCTTTTATTCATTTGCTCCTTCCCTCCATCATTTGACATTCACTTTTAAAGCACGTGGTCTGTCCGACACTAAGTTAGGTATCAGATGGCGAACGTCTCCCACATTCCTGAGGTTTTTGAATGTTGACTACATCTCAGCTATGAATGTTTACTTTGAACTCTACTTTGTCCCTTGCTACACACCTCAGACTTGCCCGGTTCCGGGCCGATGTGGTATTGGTCGTTTGCCTTCACCTGACTGCAGTTCTCCCTGTGCTCGTGAACATCCACTGCTCCCAACCCACTGGCAGACCCTGCTTGTCTGCTTATCTCTGCAACAAGGCGGGTATCGATCCCAGTTCACGTCTACAATCACAGCTGTGCAATCACACCTAACTCATGGTACCTCGTGACAGGTGGATGCCAGCGGTGGTGAAGGTTCTGGTAATGGTTCTGATGGAGGTCCCCAGTGGTGGTGGAGGCAGTAACAGAGATGAGGGTGAGAACAGAAATGAAATGGTGGCCCTGTTGCCAGTGACACCAGTGGGAGGTGACAGAGATTGTGGCTGTAGCCCTGACAGTGGACACGGTGATGACAGCGAGGGTGATGGGCTGGGAGCCTCATTGGCTGGCAGACATCAAGGCAACCCCACTTGTTCTTCTGTTCTCCCAGTGTCTACAGCCACATCCTGCAATGACCCTGGGGTCCCACAGAACGGGAGCCGGAGTGGCAACAGTTGGGAAGCCGGAGACTCCACGGTGTTCCAGTGCGACCCTGGCTATGCGCTGCAGGGGAGTGCGGAGATCAGCTGTGTGAAGATCGAGAACAGATTCTTCTGGCAGCCCAGTCCACCCACGTGCATTGGTACAAAGCAGCCACAGGCTGAATCCTGCCCTCTGGTCCCACCGCTTCTGTGTGCCAGACCCCATGGCCTAAGTGGCAGCTGCATCTAGAGGCCGGCCAGTAGCATCGGCAAACCCAAAGTTTACCCTGCTTTGTGTGAATATGTGCACACAAATGCCCCCTCACATTCACACACTCACAGTTACTGTCTACACATAGCAAATTCTTCACTCTCCAAAGTGGTGCCCAAAATTTCTAAGCCAGGCATGTCTGCCTCTTTTCTCCCTGGCTCAGCCTATTTAGGTGGGAAGGAGGACGATGGATCAGCTCGGATAGGAAGGTCAGCAGTTTCCAAAATGCCCTTTCTAATATCCAAAGCACTAGAAAGGTATCCACAGGCTCAGGTGCAAAGGGAAGAACCTTACCCTTTCTTTTCTCAAGGAAATTATTGGTTACCTGGGTGTTAGATCTCTCAGTTGTCCTTACACTTAAGAATCTCCCCATTTGACCCATGCAGAAATGTAAGCTCTGCGACTTGCCCATGGTCAGAGAGCTTGTAAGGGTTAGGGGGTAATAATACCCCAGCTCCTTGAGCCTGGGAGGAGGCAGGAACTTGAAGGAAGAAAGAAATAGAAACAGGTGCTCATTGCTGCATGGCCCTTTTTCTCAGGCAAAGTCCTGAATGCATTTATGTCCCAGGTCAATGACAGGTGTTAGAAGAGAAGCAGTAGTCCCCAGGTCCCCTTACTGTGTGCTAGCCCTACACTGGACATTTTCTTACCCAACCTCATTTAACTTTCCCTACAGCTCTCTGAAATGAGCACCATTCCCTCACTTTACAGTTCAGGAACTGAAACTTAGATAAACTTGGATATCTTGCCCAAATCACAGAGCTAGGACATGGTAGAGCCAAGATTCACACCCACATCAGTCTGAAAGGAGAGCCTTTCAATTTCCTACTTCCCACACTAGCTTCTGTGCTGGGGATGGGTTCCAGGGACTTCCCAAGACACAGCCCAGCAGCCTTCACCCTGGCGATGCCCTGCATGTCTTTCCACTCAGGCTCAGTGGGAGGCTCTGTCCAGGCATCCGAGGACTGGCCTTTGCGGGCCAAGCTCTGAGGCCTAGTGCTGAAGGTGAGACGCTAAATCCTGTCTCTCAGAGGTGATTAGGAGTCACCCGGGTTATGCGGTAGGAGCATGGTAAATGAATACATAGCAGACAGGAGGTTGACTCCTGGCTTCCAAAAACAGGTCAGATCTCAGCTACATGGAACAGTATGTGCGAAAGATTATGGGGTACTGAAGTAGAGAGATCTGGGTTCAGATCCTGACTCTGCCATTAACTAGTTCAGTGGCCTTGGAAGAACCGCTCCATCTCTCTGAGCCTCAGTTTCCTATTCTATAAAGTGAGACTAAATATACTTTCATGGCATCATGGAGTAAGGACACAACTAACCCAAATCTCAAGAAATACTGATTTCCCTACTTCCTTTTCTCATTCTTCCTTCCTCCCACCTTCCCTCCCTCCCATTTTTCCCTTCTTTGTTTTCTTCTCTTGAGTTTTTAGACTTACCTCCCTTCCCTGAGTATGAATCCCAATGAGGCAGTGGAATTCTGGTGAGGCCCGGGAGGGAGTTAGATGAATTCTGAGGGCCTGTCCAAATTTAGTATTCTCTGGGGCTGTGATTCCTTAGCTTCTCTTACAGAAAAGCAGGTCCTGAGACAAGACTGTCCCAGGTGGAGAAGGGAGGGGGCGCTGCACGGTGTTAAGCTGTTGAGAGCAATAAATGTGCAGCGAGCAGGGCAAAAGAGGTTAATTCAGCTTTCATTACCCATTCTTCTGTACTCAGCTTGGGGAAACGTTCCTCAGGCAACAAAATGAATGTCTTTGTCTCTTCTCTCAAACAGTCTGGAAATCCCAGTGACAAGCCCCTAATTTCCAGCTCCCTGGCAGTCTGCCATGACTGGTCTGGCTGGCCTTGATATCCCTTCATTATAGGGAGGAAGCAAAGGGAGAAAACAAGTATTTATTGAGCACCATCCCCATGATAGGCACTGGGCTAGAAGTTTTAGCTGCGTTCTTGCAAATGGAATCATCAGATGGTAAGTTTAGAGCTCAGGTTCTGGATTTCAACTACCAACCGACTCTGGTGGCTTCACCCCAACAAGCTGTGTGGCCTTAGGCAAATTGCTGACTCTCCCTGAGCCTCATTTTCCTCCCCTGTAAAATAGGGGCATTAGGAGGACCTAGCTCATCACCCTGTTCTGAGGAGGAAAGAAGCTCATGCTGTAGAGCGCCTAAGACCACATCTGACTCACAGTGAACCCAGTGTGCGTAAGAAGTTATTATTGTCCTTACTCTTTTTGTTAATATTATTTACTTTATATATGGGAAAGTGGAGGCTCAGAGAGATGGGATAGCTTGCCCAAACTCATAGCTAGTAAGTTGCACGGTCAGAATTGGAACCCAGGACTGTGTAACTTCGAGTTTGATGGCATTTCTCACACCTCTCACCCCGCAGGACTCCCTGCCCACTTTTTGGCCATCTGGGGTGACCAGCTGCCTGCTACCACCCCCTCCTGGGCTTCCATGTTTTATAGTCTCCAGCCTCTGTTTCTGACTCATGGTAGGGAGGGGACAGGGTGTGACCGTGGGTGTGGGACAAGCATCCTGGAATGGCAGCAACACCAGGCATCTAGTTCCCACCTGTCTTCCCACCCCCATGAATACCTGCCGAAAGGACCAGGTGATGCTGGGATGTTGCCAAGACCTCATTTGGTCCCTGCAGATTAACTGTCCTGCTGGTTAGTGCTGGGGCCTAGAAAGGGAAGGGACTTCCTTCCTCTGCGTACCTCTCTACCAGCTGTGAGCAGCGGGAACGCTCCTGCTGGCCAAGCAGCTAGGAGTGCGGCCAGGCCTTGACACACAAATGACAGAGGGCAATGATGCCCAGGCTGGGGTCCTGAGTGGGAAGCAGATGCCTGAATGCCAGATGCCAGGGAACCATCTGGAAGGGAACTGCGCCAGGGCAGAGGCCTAGAACCCAAACAAACCACAAGCACTTTGGGAGTGGGCGGAAGAATCATGGGGGCAATTTCAGAAACAGCCAGGTCACTCCCATCCCTGGCTAACTGAGAGGAAGAGACCCCCAAGCCACAGAGGAAGCTCACACCCAGTGGCCTTTGCCTTCATGGAGGCATCACTGTGCCCCTTTAGGAAGGTCCCCAGGGAGCTGGGCACACCCACGGAACCCAGGCTTCATCAGACAGCTGCTAGGGTTGGGCCCTCAGAGCAGGGGACAATGGGTCCTACCGTGCTAAGTGCAAGGTTTTATCCGGATCGCACAGGTCTCCAGCATGTCGCATTCACGTAACCCTCTTCTCCAAGAGGGCACAGGGGAGAAGCAAGCCAGACACAAAGCAGCCCTGGTGCAGGGAGTCACTGAGACTCAACCTTCATCCGTCTGCCTCGGAAGGGCTGCCCTTTCGAGGCAGACGGATGAAGGTTGAGTCTCAGTGACTCTCTGGGCGGGTCTTTCAACTCCCTGAGCCCCAGGCTTCTTGGTTCTAAACCAGGAAGAAAAATCCATAGCTCACTGAGTTGTTGCGAGAGGGAAGCGAAATGAGGTATTAGAATGCTATACGTCACGTCAGACGTAGAGTAAGTGTCCCCTTGAGTGTTCCTGGTGTTCCAGTTGGGACTTGTGATATATTCTCCATGGGGGTGAAGGGCAACCACTACTCTTGGGATCACTCAGGCTCTATGTTCAGCCACGTTAGGGCTTTTATGGCCCAGCCCGAAGCCTACTGTTTTTTAAAAAGACCCTGTTGGCATTGACCGAGCCCTGGAAGGCTTGCCCTGAGCGAAGACTACAGCGTGTGGCTGTAAAGCTCAGCTCTGTGACAAGACTGTGGTTGCTCTTGAGCTGGGTCTTGGACACACCCTTGGCTCCCACCTCCATGCCCAGTCTCAGACTTTCTGGCTTCTCCTTAAATGGCTTTCCTACTCCTGTGGGCTCCCAGCTGATGTATTTGACGTCAACCTCCAGTGGCACCCTGTGGGGTTTCTCAGACCAAACCATATTAATAGTCTCTACCATATTTCCTGGATGACCCCATATACTTTCCAGCCCCCACCTTATCAGACCCCACTGCTTCAGGGCAGTGACCCAGCCATTTAGAGGAGAACCTGACTGCAGATCTGGGAAGTGCCCCAGCGGGCTGCCTCACCAGCTACTTGCCCCCTCCCTACCTGTTAAAAGGCCCATCATCTCAGGGGGATGGAGTGGGGAACCACCACGGATGTATGGAGCTTTGTCGTATCTCCATCCAAGTGAGGTGCCCCCACTCTCTTAGACAAGGTCTTCTGGAAACTTGGGAAGTATCTGCAGCTCCAGGCAGATGCCGAGAGCATTGACAGGGAGGAGGCCAGCTGCACTTGGCAGGTGAGCGTGACTGTATTCTGTACCCCCCTGACAGTGAGCGCACTGGAACGTGGATCAACACCCACAAAGCTCACCTGGAAACTAGACATGAGGCAGTGGCAGGAGACTGTGTATTTCAAATGTCTAAAAGAGGAGTATCAACTGTCTCCAAATAATTTGTCTCCAAATAATTATTTACTGTATTCCAGGTGCTTAAACAGACCTCTCCAACATCTTTAGTTCCATCCCTGAGGAAATAGTACCTCTTCCTGCAATAGGGAAAGGATGCTGAGGTCTGCAGAGGTTGGGGTAATTCCCTAAGGTCTCATGGCCAGGAAGTGGCAGAACCAGGTCATTTGGTTTTGTTTTTAATAATTTCTTGAGGTGAAATTCACATAACATAAAGCTCACTTTTTAAAATGAATGATTCAGTGGCATTTGGTACATTCTCAATGTTATGCAACCACCAGGTAAAACCCTGCACCCATTACATCCTACCTTCCCCTCCACCCTTAGAGTCAAGTTTTCACTAGGATCTGCCAGACTCAATCCCTCCGCTGCTTTGCCTCCCCAGCACCCAGGCCTGACCCTTGTCTTCCTCTTTCCCCAGCTCCCTGCGGTGGAGACCTGACCGGACCATCAGGAGTCATTCTGTCGCCAAATTACCCAGAACCTTACCCACCAGGCAAGGAGTGTGACTGGAAAGTGACTGTCTCTCCGGACTACGTCATCGCCCTGGTATTTAACATGTATGTACCTTTCCCCTAGGTGGGAGATAAGGGGCTCAGAGTAGCTGGGGGGTTTAGACCAGGGTCTCCAGGTGAGTGCACACAGGTCTGCTGGGAGTGCATGAGGGAGCCCAAAGGAGGGAAACTAGCATTTATTGGATGTTTCCTGGGTGCCCTGTGCTGTGCTCATCGACTTCACACATTATTATCTTATTTAATCCTTATAATTGATGAAGTAGCTATTATTCTTTCTACCTTCCTCCCTCCCTTCCTCTTTCTTTTCTTTTCTTTTCTTTCTTTCTTTCATTCTCTCTTCTTTCTTTCTTTCTCCTTCCTTCCTGTCTTTCTTTCTTCTTTCTTCTGAAGATGTTGAGATTCAGAAAGCAGGCCCTCGCTGGATCCTTTCCGCCCCCCACTCCTCTGTGTTTTCCCCTTTGCTCTCACCTGGCTCCTTTCCTCACACTCCCTAGTATGCAAACAGGTTCAGGTTTGTCTCAGGTCCTCCCCCATCCAGCTCCTGGCCTGCCTCCCGCACTGCCTCCTTTATCCCTTTAGAGGCAAGCTCTTCAAAAGAATCATCTCTGCTTGTGTCTATTTCCTCGCCTCCTGTTCACACTCAAACCACGGATACCTGGGTTCTGCCTGCAGGCGCCCGCCAGAGACCCCAGCGAAATCCTGGTTGCCACACAAAATGGCACTTCCCATGTTTTATCCCACTGTTCCTCTCGATCACTCCTTCCATCCTTACCCTGCTTTTTCTCCTTGGTTTCCGTGAAGTTACTCCCCTCCAGTTCTCCCACTTCTTCTGTGATTTCACAGCTTCCTTGTTATACCCTGCCTCCCTTGGCCAGGCTCTAGTGGGAGCCTTTTCTCTTCACATCCACACTCCCTTCCTGGGCTCGCTCCTCTGCTCCAATGGCTTCACCTCAGTCTTAGAAACAGGGGACTCCACGCTACCACAGCCTGGACTGCCTTCTGAGCTGTGGGCTCTCCTCTCCAGCTGTTGGGTGTCTGGTGACTGATGGTGCCTCTGATGCAGCATGTACAAAACTGAGCCTCTGACTCCCCCCGCCTCAGAAGAGCTGTCTCCTGACCCCCAGGGAGTGCCACCTTCATGCAGCGGCTGCTTCCATTAGTGAGCAAGGCCTGGAGCCTCACATCTACCCCTCTCCTCCAGCATCCCAGCTACTGCGCTGCTGAAACTCTCACTACTTATCCTCCAAACTACTCCCATAGTCTCCTGACTGGTTCCTCAGCCCCCATTTTCCCCCCATGCCAGCCTCTTCTTGAGTTAGCTGTGTCATGTGAAAATGCTAAAACAACTACCTCAGCTTCCATGGGAACATGCAATAACATGCTACTCAGCCACAAAAAGGGGTGAATGACTGATACAGGCAACATGGCTGACTCTCAAAGATATCACCCTGAGCGGAAGAAGAAAGCCCCAAAAGAGCCCATAATGTAGGATCCCACTTACATGAAATTTTGGGATCGGTGAAATGAATCGATGGCGATAAAAATTTATTCAGTAGTGGCTTCTAGAGAAGACTGACTGGGAAGGGGAGCATTTGGGGATGGTGGGAATGGCCTGGGTCTTGCTATGCATGTGTCAAAACCCATAGGTGATACATTTAAAAGCTGATCATTTCATGGTGTATAAGTCATACCTCGATTTGAAAACAAACACACAAACAAATGGGTCTCTTAATATAAAGTCCTGTCATGGCTTCCTCTTCCTATAAACTCAGAACTTTGGTTTTTCAGTCCAAGCAATCTGGCCGCTGCCTACCTCTCCACCCAGTCCCCCCGACCCCATCCTACACCCTGAGCTCCAGCCAGCCTGAGCCGCTCACAGCTTCAAGACTATTCCTTGCCCTTGTGATCTCGCTTCCTTGTTCAACCATGAGGGGTCTCTGCACCTCCCAAAACTTGACACCAACTTGGCCTCCATGAAAGTCTCATTTCCTCCTCCCCGAGGAATTTTGTACTGTGATCCCATGTGCCCACACAGACTTTGTACATTGCTTTGCCGTCTTCATACCCGTTGCTGCCTTCAGCCCCATCACCATCTTGAAGGTGTGGCGTTGGACATAGCTTTGTGTCCTGAGCACCTTGCAAGCGCCTGGTACATTGAGCACACTCAGACGAAATGTGATGACTGAAGGAAGACAGGGACAAACAGAAGGCAGAAAGTGCCTCAGCAGTGACCCCATTGTGAGGGTGCCATGGAGGAAGGAGACCAGTATACATCCAGCTCTTTCACCAGATTCCCCCCCCCCCAGATCCCCATCCCATCTCCCTGCCAGCCCTACCACTTTGTCCTAGAAATGTCACAGCCCCCTCTCTCTGCTACATGTCAGCTAAAGAAGGGAACTGCTGTCCCATTCTTAGTCCAGCCGGGTGGAGTATCTGAGGATCCCAGCACATGGCTCAACTCTGAACAAGTTAGCATCCCAGATCTGTTCTCAGCTCACGTTCTATTGTTTTCGTGTTTGTACCCTTGACCAGTATCCATGGCTTTGCTGGATGTGTACCTAAGAATGGAGTCGCTGCCTCATAGGACCAGCGTATGTTCAGATCTAGTAGGTGAACAGCTTTCCAAAGGGGCCAAGCAACTTTACCATCCTGCCAGCAGGCTCTGAGAGCTCCGGGGGCTCCACATTCTTGCCCGTCTTGGCATTTTCCATCATTTTCACTCTAGCCAAACCAGTGGGATCGATGATATTCAAGAACTCTTATACTCAGCTTACTAATTTCTTTATTCAGTTTTTTTCCCACATGAGGGTCAAGATAACTAAGAAAGAGGCACACCCGTGAGTGCCGGGAGTGGGGTGATGGCAGACTCTGAGAAGTGCTGGGAACTGGCTAAGAGATGAGGGGACGGAGCCAGCTTCTTCATGAAAACAGACCCCTCCCCGCCTGGGAATGGCCCCCTGGGTGACTCTTTCCCTCTTGGAAAAGGAGGTGCAGACTAACACAATCTAAAGACCAGTGGAAGCAGATAAGAGAGCTTACCTGCTCTGGCTGACTCTTCAGTATATAGAATTGGTAACTCGTTTTCCCTTTTGTGCAGAGTGTAGTGAATTCAGACAACAGTCTTGTATTATAATCTTCAAACTTGCTAAGAGACTAGGTCTTAGTTGTTCCAACCACTATAAAGACGTGTTAACTATGTGAGACGGGATAGAGGAACTACTTTTCACCACTATGACAATCCTATTACAGGATAAAATGTATCCAATCAACAAGTGGCGCACCTTAAATTTACACAATATTCTACGTCAAATGTATCTCAATTAATTTTTTTTTTTTTCCCAGAAAGAGGGGTGTTGGGTTTTCAGCTCTAGCTTTCTGGGCATTGGCTCTAGTGCCCAGAAGAAGACCAGTCTTCTCTGCCCCAGGCCTGGCTTATCCACGTCCTAGCCTGACTGGAGACCATCGGGGCTTCCCGCTCTCCCTCCCCCCAGGAAGAGTCAGGAGCCAGGCACCAGTGGGGCAGAGGGCTCGCTGTCTGGGAGGCCCCCTCCCCTGGTTGACCTAAGGCCCAGCACGAGCCTTTTCTGACCTTAGTGGGGTGGGGGCGGGATGTTTTTGTTCCCCAGCTTTAACTTGGAGCCTGGCTATGACTTCCTCCATATCTACGACGGACAGGACTCTCTCAGCCCTCTCATAGGAAGCTTCTATGGCTCTCAGCTTCCCAGCCGCATTGAAAGCAGCAGCAACAGCCTCTTCCTGGCCTTCCGCAGTGATGCATCCGTGAGCAGTGTAGGCTTCGCCATCGACTACACAGGTAGGACCCTGGCACCCGAGCATACAGAGGGCAGGGCTAGCCAGACCTGGCGGAGGGGAAGGGCCGCGAGGAGGGCAAGGGCCGGGTCACCGGCAGAGCCCCTCCCAGCCCTGTCGCCCTCCAGGTGGCCTAGTCTTTCCTTCCCATGTGGCCCAGCCCTGGGAGACAGCGGGGGCCAGCACTCTGCTCGCACCTCATTTCTATTGCCACATCCCTGCTCCTCTTGTGTCCTTTTCCTGTGAGGGTCAGTCCTCGCAAGCTGAAGCAGAGCAGTCAAAGCAGGGCTCAGCATGCGTTTCTTCATATTTTAGGCTTGTGAGGCATCCGGCCTCTGTCCCCACCATGCAGGGCTGCCACTGCAGCACTCAAGTGGCCCAAGACAGACTGTGAAGGAATGGGCATGGCCACGCTCCCATAAACATTTCCCTCTGGACACACGCAGTCTACATGACCAATGAACTGCGTCCCGGGCTCACATTCTCTACTTCGCAGCCATGTGGCCTTGGGCAGGCTCCTGAACCTCTCAAAGCCTCCATTCCCTCATCACAAAATGCTGGTAGGCTGATCCCTGCCTCACAGACGTGTTGTGAGTATCCGTGACCCTGAGCTTCAGAGCCCTTGGTCTGGCACCTGGCACGTAGCAGGTGCTCCGTAATTTTCCGACAGCAAGAGTAAGAGAGGCTCCAGGCTCCAAGCTGCTCTGAGTGCTTCAACCCTGTTATTCTCTGGGTGACCTTTTCTTCTTCCCTAATTATCCCAGACGCCATCATGCAAATCCTAGCCCCACTTCTTGCTTGATTTGTGCACTTGGCAAGTTATTATCTCTTGGAAACCGTCCCTCCATCTATAAAGTGGTGGTAATAATAATTATGCTGCAGAAGGTTAAAATTAAAAGATATTTTATACCTACATATTATATGTAGGAGTACAATGCCCAGTAGGTGCTAAACACTCTACAGATACTCTAGAGATGATTGATTTTGTTATTGGTGCACTAACCCAAGTTCACCCGGGCCTCATCAGCCTGTGTGGACAAATGGGGTCATATTACCCGTTAAAATTAAAAAGTTTCTGGCTCATGGCCCCCACTTGCATAGTGTCAGACCTCAGCAACCTTTTAAAGGGTTCCTTAATTAAATATTTCTGGCAACTGCTGGGAATGTCTCACATACACTCACAAATAATACCAATCATAACAAGAGCTAACTTAGCATCCATCCACTGCCAGCACGGTCCTAAGTACTTCACATCCATCAACACATCGAGATCCTTGAAATTACTGACTGCCTTCTCTTTTGTCAGATAAAGTTCTAGAAGATACTTAGTGCACAAAATAGAGAATGTCTTGCCGTGGGATTCTCTCCTCGTGGGGCTGGCCTGGATAATGGATATTCTGCCAACCTCTCTTCCTCCAGATACCTGCTGTCTGTCAATAAACCTCCTGTTCCCAAACCCTTCTGCATGTACTGGTATCAGAACAAATACAGTCACATAGTGTGGAATTCTAGGGGAGGCATGACTTAGACTCAGCACAGACCCATCACTCTGCCACTGCCATCCCCACGGCCATATTATCATCTTCACTTTTCTTACTGTTCACCCCTTCCATTGCATGCGCAGAAGTACTCTCAGTTCCCTGCCCCCAGCCATTCTGTTGCAGCCTTGCAAAACAACACCCTGTGTCACACCCACACACAAGTGGCTGAGAATGACCGGAAAGAGTCACATAAGCATGGCACTTGGATCCACCACAAGTGATGGCTTTTAACCCTGGCCTTAGCCACCTCCAGCTTGTCCCAGCTGGGGACTTCTCCCTGGTGGAGATTCCAAAATGTCACCCCAGAAGTCAATCCTTCTAGCTTCTTCACAAAAGTACTTCAGCTCATTGTCCCTGGATGCAATAAGCTCATGGGTTCACAGCATCCTGGCTGTAGCCACCTCTCCCCCAGTCCCCTCCACTGAAAACACAGGCTAGAGCCACACTTCCAGGCCCTCTTTCCCAAAGAAGCCCTTCCCACTTCCAGCTGTTGGCCCAAGACTGCATCTGGAGGGGTCCCCAGCTCTAACACACAGCCTCAGGGAGTAAGGCCTTCCAGGCAGCCATCTGAGCCATCCAAGTGGCTGAAGGAGGCCAGTTACTAGGCAAGAGGAAAGGGGATGCCAACCAGTGCACCCTCTGCCACCTTGTTGGCGACTGTGGTTCAAGCACCAAGATAAATGGGCCTGTCTGGGGTGGGAGGTGCCTGGTGAGGCCTGAGGCAGACTTCCTTCCTTCCTTCTCAGATAGCATACTCCCTAATATCAGTCATCTCACTGCTATGGCCCTAGCCTCTGGTCAGGCAGCCCATTTTATGGGACCCAGGGACCCTCTGCCTTGCCCCCGTGGTCTCCTTCTCCCCATCTCAGGATCCCTGGATTCCTGGAATGGGTCCACTCTGCTACCGGATCCCATGGCCTCAGTGATATCCCCGCCATGCTCAATATCTTTACGGGGTGGCCTTCATTGCTTATGAACTGTGTAAACTTAAGCAAGCCCTTTACATTCTCTGAGCATCCCTGCCTCACCCATCAAAGAAGGACAGAGCACTGGGTGAAAGAGCTGGTGTGGGATAGGAAACAGACACAACCCCCAGCACAGGGCCCAACACCAAGAGCTACTTGGCACACAGGTTGATCCACATTCTCCATCTGTTGCCTTCTTTCCTGAGAAATGGATATTTCATGTGTTCTGCTCTCGTTTGGAAGAGAGAAGAGTTTGGAACCCTCCTCATGGGACTAGCCCCATCAAATGCAGTACATTTTCTGTTTACTGAAGATACAAAGTGTGAGATGATGTTTTGCACACACCTGAGTGTGAAATGTCTATAGCATGAATATGTATGGCATGGGGGGGGGGGTGTCCTATATATGTCTCCGACCCATGGCAAATATGCTGTGCGAGTCCACAGAGCACCATACACTGAGATGCAGCCCATCAGGACCAGCACACTGAGGGAGGTCTGGATCCTCAGGAAGAGAAGCATTGGCCTCATCCATGTAGATGCCATCCTGTGTTCAGAGGCAGAATGCTGTCTTGTCTTTTATCCAGGAGCCCTGGATCTCCTCGAATGCTGAGTATCTGGGTGTCCCAGGAGCTATGGCTTCAAGTGTCCTTGTTTGGGAGATGAGGGGAGTGATGTGGAGAGATGTTGCCAGATTCTGCTGGGCTTAGTCCAGTGAAGACCACAGTCTGAGGTCAACCCCTCTTCTGACTGGAGACATACAGACCAGGGTCTTTCCCCACATCCTGCCGAATCCCCAAGCAGGAAGCAGAAACAGTGTAGTTGCAGCTGACTCAGGGGTCATTTAGTTTCAAATCAAGAGATCCACTCATAATTTATTATAAAAATGCAAAAAAACAAGACATGTTCAAACAAACTTGAGACAAAACTTTCTTATAAGAAAATTAATGGCCCAAATAATTTAAGATAAGAGAGGCTCTGTATCTTAACAGTACACATAACCAAAACTCCCTTTCACTTAACACAAAAAGGGAACATCTTTTTAAAATATAAAAGCTCAAGGGCAGGAAGCATAAACATTCAAGGGACTGAAATCAGGAAGGAAGAGTCAAAGGTTAAGATTACCTCCTGTCTCTAGGACCACTTGGTCTTCCTGAGCATCTGCTACATTCTCTTCTCTCTATAGATGCATGTTCTTTGCTTCTGCTAGGACAAGTAAGGTGGCCTCACTTTTGACTCTGAATCACTTCCCAGTCTAGGTCGCAATTCCAAATCCCAAAGGACCTTAAGACTGACCAGGATTCAGGCAAGCATCCACTGAACAGTGTCATGGAATTAGGCTTTTTCATTAGGGTCAAGGGCAGGTCATGCAGTTTTACTCTTTTGTTCACTCAATAAATATTTACTTAGCTCCTTCTATATGCCAGACACTGTTATAGGGGCTGAGAACAAAGCAGGGAAAAAGACCAAAGTTCCTGCCTCCATGGACTTCACATCCTCAGGACAATCAGATGGATAGACATTTCTGTTACCTGTAAGTCTTGGAGGTTCACCTACTTAGAATACAGTGATGGGCAAGGTTGTAGGTGTCTCTGTCCAGTTGCACCTGGAAGGTGATTGTGGTGTCTAAGTCATTCTAGACAGGTCTTCTAGATGATTCTTAATGCAGTTGTGTCATTTGTGGACTTCTATAGGACCATGCTCTGAGGCATTCTCATCTGATTCAGCTACTTGGGTAGCTTTACCCTTTGCTGGAAGGAAAAATAGGAAATAAGGAGGATCTTGGTTTTTTATAAAATTACTAAAAATGAAACCCAGAGAGACTTAGTGTCTTTCTCCAAGCCAAAAACATCAGAAGAATGGGTGTGTGTGTGTGGGGGGGGGACTTTCTTGTCATCTTCCATCAGGTGTGGTGGCCTCCTCATCCTGAGAGAGGCTAGGACATCCATGCATGAGTGTAGAGACCATTCATCCATTCAACAAATGCTATTGAGCTCCCACTTCCTGCCATGCCCTATTCTGAATATGGAGGCTGCAGTGGTGAGCACAGTGGTCATGGCCCCCACCCTAAGGTAACATCAAGGTGAGTGAGGGAAGTAGACAGTACGTAAGTAGACCAACAAAGAGTAAGAAGCAGATGTTAGAAAGAGAAGGCTGCTATGAGAAAGAGAAATGGGAAGTCAACCATAGAATGGCAGTTGGTGAGGGTGAGGACCTCGCCCAATGGGTGATATTTAAACAGAGACCTCAAGGTTGAGAAGAACCCCACTGTGTGAGAACAGGCCTGGGGAGTGTTGGAGACAGAGGGAGTTTGAAGAAGTTCAGAAGAAGAGTTTGAAACCTGTGGTAGAGAATCTGAAATAACTCAGGAAAGGCCCAGGTCAGCTTCTACCAGAAGGTACTAAACACTACATATTTTCTCTTTCAAACCCTTGGATGTAACATTATGGGCCAAGGAGTTACAACCAGATTTCCACACCTGCTGCCCCTACCACCACTACAACCACCCACCACTTCCATGGGTCTTTCTTCCTTAAATTCAAACTAGAAATACATTCATGGTTGCCTATTTTAAAAGTAGCATGTGTTTCTTGGAAAAATTCAAGCAATATAGAAGCATATAAGATGTACTCTAATAACACCTCCCACTACTACCATCCCCTGAAGTATCATTATTAATGATTTTTTATCTCATTCCAGATATTTTATGTGCATAAAAGGTAGTGTAACTTCTAGAACAAGGGTTAGCAAACTTTTTTTGTAAGGGACCAGACAATACTTAGGCTGGGCAGGCCAGAGTTCTCTGTTACATCTGCTCAGCTCAGCTCTTGTGATGCTAAAACAGCCATAGGCAGTATTTAAGCAAATAGTTATGGCTGTGTTCCCATAAAACTTTATTAAAACTTTATAAAAAAACAGTCAGTGAAACTGTGGGCTGTAGTTTGCTGATCTCTGTTCCATGTGAATAGAGATCATACCATCTGTACTAATATGTCACATGGGTTTGTTTTTACTTTGTTTTGGTTTTTGTCCAATGATCGATCTTGGTCGTCTTTCCATATTTGTATTCAAAGACTTTTGCAATTCTTTCTAAAGCCTGCTTGTATTTCAGTGGATGGCTGTAATCCAGCCTTGTTAACCAGTTCCTTACTGCTTGGATGTGTGGATTGCTATTTTCAGTGTCTTGCTATTACAATGTTTAGAAATGTTCCTTATCTATTAGGACAAAAAGAAGCTGGTTCTTTTATTATTCTTGTTTTAGAGGGCATGGTTTTTATTTATTATGATCCCAATGATGTTTTCAGTCATTATAGTTTTATCATTCACATCTGAGCTCTGGTCTGGCTGACTAAAGACCTGATTTTTGTCTTAATTCTACTTCTTCCCAGCTGAATGGCCTGGGAAACTCATTTAGCCTCTCTGATCACCACATTTCTCATCTGTAACCTGAATAGGAGCACACCTGGCCCTGTCTGCTTCAGAGGCCTTTGTGAGGCACAAATGAGATAACAGATTGGAAGGTACTTTGAAAATTATAACGTGATATCCCTCTGTAAGGAGCTATCATCATTATCATTACCCTTGTCATTTTCATTAATGGGATAATGTTTGGGATGATGAGCTCTTCTTGCTCTGACATGTGAGTAACTATAAAATACAGTCTGTATTTGGAATTGCTGATGTGATTGTGGATTTGCCAAGTCCTGAGGTGTTCAGCCAATCAATTCAGCATTCATTTGTTAAGCATCCATTATGTGCCAAACAGAGCAGGCTCTAATACCAAGTACTGTGATAATTGCCAGGGTTATGAAGAGAATAGGTGATGGTCCTATCCTTTAGGAGTCCAGAATCCACTGGAAAGAAATACATTTAACCAACCTACCAAGATAATGCCACACATGTTATAATTCAGGAAACAAAAACAGAATTCTGCCAGACAGAAGGCAAAGTTCAGGAAACTTGTTCAAAAGACAGTGGCATTGAAGAGACTGTCTTTTTTCCATTGAATATTTTTTCCTGTTTTGTCGAAGATTATTTGACCATAGAGTTGAGGGTCCATATCTGGGCTCTCCACTCTGTTCCACTGGTCTATCTGTCTGTTTTTATGCCAGTACCACGCTGTCTTGGTGATCACAGCTTTGTAGTAAAGCTTGAAATCGGGTAACGTGATGCCGCCAGTTTTGTTTTTGTTTTTCAACATTTCCTTAGCAATTCGGGGTCTCTTCTGACTCCATACAAATTTTAGGATTATTTGCTCCAGCTCTTTGAAAAATATCGGTGGAATTTTGATCGGAATGGCATTAAAAGTATAGATTGCTCTAGGCAGTATAGACATTTTAACAATGTTTATTCTTCCAATCCAAGAGCATGGAACAGTCTTCCATCTTTTTGTGTCTTCTTCAATTTCTTTCATGAGTGTTCTGTAGTTCCTCGAGTACAGGTCCTTTACTTCTTTGGTTAGGTTTATGCCCAGGTATCTTATGGTTCTTGGTGCTATAGTAAATGGAATCGATTCTCTAATTTCCCTTTCTGTATTTTCATTGTTAGTGTATAAGAAAGCCACTGATTTCTGTACATTGACTTTGTATCCTGCCACGTTACTGAATTGCTGTATGAGTTCTAGTAGTTTGGGGGTGGAGTCTTTGGGGTTTTCCATATAAAGAATCATGTCATCTGCGAAGAGAGAGAGTTTGACTTCTTCCTTGCCAATTTGGATACCTTTTATTTCTCTTTGTTGTCTGATTGCCGTTGCTAGAACTTCTAATACTATGTTGAACAAGAGTGGTGAGAGTGGGCATCCTTGTCGTGTTCCTGATCTCAATGGGAAGGCTGCAAGCTTTTTCCCATTGAGGATGATATTTGCTGTGGGTCTTTCATAGATAGATTTTATGAAGCTGAGGAATGTTCCCTCTATCCCTATACTTTGAAGCGTTTTCATCAGGAACGGATGCTGGATTTTGTCAAATGCTTTTTCTGCATCAATTGAGAGGACCATATGGTTCTTCTCTCTTCTCTTATTGATGTGTTCTATCACACTGATTGATTTGCGAATGTTGAACCAACCTTGCAACCCAGAGATGAATCCCACCTGGTCATGGTGGATAATCTTTTTAATGTGCTGCTGGATCCTGTTTGCTAGGATCTTGTTGAGAATCTTTGGCAACCCACGGAATGGGAGAAGATATTTGTAAATGACAGTACAGACAAAAGGTTGATATCCAGGATCTACAAAGAACTTCTCAAACTCAACACACACAAAACAGATAATCATATCAAAAAATGGGCAGAAGATATGAATAGACACTTCTCCAACGAAGACATACAAATGGCTATCAGACACATGAAAAAATGTTCATCATCACTAGCCATCAGGGAGATTCAAATTAAAACAACATTGAGATACCACCTAACACCAGTTAGAATGGCCAAAATTAGCAAGACAGGAAACAACGTGTGCTGGAGAGGATGTGGAGAAAGGGGAACCCTCTTACATTGTTGGTGGGAATGCAAGTTAGTGCAGCCACTTTGGAGAACAGTGTGGAGATTCCTGAAGAAATTAAAAATAGAGCTTCCCTATGACCCTGCAATTGCACTGCTGGGTATTTACCGCAAAGATACAGATGTAGTGAAAAGAAGGGCCATTTGTACCCCAATGTTTATTGCAGCAATGGCTACGGTCGCCAAACTGTGGAAAGAACCAAGATGCCCTTCAACGGATGAATGGATAAGGAAGATGTGGTCCATATACACAATGGAGTATTATGCCTCCATCAGAAAGGACGAATACCCAACTTTTGTAGCAACATGGACAGGACTGGAAGAAATTATGCTGAGCGAAATAAGTCAAGCAGAGAGAGTCAAGTATCATATGGTCTCACTTATTTGTGGAGCATAACAAATAACATGGAGGACATGGGGAGATGGAGAGGAGAGGGAGTTGAGGGAAACTGGAAGGGGAGATGAACCATGAGAGACTATGGACTCTGAAAAACAACCAGAGGGTTATGAAGGGGCGGCGGGAGGGGGTGGGGTGGGGTGGGAGGTTGAGGAACCAGGTGGTGGGTAATAGGGAGGGCACGTACTGCATGGAGCACTGGGTGTGATGCCAAAACAATGAACACTGTTATGCTGTAAATAAGCAAATAAAAATAAATAAATTAATTTAAAAAAAAAAAGACAGTGGCATTAAAAATTATAGGAGTTTTGCCATACAGAGAAGGGAAGAAAGGACTTTCTGATGGTGTGAAGTTCTGGGACAGCCGTGCCAGCTGTTACCCAAAATCACAGCCTCTTCTATGAGGTAAAAGTTTGTTTTCCTTCCCATAAAAGAAATTTAGAGATTGTCATCCTGGGATGATGAGATGACTCCCATCCCCACTGCTCTTGTCTTTCTGTCCTACCATGCTGAGACATGGCTCCCATAGTCATGGCTATCTCAGGATCCAAGATGGTGACTGGAGTTCCAGCCATCATGTCTGAGTTCAGACTGAGTTCAGACTGAGTTCAGAGGAAAGAAGGAATGAAGGGCCAATGATCATTCTCTCAGCTGAGTCACTTTCTCTTAAGCAGTCTTTCTAGAAGTCCCAAATTTATTCATTTAAGAAATATTTATTGAGTGCCTACCATGTACCAGACACCGGACTAGAACAGTAGATAAAACTGGATAACGGCTTCATGGAACCTACATTCTCTTGTAGAGAGATAGAAAAAAACTGGGTAAATATATAGTACATGAGATAGTATTGATGCCAGTACAGAGAAAGGTGACTGAGAGTGGTGGGGAGAGGAATATCAAAAATTTAAGTAGCTGGTCAAGGAAGTATCTCTGAGAAGAAGACTCAGAAAGAGATGAGATAGAGTGAGAACATTTGGATGGAGGAATATTCCATGCACAGAGGCTAATGTGGTTGAAGCAAAGTTAGCAAAGGGATGATAGACGTTGAGATCGAGATCATAGAGGGATGGGGATTAGAGATAGAAGGTGCAGGGCTTGTAGGCCTGTAAGGATTTGGGCTTATACTCTGAGTGGGACAGGAAACTCTCTGACTTAATTGTGTTCGCATCTCTTTGGCCGGATGTAGCTGCTTGGAGGTCAGAATGTATGGATTTTAGCTGGCATCTTGGTACTCTGGATAAAATCTGGTTTCTATTATTTAAGGACAAAGAGGGGAAATGGATACTGGGGCCACAGCTAGTCATCACCCCCTTATAAGCTGTGTCAACCTAGTCCCAAGTTACCTAATTTCTTGGAACTTCAAATTAGGTTTGACCTGCTGTCACTTGTTAAAAGGACAGATGAAATATAAGATGGTGACAGTTCCTTGTGTCTCTGTGATTCGCAGATGGATCACCCAATGGCCAGTTGTATTCTGGCCAGAGCCAGTGTGCTTCAAGAGAAGCCAGATTTGATGAGGTGTTAAAGGTGACACAGCAGGGTGCATAAGGAAGCCACTGAGGGGTCGTCTGCTAGACGAGGGACCATTTTCTGAGTCCCAGCTGAATTTAAATGCAATAGCATATCTGGGACTACTGCACCCTTAGCTATCAGCAAAGACAAAGAGCAGGACCATCATAAGGGCTCCAGTGCAAGAGCAGCCGGACTTGGCAGGACCCTGGACTCTCAGAGCCCCATCCCATCAGTCAGTGAGCTGACTGGCAGCTGAGCAGCACCCCCAAGCAGTGGCTGCCTCAGAAATGTGGCCTAAAAGATGCCCAAGTGACAAGGACACCCTCAGCAAAATTCCTCAGATATTCATCTCTGAACTCTGATCCCTTCTATTCTGGCTCTTTCTTCTAAAATCTGCTATTTGAACTTCTGAGTCCTCCTGTAAGGGCTGCCGGCAACTTTTTGTGAACCCCAATCTCCAGACCTCCCTGTAGGGTAGCCTCCAGGAGCCAAATGGAGCCCTGACATCCAGTGGCATGTCCCTCACCCTGCCCAGCCTCAGCTGTGTCCTGACATTGCCCAGCCATGACACCACCAATGGTCTTTGGACAAGCGGTCTTTTGGATGAGGAAAAGGAGCAATGGGTGCATGTGAACACTGGCACCCAGGATCTGCTCAGGATTTCCAGCTAATGGTGAGGGAGTCTGCAGAGTACCCTTCTCCAGAGATGTGGGGTCCCAACTAGTGCATTCAACTGCTCAAGCAGCACCAAGTTCAGTCTCATTCAGCGTAGAGGGGCAGAGTAGGGGTCTGTTAGGCACCTCATGGAATTCCTAATTGGGAAGACATATATGCAATGAAAATCAAGTGGAAAAACACTACTGTTTTAATAAACTAGCAAGCACCCAATACCTCAGTGCACAATACTGGAAAACTATTTAAACCTAGAAAGCCGAGGGCTTGAAGTGGGGTTTCCTACTTCCTTCCTAAATCTAAGTATTGGCACCCATGCACTCAGAAGTCCCTCCCAGGTATGGATATGACAGAAGGCAGCCTCCCTTGAGAGGAGTGAGTCAAGGAATGACAAAAGGCCCCCAGTGTTTGGCTGTGACTCGTTCCTTGGTGGGTCAGAGCAAGAATGTGGGAGAAGAAGGAAAATTTCATTCTCCAGGATGACATCCAACCGTAGATTTAGAGAAGTTTTCAAACCTAAAGGAAGGACCACCAATCCCAAATCTCCTTATGCTCTGTGGCTAATTCGAGTCAGAGTCTTTTCTTGGGTGCACGATGGACTTAGGTCACTAATGAGTCATGTGTGTGTGTCTGTGTGTGTGTGTGTTTCTTCTTTCTAGAAAACCCACGGGAATCATGTTTTGATCCTGGTTCCATCAAGAATGGCACACGAGTGGGGTCTGACCTGAAGCTGGGCTCCTCCATCACCTACTACTGCCACGGGGGCTATGAGGTTCAGGGTGCCTCTACCCTCAGCTGTGTCCTGGGACCTGATGGGAAGCCCACATGGAACAACCCCCGACCAGTGTGCACAGGTGGCGGAATGGGGACGGGAAGGAGTTGGAGGGACTGAGAGCATGCCAGCGGCAGAGGGGGCTATTGGCTGGGGGAAGGGAGGGGTGAGAAATGGCCCTCTGAGTGGGCCCCTTGTGTACACTGTGAATGAGAGAGGCTGGTAATTCACCAGCTGTACAGTCCCTATCAACATGCCCTCACTCTCAGATCACAGTGTTCCCACCCCCACTCACAGGGGCCCCCCCAGACGTGCCACCAGCTCGTATGAGGGAGATGGGAGTTTAAAGGTGACCTGGACATGTTTCTGAGCCTAAGAAGAGTCACTGAGAGATCGGATGTGTAAAACTAAGGCCAGTGGGGTCCGGCTCAGCCACGGGGCCCTTGCAAGAGGCATGGGATAGAGTCTCAGAACTTCAAGAGCTTGGAGGCCATCCAAGTTGGAAAGCAAGGAGGCCCCTTTGCTCAGGGGAGAGGAGCTGGCACTCAGGGCCACCCCTTGTGTAACTGGGCACCATGGAAGGGAACAGAAGGTGGCTGGGTTGCATGTTGCTCCCAGTGGGGCTATTCTGGGATCTTCAGCTCTCTACTCATGAGACACTAACTGCCTGGGGGAAGCCTCAGCCAGGGGCAGAAGATCAATCCCAGGCCCCTGTGCCTCTAGGGATTGATAAGAGTATTACTAGTTAGAGGGCAAGATCTGACTTACGGCCTGGAGGGCCTTGGATGGCATGGGGGGGCGGGGGTTGGGCCACATGCCGGCCAGGGATGTCTTCAGAACTCCCTTCCTCCACCCTAGTGGCTGCAACCCTCAGGCAGCGCCACCAGGACCAGTGACTCAGGCTGGGGTGGGCAGAACAGAGCACAACTGTTGACGAGAAGTCTACAAAGTCACCTGACCCTCTCTGGTTTCTCTTTCAGCCCCCTGTGGGGGACAGTATGTGGGTTCAGATGGAGTAGTCTTATCTCCCAACTACCCCCAGAACTACACCAGTGGACAGATCTGCCTCTATTTTGTCACCGTGCCCAAGGACTATGGTATGGAGGTGTTGCATGTCTGTTTGTATGTTTTTGGACCTCTTCCAGGGTCTCTGGCCCTTCTCAGTTGTATCCCAATCCCACTCTAAATTGTATGTACTCCCATTATGGGAATGGAAAGATAGTCTCTTATGCAGGCCACGTGGGTGCAGATGCCATGAAGTGGAAGTAGGATACACTGTAGGCACACTCCTGACACACGTGGGAGGAGGGGCCCTGGAGAGGCCAGCAGAACCAGGGGATACGGCTAGGGAGGAACTGGCCAGGACAGAGGGAAGGCAGGGACACCGGAGGCTAGCCAGCACAGCCTAAGACTCAATAGAGGGGTTGCAGTTCCAGGCTGATTGGGAAGCCAGGCGAGGGTGGCCAAAGGGCAGGAAGAAGGAAGGAGTGGGACAGAGCTGGGAACCACCAGGCTCCAGTGTTCCATCTGAGACTGGGAACCTGGTCCAGCAGCTATGGGTAGGGCCAACAAGAAAAGCGAGGAGCAGGCCAGTGTCCTGATACAGCAGAAAAACTTCCAGATTCCAAGACATACAGGCAAAAAGAAACCAGACTTGCCGCCTGACAGTGGGGACATCAAAGAGTCCTGCCATCCCTGGAGGATTCAGGAAGTTCTAAGGGGCAACCAGGCTGGTTGTACCTGGGCGATCAATCAGGTGACCCACCTGGATGCTTTCTCCCTGGATCACCTCTTTGTAGGAGGAGTAACAACTATTTCTAAGGAGGACTGGTGTTGGGTGGGATAAAGGACATTGATACATCCTGACCATCTAGGAGAGGGACGGACGGGGCAACCTGCAGAGAGCTGGCCACCGATTCCCGAGATAGGCTGGCATGGGTGTAGGGCAAGGCCTGATGTCACCAAGCATTTGTGAAGCATCTTTCAGGGTCCATGCACTCTGCTACAGACATGAGCGAGACATGTTTCCTGCTCTCTATAAACTCCCACTCTCATCTTGACCTACAGCTCCAGCCATCGTGGACCACTCCCACCCCAGCACCTGTACACTTAGGTACATGGGCACACACTCCCCAATATACTTAAGTGGCAGGAGCTTTTGACCTGCAGGTTCACCATTAGTAAAGTCCTAAAAGTTGTCCAATCCAATCTGCCACATGGAGGACAATCCTCGATAAGTGGTCTGTTTGTACTTGGATTCCTCCCATGATAAAGAGCTGAGGCCTTTAAAAGAACCAACCTCAAGGCTGGTCAGTTTCACTGAGCTGAAACCTCCATGCAGAGAGCTGCTTGGTGGAAGGGCAGTGATCACAGGGGCTTTCCTCAGCCACCTCCTTTCTGCCAGTCACTGCCAGAAGGGCTGTGTCAGTGGCCCCACAGCAGGCACAGCTCCAATTCAGCTCTTTGCAAGACCTACACTGGCCTCCCAGTACATCAGGTGCATCTGAGGGCAAGAACCAGGGGAGGAGAGAAAGGAGTAATAGGGGTTGAAGGGGGGAGCAAGAGGAAGAGCACATTTTGGAGCCCTGAAAATGGGTTCTGATTTAGGTGAAGAGGATAGGAAATATTCCTGCTTTCACAGAGTGTGCATTCTAGTGAGTGTCCGGCACACAGTAGGTGCTTAATAAATGCCATTTTGCCTCTTCCCTTGGCTTGGCCAGAGGGAAATGAGCTAAAGATGTTTGCCCATTCCTTAGACAGTTACTCCCTCCCCCGGAGCAGTTGCTTAGTCACCACCCTTATTCCTCTTAACTGGGGGAGGGGGGGGGAGGATCTTGCATCGAGGGCTGCCCTGGTCAGCTGGATTCCTGAAGAAAAAATAAAGGAAAATACAGGGTTCCTGAGATATATGAAAAATGGGAGGGGGCATTGCCAAAAGCCCTTCCATGTCCATGATGAGTTGCTGCCACTGCTATCTGAGAAAGGAATAGGGTTAGCTCAGCACCACTTCCACAACCCCTGACCATTGAGTTCAATCTTCATTGTTACCTTGACCCATGAGGGAGAATGCCAGGTGGCGCTCTCCACCTCCACATAACCCTGTGCCTGGCGTCTGGCCAGTGTGCTGATCAGGCAGTAGAAAGCCTCAGCAAGCAGTTAGCCCCTGGAGCCAACAACTTTCTCCAAGGCTTCCCTGCTCCTGGCCTGTAGCCCCCACACCTCCGGTTCCTTGCCCCCAACATGGCAGCCAGTATTCCATGCTGAGGTTTCCACACCATGTCTCCTCCACAGTGGTGTTTGGACAGTTCGCCTTCTTCCACACGGCCCTCAACGACGTGGTGGAGGTGCATGATGGCCACAGCCAGCACTCCCGGCTCCTCAGCTCCCTCTCGGGCTCCCACACAGGTACCCAGGGCTAAGCTGGCTTTGGGGATGGTGGTGGGCTGAGGGCATCATGGGCCAGCTGAAGGGAAACGGGCCCTATAAGCCTGGCCACAGGTGTAACCACACAGCTTTGTGTCTATCGTGCGCTGGTGCTGTCTCTACAACACGACAGTCAGCTCCTGGGAGCCCAAACATGGAAGGGGGCTTCAGAAGCTACCCTCACCCAGAGCTGTGTCTACACCTCTGCCCCCAAGTGGTGTAGTGTTCCCCTGTTAATTTATTCTTGACCCAACATGTTTCTCTAATCGTAAGCATACTGCGTTTTCAATGTAGAAAACTTAGAGGCAAGACAAAATAATTGTATGGGGAATTAAAATACAAACCACCCAGAAAGAACCAGCCTTTATATCTACTGAGATTTAATCTTTTGTATATTTTATTGAATAAAACAATATACATATTTTTATTGAAATGTTCATTGTGAGCATTTGTCATTATTTTCTTCTATAACAGGATTTTTAAATTATGCAAAATAGTCTACCATATAGTTACTTAAAATTTATGTAAAAAACTTATGTAATGAATTCCCTGTTATCGAACATTGAGATTGTTTCTAATTTTTCACTCTCATGAATAGTAGTAACTCTGTATTATGCATATGTCTTTAAATACATTTCTGACAATTACCTTAGATTATCTACAAGTAGAATTGTCAAGTTAAAGGGTATGTGTGATTTTTAAGGCTTTTTATGGGACCCTAACTATATTCTTCCAAATTTAGCCAATCAGTTGTTTCGATGGAATTCTCAGAAATCCCAGATTTTGAGATATACTAAAATGTCAGACATCCTCTAGAAAGTTCTTGCCACTTTGTTCACCACCAATGAATAAGAGGGCATGTTTTATTCCATAAAAACTAGCTAATTGAGGAAATAAAACATCATCATTTTGAAAAGTGAAAATGGCATCTCTTTTCTTAGTTTGCCTTTTTTTATTACTAGCTGGGTTACCCTTTTTATAATGTAATTATTGGCCCATGCATTTTTTGTCTGTGAATTTAATTGTAAATTGCTGTTGGTTTTTCTATTAGCATTTTTCTTCTTATTGACTTAGGAGAGCTCCATATTATTGCAAGCTATACATATCACATACCATAAAAACTTCGTGTCTACATTATATGCTATAAAAAGCCTTCCCTTGCAGTTTATCATTTGCCATTTAATTTTCTTCAGGGTGTGTTTTAATGTCAGACCATTTAAATTTCCCATGATATCAGATCTATCAATGTTCTCTTTTACAGTTTTCTCCTTTACTTTTATGCTGATTAAGTAAATATTCTGTGTTTTCTTTTGCTTCTTTTCAGTTTGTTTTGCTTTAATACCTTTGGAATTTATTTTGATTTGTTATTTGTAGTGAGGAATCTAACCATATTCTTTCAAATTTAGTTGATCAGTTGTCCTAACAAAACTTTCAAAATGCCAGATTTACATCTATTAAATTTTTATGAAGTTAAGGATATGTTTCTAGAGTTTTTATCCATATCTTTAAGTATCTGTTTATTTATGTGTCAGTGCCCAAAAGTTTAATGTAAGATTATGAAAATGTTTAATATTATGATCATTTCAAACATAGGATATTATAAGTCCCCAAGCTCATTTTCTTTTGAAATTTTTATTAACTGTTCTTATTCCTTTTTGCCTCCAAATAACTCCTAGAAATATCTTGTCAAGTTTAAAAAATTGACATCAGAATTCCCATTGAACTTCCATTAAACCTACTGATTCATTGAGGTAGAATTCACATCTTTATGGCAGCCACCCCTCTTCCCTTCCAAGAACATGACATATCTCTCCATTGATGTATCTTTCATAACCTTGGGGAAGGGGCTCTAATTTTTACTTCCGCCATATTTCTTTTCTGTTATCTTCACTCCTAAATATTTCATGGCAGCTTTGTTGTTGTTTTTGTTGCTGCTGTGAATGGGTCTTCTCTTCCTTCTGCTATATTTTCTTGCTGGGCTCTGCTACTATATTAAAAGACTGGTATTTTTGGTATAGTCATTTTGTAAAGTCAATGAGCCCTCTGTAATAATGCTAACACTGCCAACTGATTTCTCCCGGGCCCTTAAGGCAAGAAGCAATATCTTGTGCAAATAAATTTGTCTCATTATTTTATCTCTTCCTTTTCAGTGTTTTTTCTTTTTTATTTTCTTCCATGGTTATTGCACTATTCAAGTATATTACCTCAATATCAATGTGGATATTCTATATTTTAGTAAAAAGCCCATTTTGTAATTACTTTAAATTCAGCAGCATAGGTTATATCATAGACTCTTATGCTGTTGGATCTCATGTTCGCAATTATAAACCCTGCCTTTATGCACCAAGGGCTATATTCCTAGTGCCCCTCTTTGCCCATCAGGACCAGAGGTTTTGTGTTGTTTCTTTGTGTTTTTTATTGCTTCTGTTTTTCAGTTCTTCTGTGGATTTTGTTATTTTTTAATTAATTAACTTCTGGGTTTATTTCATAATGACTCTCCTCCTGTTTTCTTCAGTTTATGCTATTCTTCTTGTGCTAACCCCTTGAACTAAGAGCTTTGTTACTTTCCTTGTGTAATGAGGAGTGCATGGATAGCAGTACACTCCCCTCTAAGCAGTACACTCCCCTCTAGTTCAAGCTTCATGCTATGAGTATTGACATGTATTATTGTCTTCCTCTGTGCTTTCTAGATAATCTGTCATCCTGTTTTGCTCTTTTTACCCAAGTCATTCAAGCCTGCCTCTTCTCTTTCTCCAGGAACTTGGGTTTTGTTCTTGTTACATTTAAACATTTGTGTTAATTTCTCGTTTTATTGCCACATGGTGAAAGAATATAGCCTGAATCATTTCTGCTCTGGGGATGAAATGAGGTCTGCTCAGTAGCCAAAGACACTTTTTTAAAAATTCCTTAAGTATCTAGAAGAGACTGTGTTCTCTGCAATACTGAGAAGCCACAGAGAGACTGGGAGCCCAGGCCCAGCACTCACTGCCTGGCCCCTAATCTCAGCTCTCCCCACTGCCAGCTAGATGCCTGCAGGGGTCAGAGCTTGACCCCTCTAGTTGCTGTTCCCTCAATGTAAAATGCTGAGAGGAAAACCTCTGACTCCTAGAGCTATTGTTAGGATTAAATTAGCTTTGTAATAGCCATTAGACCAATCTTACTCAATTTTATTATTCAATTCCATTCTATCAGTGGTTCTCAATGAAATGAGTTTTTGGTATTAACACCCCACATATGCACACCCAGCCAGGAATGTAAGTCAGGATCTCTTTGGGTAGGATGCTTTTTCAAAATCTCTTGATTTTTAAGATAGATAGAGATATGAGCTTAGTTATAGAAATATAGACATAGGCAGAGAGAGAAAGAGAGATACATTTAGGACCTGTATATATAAATGTGGGTATAGATACAGGTACAGAAACAGATGTAAAAGACCAATGGATAGAAAGAAATAAATATCATGGATGGATGGATGGATGGATGGATAGGTAGGTAGATAGAACCTATAGGTATAAATATCAATATTCTCAAATCATCTGTTATTCCTTGTTTGAAGAAACACTGATGAGGTGATGGGAATGGTGTGCCCCAGTCCCTAAGGAGTATTGAGGGGGGGAAGAGAAGTTTGAGGACCACTACTCAACAATTTTCATTTTGTTTTTCTATTTGATATATCAGTGACTGAGAATGTTGTGCATTTAAAGATCCCACTACAACTGTGATATTTTGTTGTCTTCTTGTGTTTCCAACCATTTTTGTATCTGTGCTCACCTGATAGATCTTTCCTCATTTTCTCTGAGAGTCCTTTTCTTTAAAGAGGATGTTTTCTTACTTATTTTACATTTGGTCTGATACCTGTCATCTGGTTCTGTTCTTTGTGGGTTTTTCTTTCTTTTGTTTTGCTTTTGCTTCCTTGCTTTTTCATTCATATCTGACCCATCTCTAAATTCCAAGGTTTTTCTCATGTATATTTAGACTTTCATATTAATGTTATTAGTAATTATTTGTAAATAATCTCCAAGAACAAGTGTTTACATTTACATTTAGTTTTGCTTTCTCATTGACAATAATTATTTTGATTTAACTATATTTTCTTCATTGGCTTTATCCCTGAGTTTCTGATTTCCCTATTTCCATTCATTTATTTTTTAGCAGCCTCATCACTGCAGTACTTTCTGTCACCTTGCATGTATGAGTACATCTTCCCTTTGATGTATCATATAAATGACAACTTGATTGTAAATCAAATTACGGGTCACAAGCTTCTTTGAAAACCGCAGCTGCTGTTCCACTTCATTCCAACATTTAATGTCACAAAAGTGGACTCCAATCTGATCCTTTATCCTTGTAGGTAACCCATTCTTTTCTCTCTGGATGCCTTTTTATATTTTTGTGTTTTGTATTTAAAATTTAAAAGCCCACTAGGATATGTTGCAGTGGAAATCTCTTTTCATTAATTACATCTGGCACTTTGAGAACAATTTTAGTCTGAGGCTCAAGTCTTTCTTAAGCTTAGGAAAGTTATCTTCTTCTCAAACCATTTCTTGTCCTTCCATTTCTCCTGTCTTCTCTCTCTCTAGAATTCTTAATATATGCATATTGAGTTCCTTTGATCTATCTTCCATGTCACTTTTGGTTTCTATCATTATTTTCATTTCTTTATCCTTTTCCTGTGGATTATGGAAGAATTTCCCAAATTTAATCTCCACTTCTTTGTTCAATTTCTACAGAATACAGCCACCATGTACTAGTGCTTCTCAGTTTTGCAGGCTTTATTGATCTCAGAACTTTCTTTGGCATACCTGTCCTCTCTGACTTTACAGATGCAGTATGAGATCTAATCTCATGACAACCACAATTGAAAATCTTCTGAGATTTTTTCCTTGTTCTTTTTTGTAGTTCACATAAAAATAGTTGCTTTGATTTTAGGTTGTCTTCACCCTTAAAACTTTGGGAGCTTGTCTTTTGTCCAGGGATTTTACTATGTGCTTATCCATGGAGAGGGAGGTCTGTGTTCATCCAGGGTTGGAAGTTGAAATGGGTTCATGAGAGAACATAGGAGTCCTAATCCACATATCAGGCCAGAGGATGGGAGGATGGAAGAGTGGAGTTTTGTTCTACTCACATCTGTTAAAGAGCCAGGACAGTGGTGATAATAAAGAGAGGCTTTTGCTTCATGAGTTTTCTTTTTGCTTTGGCATCCAGAAATTATCTGGGGCAATGACTCCTAGCCAGGCTCAGCCATCTGGGTCACATGTAAATAGTGTGCTATATAAAATTCTCTGCTCTCTGTGGCCAGTAGCATCACATGGGCTTTCTGGAAGCACTGGTTGGACCCCAAATGTGTTTCCCAGTGGCTCCTTGGCTGGTCCCAACTCCCACCTTCACGACAGTGGGGACCTAGCTTGGCTGTCTGCAACCTCAGCTTCCCTTCTGATGGTGCGGGTGGGGGAGTGGGCAGGGGCTATCTCAGGGATTCCTAAGGCTGTATGGGGCCACATACAGAGCAGCTGTTCCACTGCCAAGCCATAGTCCCGCAGCCAGCTCAAGAGAGTGACAATAAACAGGACAACACTTCACAGCTGTCAGTCCAGTTGGTATTATCTTTACTTCTGTCCATCTGTACCACATCAAGGAGAAGCTAGAACTTTATCTTCTGATATAAAGGCATCCTACACCCATGTAGATTTTCCCCAATTTGTATGTTTTCAGTTGGGTGGCAATACATCTTGCTTTGCTTGTGACAGTCCCAGCTTTCACTTGGTTGTACCAATTAATAACACACCCATTGGCTCTCACAATGTCCTAGTGTAAGCAATAAATTATACAATTGTTGTGGTTATCTATCATTTTACAGCATCTGGGAAAGGCCAGTTACTCTCACATATTCACATTACCCTCCTTCCCAGAAGCTGGTGTCATATTTCTTTTTAATGTCCATTTTCCAAGTAAAAACCACCAGTCAGTTTGGTAACAGCCATTCTTCCCATCCTTGTATGTCAACATATGTTCTAGAAACTTTCTCCTTTCTGGGAAGGTCATTTAATCTTTCTGATCCTCTCTCTTGACCTATTAAACGGGTCACTGAACTTTTGTCATGCCAACCTTGCAATGAACATGGGTCAAGGTAAGACCATGGATGCTAAAACCTTCTGCAAATCTTGAACAGTAAAAATGGAAGGTTGTATTTCAGGAAAACTTGGGATATGGAAAGAAATTCTGTGGGGGGTATGGCCAGCCCCTCCTTCCTGGCCAGGATCTTCTGGGCCGACTGATGGACTCACTGTCTTCCTCTCCTCCTCGCCCCTTATCTCGGCAGGAGAATCGCTGCCCCTGGCCACCTCCAATCAAGTTCTCATTAAGTTCAGTGCCAAAGGCCAAGTACCAGCCAGAGGTTTCCACTTTGTCTACCAAGGTATGCAGGAAGTAGCTGTGAGAGTTGTGAAGGCAATCTCGGCTCTTTAGTGACTCCCTGACCAAAGGAATGGGAATGTTTGACCCTTAGTCTGGGCCTTAGTCTTAGGGTGCTGGAGGGCAGCTACTGATTTTTAAGGCCGTTCCTTGAAATTCAGATGAATTTAGGTACCCATTTGCCCAACAAACAATTCTTGGACCAAACTCCATGTCAAACGAGGAAGAAATCAGACATGGGAAGCTGACTCCTGCCCTCTCCTTTCCCCATTGTCTGGCACAGTCCCATTGGTATTAGGACGTTGGCTCATACCTAGGCTTTCTCCCATGTTTGGTTTTCTCTGCAAAGCACAGTAAAAGTCTGTGGAAAACACAGACTTGGAATCAAGGTGGACATGGCTTTGAATCCCAGCTCTGCCACTTTCTAACCGGGCACCAGCCTCTCCACTCCTCAGAGCCCCAGTTTGCTCACCTATGAGATGAGGGTAAGCATGTTACCTCACTGATGGAATTAAGAGAGTTCCCAGAGTAGTTGGCACTGAGCAGGTGATCAATGTTTGTTCTGTTCCCTTCCTCACTGGTCTTGAAAGGCAAAGTCTTAAAGTGCCCTGGCTTTCATCGGCAGGCCCCAACCTCTGCTTGTCCAGAAGCATGCCTGCTTCTTTAGGGCCCATTCTAGGCATGTCCCATTCATCCCACTACCCAGGAGGAGCTGCATTCCCCTGCCACAGAGGCATGCCATATCTGGGGCCTGGATTAAAGCATACTTTCAGGCCATGAGAGTAGAGCCCCAGACAGAGTCTTAAGGCACCTGGGGAAAGAGGCCAGAGGCAGGACAAAGGGAAAAAGAAAGGTCATTCTCCCTGTAAGGGGACGTGGGCCCCTGATAGTTAAAGGGCATTATGGAGGAGCCACCAAACACAACTGGGTCTAAAATCTGCCTCCTATGGTTTCCAGAAACTGTGCTGTAACTATATTTCAGTAAAATGGGCCTTGTTCTGGAAAACCCCTACCTCTGTCCTGGGAGAAAGTGCCCAGAGCCTCTCAGGGTCTCATCCAGATGGTCTCAGCTCTAGTACCATTGTGTGTCCATCCCTGGGCCAGTTTCCAGAGGGATGAGGCCTGCCCCTCAGTGCCCTTGTCCCCTGCAGCGGTACCCCGAACCAGCGCCACACAGTGCAGCTCTGTGCCGGAACCGCGCTATGGCAAGAGGCTGGGCAGTGACTTCTCCGTGGGGGCCATCGTCCGCTTCGATTGCAACTCCGGCTATGCCCTGCAGGGATCCCCAGAAATTGAGTGCCTCCCTGTTCCCGGGGCCTTGGCCCAGTGGAATGTATCAGCGCCCACCTGTGTGGGTGAGTACTTGGACAACCGGGACTCTGGGGAGGGGGTGGCCAGGGAGACCCAACAGCAGCCCCTGCTCACCAGCATAACTTAAGTAGGGTGTCCTATTCAGGCCAAATCACTAGTCCTGGGGGTTGGGTGTAGAGACAGTGAGGGGGTGGAGCTGGGATGGCTGGGAGCCGGATGCATGGGAAGGAGGATTGTAGGGACAGGAGCCATGGAAGGAGCAGGAATAGGGGCCTATGGGAGAAACCAACAGCCAGCAAGAGAGGCTGGGGGGTCCTGGGAGGAGTGTTGGGGGAGGATCCCTTAGGGGACCTAAAAATAAGCTGAAGAAACCTCTAACCAGAACTGCCTCCTTCCCAGTGCCATGTGGAGGCAACCTCACGGAGCGCAGGGGCACCATCCTGTCCCCTGGCTTCCCAGAGCCCTACCTCAACAGCCTCAACTGTGTGTGGAAGATCATGGTTCCCGAAGGTGCTGGTATCCAGGTAGGGGCTAGAGGAGGCCTCAATGTGGCAGGTGGCCCGGAAGAGACATTTCAGCCCTGTCCCTGCCCCTCAGGCCAGATGTGGAGGTGAGGTCCACAAGCAGAGAAACACAGCAGCTCGAGGCCCAGAAGCTTTAGGGGGTGTGGAGAGAGAGAGCCAGGTACCTCAGGAAAGAGAAGGGGTGGCAGCAGCTCGGGCCATCAGGGAAAGCCAGAAGAGGAAATGGGCCTGGACTGAAAGAAATACAGAGACTGAGGAAGAGTCATAGAAGGTATTTTTCTGACGCCTTAAAGGGTTCTTTTCTCAAGATGATGGGGAATAGAAAAGGGGACATTGCAGGAGAGGGAAAGCGAGCAGATGAGGCATGGAGAAGCCCCAGGCATACACCTCGGTGTCACACCTGAAGCCCAAGTTACAGGAGAATAATGGGGACCAAACTGTTCCCCCAGTGGTAAGAGTCAAGTGGAGAAGGTCCTGGAACTGGTTATGGCAGCAAGGCCACCAGAGAGGCAACAAGCAGGACCAGGGGTGGGTTCCTGGACTCTCACTGCGGGATGTCTGATGTCATCCAGGCAGGAAGGTGGGGAACCCAAGGAACATGTGAGAGATGAGGAGGGGTCCATTTAGACTGAAGTAGTCCCACTTCCTGAAATTCCCTTTCCCCATTCTCTGCCTGACAAAGTACCCCACTGTCTTATGACCCTTCATTTTACATCTGTCTTCCCCACTGGGCATATGAGGTCCTGGTGGGAGGGGATAGGGACAGTATTTCATTTTTATTGGAAGCACCTAGCACAATGCCAGTCCTAGAGTGGGTGCTAAGTACTGAAATTAACTACATGAATGGAGAAGAGGGGAAGGAGGGACATAGATGGACACAGGCTGCCTAACCAACAGTTCAATCCCTCTGCCTTCCCAGATTCAAGTCATCAGTTTTGTCACAGAACAAAACTGGGACTCTCTGGAGGTGTTTGATGGTGCAGACAACACTGTGACCATGCTGGGGAGTTTCTCAGGTGAGGTGGGCCTTCCGGGGGCCTCAGCTCAGAGGGCAGGGCTGGATTTCGTCATCACCATCATCACCATCATCACCATCATCATTATTACTGATATGTAGTTCATATGCCATAAAAGTCACCAATTTAAAGTATACAGTTCACAGATGTTACCTAGACTCATTTTGGTGATCGTGTTACGCTATATACAAATATTGAATCATTATGTCACACACCCAAAACTAATATAATGTTATATGTCAGTTATAGCTCAATAATAAAACAACAGTAATAATGCTACAATGAAAAGAGAGTGTACAATTTGGAGGTTTTTAGTATATTCACAAGATTCTAAAACTATCACTGCTCTCTAATCCCAGAACATTTGCATTACCCCAAAAAGAAACCAGGTACTCATTTGCATGCATTCCCCATAGTTCCCCCTCCCCCATCCCTTGGCAACCACAACTTGGCAACCTACTTGCCATCTTTATAGATTTGCTTGTTCTAGAAATTTCATATAAACGGAATCCTACAATATGTGGCCTTCTGGGTCTGACTTCTTTCACTCAGCATCATTTTTCAAGGCTCACCATGTTGTAACATGCACCAACATTTTGCCATGTGGATAGACCAGATTTCACCTACCCATCCATCAGCTGATGGACATTTGGTTGTTTCCACTTGTTGGCTCATTATAAATAATGCTACTATCAACATTCATGGAGAAGTTTCTGTGGAACATGATTTCAATTCTGGGTATATACCTAGCAGTGGAATTTCTAGGTCATATGATAACTCTGTATTTAAACTTTTTGAGGAACTGACAAACTGTTTTCCAAAATGGCTACACGGTTTTCCATTCCAATGGCAGACTTCACTGAGTGTGGTGTGTGTTTTTGCCCTATGTCCCGGGCAATCATCCGGGTCCTTCAGACTTCAGAATTCTGTGTTGCCAAGATACAGAAAGGAGTTGTGTGCACCATATATATGGTCTACACTGCCTGGAATATCCAGAGAAGTATAGCTGTTAGAATTTTTTGAAGATGGCTGGGAAGGAGACCAAATTCCTCGACTACCTTTGGAACTTCCCCTCCTGCTGGCATATGGCTCTGCCACTGCTCACTTTGCACAAAGTTTGAGGTCTCGTCTCCCTTGGCCACTGAAGAAGACCCAGCACTCCTGGCTGGGGTGGGGGGTGCGGACGGGAAGTGCTGATTTGCATGTAGCAAGTATAATAACTGGCGACCTTTGAGGATCTTGAGAGCATAATGTCAGTAGGTAGCAAAAGCAAGAGAAATGGGAAGGAGCTTGGGGGCTGGAGATGGTTAAGCATGAATGGTCCCTGTTTCCTTGCCATAGGAACAACTGTGCCTGCCCTTCTGAACAGCACCTCCAACCAGCTCTACCTTCATTTCTACTCAGATATCAGCGTGTCAGCAGCCGGCTTCCACTTGGAGTACAAAAGTGAGGATCCAAAGTTTCAGCTGTGTGTGGGGCTTGGGGTGGGAACTGACAGGTACTAAGGACCCACACAATGAGCAGGGGGCCCACTGGGGCTGTATATTCTCTATGCCATGTAAACCTTACCACAGACCTAGAGGAAGATGCTAAAGCTCAGAGAAGGTCTGTAACTCCTTAAGACTGCACAGCCAGTAAGTGGTAGAGCCAGGACTCTCACCCCAGTCTCTGTTACCCAGACACCTGTGCACTTCCCCAGTGTCCACTCCAGGAATGGGAAGGTAGCCCCATCATTGACTTAGGTCCTGTATGGAATCTAGGATGTAGGGAAATTCAGGTGCTCTCCTCCGCTCCTGAAACCGGTCCTCTCCAAGCCTGGCTTCTATGATGCAACTGTCTTTGAAGTTCTTGTCCTCATGAGAAACTTCACTCCTCTCGCACCAGAGTTCTCACTCCACTCTCAGAACCTTCCATTTTAGCTTCCAATATCTCGAAGTGGTCACAATGAAAAACTCTTAGAAAAATAAGGCTGTGGATGTGCCTGGTGGGGCAACAAAGACAGAGGTTACTGGGGAGACTGTTTTCATCCAGGGACAGCCTGCCATTCCCTTCCCCTCTGGGTAGAGGAAAGAATAGGTAGGCAGAATTTGCCACGACGTGGAGGGAACTAGAGGGTATTATGCTTAGCGAAATAAGTCAATCGGAGAAAGACAACTATCATATGATCTCCTTGATATGAGGAAGTGGAGATGCAACGTGGGGGGGTTGAGGGGTAGGAAAAGAATAAATGAAACAAGATGGGATCGGGAGGGAGACAAACCATAAGAGACTCTTAATGTCACAAAACAAACTGAAGAGGGTGGGTGGGGGCAGGGTGGTGGGGCTATGGACATTGGGGAGGGTATGTGCTACGGCAAGTGCTGTGAAGTGTGTAAGCCTGGAGATTCACAGACCTGTACCCCTGGGGCTAATAATACATTATATGTTTATAAAAAATTTTTTAATTAATTTAAAAAAAGAATAGGTAGGCAGAGGCATCTGTTATTCGTTCATCCAACAAATAGTTATTGAGTGTTTATAATATGCCAGGTGCTGTGCTGAGGGTTGCTAGGACTGGGTGAGATCAAGATGATTAAGTCCCCTCCAAGTCAATTAAAGAGAGGCAGACACTGGGACAGAGAAGCACATTACAGGATTCCAGGTGCTCTCATGGATGTGCCCAGATAGTAGAGCAGTAGTTCAAAGAAGAGCATGGTCACTTCTCCCTGGGACAGGTGGAGAGGTCGATGTCGTGAAGAAACACTTGAGTGTCCACAATGTGGCAAGCCTGTGCTAGATGCCCACAGAACAAAGATAAATAAGACATGGTTCCTGCCCTCACACACACACACAGTCCAGGGAGATAGGGGGACAAGAGAGCAATAATTTTAGTGCAACTGAAGCAGTTAAGGAAGTACAGAAGAGGGGAGCTAAACCTGGCCAGGTGAGACCTTACAGAAGCAGGTGCCTGAGCTAGGTTGGAATGAGAAGTGGGAATATGGGAAGGCAGAGTTGGCCTGACCATCTTGGACAGCGTGGACCTTCCAGATGGGAGCCCCAGTTGGTGCCAGAGGCCTGATAAGATAAGGTCAGTCATTGGATGTTCTACAGATGCTCTGCTGGTCTCCAAGCACATGATCTTTATCCAGATGGTTAGGAGAGGATTGGTTGGATCCTGGGATGCTTGCAGCCTGAAAGAACTAAAGTGTGCACTTGGCAGGAAAGACCTGGGACATCTTGAAGCAAAGACCCTGAGGGCCAGAGGATAGGACAGGGACCTCTGACACCTTCCCCCTGCAGACCTCAAAGTCTTCACTCTCCTGGTAAAGTGAAGTATGCTGGGTTTCTTGAATAGTTCACATTTTTCCTTTTACCCTATTGCTCTGTTCTATCCAATTTTGTTTTCTTATCCAGTATTTACATTGGAGTCCTTAAATGTTCCCTCAAATATTTTCTTTTCTTTCCTCTTCCAAAGATACACTTCCTTCCTAAATACCTTTTCATTCTGCTGCCTCATTCCCAGAAAAAAATGCACCTCTCCTTAGTTTGTTGTTGTTTTGTTCAAGAGAATTAGTAGTTTTCTTTGTAGCTGATGTTTATCAAGTACTGTCCTCTTACAGCGGAAAGGGCTGAGGGAAAACAGAAGCGATGAAATTCGTAGGCGCCAAAACCATTTTTGTTTTGTTAAGCTACTGTTCTCTTAATATTTGATAGTCTACAAAGAGGGTGCAGAGGGGAAGAATTGACTGTAGAGTCAAATGATTTTGAAGGGTACTGAAAAGTCATAGCTACTGCTATGACTCACTTAATGGTGATTTAATTGAAATGGAAATGGAACAATATGCTTTTGAAAGCAATAGATTGCATATGATAAAAAATAATTCCTCCATTGTTGCATGCATGGCTTAAATAAAGTCAGGCTGTGCACTGAAGGAGAAATTAGAATGGACTTTTCTCTGTCTCCTTCTTTCTCTCTTGGATTTCACTTTTCTCCTCATTCCATTTTTTTTTCCCCTACCACAGTCTTCTGCTCTTGCTTTCCCTTTCTTTCTCTCTGTCTCTCCTTATTCTATCACTGCCGAGTGGTTAAGTAGGTTTCAGTCACTAAGCTGTGGTCACCCCACCAAATACCGAGTTGAGTTGTGTTGCATTTTACTTAGAGTGCCAGGAGGAGTGGGGAGAAAGAGACAAGATGATGGCCAAGATGTAGTATTTCAAATTCAGTTTGATGATTATTTTAATCCTGTCTTTGGGGTCTTTTACCCAGCTGGACATAGGCCAAAACAGCCTTCATTTGCAAGAATCACTTTCACTTCTTAAAAGCAGATGCAGTGGGTTAAGTGTCTGACTCTTGATTTTGGCTCAGGTCATAATCTCAGCATCTTGAGATTGAGCCCTGCCTCGGGCTCCATGCTGAGTATAGAGCCTGCTTAAGATTCTCTCTCTCCCTCTACCCCACCCTGCCTCCACTTGCACGTGCATTCTCTCTCTCTATCTCTTTAAAACACTGAGGGTTTTGAAGGGGCGAGAGGGGGTGGGAGGTGGGGGAACCAGGTGGAGGGTAATAGAGAGGGCACGTATTGCATGGAGCACTGGGTGTGGTGCAAAAACAATGAGCACTGTTATGCTGAAAATAAATAAATTAATTAAAAAATTAAAACACACACACACACAAAGGCACATGTAGGACAGGAATTGCCTGGGAAGGGCACAAAGGAACTTTCTGGAGTTAGCAATTTTCTGTAGTTTTGATAGGGATTGGAGTTATACAGATGCAGGCATTTGTCAAAACTCAGCAAATGTACGCATAAGATGTATGTATTTTGTTACAACTTTGTTATCTGTGAATTTTCCTCTGAAGGAAAAAAGCACATGTAGTTATCTGATGTGCATGTCGACTGTCAGCTCTGAATGTGGAACAAGAACATATCACCAGCTCCACAAGGTGATGGAGGTGGTGTTGGTGTCCTAGGCTGGCCAGCCCTTCCCATCCCTTTTCTGCTACGTACATATGGCTTCCCCGGGGAGCCTGTATCTCCCAAGGGATCTGGGAACTACTAGGAGGGCTATCAGAAGGTATCCACCAGGAATCAACCAGGAGGGCTGAGGATGCCCGCTCCAAACTCTCTGAGCTGTGCAGGTGCCTAGGATCAGACCAAACCATAAAGTCTGTCCGCCCTCGTTCCTGGAAAACAGCACTGCCAGTCTCGTGCCTCAGTACACAGAGATCTCTTTAGTTCATCTTATCTCATCTTAGTTAGTTGGTGCATCTTAAGTGCCCACAGCTGCAGAGGGACCCCTGTTGGGCACATCCCACAGTCAGGAGATGCTCTACTCCCACTTGCTGTGAGTTTCCACCAACAGGGAATTCAAAGCTGGATGAGGATGATTTCAGGAAGGGAGGTGGGAGAGCAGGGTTGGGTCACCTATGAGCTAATGTGACCTGTGAGTCTGGCCTCTACCTGGACCAACCTGGAGTTAGACTGGGCTTGGTGTGAATCCCAGCTCTGTGGCTTGCTAAGGACATGTCTCTGGGCTTCTTGGCCTGCATCCTCAGCTGTGAGACAGGATGCAAAGACTTCCTTCAAGGGGATAAGATGATGTGTGGACCCCTTTTGCCCCAGCCTTGCTAGTGGGAAGTCTCAGTAAGTGCTCCTCCAATGATGATGGTGGGTGGGCAGGGAGGAGGAAGACTCCAATGAGGAAGATTAGGATGGATGTCCTAGCATAGATGGTGTACAATGCTGGGTATAGAATAAGGAGCAAATAAATGCAGATGAACTTTGAAACTCAAGAAAGGATCATGAAGGACTGTTTGAGAGCCCTTAGAGGTGATCTTGGAAAGTGATTGGGCCAAGATTGTGACAGTCCTAGAATGTCTAGTGAGAGGATGAGATTCTGAAAAACAGTTGATGGGGACCCACTTTGAACTGCTGAGGAAGGCTGTCCATGATTCAAGGAGAGAGATTCAGAAATGTCAGTTGCCTCTGAGCACAGGATGGCCCTAGGGCAGGGAAAGAGAGGGAGGCGGTAAGGGGTCCGGTAGTGAGCCAAGGACCAGAGTTGACCATGGGGGGCTAGGCGTGAGGAACCCCCAGTAGTACTCCCAGAAAGGAACTGGCCTCACCTTAAAAACAGAAAAGGAGAAATAAGGCAGCAGAGAGTCTCACCCACTGGCAAATTTTTTTCTGGATAGCCTATCCCCGAGAGTGGGACTCTCAGAGCCTTCTGAGTGACACTGAGAGGCCTCTCTCTGATAACTGCTCTCCTTCCTCCTTGCCTTTCCTTCCCCTCTCCCAGCTTCTTGGCCCCCAGGAATTGTCTTCTTAAGACAAGGAAAATGAAGGGGAAGTTGAGGGTCTGGGACTGATGCAGGAGAAGCTGCGTAGAGAGATCTGGGTGTTTGGAGCCAGGCTGGGCATCTCCCTAGCTCCAGAGTCCTTCTGCTGACCTCAGGGGGCAGGTACATGACCCACATGATGCCCACCCACCCCAGGGAGCATCAGTCTATTGATCCTCTGTGCTGCACAAATATTCTGACTTTCTGTGCACTCGGAGGGTAAGAGGGTTAGGAAGCACTGGTCTCTAGGCAGAGGGCAAAGAAAGTACAGATTGGAGCCCCTTCTCCTCCCCGCTGCCAGCATTATCCTCTGCCTACTGGTGCACTGACCTGCTGGGCTTGTCCCTCCTCCTTTCTCTTTGTCTCTGTCTCATCTAGCGGTGGGCCTGAGCAGCTGTCCAGAACCGGCTGTGCCCAGTAACGGGGTGAAGACTGGCGAGCGCTACCTGGTGAACGATGTGGTCTCTTTCCAGTGCGAGCCAGGATATGCCCTCCAGGTACCTCCCCTCGACACCCCGGGCAGGAAGCAGGTGGCCCCTGAGATGTGCTTGGCCAGCCTCTTGTCAGCTGAGCTGCAGTCACTGAAGAACAGGGAGCAGCCCCTCGGGTTCCCTGGGGACCACTGCCCTTTCCCGGAGCTGTTCATGCAAAAGACAAACTGCTGACTTGGGCGCGTTAGCACCAGCCAGCCTCAGAATGGGCTCCTGCAAAGTTTCAGTTTGATTAGACTCCAGGAAAATTAAATCTTCCTTTGAGGGCCAGGAGGGAATCTAGTAATTAAAGAAGTCTCACAAGGAAACTTTAGTAATGAGAATTCCTTAGTAATAACTGTTAATAAGCATCCTTCCCCAAAGTCTCTCCCTCTGCCTCATCCCTCCCCACAGAGGGTTTGTGGATCTTTGTGTATCTTGTTGCTCAACACAAGGCCCCTGAACAAACCCCCTGTTCTGGGTTGTACATGTAATTGTGCCCCTGGGGGCAATGAGCCCACCCCTGTTCCTGATCCCTCCAGGGCCACGCCCACATCTCCTGCATGCCCGGAACTGTGCGCCGCTGGAACTACCCTCCGCCGCTCTGTATTGGTAAGAGAGCCCCAACCTTCTCAGTCCATTCATAATACCCATTTCTGCCAGAGATCTGGGTTCAGTGACATCTCATGGAGATCAAGCTCAGATCAAAAGACAGTTTGGTGTCCCAAATCTCTTGGAAGGGAGTCGTTGTAGGCTGCCGTGTGGCTCTCGCACAAGCTGGTAGTGACTTCTGCAGACCTTCGCCCATTGAATGAGGGATCACAAGAGGCTTGCCTGTTTGAAAACATTACGATGACCATCCTGATTCCAGATAATTGACCAAAGTCCCGATGGAACCTCTGGGCAATTGAAGCCTTCCCCCGTGACTTTTCATGGGACAGGTGGATAAAATCTGCCACTAGAGAAAAGGCAGGGGGCGGGTTACAGGTGAAACAAGGGCCTAGCTCTGTTGGGTTGGGGAGGGAGGACGTGACATTTATTGAGCATCTACTGTATGCAAGTCATGGCCTACCTGTTTCTTCACAGCAGCTCTTCAGGGGATGTATCATTGCCTTCATTTTTGCAAATGGGAAAACTAAGGCTTTTAAAGATTAAAAAGTGATTGGCACCATCAGGGATGGAAACATACTTTTCTCTGATGCCCCGCCAACTGTAAAGTACAAATCAAGGCTGACCTTGGGATAAGAAGCAAAGTGAGTGGGGAGGGAGCATCCCTTAGGCATAATGACATTTCCCTGCTGGGATCTCACCACTAGGCAGGGTGTGGGTGCCTGCCCTGTGGTCAGAAATGTGTCTGGGCAGACTGAGGCACTCCCCTCATTCCCACCCCATATTACAAAGTTCTTGCAGAGGAAACCACCCCTGTTAACAGCAGCTACCACTAATTGAGTGCCTGTCACCCGGTTACTGTGTGCATCGGCCCCTGTTCTAAGTGACATGCAGGCCTTTCCACTGTAACGTTAAGGACCACCCCGTGATGTAGGTCCTGTGGTCAGCTTCATTTTATAGGTGGGGGAAACTGAGGTTTGGAGGGGTTTAGACTGGCCCAAAGTCACACGGGAAGTGAAAGAGTTGGGATGGTGACCTTGGCAGTCAGTGCCAGAGCCCCGCCCCCACTCTGAACCCAGGCACGGTTCTGTTTGTCGCCCTCTCCCCAGAGGCTTTTGTTTGGACCTGGCAGACCCCCCACTTTCCCCTCTTTCTCTGGCTTCCATAACCAGCTAATCCCTTGAAGCTCCCACAACCATTTCCTGGGAAAGAAAAGAATTGAAGTCCACTGACCAGGCTGTATTCATGCTCCAGCCCTGCATCTTAGGTGACTCTGACATCACCTCAGCTGGAGTGTCAGTGGCCCTAGCCCTTCATGGTTGGCTCCCCATGGAACACTAATCACAGTCACTTTGGCTGAGGATGAAGGTCAGAGAGCAAGTGTGTGCCCCTGGTAGGCTCATCTGCGGACCACACAACCCTATGGGATGAGTGTTTGTACAGAGCCCAGCATGGAGCCTGAAGTGAGGACTCTGTGCATGCCAGTCCCCTCACTTCAGCCTTTCTTTTAAGTCTTGGAAGAATTGATTGGACAGTGATAGAGATTTGAGGCATCGTGTAAGAACGGTCACACTCCTCTTGGAGCAGACCAGTGCTGCTGCATGACCTTACTAAGGAAACTGACCTGCAAAGGGCTGGCTCTAGGTCAAGAGTCCTAACTCGGGGGGAGTGGGGGGGGCCTTACTCGGGTTTGTGACCAGTTGGGCAGTGCCTTCCTGAACTTAAATTTGTACTCAATCTTGCCCATGTGTATAGTCATTTAGGGGAGATTACTGTTGCTTCCTTTGGATTCTCAGAGGGGTTCATGACTTGGGAAGGGATCAGAAACTGCTGCTGTAAGGGAGCATTCAAACACTGGCATGACTCCATACCCTCCTCCATGCTGTCCTAACCCTCTGTCTGGTCTCATTGTCACAGCACAGTGTGGGGGCACAGTGGAAGAGATGGAGGGGGTGATCCTGAGCCCTGGCTTCCCCGGCAACTACCCCAGCAACATGGACTGCTCCTGGAAGATAGCGCTGCCCGTGGGCTTTGGTAAGTCTGCACACCCAGGCCCTTGGTGACCCTTCATTATGACTTTGACCAAGGTAGTAGAGCGGCCCACCTCTCCACTTCCTCATCTGTTGACCTCTCATACAATTGTGAAGATCAGTTAAGAATGCTAGGAATGAACACTTTGGGAACATAAAATATAGGGAAAATCTGAAGGATTGCCATTATTATTATTATTATTATTATCTGAGTAATAAGCTAACATTCAGGACTGTGGAATGAGAAATTACTCAGGGGTGGCTGAAAAAGAAAAAAAGTGTTTAACAGAGACTGAACCTCAAGTTGTGCTTTTAACTTCAATATCCAATTTCCCATACTAATTAAATTATATAGCCAAGGTCAATATGATACAGACTTTGCATTCTTTATATGCATATTCTGGCCGGTCTTAAAGAGTGGGAGTTTTTTTTTGGGGGGGGGTTGTGTGTGTGTGTGTGTGGAGATGGAGTATGCCAGGCACGGGGGTTGGCGGGGTATGGAGGACATCAGTCTGGGTACAAAATTTAATTGCTGATGATTCATTCCTGACTGGGAATATAATTTAACCCCAACATCTCTGTTGAAGAGTTAAGATTTATGGTGATGTGGAGCTGATGGGTCATCTTGCCTGAGTCACTGCCCTGCTCCCAGAACGTCCTGTGGGGATGGCTCCTGCACAGGCCTGTGGTCTCCCAGTCTATGACCTCAGGAATGAAAGCCACCTCTTTTTATTCTGTACTATTCAGCCGAGACTGGGTCTTCTGATAGAGAAGGGGCTTTCAGGAGAAAGGGACTGAACTGGCCTGCTTTAAATCTATTCTGAGGGAAGGAGAGAAGTTGGTGACCTTTCAGAAGATGGAGTCTTATATTTTGTACCATCTTCTGGAGGAACCTGGGGGTGCATGATTAGAATACAAAATGATGAGCACTTTGCAGCCTTGGGGAACTCCAGATTTTAGAGATTGAGGGAAGAGGAGCTAGGAGACCCCATAGCTCTGCACCCAGGCATGGACCACAAGAATATCAGATGATAGAGAGATAGAGATAGAGAGAGAGAGAGATGGAGGGAGCACAACATCCAAAGGAAACTAGAAGTTTAAGTGGGAGGTACATCACTGTTCTTGTAAGTCCTGATGTTCAGCCACCAGAGCTCTCTAACTCTAAGGCCTGGGTGCTTATTCAGCCTCTGGAGAATAAGCCCTCTGCAGAGTGCAATCACAGAAGTCCTTGCTTTCAAGTGAACATTGGACTCCAGTGAGGACCTGAGTATGGCACCTGGTTTCAGTGTGTACAGAACCACTGAATTTACAAGATGTTACCACCAGATGGCAGTGGTGAAGCCCAGCCCTTTTCCCCACCCATTCAATTCAGAAATCTGGAATCAGGGAAGAGCCCCTTTGATGAACATGCTGCCCACGGTGCTGGGATGATGTGTGGGCTGTAGACCACATGTCCTAAAGTGCTCATTGCACAATTGTCAGTGATTTGGAAATGATCTGCATGTTCATTAATAGAGTAGTGAATAGTGTGGTTGGTAATTCATAAAATAAAATTATAGACCTTGAAAAGCACAATATTGAATAAAAAAATTTAAAAAACCTCATGTGCAGTATAACAACATGTATGTACATGTTTGAGACAAATAAGTCAAACATATATTTAAGAATCTAAAACCATGAATTGGAAAGGTATCTTCCCGATCCATGAGTGACCCTCAAATGGGAGAGAGCAGGAGATACGAGGGGTCTTCAATGTTGTAAATCAAATCTTTAACTTTTAATAATTTTAAATTAAATTTCTAAATAAAAATTTATTTAATTAATTGCAAAAAATCACACCTACATCTCCATTTATGTAAATTAGAAACTACAGGTGAGAAATGTTTAAAAGGTTAAAATCCATCTGTAACCCCACTATGGAGAGATAATAATTTATAGCTTAGTCCTCACCATTCAAATATAACCCCCGTGAAGATAAGGGCCTAATAAATATCGTTCATCCCTGTGCATTGCCCATCACAGCCCTGGTGCATAGCAAATGCTCAGTAAATATTATTAGTGAATTAGATATTCATATCAATGAACATTCTTCTGGGTTTTTAGTACCAAAATTAGAATTATATAGTACATACTACTTTGCAATTAGATTTTCACAGCTAACATAATGGACATTTTCCTATGCACAGTAAATACATTTCCTCAATATAATTTAGGGAAGTCTCAGCTGTAAGCAAATATCAATCTTTCCATCTCCATTCTGCAGAGTATATCACTATGTAAGTTAAGGGCTTAATCGGATCCATTTAACCTATCAGGTTGTTAGGAGATCTTGATTAATCCAGTAGGATCCCAAAGCATAAACTTCACTGACAATATATTTTTATTTCTGAATTATCGTTAAGTGTTCTAAAAGATACCAGTACTGAAGTTCATGTCTTTTAATTAGGTATAGTTATTTTTAAGTGGTGATGTTTTTAAGTAGAAAGTTTATTTTAACAAAGTTATCTTTGTATTGCTGGTAGGGCTAGGAACTACAAGTCAATTGTTAGCCCTGAGCTTTGTTTTCAGTAAAATAAAATGGACTCGGGACAAGCTCTGGAATGATCGATGCCCTTCATTCTGAGTGAATAATGTATTTTTAAGTTCAATCCTGCCTCAAGACAAAAGATTGGACTGGATGGTGTCTCCCCGAACTGTGTTCTGGCAATCTCAGGGGGGAAGCCAGTAGTAGGGATGCGTGAGGTCTGGCAGAAAAGGCTTCCATGAAGCCTCACGTTTAAAGCAGGACTCCATTGCTTTGGGCACTGTCTGCCTCTCTCTTGGTCCCAGGGGCTCACATCCAGTTCCTGAACTTCTCCACTGAGCCCAACCACGACTTCATAGAGATCCGGAATGGCCCCTACGAGACCAGCCGCATGATGGGCAGATTCAGTGGTAGCGAGCTTCCAGGCTCCCTGCTCTCCACATCCCATGAGACCACTGTGTATTTCCACAGCGACCACTCCCAGAACCGGCCAGGATTCAAGCTGGAGTATCAGGGTAAGTACCCAGAGTGCCGTAGCCTCCTGTGCATCCCCTCCTGCCCATCCCCTTCTCTTACCCACAACCACCGTATTCCCAGCCTTCCACGTAGGGGAAAAGAGAACACAGGGAGGGCTGAGGGGTGGCAGGCAGGCCTATAGATGCAGGCTCCCCTTTGGTGGCATGTCTCTCCGGCCCCGTGAAGATACCTAACCCCCTTGACAAGGTTTTTCCAGGATTAAGGCCCAACAGCACCATCGGAGGCCTTCCGTCCAGATCCAACCGCCAACAGTTTTCCCTGAATGTTCCCATTGGACATCCCTGAGTGGCCAGTCGGCCACTTCCCCTCAGCCTTGATAGGCTTACTTAGTCTCTCTGGATCCTCCCCTATGTGTCAGGCCCAAATTACCCTCAGCAAACCTCCTCCTCTCTCATGATGGAGGATTCTGGTAACAACCCAGGAGCGCCCTCTGAGCCTTCACAATGAGATAAGCCCATTAACTCCCACGCAGGGTTTCCTGACTATGCTCACTGGGGCTCTGCCTTGCTGAAGTGAAATCCTGTGATAGGACCCCCTGCTGGCATGCTTTCCCTGGGACAAGCCCTATCCACTCCCTTCTCCTGTGTGAGGGGCCATCACCTGGGACTGTGTAGATGGTTCCTGATCTGTGGCACTATATGCTGTGGCCCTAGGTAGGCCAACATCTCCCTCGGATGCCTCCCTAGTGTGACTGACTGAACCATTTGTTCTAAATTCTTTTTCCAAATTCCTCCACCAACTTTTTTTTTTCATAATTTTGGACTTTTTTCCAATCTAATACATGCTTATAAAAAATTAAAACATTAGATGTTTTTACGAATACATCATTGAAAGTAAAAATTTTCCCGTAATCCCATCTCCAAACCCACCTTATGCAGAGATAACTAACTTTTGCGTTTGTTTTCCCCATTTTTCTGTACATATGTTGATGTAACTCTATTATTATATGTTCACCAAAATTGTATTATACTATAAATACTGCTTTTGCAATTTTCTTTTTTAAAATGAATTTTTAATTATATTCACAAACACACTCACCCTGTTAAAAAGAGAGAGGCGGGGGGAGGGAAGGAGGGAGGAAGAACAAAGGGAAGGAAGAAATTAAAGCTTTACAGGTAAGGCCAAGCTTTCTCTGTCTACAGCTTCCAGACCCAGGCTTATTTTCCAGAAATAATCACTGTGGCTTTAACAGGATCTTTCCCAATCTTTTTCCACATGTTAACATACATATGTTACAGGTATCTGTGAGGATTTGTATTGTTTCATGAAATTTTTGGTTCTGTTTCTTTTATAAATCTATAGAATGCTGTATATACATAATGCTCTGATACTTGGCTTTTTCATCCCTTGTCAGAGGTGAATACTGGATTTGGGTTTGTCATTTAGGGAAAGCCTTCAAGGGTATTCTAGGAAGTAGGCACCTTTGGACCAGTTACACGGGCACTGTCTCTTCAGAAGGAGCTTCAGCAGGTCTAACTGGGCTTGCCCCGACCTGGGTCACCTCAGGAGGAGGAGCTGGGCCTCTCACGCCAATGAAGCAGCAGGGAGAAGCAGTGCTTTTACCAGAGAGTGCTGGCTCCTTCCTGATAGTAACAAAGCTGCTTCATCCAGTGACGCAGTCTATGGGCTTGTCACAGAGGCCAGCCCTAACCAAGAGTGTTCGTGCCTGTTAAGCACACCCAGTTTGAGTGGGTGGTGTGGGCTGTCAGATGCATCATGATTCGTCAGATAGCCATGTTCTGTCATAGGAGAGACTTGGGCCCACATATGTGGTCAGTGTTTCCTGCTGAGGCAGACGCAAGCCTCTCTCAGGCTTCTCCCGCATCTTAATTTGCTAGGGCTATGGTAACCAAATACCACGGACTGGAGGGCTTAAACAGCACACATTTCTTCTCTCACTGTGCTGGAGTCTGAAGTCCCAAAATCAGGGTGTCAGTAGGGCTGACCACCTCCTGAGGGCTGTGAGGGAGAGTCTGTTCTCACTTCTGGCAGTTTGCTGGCAGTCTGGAATTCCTTGGCTTATAGAAACATCACCCTAATCTCTGGCTTCAAATCCTTGTATGTCTCCAAGTTTCCCCTTTTTATAAGGACACCAGTCAAATTGGATTAAGGCCCTCCCTAATGACCTCATTTCAATTTAGGTGAAATGGCAAAGATGCTCTCTCCAAATAAGGTCACATTCTGAGGGACTAGGAGTTAGGACTTCAACATATGAATTTGGGCAGGGGGCACAATTCAACTCATAACACCTCTGACAGGCCCACGTGCTCCCCCCACGGCTCCTCCTATTGGATGAGTCCAAGTACTCATCAATGGTGGTGATGACACCACCATTGTGACAGAGGCAGCTTCTTGGGGGCCCACCCACATACACTGTGACCTCACTTCTGTTATAGGCACAGCCCTGCCCACTGCGTCCATGGGATGGGAGCAGACACTCACTGGGTCCCCATGGGATCACTTCTGTGATGGGCACAGCCCTGCCCACTGAGTCCATGGGATGGGAGCAGACACTCACTGTGCTCCCATGGGACATGGGAACTTGTCCCTATAAGAATTGTCCCCCCTGTTAGGCTCCGTGATCAAAGGAACGAGACTGATGCAAACCTTTATTTCGCGCCAAGCATCGAAAATCAAACCATCTCTCACGAAGAGGCAGCAAGGATGACCCGATGAGGCCGATTCCCGGAAGAGGCGGCTTCACAGACGAGGCCAATCTGGATGAGGCTGCTCTGGATAGGCCACTTCCCAGATGAGGCCATTTCCCGACTATGAAGAGGCGGCGACGACGACGATGAGAAGCCTGACGACCTGATTCTTCTCCCCATGATGCCACTCCGACAAGGCTGCTCCTCGGATGAGGCCACTCCTCGGACGAGGCCGCTCCGGACGAGGCTGCTCCGGACGAGACCGCTCGCCGACGAGGCCGCTCCCCGGATGAGGCCGCTCCCCAGACGAGGCCGCTCCCCGGACGAGGCCGCTCGGGACGAGGCCGCTCCCCAGACGAGGCCGCTCCCCGGACGAGGCCGCTCCCCGGACGAGGCCGCTCGGGACGAGGCCGCTCCCCGGACGAGGCCGCTCGGGACGAGGCCGCTCCCCGGACGAGGCCGCTCCCCGGACGAGGCCGCTCCCCAGAAGAGGCCGCTCCCCAGAAGAGGCCGTTCCCCAGACGAGGCCGCTCCCTACGATGAAGAGGCGGCGACGATGATGACGACAACCCCGATGACACAGACTCTGCTCCCATGACACCACTCCGACAAGGCCGCTCCCCGGACGAGGCCGCTCCCCAGACGAGGCTGCTCCCGATGATGCCGCTCTGGGCGAGGCCGCTCTGGACGAGGCCGCTCTGGACGAGGCCGCTCCCCGGACGAGGCCGCTCCCCGGACGAGGCCGCTCCCCAGACGAGGCCGCTCCCCGGACGAGGCCGCTCCCGACGATGAAGAGGCGGCAACGACGAAGACACAGACTCTGCTCCCATGACACCACTCCGACAAGGCCGCTCCCCGGACGAGGCCGCTCTGGATGAGGCCGCACGCCGACGAGGCCGCTCCCCGGAATGACGCCGCTCCGGCGTGGCCGCTTCGGCCACCTCTATAAAGGTTACTCTATGAGGCTGGGGGGGGGGGGGAGTAGTAGGAGGAATTGTAGTAGCCGTTGGGATAGCCATTAGGGTAACCGTGGGGACAGCCGTTAGGGTAGCCCTGGGGACAGCATTAGGGTAGCCGTGGGGACGGCCGTTAGGATAGCCGTGGGGACGGCCATTAGGATAGCCATGGGGACAGCCATTAGGGTAGCCATGGGGAGGGACGTTAGGGTAGCCGTGGGGATGGCCGTAAGGGTAGCCGTAGGGACGGCCGTTAAGGTAGCCGTGAGGACGGCCAGAAGGGTAGCCGTGAGGACGACAGTAAGGGTAGCCATGGGGATGGCCATAAGGGTAGCCGTGGGGAGGGACGTTAGGGTAGCCATGGGGACGGACGTTAAGGTACCCGTGGGGACGGACGTTAAGGTAGCCGTGGGGAGGGACGTTAGGGTAGCCATGGGGTCGGATGTTAAGGTAGCCGTGGGGAGGGACGTTAGGGTAGCCGTGGGGAGGGACGTTAGGGTAGCCGTGGGGACGGACGTTAAGGTAGCTGTGGGGAGGGACGTTAGGGTAGCCGTGGGGAGGGACGTTAGGGTAGCCGTGGGGACGGCCATAAGGGTAGCCGTGGGGACGGCCGTTAGGGTAGCCGTGGGGACGGCCAGAAGGGTAGCCTTGGGGATGGCCATAAGGGAAGCCCTGGGGAGGGACGTTAGGGTAGCCCTGGGGAGGCACGTTAGGGTAGCCGTGGGGACGGCCATAATGGTAGCCATGGGGACGGCCGTTAGGATAACCGTGGGGAGGGACGTTAGGGTAGCCGTGGGGAGAGACATAAGGGTAGCCGTGGGGACGACGGTTAGGGTAGCCGTGGGGAGGGACATAAGGGTAGCCGTGGGGACGACGGTAAGGGTAGCCGTGGGGACGGCCGTTAGGGTAGCCATGGGGATGGCCGTAAGGGAAGCCCTGGGGAGGGACGTTAGGGTAGCCGTGGGGACGGCCATAAGGGTAACCATGGGGAGGGACGTTAGGGTAGCGGTGGGGACGGCCGTTAGGGTAGCCGTGGGGATGGCCATAAGGGAAGCCCTGGGGAGGGACGTTAGGGTAGCCGTGGGGACGGCCATAAGGGTAGCTGTGGGGACGGCCGTTAGGGTAACCATGGGGAGGGACGTTAGGGTAGCGGTGGGGATGGCTGTTAGGGTAGCCATGGGAACGACGGTTAGGGTAGCCGTGGGGACGGCCGTTAGGGTAGCCGTGGGGACGGCCGGAAGGGTAGCCGTGGGGACGGCCGTTAGGGTAGCCGTGGGGACGGCCGGAAGGGTAGCCGTGGGGACGACGGTAAGGGTAGCCGTGGGGACGGCCATTAGGGTAGCCGTGGGGACGGCCGGAAGGGTAGCCGTGGGGATGGCCGTAAGGGAAGCCCTGGGGAGGGACATTAGGGTAGCCGTGGGGACGGACGTTAGGGTAGCCATGGGGACGGACGTTAGGGTAGCCGTGGGGACGGCCATTAGGGTAGCCATGGGGAGGGATGTTAGGGTAGCTGTGGGTAGATATTGGGGTAGTTGTCCGATTAATAGTCATCAGGAGCAGCGCTGCGGCGAGGGGCCTCGCCACCCTGAGCCGCAGCACCACCTCAAGCGTCCTGGCCGGAGCGGCCTCACCGTCGTGGCGTCATTCCGGGGAGCGGCCTTGTCATCGTGCGGCCTCATCCAGAGCGGCCTCGTCCGGGGAGCGGCCTTGTCGGAGTGGTGTCATGGGAGCAGAGTCTGTGTTGTTGGGGTAGCCGTGGGCAGGGACGTTAGGGTAGCCATGGGGACGGCCGTAAGGGTAGCCGTGGGGACGGCCATTAGGGTAGCCGTGGGGAGGGACATTAGGGTAGCCGTGGGGACGGCCATTAGGGTAGCCGTGGGGAGGGACATTAGGGTAGCCGTGGGGACGGCCGTTAGGGTAGCCGTGGGGAGGGACGTTAGGGTAGCCGTGGGGACTGACGTTAGGGTAGCCATGGGGAGGGACATTAGGGTAGCGGTGGGGACGGCCGTTTAGGGTAGCCGTGGGGAGGGACGTTAGGGTAGCCATGGTGAGGGACGTTAGGGTAGCCGTGGGGACGGCCGTAAGGGTAGCCGTGGGGACGGATATTAGGGTAGCCGTGGGGAGGAATGTTAGGGTAGCCGTGGGGACGGCCGTAAGGGTAGCCATGGGGACTGACGTTAGGGTAGCCGTGGGAGGGACGTTAGGGTAGCCGTGGGGACGGCCGTAAGGGTAGCCGTGGGGACTGATGTTAGGGTAGCCGTGGGGAGGGACGTTAGGGTAGCGGTGGGGATGGCCATTAGGGTAGCCGTGGGGAGGGACGTTAGGGTAGCCGGGGGGACGGCCGTAAGGGTAGCCGTGGGAACGGCCGTTTAGGGTAGCCATGGGGAGGAACGTTAGGGTAGCCATGGGGACGGACGTTAGGGTAGCCGTGGGGACGGCCATTAGGGTAGCCATGGGGAGGGATGTTAGGGTAGCTGTGGGTAGATATTGGGGTAGTTGTCCGATTAATAGTCATCAGGAGCAGTGCTGCGGCGAGGGGCCTCGCCACCCTGAGCCGCAGCACCACCTCAAGCGTCCTAGCCGGAGCGGCCTCACCGTCGTGGCGTCATTCCGGGGAGCGGCCTTGTCATCGTGCGGCCTCATCCAGAGCGGCCTCGTCCGGGGAGCGGCCTTGTCGGAGTGGTGTCATGGGAGCAGAGTCTGTGTTGTTGGGGTAGCCGTGGGCAGGGACGTTAGGGTAGCCATGGGGACGGCCGTAAGGGTAGCCGTGGGGACGGCCATTAGGGTAGCCGTGGGGAGGGACATTAGGGTAGCCGTGGGGAGGGACATTAGGGTAGCCGTGGGGACGGCCGTTAGGGTAGCCGTGGGGAGGGACGTTAGGGTAGCCGTGGGGAGGGACATTAGGGTAGCCGTGGGGACAGCCGTTAGGGTAGCCGTGGGGAGGGACATCAGGGTAGCCGTGGGGAGGGACATCAGGGTAGCCGTGGGGTGGGACGTTAGGGTAGCTGTGGGTAGATGTTGGGGTAGTGGTCAGAGTAATAGTCGTCAGGAGCAGCGCTGCCGGGAGTGGCCTCACCGCCCCGAGTCGCAGCACCACCACGAGCATCCTGGCCGGAGCGGCCTCGCCGGAGTGGCGTCATTCCGGGGAGCGGCCTTGTCGTCGTGCGGCCTCATCCAGAGCGGCCTCGTCCAGGGAGCGGCCTTGTCGGAGTGGTGTCATGGGAGCAGAGTCTGTATCGTTGGGGTAGCTGTGGGGAGGGACGTTAAGGTAGCCGTGGGGACGGCCGTAAGGGTAGCCGTGGGGATGGCCGTTAGGGTAGCCGTGGGGAGGGACGTTAGGGTAGCTGTGGAACGGCCGTTAGGGTAGCCGTGGGGACAGACATTAGGGTAGCCATGGGGAGGGACATTAGGGTAGCCGTGGGGAGGGACGTTAGGGTAGCAGTGGGGAGGGACGTAAGGGTAGCCGTGGGGACGGCCGTTAGGGTAGCCGTGGGGAGGGACGTTAGAGTAGCCGTGGGGAGGGACGTTAGGGTAGCCGTGGGAAGGGACGTAAGGGTAGCCGTGGGGACGGCCGTTAGGGTAGCCGTGGGGAGGGACGTTAGAGTAGCCGTGGGGAGGGACGTTAGGGTAGCCGTGGGGAGGGACGTAAGGGTAGTCGTGGGGAGGAACATTAGGGTAGCAGTGGGGAGGGACGTAAGGGTAGCCGTGGGGACGGCCGTTAGGGTAGCTGTGGGGAGGGACGTTAGAGTAGCCGTGGGGAGGGACGTTAGGGTAGCCGTGGGGAGGGACGTAAGGGTAGTCGTGGGGAGGAACATTAGGGTAGCAGTGGGGAGGGACGTAAGGGTAGCCGTGGGGACGGCCGTTAGGGTAGCCGTGGGGAGGGACGTTAGAGTAGCCGTGGGGAGGGACGTTAGGGTAGCCATGGGGAGGGACGTAAGGGTAGTCGTGGGGAGGAACATTAGGGTAGCAGTGGGGAGGGACGTAAGGGTAGCCGTGGGGACGGCCGTTAGGGTAGCTGTGGGGAGGGACGTTAGAGTAGCCGTGGGGAGGGATGTTAGGGTAGCAGTGGGGAAGATTGTAAGGGTAGCCGTGGGGACGGCCGTTAGGGTAGCCGTGGGGAGGAACGTTAGAGTAGCCGTGGGGAGGGACGTTAGGGTAGCCGTGGGGAGGGACGTTAGGGTAGCAGTGGGGAGGGACGTAAGGGTAGCCATGGGGACGGCCGTTAGGGTAGCCGTGGGGAGGGATGTTAGGGTAGCTGTGGGTAGATATTGGGGTAGTCATAGGAGTAATAGTCGTCGGGAGCAGCACTGCCACGAGCGTCCTGGCCGGAGCAGCCTTGTCAGAGAGGTATCATGGGAGCAGAGTCTGTGTCGTTGGGGTTGTTGTCATTTTCATCGTCGGGAGTGGCCTTGTCCGGGGAGCGGCCTCGTCCAGAGCGGCCTCGTCGGGAGCGGCCTCGTCCGGGGAGCGGCCTCGTCCGGGGAGCGGCCTCGTCGGGGAGCGGCCTCGTCCGGGGAGCGGCCTCGTCCGGGGAGCGGCCTCGTCGGGGAGCGGCCTCGTCGGCGTGTGGCCTCGTCCGGAGCGGCCTCGTCCGGAGCAGCCTGGTAGGGGGAGCGGCCTCGTCCAGGGAGCGGCCTCGTCCGGGGAGCGGCCTCATCGGGGAGCGGCCTCGTCCGGGGAGCGGCCTCGTCGGGGAGCGGCCTCGTCCGGGGAGCGGCCTCGTCGGGGGAGCGGCCTCGTCCGGGGAGCGGCCTCGTCGGGGAGCGGCCTCGTCCGGGGAGCGGCCTCGTCCGGGGAGCGGCCTCGTCGGCCTCGTCCGGGGAGCGGCCTCGTCGGGGAGCGGCCTCGTCCGGGGAGCGGCCTCGTCGGCGGCGAGCGGCCTCGTCGGGGGAGCGGCCTCGTCAGGGAGCGGCCTCATCCGGGGAGCGGCCTCCTCGGCGAGCGGCCTCATCCGGAGCAGCCTCATCCGGAGCGTGGCCTCGTCCGGGGAGTGGCCTCGTCCGGGGAGCGGCCTTGTTGGAGTCGCGTCATGAGGAGCAGAGTCAGTGTCGTCGGGTTTCTCGTCATCGTCGTTGTCCACCTCTTCATGGTCGGGAGTGGCCTCGTCAGGGGAGCGGCCTTGTCCAGAGTGGCCACATCCAGAGCGGCCTTGTCTGGGGAGCAGCCTCGTCCGGGGAGAGGTCTCGTCGTGGTCGTCCTCAACGCCTTTTCGTGAGAGACGACCTCTACCACCCGGTTTGGTTTTCCATGCTTGGCGCGAAATAAGCTTCGACTTTCACTTTGCATCAGTCTCGTTCCTTTGTTCACGGACCCTAACACCCCTGAGTCCCTTGGGGGGACTCAGTCTCACACTCAGTGAGGCTTCCAAGACACAGGCCCACACCATGGGCCAGCCATCCTCTCTGGGACATGCCCATTACTCACACTGGGGCATGTTCAGAGGCCCACTCCTCCTTTGAGGATGTTCCCTTGCTGGGGGAAGCTAGGCCCAAGGGCAACAGAGTTCTAGGTAAGTCTTTGGATGCCCAACACCCCCTTAGGAGTTGGTCCAACTGTATGACAGGCCCAGAGGTGTCTACTCTATGGTGGGCTCACCTACTTCCACTCACATTTTACCTTCATGACTTGGTAAGTGTTCCCGTTGAGGTTTCCCTCAGGTCACAGGCCCAGCTACTCCCTCGGTGCCTGCCGGAGCTCCACAGACCTAATGATGCCTATGAGCCCACACTTGGTGTCAGGGCAGCTGCTCCCCTTCAGGCTTGACCTGGACTTCCTTTAGGCTTCTCAGTCTGTGGTGGTCCCCGCCCCTGGGACTGGGTTGTCTCTAATGTGAGAGACCCAGATCCTCCCACAGAGGCCTCCTAATGTATGACAGACCCAAATAGTTCTCCCTGCCCAACTTGCCCACTTACACCCTCCTTAGCCCTATGGAGCTATACCTTGTACACAAGCTCTGACCACTCACCCCAGGTTTTCCTTTATGAAAAGACCTGTTTCCAAAAGGGCCACCTGTCCCCACTGAGACAATTCTATTGAGCAGGCCCGTCTCCCTGCAGTCCCACAACTTTCTCTGAGGAAATCCAACTCCTTACTTTTTCTCAGAATTCCTCCGTTAGACATTCTGAACTTCCTAGGCTGAAGTTCTCTTCTCTCTTCTCAGGTAGACGTTCCCATAAAATTGTTACTAACAGCTTAAACCACTCTTACTGGGCCTCTCAGTTGGACAGGCTTAACTTTATATCATTAAAACTTTTCAGGAGATCATGTTTATAAAGAACCTTTAGCAAAATGATGAGACACATAATTGTTCCAAAATGTTAGGCATCATTATTCATATTTTAATAATATGAATGTTTTAATAATGTTAATAATATTAATATTTACAATTGTGGCACTTTGTTAAAAATTATATCTGTTCCCACCACAGCATCTCCGTCTTCAGGAGCCCTTCTTTTAGGAAAGCTAATGATTCTGCCCTTTAGAGTTCATTTCTGCCTATAGGCCCAACTTCTCCCTTCGAAGCTTCTGGTAAACAGGCTCTGAGATTTTTCTCAGTTTGAAAACACTCCAGGTACTCTCCCTTAAATGTCTCTCTTTCTAAAAAGCTCAGCTCCTTCTGTATGAAACGGGTCCTATAAGGGACTCTCCATCAGGCTGCTCCTGGCTTCTGATGTGCTGCCACTCTCTTCTGGCTACTCACCATCACTGGGTCCGCAGATTCCCCCCGAGGCTTCTCATTAGAGGCCCAGCCCATCCATTCAGTCAGCTCCCTGGGCAGTAGTTCCCCGATTTTCTACTAAGACCTTAATTTGCCAGATCGCCCAAACCGCTGCTGCTGACAGGGCCACGGGTCTCCATTGGCCAACCAGCCTGCCCACTCCCACCATAGCTGCTGGATTTTTTTGACATACCCAGTGACCTTGATGATTTCCTAGTGATATCTGAGGCCTCCTACAGTGAGACAGTGAATGGAAATACACAACACAGGCACAGTCCCAGAGGGCGGGCTTCGGAAATGTCCACTTCGTGGTCATTGTTATTTATATTGTTATTACACGTAATGAATGCATCCACTTCCATGGAGCGTTCATTTGATCTCAACTCCCACTGAGAATTTCCACTCTCAGAACACTCCGTCTACCCCACTGCCAATTTCCTGTGTAGGATGGGCCTGACTCTGGCCTCACAGCTGTTCTTTTTTCTGTGGATCCGATTAATCAGAGTCTGTGCTCTGTGCACATGCTCAGCAAACCCCTCGGTGACCTCTCTCTGTCAGACACATCTCCGGTACTTCCATGAAGGCATCTCCTTTTTGAGCTGGGCTCACCCATTCTCATAGAAACAGCTTTCTTGCTCTTTGGAGAGGCTTCCTTGTCTTACAGGCACACACATTCCTTTTCATCCATTGATTCCCTCTGGAAAGTTTCTCTCCCAGCCACAGGCTTGGCTCACTCCCACCAAGTTCTTCTGTCTTGAAAGGTTATCATTTCTCAGAGTCAGAAAGACCCCACTCAGATCCTTCCCTGACTGCTTTCTGTGTCTGTGATCTAGAACCTGGTTGTTATGGTTAAATGAGATGATCCATGTGAAAGAACCGAGGTCAATGCCCAGCCCCAAGCAGGTGCTCAGCAAACAAGGGTTCAATGTTGCCTTGTCTTCCTTGAGCCTCCTTTTCCCACGGAGACAGTAATAACAGGTAACATGTATTGAGCTCTTACTGCGTGCCAGGACTCTGCAAAGAGCTATGCATATATTAGTCCACTTAATCCTCACAGTAACAAATTTCTAAATAAGAAACCTGAGACATAGAAATGTTAAATGTCTAGCCCAGAGCCAACAACTGGTAAATGACAAGGGTCCATCTGAATCCAAGTCTTGGTGCTTCACACTATGTGAACTCTGATGCTTCTATAGTGTGGTTGAGGAGAAAATGTCCAGAGAGAATAAAGTGACCTTCTCTCCTGATCTTTTCCAGCCTATGAACTTCAAGAGTGCCCAGACCCAGAGCCCTTTGCCAATGGCATTGTGAGGGGAGCTGGCTATAACGTTGGACAATCAGTGACCTTCGAGTGCCTCCCAGGATATCAACTGACTGGCCACCCGGTCCTCACATGTCAACATGGCACCAGCCGGAACTGGGACCACCCTCTACCCAGGTGTGAAGGTATGTCCCTCCCTCATCCCTGGTGATTCTTCCTAAGGAGACTGATTCAGAGTACTCCCATGCTCCCTGGAATCACCCGTGCCGGGGAGTCTAGGCAAACTTTGTCCATCCTATTTTCATATGGAAGGGACCTACCCTATCCAGGGAAAGAGTCCTAGGGACAGACCTCTGGGCCCAAGCTTGGGAGCACCTGGAGGAGAAGTTGGCCACAGCCAAGGGAATACCTACTGAGCCCTTGGAAGGAGGGAACCCATCAGAAGGGAAGATGCTATAATCTTAATCTCTTTCCTGAGATTTACGCCTGTATATCCAATATTACTAAAGAGCTTCACTTATCCAGAGGCATCTAAATCCTATTATACTCAAAATGAAAGTCATCATCTTTGCACATGGGAAGTCCTCATTAGTGAAGGACACCTCTAGTCACCTGGTTACTCAGCCCTTATTTGGCACCTCCCTCTTGCCTATCTGACTTACTCACCAAGTCTTGATAATTCTACATCCTGATTACCTTTCAGATGCATCCACTTCTCTCCATCCACTGCCTCTGCCTTTATCCTGGCCACCACTTGGACAAGGCTTCTCGCTGGTCTCCCAGCCTTTGGTCATGCACTACTCAATCCATTTTTCACAACGTAGCCAGTGTGAGACTTCCAAGCCATCAACACACTCCAGACCCTCCCCTGCTAAGATGCAGCAAGGCATCCCCATCTCCCTTGGGGCAAATTCCAAACCTCTTCATGTAGCGCTCTGTGTCCTTCGGGGCCTGCATACCTCTGGGTATTCTCCACTCTCAAGGATTTTAGGTCCAGCTAAGCTGAAGTGCTATAACTGTCCCAGGGCACCATGTTCTCTTGCGTCTAGTTCTTAGCACATGCTGTCCCTCCCTCATGGAACATCACTCTTCTCTCTTGCCTTGTCTACTTAGCCTTGTCTAAATGGGACCAACACCAAGAATCCTTCCCTACCCTCACAAGACCAGGTGAGGGGCTCCGCCATCGCTCCTGCGGCATTCCATGTTGACATGTCCCCCTGCGCTGGCATCTACAGAGGCCGGTTGACTTAGCTGTATCCCAGTGAGTGGGCTGTGAACAAAACCACGTGCCTTGGTACCCTTGCTCCCCTTGGTCTCCCCAGGCTGTGCCTGACCCTCACACAGAGTGGATATTCAGTGTTTGTAGGAGGGATGGTGTGTCCCTGCAGACCCCTCTCAGGATGCATATGCATTCATGGGAACCCTACCTTCTGCCTGGAGGCATTTGGATTCTTTCTCTTTCACTCTGGTCTGCCCCCCATCCAGATGACTGCTTGATGCCTGTGACAGCCAAATGCACTCATTATTCTGGACCAGGGTTGGTTTTTTGTTTGTTTGTTTGTCCTTTTTTTCTCCTCCCTGATGACCAAATTGGAACATTATGGAGACTCTCCATCCCCTTACCCAAAGCCTAGATCAGAGTGAACCTAAAATTGGGTATCAATTTTGGGGGACAGAGAAATAGGGAGAGAGGATAAGATCTAGGCCACAAATGCCTTCTCTGTGAGCTAAATGCCAGGCTGGACATTTTACATGCATCAGTTCACCTAACAGCCCCCACAGTCCTCAAGGGGGATGCTATTAGTTCCATTTTACAGGTGCAAGAAGAGAGTAAACTCTTGTCTAAGGTCATCTAGTTAATAAATGGTTCAGCCGTGATTTGAACCCAACCTTAGCTTCATCACCAGAATCCTTATCTCTTAGGTCAATACCAAAGGTACCAGCCTGGGCACCTGGGTGGCTCAGTTGGTTAAACATCTGCCTTCAACTCAGGTCATGATCCCAAGGTCCTGGAATCGAGTCCCACATCAGGCTCCCTGCTCAGTGGGGAGTCTGCTTCTCCCTCTCCCTCTCCTCCCCACTGCTTGTGTGCTCTCTCTCATGTGCTCTTGTTCTTGGTCAAATAAATAAAAAATTTCTTTAAAATCTTTTTTTAAAAAGTTAAAAAAGTACCATTCTAAGAATCTTAGAGCAAATAAAAAGAGAGAAAGAAATAGTTTCATAATTTCTTAGCTCATCCCAGCAATAGTACTACAGCCCTGACTGTGATATCTGTCCTCCACTCTATTCCTAGGAAGGGTGAGAGGAGAGCTTTAGTGCATCCATCCTTCTGGGCAGGTCTCATCCACAGGAAGAATAGGGCGGCTGGGGGGCTGAGGCTGGCCGACAGAGGCACCTGCACTGAAGATCAGGGGCCAGACGGGGAGTGTGCTGGGACTGGTGTAGGAAACTAATGCACAGTCATCCTCAGCCCCATCACCTCTCCTGATCCTGCCTGACCTTCTCGGACAGGGTAATTTGTCCTGGGCACTGGAACTTCATTAGGGAGTCATAAGGGAATTTTTTTTGGGGGGAGGGGTGATCTCCCACACTCACTATGTTTGTGTCCCCTCTCTGGCAGTCCCCTGTGGCGGGAATATCACCTCTTCCAATGGCACTGTGTACTCCCCTGGCTTCCCCAGCCCATACTCCAGCTCCCAAGACTGTGTCTGGCTGATCACCGTGCCCATTGGTCATGGCATCCGCCTCAACCTCAGCCTGCTGCAGACAGAGCCCTCTGGAGACTTCATCACCGTCTGGTAGGGCCAGCTGCCACGTCGACAGCCAATTAGGGGCATTAGCTGGGCTCTAAACTGGGTTATTCAGCTTTTTGTCAGAAAACCAAGAGCTGAATGGTTGTAAATGGTGGTCAGCTTCCTGGCTTTTGAATAAACATAGTAAATGAAGGCTCAGTTTCAATTACCCTCTGTGACTCCTTGAAGGGAGAGGGATGGGAGGACAGTGGTCCAACCTGGAGTGCTACTAGGGGCCAGAGTACCAATGGGTGGGTGTGTGAATAGGAATGGTTGTAGATACACAAACTTTTCTCATTTTTTTCCAGAGCCCAAAACAAAATTCTACATTTACCTAAGATAAGCTACCCAGACTAATGAAAGAGTTTTGGGGTAGAATTCTGTGAAGTCCCACTGGTCATCTCATGCTGAACCAGTATTGTCCAACACAATGTTGTGCAGTAATGGAAACAAACTTCTGTCCAGTACAGTAGCCCATGGCTACAAGTGGCCACTGGGTACTTAAATGTGACTGGAGGGACTGAGGAAGTGGTTTTTAAACTTTATTTAATTTTAATTAAGATAAAGAGCCACATGGGGCCTAGTGGTTACCAGATTGACAGTTTTGCTCCGAGTGATAGAATATCTTGGGTGATTTTACAATGGCAGTATGAACTACGAGTCAATAAGTGTAGTCGCCTAGACAGTTCTTCCCAAACCACTGAATCTTTGGACAAATGTATAATTAAAGGATTCTTTTGTTTAGGGGTTACTGCCATTCTAGGAATCAGCAGGGGATAGTGGGAGTCTTTTCCCAAAATTCCAAGGGCTGAATAAGTGTAACCAGACTATCCTGGGTTAATTTCTAGTTTCCTTTACAGACTGCAATTAAAAACAGATAGGAGGGACTAGATATATATCCAGGGAAGAAAGCCTTTGCCTAAAAAGGTAACCTGGGTATGTCTCTGCTTGGAGACAAGGAAGTGGGGCTGGTCTGGATAGCAGCGTGAGCTTCCTGCCCATCTTTCTCAGCCCTACCCTACTGCTGCTCAGACTGAGAGAACCTGCCCAGTGGCTCCTGCTTCTCCGCTGAGACTGTTACCCCCGGGAGCCCATTACAGAGGCTGGTGAAGAATTAGGTGAATGAGGAGTCAGTGTGTGCTGACTGAGTTGGGAGAGAACAGAGGGAGGTGCACAGGGCATTGGAGAAAGACAGTGTTGGGCACAACAAGAGTCACAGCCTCCCACTCCAGGCCTTTGTTAAAGCCCCTGTTGGTAGAGGCAAAGCAGGCAGCTATGGTGACTTGTGACCGATGATAAAAGCAAAGCAGGCAGCTGTGGTGACTTGTGACATACCAGAACCTTCTTTTCTACGTACAGGGATGGGGCACAGCAGACAGCTCCACAGCTTGGAGTTTTCAGCCGGAGCTTGGCCAAGAAAACATTGCACAGCTCGTCCAACCAGATTCTGCTCAAGTTCCACCGTGATGCAGCTATGGGTGGGATCTTCGCCATAGCCTTCTCTGGTCAGTATGGAAGCCTGGCAAGGGAGGGAAGCACTGTACTCTCAAATCAGGGCCATGCTTGATCCCTGGTTCTACCATTCCCAGTTGTGTGATTCTGAATGAGTGACATAGCTTCTCAGCCTCAGTGTCCTCAGAATTATAAGGTTAAATGTGTTAACCTATGCAATATCCCCCAACACAAACCTCCATACATGTAAATTTTCCTCCTCTTCCACACTGGAAGAGAGGCACATGGCACTGATCCTTGGTACCCAGTCCAAGCTTAGAGGCAAGAGGATAAGGCTTCTCATTCTACTCTTTCACATCAACCCACTGGTTACCCACTTACTTGGGTTCCCCAGCTTGTCCTGTAGCACCTTCTAGAGGGTTGTCCCACTCCAAAGGAATCCAGGGCCTCTGTTGACCTCACAGGAAGTACTGTGCCCAGTGAATTTTTGGAGAATTGAAGCAGGAGGAGCATGAACAATTCAGGTGGATTTGTCCTTATCAACAGCCAGTTTTCTTCTAAGATTTCAAAGTTATGGATCTGGATACTTTTACATTTTTGTTATAGTGGAAGCAGGATTGAAAAACTTAAAGTTCTCTGTGGGCTTGTGCTCATCTATAGAATAATCCTCCATATTACAGTTTGCAGAGCATTACATATATTTGAGCTGGAATTGGGAAAGCTTGACTTTATTCCTGGATCCATCTTACAGACACTGGATTTTATCAGATTTTTAAATTTTTGCCAATGTGGTAGATGCACGAAATAGCATCTCACCCTTTTTTTTCCGGTGTTCCAGAATTCATTGTTTATGCACCACAGCCAGGACTCCATGCAATACGTGCCCTCCTTAATACCCACCACCAGGCTCACCCAAACTCCCACCCCCTCCCCTCCAAAACTCTCAGTTTGTTTCTCAGAGTCCACAGTCTCCCATGGTTTATCTCCCTCTCCAATTTCCCCCAACTCCCTTCTCCTCTCCATCTCCCCATGTCCTCCATGTTATTCCTTATGCTCCACAAATAAGCGAAACCATATGATAATTGACTCTCTCTGCTTAACTTATTTCATTCAGCATAATCTCTTCCAGTCCCGTCCATGCTGATAGAAAAGTTGGGTATTCATCCTTTCTGATGGAGGCATAATACTCCATAGTATACATGGACCATATCTTCTTTATCCAATCGTCCATTGAAAGGCATCTTGGCTCTTTCCACAGTTTGGTGACTGTGGCCATTGCTGCTATGAACATTGGGGTAGAGATGGCCCTTCTTTTCACTACATTAGTATCTTTGGGTGTTGGTGGGAATGCAAGTTGGTACAGGCACTTTGGAAAACAGTGTGGAGATTCCTTAAGAAATTAAAAATAGAGCTACCCTATAACCCTGCAATAGCATCTCACTCTTACCATGTTAATGATGAGGTGAGCATCTTTTCATATCTTCATTGACCATTCATGCTTTCCTGCTCTATGAAATGCCTGCTCCCCATAGAACTTTCTTCCTCTGAGGAAAGAGAAATAGCAAATGAACAGACAAATGAAATCTTTGCAATTCGTAATAAGTTGCTATGAAGGAAACAAATAAGATGGCAAACAAAAAGGTGAGGAACTCTGCTTCATGTAGAATAATTACGGAAGACCTGTCAAAACAATGACAGCAGATATGCAAAATAGTACTTACCTAAACTTGCCCTGCATTCAGATCAAAAGTCACTTGCATCTATCTGTGTGAGTGAATGAGGAATGAGAAGGTGAAGGATTGAACGAGTGAATGACAATGTGCCCCAAGAATGATGCTCTTACATCAGTTTGTCTGCTTCTGTCTTTTCAGCTTATCCACTCACCAAATGCCCTCCTCCCACCATCCTCCCCAACGCCGAAGTCGTCACAGAGAATGAAGAATTCAACATAGGTACCCCCTCCCAAACCAGCAAGGACTGGGCAGCAGAGGAGGGGCTGGGTCGGGTTGGGGCTGGCCAGCAAGGTGCATCTCTCCCTCCCATCCATGGAGAGAAACAGTAGGCCAAGTGCAAGATGCCTTATGTTCTGTCAACTGAGTCTGCTCCAAAAATACAAACACTTCCTCTTAGCCATCATAGGCAGAGGAGACAGGAAGGCAGTTTTCTTCTGTGATTCAAGTCAGTATGGTTTTGAGAAATGAATCCATGCAGGGCCCTATAAAAAGTTCCTGGAATGTGGAAGCTCAAGGCTGAGCTGTGAGAAGGAGGTAGCAGTTTTTCTGGGTCATTTGGTTGGAGTTGACCTGAGCAGAGCACAACCCACTACTGATTGACCTGTCTGGAAGTGGGTTTTTAAGTACTAAGGGGTGCCCCGCCCAGATTTTGGCAGCAAATCCCCACGTGGGTCTCTCTTTGGCAGGTGACACTGTCCGCTACAGGTGCCTTCCTGGCTTTACCTTAGTCGGGAATGAAATCCTTACCTGCAGACTTGGAACTTACCTGCAGTTTGAAGGACCACCCCCAGTATGTGAAGGTAATTGCACAGAGCCACGCCTTTCTGGGTCTCAAGTTCCTCCAAAATGTATTCTTTATCTTACTCCTCCCTATCTTCCCAGTCCCTGGCCATAAAGTAAGAGAGCATTTGGTGAATGTTTGTTTATATGAATGAATGATTGCTCTAGAGAAATTCTTAATTGCAGAGGGGCATGAGAGAACATTCTGGAGTGATGATGATAATCTATATCCTGATTATGGTAGTGGTTACACAGGTATATGCATTTGCTAAAACTCATTAAACTGCACACCTAAAATCTGTTCATTTATTGTACATAAATTATATCTCAAAAATTTTGAATTTTAAAGAGAAGTTAATGAGTTATAAAACAGAAAAACATCCTACTGATCAATAAAAAGAAGCACCTGGAAGAGTGGCAAAATAATCAAACTATTAGGCAAGTTAAACAAAGGGAGAAAGCAGTAATATACAAAAATAAGAAAGGGAAAATGGAATATAACCATTGAAGCAAAAGAAAATTTTAAATTATGAGACTATCTTGTACAAACTATGCCAATAAATTAATGATTTGATGTGAAATATTTTCTAGGAAGATGTAATTTAATAAAATGGAACTCAGTGGCTAGAAAGTTTATACTTTCCTAAATCTTTAAAAGAAATAGAGAATGTTATCAGAAGAAACCCCATCAAAGACATCAAGACTGGATGGTTTCATGGAAGAATAAACTTCTAAATAAACTACTAAACCATCAAAGGCCAGACGTCTTGAGCATACAGGGAAAGAAAAACTTGTCGACACTAATGCTCACATCTGATAAAGTTGCGCACAAAAAGGCAAACCTGTGGACCAATCTCATTTGAGAAATCATGCCTATTTCCCTTCAATGGGGGAGTTTCAGTTAGAAAAGGGAGAGCTTCAAGAGCAGCCCTGGTAACGGCTGGAGGGTACCACGAAGCTTGGGGGGATGTAAATATTACCACACTTCAGGGACCTGGAGGTATCAGTTTTGTAGAATGAGGAGCATTTCAAAATCAAGTCTGTTTTCCTCCATTTGTTTTCTTTCCCATTTACAAGCTAAGAAGGAAGTTCTCTCTGGAGAAGCTTTCAAAGCTATTCAAAAGGGGCGGGTAGGGGGGTGCCTGACTGTCTCGGTCAGTAGAGCATGTGACCCTTGACCTCGGGGTTATGAGTTTCAACCCCATGTTGGGCATAGAGAGTACTTAAAAAAAAAAAAGTGTGTGTTGCAAAGCTACTCAAAGGTGTCCCAGATGAGCTGTGTGAATTTGGGGTCACAGCAAGCATTTTTGCCTGTTAGCCCAGACCCCGTGCTGATTAGCAAGTCCCATTTCTGTGAAGGCAGAAGGTTTGAAGGAAGCAGTGGAGACGTGGAGACTGAGTGGCTCAATCTCCTCTCCAGAACAACCTCGTCTCAGATTATGATCCAGGATTAGCCCTTGGCTCTGCAGTTCCAGATGCTCTCCTTTGTCAGTGTCCTAGAATCCAGTACATTCGGGAGGCCTGTCTAAAGGCACATAGACAGCAAAATCCCAATTTCTCCATTTGTAGTGATTGGGACACTTGCCACTAGTCCCCTGGCCATGACTTTTTCATGCCTGAAGAAGTTGATTCAGTCCTCAGAACTTCACTGTGGCGTCCTTAGCCCGAACAAAGGGAGGGGGATCATCCTGAAGTTGGCTTACATAGGAAGTAGTGACAGGTCCCTGTACTGCAGGAGAGAGCACCCCTCTGGCATCCGGGGTGTGCAGGGCCCTTGGAACCAGCATCTTCTCTCGCCTCCCTGGTGACAGACACAGGAAATCCAATCTAGCCCCTCCAGCAACTCCTTTTCCAAGTTCTACATTGACTATCTTCCTTAGGGTGCCATGTTTTCTTAAGTTATCTTAACACTACTAATCAGGCCACAGCCAAGCTCTGCTGGCTCCTTCTGTTCCTGGTATAATTACATCATTATCACTATCATCTCTATAGTTTATGAAGACAATGTGTTGCATTCCTTAGATATCTTGTTCCCTATAATATTATAGATATCATAATATTAATTTACAATGGTATAATATGTTATATAATACAATAGCCTTGTAAGGCAGGTGTTATCGTTCTGCATCAGAGGTAGAGATGCCATTGCACAGAGAGGAAATAATTTGTTCAAGACCACACAGCTAGTAAGGGACCAAGGTGGGCTATAAATCCAGATGTGTTTGACTCAAAGCTCCATATACTTACATCTGCCCAATACTCTTTTTGTACAAATAAATCCCATTTAATAGAATAACTCTTGGATTTGGGGACACTTTCTCTTGTCTGCTTGTCTGTATCATTGTCAGTTTTACTCCAAAGCCCATATCTGAGCTAGGAAGTGATGCCAACCAACTGCCCAGGCCTGAACCCAGCAACAAGTAACATTGACACAGAATCTGAGGTCACCTCATGCCATGGAGCAGTATAATTAATGATGGGCCTTGGGGTCTTGTTTGAATGTGCTCAAATACTTGTGTTCCAGTGGTTGTCTTTGGTACCAGGGAAATGTGTTGGCCCTAGTTCCCTCTCCATCCCATATACCTGATATTTCTCTTTCTTCCTACCAAGTGCACTGCCCAACGAATGAGCTTCTGACAGACTCCACAGGTGTGATCCTGAGTCAGAGCTACCCAGGGAGCTATCCCCAGTTCCAGACCTGCTCCTGGCTGGTGAGAGTGCAACCCGACTACAACATCTCCCTCACAGTGGAGTACTTTCTCAGTGAGAAGCAGTATGATGAGTTTGAGATCTTTGATGGTAAGTCAGTCAACTATTGAATAGTTGCCTGCTGCAGATGGCAGATTTGCTTCTGAACCCTAGGGATCTGTGCCATTAACTCCCCATTAGAGCTTTCCTGAAGCCCCATGCAACATCTTTCTCTACCACAGAAACCCCAATACCATGGGCTCCAGTGGCTTGTATGGCCCACGGGGCAGGGATGCTTTGTTTCCACCTAGTCCTGCTACAGAACGCTTTCTTACTCCAGCCCCTACTCAACATTAGCACCTTGCATGTCACCCAATAAGTGGATCACAGCAGTATTCCCACATGAAGAGTATGCCACCTCTGAAACTCAAAGGGGTCTACCAAGTATTATGCTTTTGTCTTTGTAGTAGAAGGGAAAAGGCACACTAATTTCCTCTTTAATTTGGAGAGATTGTTTCAACGTGTCCTTAAACCACTGGGGAAATTTCACCTGCCTCTTTGTAGGACTTATCTCTTACCTTCTGGAGCCCTGTGTCTTACAAAAGCATCTACACTAATTGTCCCTTCTGGCTCCTCAGAGGCAATTAATACAATCTCCTCCTAGAGAGAGTCAATATGTCATATCCTGCAGGATGTCCAGATGGTCTACATCTTTTCATCCTATATTCTGACAGTGAGCAGGAGAATTAACATAGCTCTGGGGCAAGACCATGAATGTATACTGTTGTCTATCTCGTGAATGCAAATTGCTTATGATCCTCCTTTCTGATGGGTCTGGAAAGAGTGTCTTGCTAGATCAATAACTGCATTTCATGCAACCCAGGCTGTGTTAATCGCTCTAATGAAGATACAACATCTGGCATAGCTACTACAATTGAGGGCTACCACTTGGTTAAGTTGGTACTGTGAGATGGACCTGGGCCAGGACTCCATTCGTTACCAGCTCCAACCCTCAGACACTTCTAACAGAGGGGTCATGATAGTGCTTTGCATTCCCAGGTATCAGCATCAGTTCACACTCTGTATCCAAAAATCTTTGGAATACCTGAACATTCCTTTTTCTCCAGTATTCAGTTGCCTGAGGAAATAGCAGTAGGTTTTTCTTGGGCAAATACTGAGAGAATCCTACTATATACAATTGATGTCATTTTGTTGGGTCCTTTTTCATGGGGACCCAGTCTCTCCTTCAGCCAAAGTGTTCTGGAATAAAATGGAACCTGGCTCAGGTCTCCAAACTGGGTGAGGGGTTGCAACTTTCCATTGGGGTCAGCTTTCCTCACTGTTTTGACTATATGTTCATGATGTTTTGTTCATATATTCATATATCAGGGGGCTTTCCATCTATCTTGCCCTTAGGAATATCATGTTCTGTGAGACACCACCATAGATCCTACAGTTTAGACCCTCCCAGCTACCATTCCAACCATGCTTCCCATTATAGCAATTATGCTAGCCTCGCTTACGACTCTTAAGTGCATCTGCCTGGTTCCTATATTCTAGAATCTTCTCATCCCCATTAATACTAGGAAGCCCAATTCTGTGACAACATCTCCTTCCATCAGTTTAGGCAATAGAGGACAGCTGTTACTCAGATTGTCAATGATGCTGGTGCTCACCCCCCCCCCAGTGTGTTCCTCGTTGCTTTAGGAACTGGAGTATCCCCCAGGTCCTCCTGAGGGACACAGTCAGCTAGCAGGCATTCTGGTCTGATGTGATAGACCTATTCTGGCATGCCACTTCTCTGAGCCTTCTGACCCCTTCCTTCACAGTTTGTCACAGCAGCTCTGATGGCTCTGTTTTGTTTAATGTGGCCCATTACGTTTGCCAAGCTTCCACAAGCTGTCTTGGCAGATATCAGAACCATCACTCAGGGCTATTTCCAGGGCAATAAATCCTGTTATGGATTATCGAGCTTTACACTCTGCTTTCCTTGAACCAGCCACCTTAAGACATACTCCCAGGCATTAAAGGTAGGAAAAAAGAAGAGGGAGGGCTTTCTGGAAGAGGCTTGGAAAGGAATATTGAGGAGCTTTTTTATGTATGACATTGAGACACGATGTTTGACTGTAGCTTTATTGCTCTATATTCACTCAGTACAAAGTTTTTCTCTATGACAAGCACTGAGCTATTTTTAGTGTGCATGTGAGAAGTAGGTGGCAAAGTAGAAGTTCCCAGTTTGCAAACCAGTTCTTACATTAACCAGCTGCTTGATGTTGGCAAGTCCCAAGATGGCAAATAGATTTCATCTCACCTGCCGACTCCTATAGGTTGGCAGTGACATCCTGGAGCACTGCTTTAGGGCTCCAGAGGAGAGACCACCCAGCGCAGTACCTGGGGATGCAGAGAAAGGACAGAAGGACAGACCATTGCACTGACCCTGACTGTCTCAGCCTAGTGTTGTCTCTTAAGGAGTAGAAACGGGAGGTGGTTGCATTTGAGGTATCGAATCGAGGTACCTAATCACTTGCAACTGTGCAAGTCTGTCATCCTGTGTCCTGTACTCTCACCCAGGTCCCTCCGGACAGAGTCCTCTGCTGAAAGCCCTCAGTGGGAATTACTCAGCTCCCCTGATTGTCACCAGCTCAAGCAACTCTGTGTACCTGCGCTGGTCGTCTGACCACGCCTACAACCGGAAGGGCTTTAAGATTAGGTATTCAGGTGAGTAAAACATAAGGACACATAAGAAGGGCCACAGCCCCTGATCCCCTGAAGTTGCTTACACAAAACACCCAAGGAAGCCGTGGACCATATCCCCATCAATGGCAGAGGGCCTCCACAAGGACTGACAGCTTCTCTCCTCTGAACCTCTCTCACTACAGCTCCACAAGTGTCCCCAACAGTCTCCCCCTACCCCCTTCTGCTCCTTTCCCCACTATAAGCTCTTCCATCACCTCTGCTCCTATGGCCAGCCTATCGTGGTCTTTTGGATAAGTTTATTACATATCATCTGATAATATCTCTAAGGTGATCCCATCCCCAACATTGTTGACATGTTAACACAAGTTCCTTACAATTGAGGAACCCTAAGACATGGGTCTCCAGCTGGGAAGTGTTAGCCAGGCAGCAAAAGATGGCTTATATTTTAAGTCCAAGGGCCTTTCTTCTGCTCTGTCCACCACAACTGTTCAGCAGAGGCAGACCCAAGGCCACACCAGGCAGGCGGCTGACCAGCACCATGGTCTATAAGGAGCACAGAAAGATCGCTGGAAATGTAAGAAGATGGGGGGAAGAAATGACATTTATCTGAACTCCCGTCATGGGGATTACTATCTGTGGTTGGAAAGAAAACTTGATAAGCAGACCAGTGCCCATTTTGAAGGGGAGTATGTCCACAAACTAGCTGTGCTCCACCAGCATGGAGGCAGAGAGGAATTACTGAAGACCACGAGGCATTCCAGGAGATGATGCTGAGGGGCGCCTAGAAAGAGAAGGACCTTTACTACCTCAGAGTCCATGTTCTCTACAAACTGAACCGGAAATCCCTTTCCCCCATGCACATGAGAGGAGGGTAGCTTCACGAGCCCCAGGGGAAGTGATCAGCTCTGTCACCAAGTAGCCAAAGCATCCTTGGGATGAAAGAGAAACCTTACAGCAGCTGTCAGGAACATTCAGGCAGCTTTTGGGGGTTCCCGGCAGCTGCTCTCATGGGGGAGATACAACAGTGTGATGGTCGCTACACTGAGAATTAAAAGTGACCAGGAGGTGCCCTTTCCTTGATGTTTTGAAAGACTGATCACGTCTGGGGGTAATGAGTCAGGTGTAACTGGAATACCTGTTCATAGAAAGTTGATTCACTACATGGTGAAACCATTAGAACTTAATGAAAATACAGTAGACTTGCGTACTTTGCCCACGCATCAGTCGCCATGACTCAGGATCTTTTATACCTGAGACTCTGTTCTGACTGAGGTAAACACACAGGTTGATCGATGCAGGCGGCAAAGCAGGAGCCAGGAAAAAGTCTGGCCTGTAAGGGAGGGCTTTAAAACCCCGGTTCACCAGCAGAGGGATGTGATCGCCAAATAAGAGGCCAGAGGACCTCACCTTGGGGTCTCATCCTCCCCTGTCGCATGCCTGCCTGGCAGACTGAGGCGGGGAGTCTTCAAGCCAACAGAAGTACATGGTCAGAGTATTCCCTGGTCACCCCCATTCCCAGCCTCACAGAACATCCCCTGGGGATCCCCGGCAGGAATCTTTAGGATCCCCTGAGGCCGGAATTTTTGCCTGTGTTCTTTACTGTGGTATTCTCGGCATTTAGAACATCTCCTGGCACGTAATAAACCCTCCACGTCTGTTTGTCCAATAAACGAATGAAATTGGTTGAAGCCGTGTGTCAAGGGGGAAGTAGGGCTGTGGATGTGTGTCCCGGATTGCAACGCTCCCTCCCCCCCCCCCCCCGGCCCCCTACAACAGAAAGGAGAAGGGCCACTTACTGAGCACCAGGTACCCTGCACAAGGCTGGGGGCTTTACAAACACAATCCCATTTAAACTGTCCAAAAGCCTAGGAGGTGGCCATTTCCCATCCCAATACACAGGGGAGGAGAGGGGACCTCAAAGAGCTTCAGGGCTGTGTCTCATGTCACAAACCTGGAAAGGTCAGAACTAGGACCCCAGAGTCCACACCCCTCCAGTCACACTCTTGTGGAGCCAGCCCCTCACTGCCAGGGTCTAGATCCTGCACCTCTTCGGTCACTGATGGGTTTCAAGAGCCCGAGCTCAGCAGTGTGGGCCACACTGCATCTGGGCCACGAAAGAGATCCAGGGCTTCATGGCTGCTGCTTTCCTTTTCTTTGGCTTTTACTACACTAATCAGCCGTTTTCAATATCAACTGCTCAGACCTTCCTAAATACCAGAGGACCCAGCAATAGCAGAGACAAGGAAATGGGGCGGGGAGGGGGAGAAAGGAGCTGGGGCATGCAGGGAAGCACACATCCGTCTTCCTGCTTTCGTGTGGTCCCCTGAGCCTCATCTTGTCGTGCAGCTCCCTACTGCAGCCTGCCCAGGGCTCCACTCCATGGCTTCCTTCTGGGCCAGCCCAGCACCCAGCCCGGAGGCTCCGTCCACTTCAGCTGCAACACCGGCTACCGCTTGGTGGGACACAGCATGGCTATTTGTACCCGGCACCCCCAGGGCTACTACCTGTGGAGCGAGGCCATTCCTCTCTGTCAAGGTGAGGAGCATGTAGAAAGAGGGTGACACGTGGCTTGGATCCTCCTCACCTCTTGGGCTCATCCCAGGACCATCACTTCCAAATGTGGGTGTCCTCATTGATAATTAATTCATTCTTTCAGTGAACATATATTGAGGATCTGTAAGATCTCAAGCCCTGGGGATATACATATGCATAAAACAGTCTCAATGTTTTCAGAGCAAGGAGGGAGATGGATATGTAGCCACATAAATGCAAAATGGCAGAGGAAGGAAGTGCTGTATCAGGAGTACAAACAGTGTTGTGGGAGCCCAGAGGTAAGATGGGACCTACTACTCCCGGACAGCTAAGGAGGGCTCCCCTCTTCTGGGCTCGGGCTCATAGAGCAAGTGGGGTGTTTGGGGCCAGGCATTGGCAAGGTAACATCTAGGCAACAGTAAGAGCATTTGCAGAACCATGAACTGGAGAGAGATCACAAGATATGCAGAGCTACTTGGGCTGGCGGAAGCATTAGGTCAGAAGAGGCAAGGGGCAGAAGTGACCAGGAAGCAACAGAGGCTCACCATACTCATTGCCCGCAATCAAGCCTGTGATCTGTACCAGGTGTTTGCATGCATTGCCTTTCATAATTGATGGTATTTGTTTTCCCTTAAAGTAATATAATTCAGATGAGACATCTGGGGGGAAAAGGAATCTATAGATAATGCAAAGAGCTGCTGGAGGGGAGGTGGGTGGGGCGGGGGTGGGGGTTGAATGGGTTAAATGGGTGATGGGGATTAAGGAGGGCAGATGTTATGATGAGCCCCAGGTGTTGCATGTAAGTGATGAATCGGTAAATCCTACAGCTGAAATTAATATTACACTGTATGTTAACAAACTGGAATTTAAATAAAAACTTGGCGGAAGAAAAATGACCTATAATCCCATCAACTGAGATCACAGTGTAACATTTCAGCACATTTCCTTTGATCTTTTATGCATTGTTTATAAAAATGGCATCCTCGGTGTGCAAAGCTCTGAATATTTTCTTAGCATCTGTCACATAATTAAATACACTTCCTTGTCACTATTTTCAGTGGTGGCATAGTGGTATGGAAAAACTGTCATGTATTTAAGTATCATCCTATTAGTCATTTGAATTTTTCAATTTTTATTACTCTAAACAGCACTGCTATTAAGATCTTCATAATTCCATCATTATGAACATCCACATTTATTTCTTAAAATAAGTTCCCAGAAATGAGATCGTTGAACCATAATCTATGCAAATCTACAGCTTTTGACACTCACTGCCCTCGAGAACATTTGCCTTCACCTAACTTCTACCAGCACATGAAAGTCCTCTTTTCTCCCATATTCACAACATTGTGTACTGCATTAAAAAAAATAAAAAGGAAAGGAAAACTTTGCTAATGATACGGACAAAAGCAGGAAATGACGCTGTTGTTTGATTTTCTTGTTCTTTGATTCCTAGTGTGGTAACAGACTCTTTAGTGACATCTGTCATCTCTGACCCTCACAACCTTCTTGCCTCTGCCTGAGATTCCTCAAACAATGTGTCATTAGGATTCTGTTTCATGCCCTAAGAAAAGGTCCCAGAGAACAGATTGATCACAAATGGCAAATGTCATTTGGCTTTGCTCTCTGTGTGTCTAACTGTATCAACACAGACAAGTCTTTCTTCTGAAGCGCTAGTTGAAAACCACCATGCCTCTCATCTCTGTTTCCTTTTGTAACTTCTCAAAACTAAGCCCCTCTAGGCTTTTTTGTACTCATCTCCATACTATTTTGACCCAGTCCCAGCCCCAAGCTTCCCACTGATGCCATTGCGCTCAGCCATTCCTCCTGAGCTCTCTGGAATCCCAGTTCCCTGGCCAACCAGCATACGCCCTTGGTCACTATCCAGAAAGCTGTCTTCACTTCCTCCCTCCACAGAGACTGGCTCTCCTCTGAGAACATGAATGCTGGGGCCCTTTCAAGTAAAAGGTCCCCATAACCCAGGGCCAGGAAAGGCCCGGCATTCTTCCAATTCCATATTGCTTCTTTCAAACCATGACTTTCCACCAACAAATATATCTCATTAGAGATCTTGTGCCTTCTAGTGCTTTCGCTCTCATCCCCCAACCCATTCTTTCACTACATATTCTCTCCCTCAGAGATCTCATTCCACCATCAGCTTCCTCTGTCCCTTCCTCTCCTCCTTCAATTCTGTCCCTTCCTCTTGGGTTCTGTCCCTTCCTCTTGGTTTCTGTCCCTTCCTTTCCTACCCACAAAAAGTGCCCTTCATACCTCAGGGTTTAGGGAATGTTTTGGCATGGAGATCAGGAGACATGATGTTAGTGTCTCAGGCTGGGAAGGTATCCTCTGTCCTCTTAGTTATCTGCACGGGAAGAGCTGGGCCAAGAGCAGTGAGAAGTGACTGCTGTCCACTTCCTTCATCTGCTATCTCCAGATTGACCCCTCATGCAAAATATCAGTACAAACCTAAGTATTTCTTCAGAAAAGTTCAAGGAACAAAGGCAGTTCATTGATCACAGTTTGACTACTCTAGTACCACCAAAGGAGCTTACAGTCTTGCCACTTAGGCTTTAAAAGAACATCCTACTCAAATGCTTTGCATTTCTTCATTCCACATTTTCTCCTCAGTTCCTCTGTATTTACTCATTCCTTCTGTTTTCCAGTCTTTGAAACCTTCTTCCATCTTGATATCCCAATTCCTGTCCCCCTGAAGAGTCCATCCTTCCCTGTATCATAATGAAGCCCTGCCCCTGTGTCTCTTCTGAGTTCTAGTGGCATCAAGGATCACTGTTCGCCAGTGTGGATGGGGACTTCCTCTGCTTGGGCTGGCTCTGAATGAGGGAGGTCTGAGCTCTAGATGACTTACAGAGGTGGGGGTGGATGAGGGACAACAATGGGTACCCTGATTAATTCCCCTCCATCTGTACTAGCTCCTGAACTATCAAAGGGCAAACATGGTTTGTATTGATTTCTTTCAAAGACAACCCAAGCTCCTACCTAAGTAATATGTGTTCCTCCAATAAACATTGTGTTGACCCTACTCCTTATAATGACCACGGCCATGTGCTGCATATGTGTCTCCTGAGCTTTCGCCTTGAAATTCCTTTTCTTGGTACTCCTGTGTTAGCACTACCACTTTTTAATATTTTTATATCCCATATCATACCCTTTCTTGGTTTTTACCTCCTTATTGATGGAACATAGCCTTAAGTAAATTCCTCATAAAGGGTTCACAAGAAGGGAACTCTCTGAGTCTTTAAATGCCTGAAAATGTCTTTATTTTTGCCCTCATAAATGCTTGGTAGGTTGACCAGGTAAAATTCTAGATTACAGATCATTTCCTTAAGTAATTTGTTCCATTATCTTTAGACATCCATTGTTGCAGATGGGAAATGTGATGCCAGTCTGATTGTCATTCCTTTGCAGGGATGTCTATTTTTTTCTCTCTCTGGGAACTTGTAGGAACTTGTCTTTCATCTTCTGAAATTCCATGATGATATATCTAAGAATGGCTCTCTTTGCATCCATTTGGCTCCCTTTCAATCTGAAAACTTGTGTCTTTCCAGCTCTGGGAAATTTTCATCTGTGATCTCTGTTCTCTCTGGAAATCCAACCTATTGGAATTTGGACCTCCTGGATGTTGACCTCCTATGTTTTCAGTCCTTTTTTCTCATTTTCAGTTTCCGTCTTTTTGGTCTATATCCTGGGAAATTCCCTTTGCTTTTAATCTCCAGCCCTTCTATCTTAATACTTATTTTAGCAATCATATTTTTAACTAAAAAGAGCTTTTCCTTGTTCTGTTGTCATTGTTCTTTTTTCAAAGCCCTTTGTTCTCATTTTATGAATATAATATGTCACCTTGACTTTCTCAAGATACTCCCAATCAAAGGCTTAAAACTTATGTATCTTCTATTTCCTGAGTTAGCTCTGTTTTCTAAAAGAGAACTTTATTTCTATTTGTTTCTCTTTCTAATCTTATCTTTGTTTATGTCTCTCATGCTACTGGTTGTCCCATATGTACAGTGTCCCTGATTAATCCACTTAAAGGAAAGGCAAGGCTGATTTTTCCAGGTGGCAGATGTGGGTTACATTTATTGTGATTGCATACAGGTATCTTTGCCCACTAGGTCTCCCTTGTGAATAAGAAGTTGAGTTGTGAGTATGTAACAGAGATGAGCAGGCAGAGGGGCGGCCTTTAGGCAGAGAGCTCTTAAATCCTAGAATTAGAAGAGCTTTACTTTGAGATGCCATCTCACACCTGAGCAACCCTGATTCTCTCAAGGGATTTCCTATTTTTTTTTCTTAGGTCGAAAAGAAAACCCTCTCTATTTTATTTGGAGACTAGATTCCTGGGTCTAGGATATCTCTACACTGTATACCTCTACACTGTATTTGTGAGAAAGGTGGAGGAGAATTGGTCTCACCCTATAGCTCCCTCATATTTGAAGCTACAACTTCTCCGCGCCACTTAATCTATCAACACGCTTCGATCTGCATTCCATCTCCCTAAGTTTTTTTTGAAGTCTCCTCTGCAGCTGATCCTCCCATTTTGTTTATTGTTATGAGGCATTTCTACTTTACTGGTCTTTGCTATAATTTTATTAGGGCCTTGGGGGAGAAGAAAGATTAAAAAATGTTCTCAGAATACCATCTTGAACCAAACATGCCCATAATATTTTTTTCTCTTTGCTAGCTCTTTCCTGTGGGCTTCCTGAGGCCCCCAAGAATGGAATGGTGTTTGGCAAAGAGTACACAGTGGGGACCAAGGCTGTGTACAGCTGCAGCGAAGGCTACCACCTCCAGGCAGGTGCCGAGGCCACAGTAGAGTGTCTGGAGACAGGGCTTTGGAGCAACCACAATGTCCCCCCGAAGTGTGTCCGTGAGTCCTTGGGCAATGGAGATGGGTATAAGGAGGGTCTGGGTGTGCAACTGAAAAGATTCCTGCAAGGAGTGAGCTAAAAAGCCGGTACATGGAGGTTGGGGATTTGGTAAACAGACGGGAGAGAGTGTCATCTACCAAGTTGGGCTTCCATTTGAAATTGCTCTCAAAGCATTGATAGACCATTGCACCCTGAGATGCTTCAATAAACCATCACAGAACTTAGGAATAAGTTCCTTTTAGAGGAAAAACTACCAGAACATTTGCGCAAATGTCCTTTGATCACAAAAGTCTAAAATGTTCTATATGCAACTGATGAATTCCTGAACTCTCCATCAGAAACTGATGATGTACTTTATGTTGGCTAATGGAATTTAAAAGTAAAAAGGGTGTTAGTTGGGAAAAAAACAAAAAAACAAAAACCTACCTCTAAAATGACAGAGGTACAGTTCACTTTAAGGCCAGAGTCACAAACTTGCAGTCTATGGGGCCATATTGAGTCTGAAGACATAGAGTTTTGTACTTTTGATTTGTTTTTTTTGTTTGTTTGTTTCTTTGGCCTATGGTGTGCTCTATGAAATTTCTGAATTGCTTCCTAACATTTTAAAATTGTGAGAGTTTACATAAAAAATCCATATTTCTAGCTCATCTTAAAAAATAAAGATCTGACCAAAGAGAAATTACAAAGTTCACATCTAACAATCAGCACTGATTTACTCCCTCCCCTTTTTCCTTTTCTTTTTTTTTTTTTTTTTTTTTTTGGTGGATCTGCCCACCTCAGTTTGCTTCATACCACCAGTCCAGCCACTTCATTCATTTAACAAACCTGCCTGACGACTCAAGATTCTTACTACTGCATTAGTCTCCCAGGCCCTAGCTCTGGACTCTCTCCAGTGTCCTCCATAAGTAATTAATTAATTAATCCTCCTTGCTGCTCCTTGTCCCCCCAGCTGTGACCTGTCCTGATGTCAGCAGCATCAGCGTGGAGCACGGCCGATGGAGGCTCATCTTTGAGACGCAGTACCAGTTCCAGGCCCAGCTGATGCTCATCTGTGACCCTGGTTACTACTACACTGGGCAAAGAGTCATCCGCTGTCAGGCCAACGGCAAGTGGAGCCTCGGGAACTCTATGCCCAACTGCCAAAGTAAGCCCAGGAGGGGAAGGTGGGAAAGTTTGGCACAGTGCCTCCCACCTGAGCTATACCATACCTGGGGAAGGAGAGAGGAGGGGTATCACCAGGGATGGCAATGTTCCTCCTTTTGAACACTCACCTAGAATCAGGAGTTGGGGAGATGTCTTACTCCTTCAGGGAAGTACTTCTTAGCATCTTATCGTCTTTACAAGTTGCTTTTGGGGTACACCTGGGTGGCTCAGTCAGTTAAGCATCTGCCTTCAGCTCAGGTCATGATCCCAAGGTCCTGGGGTGGAGCCCCACATGGGGCTCCCTGCTCAGCAGTGAGTCTGCTTCTCTCTCTCCCTCTACTGCTCCCCCTACTGTTCTCTCTCTCTCTCTCTCTCTCTCTGTCAAATAAATAAATTAATCTTAAAAAAAGAAAAAACTGCCTTTGTCCAGGTGAGTATCCCCTCATCCATGTGTTCAACATTCATGCCAGGTATTATAGAGTATGAAGATCAAAGGCTATGGTTTCTGCCCCAAAGAAGCTTATAGTCTGCTGGAGAGGTAGACCAAGTAAGGAAGCAATGATAATGGGGTGTGACAAGACCTGTAATGGGAGCATGTACAGCACAAGGGGTTAGACACCTAACTGTCTGCCTCTCCCTCTATATTATTAATTGTTTTTGTTTTGCAAGATAGTTTCCAAGGTCAGGGTCCCTGGGAAGCAACTCTGAAACAGAGGTTTATTAGGGAGTACCCTTAAGCTCTCCACCATCTTGTAAGGGAAGGGGAGGAAAGCAGTACTGGGAAGATGGCACAGTTGACCTCTGATGCAGTATCAGAATGGCCTTCCACTGACCCCACAGGGAGCTCTGAAGCTGGGATGGTCCATCAGAACTGCCACAGGTTGGGGCTAGAGGCCTTTATACCTGCACACTGACCAAACATTGAGTACAGAAAACCCCAGGAAGAAGCATGATCTAGATGGGAGAACTCTTCAGCCAAAGCTGTCTGAAGAGGGTAAGCAGCTGAGGGTCATTTGCCAACAGCTGGGGATAAATGTCCTCCCATCCTAAATGGGGGTCTGAGTGGCCCATCACAATACCCACTACAATGGGATATACTCGTGATATTTACTTAATCGATAAGGATGTGATAGAGATGGTGGGTGTTTGTAATGGGGTAAAAGGGAATAACATATCAGTGAGGAGTGGAAAGTTTGAGACTAGATGGTAGAAGAAGTGATATCCTCCCTACTCCCATGATTTAAGTCACTATTGTCTTTATGCATCCAAGTTTAGACCCCACCATGGAATGTAACCATGTATGTGGCAGAGCAGAAGTCATGAGCATGTAACAGCTTCATCACAGTGGAGGCTCTCACATTTGAGTGCAGCCTTGGCCATCAGGCCTCAGCTCCCACACCAGCCAGTGGCTATATGCAGGGCTCTGTTGGGAAGGAATGGGAGGCGGCCGCTGCTCTCAGGAGAAAGGACAAGGGAATCGATGGGCAGTGTCTGCTCTGGACACCCAGAGCACCACAGAATCTCCACCTCTAGTGTGGTGGTTCCTAACCAGGGTACCACCTGAACCACCTGATGAGCTTTTCTTAAATATGCACATGTCTGGGCCTTATCTCAAGAGATCATGAGTCATAGGTCCAGAGTACATCCTGAGCATTTTGAAAGCTCCTTGGCTCCTTCTGGCAATACTTCCAGTTGAGAGTCACTGCTCCAGGGTACACTGTGCAAGTCACTCTCGTGCCCCCATATTCTGCTCATGAGACCCAGTAAAGTTAAACAGGTCCGATTTTTGTCATTATTCTTGCTACTCAGAAGCAGCACGTGTCCCTCTTCATGGGGCTGGCTTTTCACTGAACACTTTGTGATCCATTTCAGTCATCTCCTGTGGAGAGCTCCCCATCCCGCCCAGCGGGCACCGCATTGGAACTCTGTCCGTCTACGGGGCGACAGCCATCTTCTCCTGCAATTCTGGCTACACATTGGTTGGCTCCAGGGTGCGGGAGTGCATGGCCAATGGGCTTTGGAGTGGCTCTGAGGTTCGCTGCCTTGGTGAGTGACCTCCCCAGACCTACCCTGCCCATGCTTCCTTCCGTAAGACAAGTTAGAGCTTTCTAAAGCTGGATCCCAGTCTTCAAACAGCATCATTTTATCTATGGCATAAAGTACTTAAGCCAAACACCAGTTCTTGGGCATCCACCGTGACTAAGACCTTGAACTTTCTTCTCTTGGGACACCCAAGAGGATGAGAAGAACTTCAAGTCTGGTGAGACAAAGTTCTATTTATAAATATATACACACACATATTTAAACATATGTACATACATATATACATGTGTACAGAAGGAATACATACATACAAACATGCATTCATATGTAGACACACATGTGTGTACACATATATGTACGTACGTGTGTGCACATGTGTGTATATGTGCACATACATGTATGTACATAATAAGCAAATGACAAAAACAACCTGGCTTACAAAGGACAAAATTTTTCATTTTCCCCATGGCCAATCCATCCCCTACTAAACCTTAGATTCTAAGGTATTCTCTCCTCTCACTTCTTTCTTGGATCCCTCAAGTCCAAAGGAGGGTCTGAAGCTACACAGACCTATCAGTGTAGATGGGAGGATGATCTCCAGAGTGAACAGTGCTGCCCTCCCATTGTCCCAGGCCCCTGTTAGGGATACAGTCATGAGTTATTTCCACAAAGAGCCAAGAATACCAGTGGAAATGCTAGGAATATACTCTACCCAAACCCCATTCAATAAAATAACACCTAGGTTACACTATCTGTGTCTTCTGCCACTGAAGGAGGAGGAAGGATGGATTTAACCAAATCACCTATTTGTGCACAGTTATTTTAGATTCCACTAGTCTTCGATGGCTTTAATGTAGACCAAGGTGCCCTTGCTCCAGTAGATGCTCGGTCGATGCTGGTTGATGGAAAAAAAGAAGAGGGAGACAATCCCAGAGGCAGGGAGGTGACAGTGATCGTTTCTAACCCACGGACAGACACAGAAACTATAGCCCAGAAGTGGATGGCCTTTTGCAATTCAACCTTGGGATTTGGGCTTGCCACTTCCATCACGTCTAGGATCCCTAAAGCTGTTCATAGATGGCTACTCCTGAATGGCTATCCTGGATGGGTGGCTGGGTCCTTGGTCCTTTTCCTCACCATCCCCGACTCCCCCACCCTAACCAACCCCCTACTCCTCTTCTATAAGTTCCTCCTTGATTTACATTCTTTCTTCATCTCCCACCAAAGCTGGGCACTGTGGGACCCCCGAGCCCATCGTCAATGGACACATCAATGGAGAGAACTACAGCTACCGGGGCAGCGTGGTATACCAGTGTGACGCTGGCTTCCGCCTGATTGGCATGTCCGTGCGCATCTGCCAGCAGGATCACCTCTGGTCGGGCAAGACCCCTTTCTGTGTGCGTAAGTATGTTATCCACTTTCCCTAGTCACGGGCTCAGACTCAACATGGACTTGCTCCCTTGTGCTCTTGATTAGGTTCGCTGAATGTTCTGTATGCTTCATTAATTTTTTTTTTTGAAAGACACATTATTACATCTCGTTTTCAGTTTTCGGCATCCTTCATTACTGTTTTTGCCTTCATCATCACCCTTCTTGGAATCCCCTTTGGTTAACTTGTTTGTTCATTTCTAGCTTTTGAGTTGGGAATCCAATGCATTTATTTTCATTTTTTTTTTTTACTGTTATTGATATAAGAGCTTAAGGCTGTGAAATGTCTTCCAATAACTGCTCTAAGCGGATCCCAAAGTTGATAATAATTAATGCTTAATTGTTTATTAGAAATTCTGTAATCTGGGTATAAATTTCTTCTTTCACCAAGAGGTTTCTTAATAGTTATGTTCTTTTCATTTCCAGGAAAGAAGGGTCATTCTACTTTTATTTTGTTATTCATTTATAATATTATCACGCTGTGTGTATTATTTCTACCCCATGGAATTTATCAATGCTCTCTTGACCTCATATTTGATCAGTTGTTCTGAATGTTCCATGGGCATTTGAGAAGAAAGGGGCTTAGGGTATAAATTTCTGTGTATAATCATAAGATGTGCCTTGATTGTCATCTGTGCCTTCTGTATGCTTAATGACTTTTTGTCACTTGACCTGTTTTGCCCTGAGAGGTATGTCCTAAAGCTTTCTATTCTTAGTGTCCTTCTATCTATTTTTCCTTGCATTTCCTCTAGTTTCTGCTACATAAAGGTAGTTGCTGTGTTATTTGGTACATACTTGTTCAGAACTATTATATCTACATTGCAAATTGTGATTTTAGCCTTTAAAATGTCTTCTTTGTCATTCTTAGTATTTTGGCCCCCAGCCTGGTATTAGGCTTATAACCCCTACTTTCGTCCTTTTTCTGTTTGCCTGGTATACTTTGAGCCACCCCTATATTTTACCCTTTCCAACTCCTAAGTACCACGGAGAGTTGGGCCTTACCTTGTGAGACCATTTGAAACATCTCTCCTTTAATAGGTTAGTTATACTCATTCACATTTATCTCTATGACATACGCTTGGTCTTACATCTGTCGTGTCTTCTGTAACTGTTATGGGCAAGATATCATACTCGGCTATTTCTTTCTCTGTGATGTTTTTGATGTTTTTTCTTTTTTTAAGATTTTATTTATTTATTTAACAGAGAGCACAAGCACGGGGAGCAGCAGAGGGGAAAGGGGAAGGCATGAGCGTGGTGGGGGCAGAGGGAGAGGGAGAAGCAGACTCCCCACTGAGCAGGGAGCTCCAGGGGCTCAGTCCCAGGACCCAGCCATCAAGACCTGAGCCGAAGGCAGATGCTTAACTAACTGAGCAACCCAGACACCCCTTATGATGTTTCCTTACTATTTTTTTCCCATTTCTTTTGGTATTTAGGAAATTCTGTAGAGTTTTATGCCCCTTTCCTACAGTCAGTGCACTGACCTATTAGGATTTTTTTTCAGTTTGTTCACATTTAAGATGGACTTTCTCTTGCAAGTGACTTCAGATCAATATTGGGCTGCTCCCTGCCCCGCTCTTCCCTTTTCTGTACTGTCTTGCTCTCCACAAAGGCTCACGATAGAAGCGTGAGCAACAGTTCTTCCTGGGTGCCGTGTTTGTTTTTCAATTTACACATAATTTAAAGCTTATAGCATTCTCTGTTTTGGTTATGCAGCAAACCTGGGCTTTCTATAGTTTTACTTGTTCTTCTTGTTAATCTGCAATTTTTTTTTAAATTTAGATGACCATTATTTAGATGACCATTATTCTCAGTTGCCCAGAAGTAATTTGGAAAATTCTTCACTTTTTTAAAGTTCCCCAAAGTGAGCCTTTATGTAACATGCAGGGCTAGTTTTTCTGTTTAATTTTTTAAAGCAGGTTTTTGTTTGGAATTCTTCTTCTTCATCTGGTTCTTCATAGATGAGATGGGGCAATAAAATAATGCAACGCACTGAATAAACAATGCGTGAAAAATTAGCCTTAATCGCTGCTTCAGTATTAGGTTTACACAAAGTAACACCCATCTATATTCAGTCACTCTTCCAGATGGGCCTGAACAAAACATTTGGTTTTCTCCAGAAGATGCAAATTCAGATGCCTTCAAGTAATTGGCACAAACTATGCATGCGGAGATTCGGGTTATAAATAATAGGGAATGCTGGGGTCTGAGAGTAAGTGGAAAATGTCTGCCTAAGCCTCAAGATGTTTGATTTTAAAACCAGCACGCATGGAAAAGCAGGGTAGTAAAGCATCTGGACACTTGGCCCCTGACCGTGGTTGCCTGGGGCCTACCCAGACCTCCCACCACCTATCATGTGGCTCTCTGACTTCAGATGGGTTCATTGACCTGCCTAAGTCTGCTTCCTCCTCTCCAAAGAGCAGATACTTCAGGGTATGGTGGGGATTAAATAAATGCACTTTTGGACCCAAAGCAGGGCAAACAGGACCCGAGAGAGGTGTGAGGCCGACGCTCTTGCTGTTGCTATGACAGTGGCGGTGTTGACGATGCCATATGACAGAACCCAGGACCTCTCGGACCTAGCCCCATTGTGTCCCAGAGCCCAGAGCTAGGGGGGGCATCTGGAGGAGGAAGGCAGGAGGAAAAGAACAAGCATTTATAAGTGACGACCCTGTGGTCGGGGCTGTGTGAACAGTCTCCACGTGTCAGTCCAGGGTTTCCGTAGCCATCACCCTCAGAACTCCCCAGCAATCCCACCTCTCCCGGTAGCTCTCCTGCCCATTCCCACACATCCCGCATGATTCCACCGCTTTCCTGAAGACCCGCCCTCCACCTCCTCCACCTGCCTTCTCAGCAAGGGCTATGGCAGGTAGCGAACGCAGCATGGAGACACAGAAGCTGGGTTGAGGACTCAGGTGAACCGCTGAGAAACTGCCCCAAATGAGATTCCTGGCCGCTCTGAGGAGGATGGTGGTGCCTGCCTCACAGGATGGTGGGGACTCAATGAAATGATGCAGATGGACCCCAGTAATGATTAGCAGATTAGATAACCTCACTTTCTATTTTGCAGAGATGAAGGAAGCCATCAGACAGTAACTCCTTCTAGCTCCTGTTTCCCATCCACGCCTCTGTCCTTCTCCCTTCCCTCCCATCTCTGTAGAAGAGTCTCTCCAGGCCCAAGGCTGTGTCCTCTCTCGATCCCCAGATCTCCTCCCTCCTGCTTCCTTAATGACCCTAATCTGCATCGGGTCAAGCATGACTGCTCATTCTACCCAAATCGCACAGATTGGCTGCTCCACATGACCTAGGCCAGAATCAGTAAAAGAGCCCAGAGAAAGGCCAGAAATCCCTCCTTCATCTGGAAGGAGGAGAGGGGAAGTGTTGTGCTCTCAACAACAGCTTTGGCTCCCCAAGGCTGACCTGCACCACAGGTGGGGCAGGGGGAGCCCACGGGTCGGGCAGGGGAGCAGTCCCTCTGTTCAGGCTGGGTGAGTGTCGACTCTGGCTCTGTCAAGCACAGCCCAGAGAAAGGCTGGGTCTGAATCCAGCCGAGGGGTGGTCATCACATCCGGGATGGAGAGTGGAGAGAGGGAGCCATGGGGACAGAGGCCAAGAAAAGGAGGGAGGGCTGACTACCCAGACAACAGACCTACAATCCAGGCCGGAGGCCCCATGGGGAGTCACAGAACGATTTCTCTAGAGTTGTCCAAGCTATAGATACGCCTTCCCAGAAGAAGGTGCATCCACATGCTGATTTCAGGAGATAAAGGTTTTGCTGCTAAAGAGACCATATTAGACATAGGGCTGAACTTCCTCCGTGCTCGTTAGAAATACTAGGTGAGAAAAGGATGAGATTCTGGGGTTGCGGAATAATAGGAGGGCTTACCTCTTGTCTGTTTTGGTTGCAGCAATTACCTGTGGACACCCAGGCAACCCGGTCAACGGCCTCACTCAGGGCAACCAGTTTAACCTCAACGATGTGGTCAAGTTTGTCTGCAATCCCGGTTATGTGGCTGAGGGGGCCACTAGGTCCCAGTGCCTGGCCAGCGGGCAGTGGAGTGACATGCTACCCACCTGCAGAAGTGAGTCCCCCTTCTTTTTGTACTTGGCCCCAAGTACTGCTGCCATTTGACCCAGCAGCAAAAGCCAGCAGATTCAGTCCTAGCATGATTTTGACACAGATGGGGAAGACTGAGAGCAGAGGAGAGTCATACATGAGGATTTTCTCAACCCCTAGACACAGCCATGTCTGTCCTTGTGAAGATTTCATCACTGGTTACATAAGCACAGCAAACAGGGTGTGCCTTTCAAAATAGAAATGGGAAGCAGTTTTCTTGTTTACATTGCACAGGACAAATACTCATCATTATCCTACGAAGCCCCATTCCTGAAGAAAGAAAAAAGCAGGAAAGTTAGAACGAAAAATACAAAGCTGAGAGCATAGGGGTTGGGAGGAAGCAGGAGGAAGAACAGAACCCAAGGAAGACCCTGGGCAGGGTACCCTCTGGCCCCATCTGGGCTTCTTAGGAAATAGTTTCTAAAGCTTTTCGAGGCTGGTCACAGCAGTAGGGATGAATGGAGCTGCCTTGTCCCAGGAAGGGCCTGGCAGACCCAGTGACATCTGAGTGGAGTGTCAACTTGGGCAGAACATGAATGAGTCCAGCCCTGACCCGGAGGTGGATTGAGTCTTTATTGTTGTGAGGACACAGAGTCCCTGGGACAACAGCTCCTCATCATAGTATGTGCAGGAGCACGGTGATTGGCAGTGTGTCATAGGTCATTTGTAACTGGTGTTAAAGGACACAGATTTTCAAATAAATCAAGAGGCATTACAACTAACCCTAAAATAACATCCGTCTGGTAACCTTTGAAGATGCCATTTTGAGGGAAAGAACGTTCCAGAAAACACAGGAACAACTGTCATGACCTGGTATTGTGCCTCAACAATCATCTGTTGAGGCAGAAAAGAGTTTAGAACTTGACTGCTGGAGGGTGTCGTTATCCCCCATACCCTTCTCAAGAACTGTGTTCCATCTCCACAACATGAGATGCAATTCCCCTGTAACTCCAGCTCCCACCCCTGGCGGTACCTTCCGAGAGTAACAAGCTCAGCAACTGATCTCAGAATCTGAGGGATGGGCTAAAATCTTAGAAGTTGTGGCCTCTGGTCCCACTCCCACCAGCCCATTCTTTCTGCTGACAGAGTGACTTATCTCAAATGCAAATGTGATCAGATCATTCCCTGTTTAAAACACCTTCCCAGACTCCCCATTGCCCTCACATCCATACTGTTCTCTGCCATGGCCTGACCTCTGTACTGAGGCCTGGCTGCACTGAACCTCTTCGGTGTCCTCTCCCACACCATGCACAACCCCTGGGCAGTCCCACACAGTCTCCTCGAATGTGTTCTTCTCTGTCCCTCTTGGTCTGGATGACTTTTACCCAACGATCAAGAACCAGCTTAAACATCACCTTGCCTTGGAAGCTCTTCCTGCTTCACCCCCCTCCACTGGGCAAGATAAACAGCTTTGTGCTTCTGGAAACTTCTCTGCTAAACCTTTCAGACTGCTTATTAAATAAAATAATTGCTGGTTTGTCCTTTCTCTCTAGACCAACACTTCCCAAATGGGGATGATTTTATCCATCTCCCCACCCCAACAGGGGACAGAGGTATAAAGACATTATTCATTGTCACATGTGGAGGGCTTCTCTCGGCATCTACTGGGTAGAGGACAAGGGTGCTGTTAGACATCCTGTAATGCACAGGACTGCCCCGACAACAAAGAATTATCATCCAAAATGTGCATAGTGCCAAGGTGGGAAAAGCCTACTCTCCACTGAAAATTCCTTGGTGTCTTTACTGCTCAGCACACCGCTTAGCGCTCGGTGCACAGCCGTAAAGAGTGTCAGTCAGTACATGCTAAGTATTCATTTTGTGATGTCAGCTTCTCTGAGCCTCAGAGAGGCTCATCAGAGGTAAAAGTACCTTATACTCTAAAAACTTATCCAATTTAGAAAAAAATACCTGTCCCACCACCACCTTATACGAGTAGGAGACCACAGTAGCATTTTGAAAGCAAAAGCACATATCACGGGTTATAAATGATACTGTCATTATCCTAAAATACCCCTCTGATTCTGAGTTAAGCTGCTTTGGAAACACTTCAGCATGTAGCAGTTAAATTTATCCCCAGGATATCAATCTTTCCCTGAAATACTCTTCAAAGTGGTTAAAACAGGTTCCAAAAAAAGACCAGCCCCTGTTGGAATCAGCTCAGATGTATCTGTTTCGCAGCTGATGAGCTTTGCTGGGTCAGGGATGGGGCGCCCAGAGATGAGGGAGTCACACCCTCCAGGGACTCCTGTATTCAAACAACTCCTCATCAGGGCTGATAAAGTTAGCAGTAGAGGTCTGTGCAGGGAAGCACTGTGGAGGGAGAGGAGGGAGAGGCTAATCAGACTGGGAGGAGGTGAGAAGGCTTCCCCAGGGAGGTGGAGTCTAGCCAGATGTGAAAAAACCTATCCCTTAACCAGGTGGTCAAGGTCAGCGATCAGGACCAGCTCGTCCTCCCAGGCAGGATCGGCTCTGTGCTACCAGTTTCGATCTGGAAATATGGCCCTACGGGGAATGCATGCCTGTTGGGACTTAGGAATTCTCCTTTGAAACCATAAGAAATCTTCACATCCGGATTTCTGGGTCTGATGGTCCCATTCCGTTACAGTCATCAACTGCACAGATCCTGGGCACCAAGAAAACAGTGTTCGTCAAGTTCACGCCAGCGACCCACACAGGTTCAGCTACGGCACCACCGTGTCTTACCAGTGCAACCACGGCTTCTACCTCCTGGGCACCCCGGTGCTCAGCTGCCAGGGCGATGGCACGTGGGATCGTCCCCGCCCCCAGTGCCTCTGTAAGTAGGGGTCATCTACTCCAAGTGACCGCCGTGCAAACTGATGGAGTGGCCCTTGTCCAAGAACATTCTTCCTCGTGTGGTGTGTGTGTGTGTGTGAGAGAGAGAGAGAGAGAGATATCACAATGGCAGTCATTCTGGCTGCTCCTTGGGCCCTATAGGATTATTTCCCACACCAACTCCTGCACTGTCTTTCTTCTGGGCCGGAAGCCTATTCTTCTTCCTCTCTGGCAGTTACTCTCCTCTTCAGCTCTCAGGGGTCCCTTCCTTTGCAACAGGCTGTTTGGCACGACACTCTCTCCCACCTTACCCCTTCCTTGCTTCTCCAGAAAAACAACACATGACCTCCTTTCTTTTGAAGGATGGAAGCAGAAATGCCACAGACTCTGGAGGCTGGGTGTGGAGCCTACTTAATAATTTTTTTTTTAAGTGGCAAAACAGACATCCATCTCTTGTTCCTAGTCTTTGGAGAAAAGCTTTCAGTTTTTCACCATTAAGTATGATGTTAGCTGGAAAGTTTATGTAAATTCCTTTATGAGTGAGTAATTTCCCTTCTATTCCTAGCTAGAAATTTCCCTTCTATTCCTAGTGAAAAAAATTCTCTTCTATTTCTAGTTCGTTGAACATTTTTACCATGAAATGGTGTTGGATTTTGTCGTGCATTTTCTGCTTCCATTGAAATGACCCTGTAGCCCCCCCACCCCCCGCTCATTCTGTCAATATATGGTGTATTACATTGATTGATGTTCCTATGTTGAACCACTCTTGTGCTCGGGGAACAAGTCACACTTGGTCATGGTATAATCCCTTTAATCTGCTGCTGGACTTCATGTGCTAGCATTTTGTTACGGATTTTTGCAGCTATGTTCGTAAGGGATATTGGCCTGTGGTCTCCTTTCTTTGTGATGTCTTTGGCTCTAGTGTCAGGGTGATACTGCCTTCCTAAAATGAGTTGGGAAATGTCCCTCTTCTTCTATTTTTAGGAATAGGAAGATTGGTGTTACTTCTTTAAAACCTGTATAGAATTCAGCAGCGAAGTCATCTAGTTCTAGGCTTTTCTTTGGAAGTTTTTTATTATTGATTGTTTCTATTTTTTTTCTATAATTCTATTCAAATAGTCCACTTTTTCTTGAGTAAGTTTTGGTAGTCTGTGTACATCTAAGAATTTGTCCATTTCATCTGGATTATCTAATCTGTTTGCATATAACTGTTCATGTGCCTGGTATTCAATAATCCTTTTTATTTCTAGAAGCTTGGTTGGTAGTAATGTCCCTATTTTCATTTTTTATTTAATAATTTGAATCACTCTCTCTCCTCTCTCTTCTCTCTCCCTAAAAATTTTGTTTATTTAGGGCAGAGGAAGAGGGAAAGATTCTCTGGCCAGCTCCTTGCTGAGCATGGAGCCCAACGGGGCTATCCACAACTCTCAAATCAGGACCTGAGCCATAATCAAGAGTGGGACACTTCACTGACTTAACCACCAGGCAACCCCACATTTGTTGATTTTTTTTAAAAAGATTTTATTTATTTATTTGACAGAGATCACAAGTAGGCAGAGAGGCAGGCAGAGAGAGAGGAGGAAGCAGGCTCCCTACTGAGCAGAGAGCCTGAAGCGGGGCTCAATCCCAGGACCCTGGGATCATGACCTGAGCCGAAGGCAGAGGCTTTAACCCACTGAGCCACCCAGGCGTCCCTGTCAATTTTATTGATATTTTAAAAGAACCAACTTTTGGTTTTGCTTGTCTTCTCTGTTGTTTTTCTCTTTACCTTTGCCATTAACTTTGTTATTTCCTTTCTTCTATTTGCTTTGGGTTTAATTTGGTCTTTTTTTCCCTGGTTTATTAAGGGGAAATGTTGGGTTGTTGGTTTGAGATCTTTCTTCTTTTTAATGTAGGCATTTACAGCTATAAATTTCTCTCTGAGCACTGCTCTCACTACATCTCATTAGTTTTGGTATGTTTTGTTTTCATTTTTGTTCACGTCAAAGTATTTTCTAATTATTCTTCCAATATCTTCTTTAACTTATTGATTATTTAGGAGTGGTTGGTTAATTTCTATAATATTTGTAAATTTTTCAAATTTTTCTCTGTTACATTTAATTTCATTGCATTGTAGTTGAAGAACATACTTTTCATAACTTCAGTCTTATTTATTTATTTATTTATTTATTTTCAGCATAACAGTATTCATTGTTTTTACACCACACCCAGTGTTCCATGCAACATGTGCCCTCCCCACTACCCACCACCTGGTTCCCCAACCTCCCACCCCCCGCCCCTTCAAAACCCTCAGGTTGTTTTTCAGAGTCCATAGTCTCTCATGGTTCATCTCCCCTTCCAATTTCCCTCAACTCCCTTCTCTTCTCCATCTCCTCCATGTTCTCCATGTTCTTTGTTATGCTCACAAATAAGTGAAACCATATGATACTTGACTTTCTGTGCTTGACTTATTTCGCTCAGCATAATCTCTTCCAGTCCCATCCATGTTGCTACAAAAGTTGGGTATCTGTCCTTTCTGATGGAGGCATAATACTCCATCATGTATATGGACCACATCTTCCTTATCCATTCGTCCGTTGAAGGGTATCTTGGTTCTTTCCACAGTTTGGCAACCTTGGCCATTGCTGCTATAAACATTGGGGTACAGATGGCTCCTCTTTTCACTATATCTGTATCTGTATACTGCTGTATACCCAGCAGTGCAATTGTAGGGTCATAGGGAAGCTCTATTTTTAATTTCTTCAGGAATCTCCACACTGTTCTCCAAAGTGGCTGCACCAACTTGCATTCCTACCAACAGTGTAAGAGGGTTCCCCTTTCTCCACATCCTCTCCAACACACATTGTTTCCTGTCTTGCTAATTTTGGCCATTCTAACCGTTGTAAGGTGATATCTCAATGTGGTTTTAATTTGAATCTCCCTGATGGCTAGTGATGATAAACATTTTTTCATGTGTCTGATAGTCATTTGTATGTCTTCATTGGAAAAGTGTCTGTCATATCTTCTGCCCATTTTTTGATATGATTATCTGTTTTGTGTGTGTTGAGTTTGAGGAGTTCTTTATAGATCCTGGATATCAACATTTTATCTGTAGTCATTTGCAAATATCTTCTCCCATTCCGTGGGTTGCCTTTTTGTTTTGTTGAGTGTTTCCTTTGCTGTGCAGAAGCTTTTGATCTTGAGGAAGTCCCAGAAGTTCATTTTCACTTTTGTTTCCTTTGCCTTTGGAGACATATCTTGAAAGAAGTTGCTGTGGCTGATATCAAAGAGGTTACTGCCTATGTTCTCCTCTAGGATTCTGATGGATTCCTGTCTCACGTTGAGGTCTTTTATCCATTTCGAGTTTATCTTTGTGTACGGTGTAAGAGAATGGTCGAGTTTCAACTTCAATCTTTTTAAATTTATGGAGACTTATTTTAGGACTTAACACATGGCCTATCCTAGAGAATATTCCATGTGTGCTTGAGAAGAGAGTATTTTCCGCTGTTATTGGGTAGAATGTTCTCCAGATGATTGTGAGGTCTAGTTGGTTTATAGCATGGTCACATATTTTCTTGTAGGTCTTTTGTCATGTTGTTCTATGGGGTAGTGAAATCTCATACTATTATTGTTGATCTGTCTATTTCTCCCTTCAATTCTGTTAGTTTTTTTTTCATGTATTTGGGATCTCTGTTGTTAGGTACATATATATTTATAATTTTATATCTTATTGATAGATTGATCCTTTTAATCACTAGAAAATATACTTTTGGTGTTTGATGACTATTTTTTTCTTTAAACTCAATTAGCCAACATATACTACATCATTAGTTCTTGATGTGTTCCATGATTCATTGTTTGCTTATAATATCCAATACTCCATGCAATCCATGTCCTTCTTAATACCCATTACCAGGCTCACCCATCCACCTAGCCCCCTTCCTTCTAAAACCCTCTCTTTGTTTCCCAGAGTCCGTAGTCTCTCATGGCTTGTCTCCCACTCCAATTTCTCCCCCTTCATTTTTTCCTTCTCCTAATGTCCTCCATGCTATTCCTTATGTTCCACAAGTAAGTGAAACCATATGATAATTGACTTTCTCTGTTTGACTTATTTCACTTAGCATAATCTCCTCCAGTCCCATCCATGTTGATGCAAAAGTTGGATAGTCATCCTTTCCGATGGCTATGTAATATTACATTGTGTATATGGACCACATCTTCTTTATCCATTCATCTGTTGAAGGGCATCTTGGCTCACATTTTGGAACTTTCAAAGTATTAGTATTAGTATTAGTAACACAGTATTAGTAACCATAGTCACTGTGCTGTACATTACATTCTCTGACTTATTAATGTTTGTTCCTTTTGACCTTCTTCACCCATTTAGCCACCTCCCATCCCCTGCCTCTGGCAACCATCAATCTATTCTCTGTATCTAAAAGCTCCATTGTTTGGGTTTGTTTTTTGTTTTGTTTTGTTTTTTTGAGATTCCACATATAATTGAGATCACATAGCATTTGTCTTTCTCTGAATGGCTTATTTCACTTAGTATAATGCCCTTGAGGTCCATTTATCTTGCCACAATTGGCAAGATTTCATTCTTTTATGCCTGAATAACATTCCATTGTATATATACACTACATCTTCTTTATCCATTCATTTGCCAATGGGCACTTAGGTAGTTTCCTAGTTTTGGCTACTATAACTAATGCTGCAGTGAACATGGGATTCTTTTCAAGCTAGGACTTTCATTTTCTTAAGATAATCTGGCATTCTAATCTTATCAGTGGTGTTCAGCTACAATTTGGTGTTTCAGGAGAGGAAACTTACAGACTGAAGGGGACAGGTTGGAGACAACTGATATGGGCATCTATAAATAAGATGCAGTTGGGAAAGACTAGAACTGGCCCTTATTTGGGAACCTGTAGCCAGTGCAGACAGTCCTAGATGACAGGTTGTCTGTTCTGTGTTATGTTTGCTATGTGTACCACCTTTCTCCCAGAGACACCTTGGGTATGTCCTACAGCAGTGAAGAAATAGGGAGAGGTGTGCACAAGAGGCAAAAAAAAGAAAGAAAACAGATACTATTGCATACCTGCTACATGCTGAGAAGTTTCCCAGGTATTATCTCATTTAACTCTTAAAACAACAGGTATTTCTCTTCATTTCACAGATACTGAAAATGTACAGCTAGGTGGGTAGGCATTGTCTGCTAATGTCAGGTAGTTGTACCAACAGGAAACAAGCTTCAGTAGATAATGCAGGCTTTCTCTTCTTCTCTACCTGTCACTATGGAAAGCTAGCATGTGTCCTGTGATGACAATCCATCCCTCTGCAGAGTTGCTGATATGTTTGCTCTTACCCACAGTGGTGTCCTGTGGCCATCCGGGCTCCCCACCCCATGCCCAGATGTCTGGGGACAGCTTTACCATGGGAGCAGTCGTGCGTTACAGTTGCACCGGCAAGAGGACTCTGGTCGGAAACGCCACCCGTATGTGTGGGCTGGATGGACACTGGACTGGCTCCCTCCCCCACTGCTCAGGTATGGAGTTTGGCATGAGGGAGAGGGCCCAGTGGAACCCTTGTCTGGGGGGAGATGGACAAACTTCCAAGGTGTGAGTGTGACAGGTGGGCAGGAGGGAAACCAACCTTTTAGATCCCCATCTCATAGGCAGAGAGCACAGCTATCAGAGGTCCCAATCGGACTTCAGCCTTTGGTGGTCTGAGCCCAGCTTCTTCCCTTTGGTCTGCTCTGGCCAAGCCCATACAACCCAGTGTAGCAAAACTAGGGAGAATGAAAATTTGTGAAGTCCCCTGTGGTCAGAATCCTGTCCAGACACTTGTTTCCATAAGTTTCTGAAAAGAGTCCAAGCCTCCCTGTTGTTGAGCCCAGGTCCAAATCCACCCCCGTGTTCTTTCCTCCCTGTTTGGGACTCCAAGGCCCGAACCTGCTTCCCTTTCTTTCTTATCACTGCATCCTCCCCAACTTGTCTTATTCTAGGCTGCCTAGTTTCCCCTACTGCCCTTATACACCAGTCTTGGAGTAGTAAGGCAGGAAGTAAGGCAGGAAGTAAGGTTCAACTAACTGGGGCAAGACACTCAGTCAGTTTTCACCCCCCTTTTTCCTGAGGCTCAATGCCTCCCCTTAGCACTGGCCTAATATCTTTCTCAGTTCCCCACTGCCAGCTCTTCCATGCTAAAACAAGAGGGTTTGTTTGGTTCTGATCCATAGGAACCAGCATGGGAACCTGTGGGGACCCAGGGATCCCAGCGCACGGCATCCGTTTGGGGGATAGCTTTGCCCCAGGCAGTCTGATGCGTTTCAGCTGTGAAGCTGGCCACATGCTCCGGGGATCATCTGAGCGGACCTGTCAAGCCAACGGCTCGTGGAGCGGCACGCAGCCTGAGTGTGGAGGTAATGTATGTGACCATTCTGCTTTTCCCCTTTGCCCACCGCAGCTGCTCTTCCCCCAGCTGCCTGCTCCCAAGCACCTGCCCTCACACTCGCAGACAAAATCCACGGCCCCGTTGGAACCCTTGGCCTGGAGGATAGTAGTCAACAGAGTTCTCAGTCATGCTCACTAGTAATCCAAAGACAAACATAATCCCCACCCTCACCTAAGAGGGTAAGAAACCAGAAGCAACGAAGTTTAGCCCCGTTTATTCATTTATTTCCCATACAGCTCCAACAACCATGTGCCAAATATTGTATTAGGTGCTGGGGACACAACAGTGTCGAGACAGACACGCCTCGCCCTCTTGGAGTTTAGTTTAAGGAAGAGACTATTACACAGGTATCCAAGGTGCCAAAAGAAATACAAATCTCATTTTTAAAAGACCCTTTAAAGGTAATAGAAGTCCCTACTGATGTTTCCTGAGGTAGCTCCAGGGGGAGAAATTAGATTTCTCCACACAATTCTTGAATTTCTGAAAACAACTTTATTTTAAAACCTCTCTCCCCAGAGTCCAACTTTTTGTACCTGCTCCCAGGATCTCTCTGTCTCTCTCCAAAATACAGCCTGCATAGCACTCTCCTAATGAGGAATCAGTGTAGCCGCTGAGATAAGGGTGCGTGAGAAGGTGCTGGAAGAGGAAGGAAATCATATGAAACAGTCACCTAGCAAGGGTTCCTGGGAGTCGAATAGGGAACCGTTCCATTGCCAGACAGCACCAAGGGCTCCCCTAAGTGAGAGTAGTCAACATTGGCCTGTGTTTTTGTTCAGGCCACGTTTTGCTCCAGAGGTGCAGACATAGAGTAGGTGAAGCTGTGGGTGTACGGTTGGGGGTTTTATCGGGCAGCTAAGATGCAGTGAGTAGCAAGTAAGGAGAGCGTATATATGAGGGAGAGGGATTACGATGGATCTTGGCATCTATGCTGGGTAGGTAGGGAGCAAGTTTATGAGTGGAGTAAAAGACAATGAAAAGTGGTGGGATCCATGGATTATCGGTGCCATTGGAACCAAAATATCACCAGAGAATGAATCCCAGAGGGTATGAGCTGAAGAGATAAGGGGCAGTGGTCAGAGAATGGCCCTTGAAATTGAGGTTGCGGTGTAAGTCCTACAGAGTACGGGGAGATGTTCTGCCCCCTGATCAGGGGACACCTGCCCAGGAAAGGCTACAGATGGAGCCAGTGCCCTCTCCCGCTTGTCTGCCTGAAGTGCTGCCTTGTGGATGGTGCTTTGCCATGGTTAGTTTCCACGGGATTTTTTTTTCAAGTAGGCTCCACACTCAGCAGGAGCCTGAACTCAGGACCCTGAGATCTAAACTTGAGCTGAGATCAAGAGTCGGACCTTAACTGAGCCACCCAGACGCCCCTGTTTCCATAGGATTTTGTAGGCATAGTTAAGAGGTCTATGGTAGTGGGAGAGTATGTTGGCAGGGGGAGAATTTAGTGCATTCTCAAGTATCCACTGCGACTCGAGTCCCCTTTCATGCCAAATACTATAGTAGGTATCCCAGCCTGGAGTCAGTCACCATGCCAGGAGTGTTCAGGGAACAGAAAGTGGGTGGCTTAGAGTTTGGACCTGGAAGTGAATGTTTGTTAGATGAGTGTGTATATGATATGGACACAATTCTTCATGACTTTCCTTGGCAAGTTCCCACTTACCTTTCAAAGAACTACTCAGATTCCTACCTTCAGCCCCAATAAGCTCCTCCCTTCTTAGTGGTTTTTTTTTTCCTTCAAGTATAACAATTATTACATCATACTTTAATTCTACTGTTCATAAGTAGGTGATCCTTGAGATGGACTGGGCTCCTGAAGGGCAGGAGACATGACTCTCTAATTGTGTTTCCAGCACCTAGGCAGCACAAATACTGTTGAATCTGTGGGTGTTAAGGACTACCTGTTGTGCTCATTATATAGGAATCATTTGTAGATTTGACTTTGGGACCACATAACATAAATGTTGTATACACTTAGCAAAGTAAAGTTAAATCAAAGATTAGAAACAAGCAATCTCTAAATAGCGAAGTCAAAATGAAAACAATTGAACCTAACTACTTATCAAACTGGTCACTTAACAATCCAGAGAACTTTCAACTGACTTGAAAAAAGTGGAATTTGACCACGGCATATGTGCCCTGAGGACAAAGAAAATGACAATAAAATCTTCAATTGTTTTTCAGCAATCATATTATTAGTAATAATATTGACATTATTATCCTGAAACTTTTTGAAAACAAAATTATCTGTCATTAAGAACCAAGATTTTCAGCATTAAAGAGATATAATATAAAAATAAAGAAGTTAAGAAGACTCATAATCCTAAATTTGGATTGGTAACATCAGCATAAACTCATAATGGATTTTTAACTTAAGTTTTTTTCCCAGCTCTACCCATTCTAGAAGTCTGTATCAATGACCAGCTCAGTAGCAGTGAGTACCCTTAATTTTCAGATTACGTTTTTTAAATCCATTCTCCATTAAAAGAAACCAGAACTCTTTAGAGAAATGACTGATTCCAGGACTGGGGCAGAATATACAAGATGAACATGGAACATCTTGTCCCTATTTGGCGATATTAAAGAATTGTCTAAAATTTTAGGTGGGATAAACATGTATAGTCTTCACTTCTCAGAAAATTAACAAAAAATAATAATAATAATAATAATTCATTCAGATATCTCCTTCCCTTCTGGGGGCGAGATGATCAGACACAAAAGCAGCCCGAGAGGCATTTCAATCCACAGGGTCCTGATGTAGCCTGCCGTTTGCCTTCTGGGCCACTCTCAGCCCCCCGGCTGATGCCCACCCGGGTTCTGGTGAATAATGCACTTCTCTGGCTTCCTAGTGATCTCTTGTGGGAACCCCGGGACTCCAAGCAACGCCCGCGTCCTGTTCAGTGACGGCCTGGGCTTCTCCAGCTCCATCGTCTATGAGTGCCGGGAAGGCTACTACGCCACGGGCCTGCTCAGCCGACACTGCTCAGTCAATGGCACCTGGACAGGCAGTGACCCGGAGTGCATAGGTGAGAGCCCAGGCCCTCTGGGCTCCGTGGCACGTGGTGGCCGAGGCGATTGGGCTCCTCCACGCCAATGAAGGCTGTCTGTGAGAGACTGAGAAGGCTCGCTGCAGTGGGGGGACTCACTCCCAAATGACAGGGTCTATTTACTGAGCACATACTGTGTAACCACCACTAAGCTAAGTGTCCAATTTGATTTGCATCATGTCATTTGATTTCCATCACAGCCCACTTGACATATGAGATGACTGAGGCTCAGGGAGGGGAAGGGTGTATATATCTGCTATTCCTCAGGCTCTCAACAGTTCCTTAGGCTTCCTTGTTCTCTTCTGTGGCAAACTCCTATGGCTATTGCCTCCCACCATCTTCGTGGGTTTCTCTCAGCCTTGGACCCATCCCCCACCGTTCCCCCTCCCTCACTGTCAAGCCTCATATAGTCCCATTGGTCCCCTTCCCTTCTCTTCTCTGGGGCAGCCCCACATCTTTTTCCTTGGGAAGTAAGTCACTGTGGGTCCCAGACGGAGGGAAGTAGTAAGATAAAGGTATCTGAGAACACCGGCCCTTTCCAACCCCTAGCCTATGATTTCAGGTCTCTCCCTAAATCCCACATCAAGTTCACTTCTGTTCCGAGGCCAGAGCTCACTCAATACCATAGCAAAGATATGACCATTGCAAAGTTATAAGACCCTGCTTCTAAGCCGCTGGCCCTACAGAGGCCTCCTAGGCAGAACAACAGGTAATAGCATGTGCCCCTCAGTGGACAAATTGTCTACTGAGGTCCAATAACACAGGCTCTTCAATCTGAAAACCTCCCTCTCTGAGCCCCAGCCTCATTTGGGAACTAGGCTCTCTGGGTACTTCCTCTGAGAGGAGTGGGCTTTGAATAAGGATGGTCCTCATAGCCCAAGTTGCTGCGGTGCTGAACGATGGTGGGGGTGAGGACAGTACAGATGTGGGAGGGCCTTTGCGGAGAGACGTGGCCAGAGGGACTTTAGAAAGGGCAGCGCCCAGCCAGGAGCATGGGAAGAGTGAGGGCATCTCTGATCTGATTCTTCCCTCCTGGACGTGTACAGGGAATACTAGGGATGGCATTGGAATGCTGGGGAGAAGTGAGTTCTGTACCTAGAGTAAACCATGCTTTATCTCCCTTCTCCTAGTCATAAACTGTGGCGACCCTGGGATTCCAGCCAACGGTCTCCGGCTGGGCAATGACTTCAGGTACAACAAAACTGTGACGTTTCAGTGCGTCCCTGGCTACATGATGGAGTCACATAGGGTGTCTGTGCTGAGCTGCACCAAGGACCGGACATGGAATGGTACCAAGCCAGTCTGCAAAGGTGTGTCTGAGGGCTGCCCATGTGGACACAGGGCCAAAGAAGATACAAAAGTGAGACATGGGCCTTGAACATGTAGCAGGGTGGGAGTTGAGGAGGCAGAGCCCTAATACCATCTTGTCATGGGGGGTGTGGGGTGAGTACTGATCCCTGAACATCTGCAAGGAGGGAAACAGAGGTACCAAGGTAAGTCCTGGGCTTTGAGCATCAAGGGAAGGACTGTGCAGACGGAGGAGTGGGTTGTCACACTTGAGGGCACTGTAAAATGCAAAAGGATCCCCTGGCTTCCAAACTAAGAGGGAGCATTCCTGATTCTCCCTGCTTAGCCTAGACTCTCAGTAGGCACAAGGTAGCCAGTGACATTGGTGCTGGGGAGTTGGGCCTAGTGCCCGCCCTAGGATAGCACTGGAACTCAGAGTGCTTTGGTCTCCCCCTCCCCCCAGCTATCATATGCAAGCCACCTCAGCTCATCCCCAATGGGAAAGTGGTGGGATCCGACTTCATGTGGGGCTCAAGCGTGACATATGCCTGCCTGGAGGGGTACCAGCTGTCCCTGCCTGCGGTGCTCACCTGTGAAGGGAATGGATCCTGGACTGGAGAGTTGCCTCAGTGTTTCCGTAAGTTTGCTTATGAACCGGGCCTTTGTGCATCTTATCTGCTGGCTCCTTCCCCTTCCCTCCTCAGAGCTCTGCTACTGGGAGGCCCTGAGTAGGTAATAACTGTCCCCCCACCAAAATCAGGGAGCAGCTTTGCCAAAGACACTCTTAAAGGGAGTTTAAAGGAAAACAATGAGAATATCCCACTGAGCCCTGGACACCATGTGGAGTCAAAGTGAAAGGAAATTAAGCCAGAGAAAAGGGAGGTGTTTCTTAACATGAAAGGTTGTTTACTGGATAGGATAGTTCCCAAAGATCTGGAAGGCACTCATGCTGGAAATGTGCCTGTCTTTATGAAAAATAGCCTGCAGAGAAAAGATTCCTGGAGCATACATGATTTTTTGATGAAAGAGTTTATTTCTTATCCACTTGGCCTAATCGTGACCCCAAGAGCCCAAGCCCACCCCAGAGCTCACTTCCTCACTTATTCCTGACATACCACATAATTGGACTCTGGAAGAGTCTCTCAGTATCCATGCTTTGGACAAGTAGAAGACCTAATTTTTTTTTCTACTAGGCATTTCTCTAATCCTGTAGAAAACCATCAACATACTCATGACATTGTATTGGTACCTCTGAAAATTTGCTTCAGTTTGGGAAATTTCAGCAGGAACTGGGAGCAGCAGCTCAAATGTGGACACCAGAGAGGCAGCATTGGGGGCCTGGTCAGCCCCTCTGGCCTTTGTACACCTCCAGAGAAACATTGGGAAGGTAGCAAGTCTCAGAGTTGAATCTGGACTCAGAAATCCTGATTTTCGTCTTGAGAAAAAGCTAAATTGCCTCTGAACAATGAATTATGGTCATCATGAAAAAATGTAAATGTATCTGAAAATACAAAGAAGAACATCACAGTCCTGTGAACGCTGGCTGCCCAAAGAAGACTGTACTTCCACCCCAACCACAATGCTTTGGACAGACAGCTGTACAGTTTTCTGCAAATGGTATTAAATGATGCTGTGCTAGCTAGTTTGTGACTTGTCTTCATTGATAGGCCATCACCACCTTTTTTAATCCACAACTGGTTTAATCTTCTCCTACTGGTGGTAAATTTAGGTCTCTCCAGTTTAATCACGTGAGAAGCAGTTCTGCAACAAATGTTCTTGAGAACAACCTTTCTTTACTCTTGTGGTAAAGTCCTAGGAGAGAGAGAATGCTGAACCAGCAAGCATGCCCCCAATACGTCTTGACACATGTTGCCAAACTATCTTCTAGAAAGAGTCCCAACTCACTCTCCCACCAGCAGTTTCTGAAAATATTCCTTGACTCACAGCCTCATTAACAATGGATTTTGACAATGTTTTTTAATAATTACCAGCCCAAGAAGTTTAAAAAGATATCTCATTGTTGTCATTGGCATCATGTTTCTTTTTTTTATTAATTATTTTTATCAACATATAATGTATTATTTACCCCAGGGGTACAGGTTTGTGAATCGTCAGGCTTACACACTTCACAGCACTCACCATTTCACATACCCTCCCCAGTGTCTATAACCCAACCACCCTCTCCACACGCCACCTCTTCCCAGCAACCCTCAGTTTGTTTTGTGAGATTAAGCGTCCCTTATGGTTTTTCTCCCTCCCGATCCCATCTTGTTTCATTTTTTTCTTCCCTACCCCCCAAACCCCCCACTCTGCCTCTCAAATTCCTCATATCAGGGAGATCGTATGATCATTGATTTTCTCTGATTGACTTATTTCACTTAGCGTAATATTCTCTAGTTCCGTCCATGTCATTGCAAATGGCAAGATTTCATTTATTTTGATGGCTGCATAGTATTCCATCGTGTGTATATACCACATCTTCTTTATCCATTCATCTGTTGATAGGCATCTATGTTCTTTTCATAGTTTAGCTATTGTGGACATTGCTGCTATAAACATTCAGGTGCACGTGCCCCTTTTTTGCATCTTTAGGGTAAATACCCAGTAGTGCGATTGCTGAATCATAGGGTAGCTCTATTTTCAGCTTTTGGAGGAAACTCCATGCAGTTTTCCAGAGTGACCGCACCAGCTTGCATTCCCACCAACAGTGTAGGAGGGTTCCCCTTTCTCCACATTCTCTCCAACATCTGTCATTTCCTGACTTGTTAGTTTTAGCCATTCTGACTGGTGTGAAGTGGTATCTCATTGTGGTTTTGATTTGTATTTCCCTGGTGGTATCACGTTTCTTATCAGCAAGACGGAGCTGCTCTTTCTTCATCATCTATTTGTACTTCTTATTTATTGAGCTGCCTCGTCCTAGATTTGGTGACTTCTTATCAAGTCAGCCTTTAACTGACTTCTGATTGGTTAGTCTAGACCCCCCAGCTCTCATAGAGGCTTCTATCAGCATAGGCTGCTGGTCCTGTTTTCACTTTTTTTTTTCTATTTTTTTTTTTTAGAATGCATCTTTTTTTCATACTTTTACTAGTTTCATAGAATTTAGTGATTCATCAGCCTTCTATAGTACCCAGTGTTCATTACATCACATGCCCTCCTTAATGTCCATCACCCAGTTACCCCATTCTCCCACCTCCCTCCCCTCTAGCAACCCCCAGTTTGTTTCCTGTGATTGAAAGTCTCTCTTGGTTTGCCTCCCTCTTTTCACCTTATTTTATTTTTCCTTCCCTTCCCCTATGTTCATCTGTTTCCATTCATAAATTCCACATATGAGTGAAATCATGTGGTATTTGTCTTTCTCCGACTAACTTATTCTGCTTAGCAAATACCCTCTAGTTCCATCCACATCATTGCAAGTGGCAAGATTTTTGGGCGGGGGGGGGGGGGGACTTGAGTAATATTCCATTGTTTGTATATATATACTACATCTTCTTTATCCATTCGTCTGTTGATGGACATCAGGGCTCTTTCCATAGTTTGGCTATTGTGGACATTGCTGCTATAAACATTGGGGTGCAAGTGTCCCTTCAAATCACTGTGTTTGTATCCTTTGGATAAATACCTAGTAGTGCAATTGCAAGGTTTGCCATAGGGTAGCTCTATTTTTAACTTTTTGAGGAACCTCCATACTGTTTTCCAGAGTGGCTGCACCAGCTTGCATTCCCACCAACAGAGTTCCCCTTTCTCCGCATCCTCGCCAACATCTGTTGTTTCCCGATGTTAATTTTAGGCATTCTGGCCGGTGTGAGGTAGTTTCTCACTATGCTTTTGATTTGTATTTCCCTGATGCCAAGTGATGTTGAGCATTTTTTCACATGTCTGTTCTTTGGAGAAATGTCTGTGCATGTCTTCTGCCCATTTCTTGGTGGGATTTTTTTGGTTTTTGGGTGTTGATCTGATAAGTTCTTTCAAGATTTTAGATACTAGCCTGCTTCCATTTTATTTTATATATGATTATGAAGCTCTTGACTCTGTGTACACACACACATTCACATAATAGCATGAAGGGTGTTCTTCACGCTTGAAATGATGTCTTGGGGAACTGTAACTCTGCTAGTCAGTGTTCTTGTAGCATGCTATAAAGAAGTCAAATATATTTATTTCCTTTTTTTAAAATTTTATTTTTTCAGTATTCCAAGATTCATTGTTTATGCACCACACCCATGGTGTTTATGCACCAGACCCACACCCACACCAGACCCACTCAGGGCTCCCTGCAATATGTGTCCTCCTTAATACCCACCACCAGGCTCACCTAACTCCCCACCCTCTCCCCTCTAAAACCCTCAGTTTGATTCTTGGAGTCCACGGTCTCTCATGGTTCATCTCCCCCTCCAATTTCCCCCAATTCACTTTTCCTTTCCTTCTCCTAATGTCCTCCATGTTATTCCTTATGCTCCACAAGTAGGTGAAACCATATGATAATTGACTTTCTCTGCTTGACTAATTTCACTAAGCATAATCTCCTCCAGTCCCATCCATGTTGATACAAAAGTTGGGTAATCACCCTTTCTGATGGAGGCATAATACTCCATTGTATATATGGATCATATCTTCTTTAACCATTTGTCTATTGAAGGGCATCTTGGCTCTTTCCACAGTTTGGTGACTGTGGCCATTGCTGCTGTGAACATTGGGATGCATATGGCCACCCTTTTCACTACATCTGTATCTTTAGGGTTAATACCCAGTAGTGCAATTGCAGGGTCATAGGGAAGCTCTATTTTTAATTTCTTGAGGAATCTCCACACTGTTCTTCAAAATGGCTGCACCAACTTGCATTCCCACCAACAGTGTAAGAGGGTTCCCTTTCTCCACAACCTCTCCAACAATATATTTATTTCTAACTTGCTGTGCTCCACAACATATTTTCTGTGGCCAAGCAGCTGACCATTGAGATGTGCAGTAACCTTTCGAATTCTTATCACTGTTTCCCAACTTTGCATCTGGGCCTTCTGCAGTGCTTGGTACTCCCACTTCCCTCCTCCAGACTGCATCTCTTCCTCCATAGACCTGCTTCTTGGACCTAGTCACTTTTTTGCTGTATTGCTACAAACGTATCCCTCATAACACCACTTTTTCCTCTTATGTAACTCCCTAAACATGGGCAGGGATTTTTGTCCCCATACTGTAACACATCAGGATCAAGTTCATTTTCAGCCTCACCACTTCCTGCATGCTTCCCCAGACCCACTCAGCTCTTTCCATGCCACCTCCCATTTGGCTGGACAGCTCCCCTGTCTTAAGTAGAACAGCTTCAAGTCGACTATGCACAACTTCCACTTCTTCCCCTGAGTCCCTAATGCACTTGTGTACTTTCAACGAATTTTACTGATGCTCAAGCCATGTTATTTATCTGTATCTTTCATCTTTTATACCCTCCTGATTTAACCAGCTTAGATTCTAAGATCTCAGGAGGCAGAGCTCATATCTACAGACTTATTTGGTGCCAGAAGAAGCAGAAAATCAGGAGCTGAAGAGGTTAAATGCTGTTTGAAAATTAATGGAGAAGGAAGTGAATTTAATTCAAGGCAAAATGGGAATGAGGAAGAGGAGTTACATTGTACCGTTAGGTTTGCTCTGATTAACCACATGTGAACTCCTCCACTGAGAGGTCACAGCATGTCAGTCCATCCACAGAGATAACATTTTACATTTCACAGGCTTTGTGCTGCCTCCTCAGGGGATGTTTGCACACATGGTCACATCTGATTCTCACAACAAGATATCCTGGGAGGCAGGCAGAAGTCCCTTCTCAGGCGGCTGGTGGGGAAGATAAGGTTTAGGAGAAGGACCTGACCTAGTGCGTTAGTGACAAAGTCTAGTGTGAAAACAATCATTTCTCCAGACAATTTTCTCTAAAATTCCTACTCAAATTTACAGCCTGTATTATCACCATGAGAACTTTTAAAATAGGAAAAAAGATAGACATAAAATTTAATTTTGCATTTTATAGTGCTTCAGTCAATGGAACCCTAAAGCCACATATGATCAGCACGAGGCCCTTTCTTTTAAGTACAGCACATTCACAGAGTGCGGGAGACACATCCGGCCACTCCCTGTGGCAGCTGCGAGAACTGCTGCAGGAGGGTTTATGGGAAAGAAGTGCAACTCCCTGTGCTTTCCGACCGGCACAACCCAAGCGTACTGGTTGTTCCATGGCCTGCTCCCGCCACACCAAACACCACTGTCTCTGTTATGTGGCATCTCTGGTCTTGAGAGCTGTTGAAAAGTATATTGTTTCTAAGAATAAAAACACAGATAGAATCCCTTTATTTATTTATAGATGCTGATTTTCAAGGACTCAAAATCACATTTGCCGTCAGCCCCCTTTAGAACACAGGCCTGTCTCTGCAGTGTCCTAAAGAAGTAAGCATTTTTAGTAAACCATATGTGCAAATAAGACACTGAGCAGAAGGGACAGAAGAGGAGACTGTATTTATTCTGTTTGCTGTCACGCGATCATTCTTTAGGCAATCTCTTTGCGGATCTCAATGAAATGGGCACGTGCATACCCACCGCAGTGTAAATGCACACTCTTTGGAAAGACATTTGGCTGATACACCAGGAGCTGCAAACTCAGTCAAACATACTAAGTCCACTCCTAGAGGATCCCCACAAAAAAACATTAGCAGGGAAAGAAGAGCCACATCTAATGGTATAGTAATAGAAAATGCCTAATATAAAGGCTACAACGAACTGCAATTATGGCACAACCTCTCATGGAAAAATGATGTAGCCAATAAGTGATAATGGTGTTATAAACATGGAAACTGTTTAAAGGCTAGTAAGTGAACAAATCAAGGTTCACACCACTGGGAAGAGGGAGTAACAGCCACACAAAGTTTGCACACGACTCAGCAAAGACTAGAAGGGAGTGAGCATGAAAATGGGAAAAAGTTTTGGGAAATGAGTTGTAGTTTACTTTCTCTCAATTTAACTTCCTATAACGTTGCTTCATTTCTTGGGTGATTATTAACAAGCATCTTGAATATGGGAAGGAGAGGATGCACACAACAGCAGGTGTGTGAGGGAGTGGTGACTATTGACTCGGGGCTGCCCCTGTTGGCAGAGTCCAACTGGCACTGGGAGGAAAGCCAGCCGAGGGTGGCAAACAGGGCTCTAGAAAACACCTCGGACCTGCCTTTCTCCCTTTGTCTTCCCAGCTGTGTTCTGCGGAGATCCTGGCGTCCCAGCCGGTGGCAGGAGAGAGGACCGAGGCTTCTCCTACAGGTCGTCCATCTCCTTCTCCTGCCAGCCCCCTCTGGTGCTGGTGGGCTCTCCACGGAGGTTTTGCCAGTCAGATGGGACATGGAGTGGCACCCAGCCCAGCTGCATAGGTGAGAGATGGCCTGGAAAAGAGTGCGCGAGCTAGTGGGCATTCTCCCAAGCTTCTTAAAGCTGGGTGTGAGGTTGAAAATAGCCAGAGTGAGCGTGCTTCCAAGAATCACATAGATGGTGCAGGGGTATGACTCGGGAGGAGATCTTAACAGGTGTGGGAGGCAGGATGTGGCTCCATTTTTCCCTCCTACTGATCATGGGGTCTGTTTCTCTGTTTTGCAACCTAGACCCAACGCTGACCATGTGTGCAGACCCCGGTGTGCCGCAGTTCGGGATACAGAACAATTCCCAGGGATACCAGGTAATGAAGTCAGCCAGGATCTGGCCTTCCTGCCCCCTGTCCCTGTCTATCATTGTCAGCCTCAGGGGCTCAGGGATCTTCCCCAAGACAGCACAGGTGGGAACAAGACCTTGGAAGCTGGAAACAGAAAGTGTTCTGTGTCTTTGAACCATGCCACACGGGAGCAGCCTGCAGAAACAGAAGCACTGACAGCAATCCAAGAAACAGACGCAGAAGAGATTCTCACACAGTGATGCAAACACTTCCTAGCAGCTCCCTGCAGTTGGCGCAGGCAGTTGTGGGAAGACAGAAATGAGTGAGACAGACAGCCTTCTGTCTGCATGACACCAGTACACTCCCTACAGACACAGGGCTCAGAGTGGCAGGAAGGAGCAAGTGCCACACAGCAGGCAGGCTCCATGGGAACATCTCAGAAAGAGCTTCAGGAGGAGGCAGGGATTTGGACAGCCTGGGATGGGATGCTTGGAACAGAGAACAGGAAGCCCGAAAGGTGTATTCAAGACAGGACAATTAGCTGGAGCCTGAGATGCACCCAGGAAAAATGGCACAATGCAATCCAGCCAAGGAGTGTGACTTATTCAGCCAATCTGTGTTAATGTAACAAATATTTACTGCCATAAACTTTCCAGGTGCTAGGAATGCGGTGGGAACAAGACAGGCTAGGTGCCCACTCTAAGAAGGTCTCCAGCTGGGACAATAAAACAGGATAACTTCTGAGAGCAGTAACCCTACCCACCATCTAACAGCAAGGGGTGTGACAGGGTGGGCTGCTGTTTTAGGGAGAGTGGTGAGGGAGGAGCTTCAAATTGAGCTGTGGCCTCCGGATTGAGAAGAGCCAGCCCTGTGCAGAGTGGGGTAGGCATCCCTGGCAGGGGAAGTGGCCAGTGCAAAGGGGCACCAATGTGGGGGAGCACTTCGCAGCTTGACGGAATAGAAAGCAGGCAAGCCAGCGAGTCCAGAGCAGTGTGAGCGGAGGAGGAGATGTAGCTGGGGAGCAAGGCAAGGTTTGAAAACAACTGGGCACCGTCTGTTAAAGTTAAATAGTCACACAGTCTGCAAACCAGAAGCTCCATTCCTGGAAACTAACCCCAGAGAAACCCTTGCATATATTACCAAGATCTGAGAAAAACTGTGAAGTCACCGCAGTGACAATGAATGCAGGACTACATTCCCGCATTGAAACAGATCTACACTAAGTGGGTGAATCTTAGAAACATTGTATCAGATGATAAGGTGGAATGATGCTATTTCTATAAAGATGAAAACTAGGAAGGACTTATGATTAGAGATATATGTGCATATGTGTGATAGAATTATTTTTTAACAAAGCAAGGAAATTAAAAACACAAAATTCAAGATAGTGGTTACTGCTGACGGGGAGCCGAGGAGCAAGGAACAATGGGGCAGGGAAAGACGCAGAGAGTAACAAGTGTGATGCTAACATTAATGTGTCCAATTTCTTACAATAATTCCTTTCCATGTACATTCCATATATTCTTTTGCATGCATCAAATAGCAAGTAATAATTTTTTATAAAAGAAAAAGCCATGGGTCAGGTCACCTAGGGCCACTGAGGCCATGGTAAACATTTTGGATTTTATTCTAAATGTTACAGGAAACCATTTGAAAGGGACTGTGATCCATCATTTGAATGCTGCTTAGAGAGTGAATAATGGGGGGTTAGAACGAAGGAACCTGGACAAGTAGGACATTGCTGCTGTGGCTCGGGGAGAAGGGCGAGGTAGTGACAGTGACACAGAGAAAAGTGAAGGGGTCAGGATGGACTGTGGAGGCAGAACCAAGACAACATGCGGATGGATTGCCTTGAAGGTTTTGATCGGCACACCTGGATGGACAGAGGGGCCATTGCTGAATGATAGTATGAAATTCCAGAAGAAGTGGAAGGGCCTGGAGGAAGGGAGTGGAAGTCAAGTGTTTCACTTGGCATTGGAATTTTGCTCCCATAGGTAAAAGGGACATGCGAGTGTTTCCGGCTGGGAAACTGGGACATCGGAGTTGCCACTTAGGAAGCCACCATGCAGAGGGCAGAGGGAGAGATGGAGCTGGTGGCTGCAGGGGTGTTGCATGGGACAGTGAGGGTTGGTGGACATGGGAGTGGGGGGAGGGACAAATGATCAGAGGTAGAGATGGTAGCAGGGTGGTGAATCTGCCCAACAGATATTCACTAAGCAAGTGCCAGCTTCTTTGTGGAAGCTCTCTATAAGGAGACAAGTCTCCCTTAATTTGTAGACTCATGGAAGAGACACACACAAGTCATGATTCTGTGTTGGACAGTGCATCCCATTTTATAAAAGGCTTTCAAATCCAGCACTGCATTTGAGTGTCATGACACTGTGCTGTAGGCATGGTGGGGCTGGTAGTCCCTCATTCTGCATGGGAAGACTCGGGCATCGAGTTCTCAGCAACGTGTCATTCCCTGAGCAAACATCGAAGCTGGAAGTCAGACCAGGGTCTTCTGATTCTGAGTCAGGCATCTGTCCGCCACAGCAGAGCATGCTCCGTCTGAGAAGAGCACTGCTCTGGCCTGGGGCTTGGGTAAGGGCCAGTGGAAGAGGTACAACAGCTGCCTCAAAGGGTAAATAATATTTAACCAGACAGAGAAGTGGGAGGAAGTTTCAGGTGGAGGCAAGGGTGTGGTAGGAGCTGGGTGATGGGAAACTAAGTAGTCAAGTGACAGGGTATGAAGCATCACTCACTAGGAGGGGATGAAGGAAGCTTCCATTCTCCCCACAGGTTGGAAGCACAGTGCTCTTCCGTTGTCAGAAAGGTTACCTGCTTCAGGGTTCCACCACCAGGACCTGCCTCCCCAACCTCACGTGGAGCGGAACCCCACCCGACTGTGTCCGTGAGTGCAGACTTCCCCTGTACCTTGACAGTTCCTCTCGGCAACACATTACCTCCCCCAGCTGGGCACCCGGATGCTCAAATGCTCTGAATGACAAGGAGCTCATGTCTGGGACCGATATGGCTTTCTTTGTAGTCCTTATCCCTTGGGGCCTCATGGAAGACATTTCCAAACAAAAGCCTTTCTGATATTTGAAGGCAATTCCTATGCCTTAACAAAAAAGAAAGAACTTTCCAGTGGCACCAAAAACTCACTGCTACAAGGTCGCCCCTCATAAAGGATTTCAGGCTTTTGACCATAATTACTCCTCTTTCCCCAGGAAGAGTGCTACAGGCCCCCCAGGGATGACTAAGCCAGGATCCATGTCATCTCCATCCTGGTCATAAGTCTAGACCTCAAGGCTGGGGTTGGGGGTTAGTTTTGGGAAGGGGATGGGAGACATGAAAGGGGCCTAGAGGAGAAAGGAAGGGGATGTTCCATGTAGGAACAGGAATAATCCAAAAGACCTCCTAAAGACCCTAATCTCCCAGGTCCAACACTGTCTTTTCTCTCACCCAGCCCACCACTGCAAGCAGCCAGAGACGCCATCCCATGCCAACGTTGGGGCCCTGGACTTGCCCTCTATGGGCTACACACTCCTTTATTCCTGCCAGGAGGGGTTCTCCCTCAAGGGTGGCTCTGAGCACCGCACCTGCAAAGCAGATGGCAGCTGGACGGGCAAACCACCCATCTGCCTGGGTGAGTGTGCCCACTTGGCAAACCTTTCCAGGGTGGGAGGCCAAAGGTGACAGCTGAGCTTGAGTGGAAGACAGCAAAAGAGAGGGAAGGAATATAATGTCCAGGAGCTGGATCCTGCTTCTGAGTTTCTGAGGTATTACGCCTCTAGGAGATGAAACCAGAGCAGTCCCGAGGGACACATAGTGAGGCCATCACAAGTTTTATTTTGCTTCCTTCTGCCTGGGTATAAAGATTGATTGGTTGGTTGTTGATTGGTTGGTTGGTTGGTTGATTTGAGAGAGAGAGAGAGAGAGAGAGAGAGTGTGTGTGTGTGTGTGTGTGTGCGTGCATGCACGGTGCATCTCCTTCTCTCTTTCTCTAAAAAAAAAAAAAAAAAAAAGGTAGACTTACCTTAAAAAAATAATTGTTTTGTAGCCTAACATATGATCTGTCCTGGAGAATGTTCTATGTGCACTTGAGTAGAGTTCATCTAATCTACTATGTAAGTTAGGCCCAGTGTTTCCTTATTTATTTGCTGTCTGGATGTTCAATCTGTGGTTGAAAGGTAGGTATTGAAGTCCCCTGCCATTACTGTGTTGCTATTTCTTGTTTGTTTTTTGTCTTCTTTTGTCCATTCAGCCACTCTCTGTGTTTGGATTAGAGAATTTAGTCCATTTACATTTAAAGTAATTTTTTATAAGTATGGACTTCCCGTTGCCATTTTCTTTTTTTTTTTTTTTTTTTCTGGCTGCTTTGTAGTTCCTAGTTCCTTTCTTCTTTCCTTACTCTCTTCCTTTGGAATTTGATAAGTTTCTGTAGTGGTATGTTTTGATTCCTTTCTCTTTACCTTGGGTGTATCCACTAAAGGTTTTGTGTTTACCATGAGGCTTACCTAAAACATCTTTTACTTACAACAGTCTTTTTAAAGCAAGTAACAACTTGGGGCCTGGGTAGGTCAGTCAGTTAAGCAACTGACTCTTAGTCTCGGCTCAGATCTTGACTCAGGTCTCGATCTCAGGGTCATGAGTTAAAGCCCCACACAGGGCTCTGCACTGGGCATGGAGCCTATTTATGTTTGTTTGTTTGTTTGTTTGTTTAATTTTATTTTATTTTTTCAGTGTTCCAAGATTTATTGTTTATGCACCACACCCAGTGCTCCATGCAATACGTGCCCTCCTTAATACCCACCACCAGGCTCACCTAACTCCCCACCCCTCTCCCCTCCAAAACCCTCAGTTTATTTTTCAGAGTCCAAAGTCTTTCATGCTTCATCTCCCCTTCCAATTTCCCCCAATTCACTTTTCCTTTCCTTCTCCTAATGTCCTCCATGTTATTCCTTATGTTCCACAAGTAAGTGAAACCATATGATAATTGGCTTTCTCTGCTTGACTTATTTCACTCAGCATAATCTCCTCCAGTTCCATCCATGTTGATACAAAAGTTGGGTATTCATCCTTTCTGATGGAGGCATCATACTCCATTTTGTATATGGACCATATTTTCTTTATCCATTCATCTGTTGAAGGACATCTTGGCTCTTTCTACAGTTTGGCAATTGTGGTCATTGCTGCTATGAACATTAGGGTATAGATGGCCCTTCTTTTCACTACATCTGTATCTTTGGGGTAAATACGCAGTAGTGTAATTGTAGGGTCATAGGGTAGTTCTATTTTTAATTTCTTAAGGAGTATCCACACCGTTTTCCAAAGCGGTTGCACCAACTTGCATTCCCACCAACAGTATAAGAGGGTTCCCCTTTCTCCACATCCTCTCCAACATTTGTAGTTTCCTGTCCTGTTAATTTTGGTCATTCTAACTAGTATAAGGTGGTATCTCAAGGTGGGTTTGATTTGAATTTCCCTGATGGCTAATGATGATGAACATTTTTTCATGTGTCTGTTAGCCATTTGTATGTCTTCTTTGGAGAAGTGTCTGTTCATGTCTTCTGCCCATTTTTTGACATGATTATCTGTTTTGTGTGTGTTGAGTTTGAGAAGTTCTTTATAGATCTTGGATATCAGTCCTTTGTCTGTACTGTCATTTGCAAATATCTTCTCCCATTCTGTGCATTGCCTCTTTATTTTGTTGATTGTTGCCTTTGCTGTGCAGAAGTTTTGATCTTGGTGATGTCCCAAAAGTTCATTTTCACTTTTGTTTCCTTTGCCTTTGGAGACATGTCTTGAAAGAAGTTACTGTGGCCAATGTTGAAGAGGTTACTGCCTATGTTCTCCTCTAGGATTTTAATAGAGTCCTGCCTCAAGTTGACGTCTTTTATCCATTTTGAATTTGTCTTTGTGTATGGTATAAGAGAATGGTCAAGTTTCATTCTTCTATACATAGCTGTTCAATTTTCCCAGCACCATTTATTGAAGAGACTGTCTTTTTTCCACTGTATGTTTTTTCCTGCTTTGTCAAAGATTAGTTGACCATAGAGTTGAGGGTCTATATCTGGATTCTACTCTGTTCCACTGGTTTATGTGTTTGTTTTTGTGCCAGTACCATGCTGTCTTGGTGATCACAACTTTGTAGTAAAGCTTAAAATCAGACAACATGATGCCCCCAGTTTTGTTTTTCTTTTTCAGTATTTCCTTAGCAATTCAGGGTCTTTTCTGGTTCCATACAAATTTTAGGATTGTTTGAAAAACGCCAGTGGAATTTTGATTGGGACGGCATTGAAAGTATAGATTTCTCTGGGCAATATAGACATTTTAACAATGTTTCTTCTTCCAATCCATGAGCATGGAATACTTTTCCATCTTTTTGTGTCTTCTTCAATTTCTTTCATGAGTTTTCTGTAGTTCCTTGAATACAGATCCTTTACCTCTTTGGTTAGGTTTATTCCCAGGTATCTTATGGTTCTTGGTGCTATAATAAATGGAATCAATTCTCTAATTTCTCTTTCTATGTTTTCATTGTTAGTGTATAAGAAAGCAACTGATTTCTGTGCATTGATTTTCCTGCCACATTACTGAATTGCTGTATGAGTTCCAGTAGTATGGGAGCAGGGTCATTTGGGTTTTCCATATAAAGTATCATGTCATCTGCGAAGGGAGAGAGTTTGACTTCTTCTTTGCCAATTTGAATACCTTTTATTTCCTTTTGTTTTCTGATTACTATTGCTAGGACTTCAAGTACTATGTTGAACACCAGTGGCAAAAATGGGCATCCTTGTCATGTTCCTGATCTCAAAGGGAAGGCTGTCAGCTTTTCCCCATTGAGAATGATATTTGCTGTGAGTTTTTCATAGATAGATTTTATGAAGTTGAGGAATGTTCCCTCAATCCCTGTACTTTAAAGAGTTTTAATCATGAACAGATGCTGTATTTTGTCAAATGCTTTTTCTGCATCAATTGAGAGGACTATGTGGTTCTTCTCTCTTCTCTTACTGATTTGTTCTATCACATTGATTGATTTGTGAATGTTGAACCACCCTTACATCCCAGGGATAAATCCACCTGGTCATGGTGGATAATCTTTTTATTCTACTATTGGATCCTAGTTAGGATCTTGTTGAGAATCTTGGCATCCATATGCATCACGGATATTGGTCTGAAATTCTCCTTTTTGATGGAGTCTTTGCATGGAGCTTATTTAAAAATAAGTAAATTAAATAAATGTATAAGCAAATAAATAAAGCAAATAACAATTTAATTTGAATACATACAAAAGCCCTACATTTTTAGACTCCCTTCCTACATTTTTTGTTTTTGATGTCATAGTGGACATCTTTTTATACCATATATTCATTAACAAATTATTACAGTTCTAGTTTTGAGTTTTTTGGATTTTTTTAAGTAAGCTTCACACCCAGCATGGACCCCAGTTTGAGGCTTGACCTCATCACCCTAAGATCAAGACCTGAGCTGAGATCAAGAGTCAGATGTTTAACCGACTGAGCCACACAGGTTCCCCTGCAGTTGTAGTTATTTTTAACACTTTTGTCTTTTAATCTTTAAACTAGAGTTATAACTTATTCACCCACTGCAGTTACAATATTAGAGTATTCTGAATTTAACCATCTATTTATCTATATCAGTGAGTTTTACAGTTCCCTACACTTCTGTATTGATACTTTCTTCTACTTGAACTCCTGCCATTGAACCATGTGTAGCTGTACATTCAGTGTGTCCATAGCAGGAGGGGAATTTAGGAGCCTCTTATTTCGCCATCTTGGTCCAGAGTCTCTTCAAGAGTCATTTACATATCTAGAATATAAGACTCTTATCAGATACAAAATTTGTACATATTTTTCCCATTTTATGAGTTGTCTTTCACTTTCTTTTCTTAAAATTTACAAGTACATTCTCCTTTATTTCACTCATCACTGGAAATGAAATTAGACTGTCACATTTCAAGCTCCATTTTAACACAGCCCTGTGTTAAATTTTTTTTCTTTTGTTTTCAAATGGAGTTTTTTTGCAGCCTTATTGAGATATAATTAATATATAAAATGCACATATTTAATATATACAACTTGATGAGTTTGGATCTTTTCACCTTCTTTTGGTGTCCTTTTAAGCACAAATGTCTTTAATTTTAATGAACTCCGATTTATCTATATTTTCTTTGCTCATGGTTTCATATCATACCATTGCCAAATCCAAGGTCATGAAAACTTATGTCTATTTTTTTCTAAGAGTTTTATAGTTTTAGCTCTTATATTTAGGTCTTTTTTTTTAGTTTGTGGGGTTTTTTGTTGGAGGGGGAGTAGTTGTTTGGGGTCCAAATTCATTCCTTTGCATGTCCCAGCTCCATTTGTTGGAAAGACTATTCTTCACTATTCTTCTTTGAATTGTCTTGGCACCCTTTGACCATAAAGGCATCATTTGACCATTTGGCATCATTTGACCATAAATATGTGAGCTTATATCTGGATCCTCAGTTTTATCCATTAATCTGTATAACTGCCTCTATGACATCACCACCATTCTGATTACAGTAGCTTTGTAGTAAGTTTTGAAGTTGAGAATTGTACTTCCTCGGTTTTGTTCTTCTTTTTCAAGATTGTTTTGGCTCTTCTGATCCCCTTTTACTTCTATATAAATTTTAGGATGGGATTGTGAAATTCTGCAAAACAGACAGCTAGGATTTTGACAGGGGTTGCGGTAAATGTGTAGGTTAGATTGGGGAGTGTTGCCATCTGAACAGTATTAAGTCTTCCAATTCATGAGCATGGGATGTCTTTCCATCTATTTAGATCTTTAATTCCTTCTAACAATGGTTTATCATTTTCATTATACACGTCTTGCAGTTCCTTGGTCACATTTAGTCTTAAGTATTTTATTGTTTTTGATGCTATTATATACCTGTATATAAAAGTACAAAATGCTTTAGATGCAGTTGAATTTCAATTTGACCCCTTACTGTGTGATCTTTGGCAAGCCTCTTCATTTCTCTGCCTCTTAATGAGTTTGTCTTCTATAAAATGGAGATAATAGTACTCTGTACCTCACAGTTTTGAGAGCAGAAGTAAATGAAATAATGTGAATAACATGGCCTAGCACAGCTTCTGGCCCATAAGCTTTCTCCCTCCTACTCCCTTTATCTTATAAAACCTATAAAGACATTTTCTTCATAAAAGTACTTTGAGTCACTGTGGAAAATTTCTCCACAGCCTTCTGTACAGTAGCTGCCCTGTGGAGTCAGAAGGACTGTGCTCAAAATCAAGCCTCCTCAAGAAAATAGTAGGGAGAGTTTGCCCTTCCTTGAGGCAGATATTTCTGTTGTTTCTGTACCAAAGAAGAAAAGATATTAACACTGCCTAACTGTGACCTTCATGTTCATAACCTCATACCTCATTTATTCAGTGTAGCCATGTGAGGTATGTTTCAGTATTTTCCCACATTTCCAGTAAGGAGATGGAGACTCAGGGGTAAAGTGACCAGTCAAGGTCATACATCATGAAGTAGCTGCTGGGACCCGAACCGGCAGTGTCTAACTCAGGCCCAGGGCTTCTGACTTTGCCTGTGAGGGCTAATCATCTTTTTTACTCCCCACACACAAGTGCACTACTGAATTCAGCTGTAGACTGATGCGTATAGAAACTGCTGTGAAAGGGGTGACAGCCTCGGGCATGGCCAGCTACTAGTAATCTCCATAACCTTTTATGATCTCTGAAATTGCTTAGAGAATCATCAGCGAGCCAGGGGTGAAAGTAATGGTGGAAGTACTGATCAGAAGGAGGCCCAAGGCCAGGGCCCAGATGTTCAGGCTCTTGGTGGCGGAGACATAGGGCAGGGCCCCGGTCACATCACCTGCCACCTTCGCTCCCTAGGCTTCACAGAGTAGGCGAATACAAGGAAGCCCAGACTGTGTTGAGTGGGGACTGGATGATGTGATCGGACATGGACGTCTTGCTGTGGGTGTTGATCGTGGGGGGTAGCCAGAGGAGCCAAGCCCTGGGGCACCCCAAGTGCAGCCCCCTCATGCTCCTCCTTGAGCATCTCTTATGCTGGAAGCGATACTGGTGTGGATGGCCAGAGAAGCAGCACTTGGAATTGTGGTTCATGGTGCAAGACAGAGCAATTGTTTCGGGCTTTAGTCTTAATATCATCACACCGAGGGAAGGGAGCATACCACTCAAAGCCCCACCAGACCTCAAAGAGTTCGCTTTTGATTGGTGGAGGGTCCTCCTTCATGCCAGGCATCTGGGAGGAAAGCAGAGTCTGGGACAGGGCTTTTAAACCTAGGGTCATCAATAGGGGATGTTCCACAGATCTAGGTACAAGGTTGGCAAAATAGCTTTATTTTCCTTTACCTCTTGCTGAAATTTAACACTTGCTTTAATTTAAAACGTAGACCAAAACCCATAGTAGTGTTAATGATACCTGTGGCTTTGTCATCAGTAAAAAAATTGCAAGATTTTCATATTATATTACAGTTGTCACTGACATCATGAAATATTGCTTATATTTCTGACTACTTCAAGGATATGGTAGTGACTGGACCTGCTTCTATATTCTGTTATTTAATGCAGTGATAAAGGATCACATATCTACCTGCATTCTAATTCTTTGTTTAAAATATCAATGACTATAATTGATAAAATGGATTTCCTTTTAACTCATTATGCTTTATTTTCCCGAGAGGGGTCCATAGCATCTATCAGACCACCAAAGTATCCACTCCCCCATCTAACAGGATAAATCCAAAACAAGATCTCAGAGAGCCCACTGACCTAGTGTCAGAGAGGTGCCCATTATTTTTCCAATGGAGTGTGGACCAGAGGCTAAACCTATGTTGTTCTATTGTCTTTCCCCAGCAGAGGTCCGGCCTAGTGGGAGACCCATCAACACTGCCCGGGAGCCACCACTCACCCAAGCTTCCGGTAGGTATGATCCAGATCTTCGGCTCAGGAAACTAGTGTTGATTCCTTTACCTAGTCACCCAGAAACATGCACATGACTTTCCAAGTACTCAGTGAAAGGGTGTGAAACTGTCTACAGAGCCAAACAGATCCTCCCACCCACTACCCTCCCCTGACAAACTTAAGGAGGAAGTGAGCCTGAAGGAAACAGAAACCTCATCCAGAAGAGGCCAAAGCCTTCCAGAAACACAACCAGAGCTCTGAGCTCTGGAACCATTGATTACCACAAACCACTCCCCCACCACCACCTCAGCACAGGACTGGCCCATGTGTAGTCATACAGATACAGAGATCCAAGTCCTACAAAGGGAACTTCCTGGAAATGGTTACTTTTTTTAACACAGGTATTGTTTCTTTTAAAGGGCAATGTCCAGAACTGGACACATAACTATAAGTGTGGCCCGACCAATGCAAAATTATTATAGACTATCGTATCTTTTTTTTTTTTGGTCTGAATTATTTTATTTAACAGAATATTTTCAAAGTTCATCTACATTGTACCATGTATCAATACACTATTTTTCTTTTTTTCTTTTTTCTTTTTTTTTTAGTGTTCCGAGATTTGTTGTTTATGCACCACACCCAGGGCTCCATGCAATATGTGCCCTCCTTAATACCCACCACCAGGCTCACCCAACACCCCACCCACCTTCCCTCCAAAACCCTCAGTTTGTTTCTTGGAGTCCACAGTCTCTCATGGTTCATCTCCCCCTCCAATTTCCCCCAATTCACTTTTCCTTTCCTTCTCCTAATGTCCTCCATGTTATTCCTTATGTTCCACAAGTAAGTGAAACCATATAATAATTCTCTTTCTCTGCATGACTTATTTCACTCAGCATAATCTCCTCCAGTCCCGTCCATGTTGATACAAAAGTTGGGTATTTATGCTTTCTGATGGAGGTGTAATACTCCATTGTGTATAAGGACCACATCTTCTTTATCCATTCGTCTGCTGAAGGGCATCTTGGCTCTTTCCACAGTTTGGCAATTGTGGCCATTGCTGCTATGAACATTAGGGTACAGATGGCCCTTCTTTTCACTACATCTGTATCTTTGGGGTAAATACCCAGTAGTGTAATTGTAGGGTCCTAGGGTAGCCCTATTTTTAATTTTTTGAGGAATCTCCACACTGTTCTCCAAAGTGGCTGCACCAACTTGCATTCCCACCAACAGTGTAAGAGGGTTCCCTTTCTCCACATCCTCTCCAACACTTGTTGTGTGCTGTCTTGTTGATTTGGGCCATTCTAACTGATGTAAGTTGGTATCTCAATGTGGCTTTGATTTGAATTCCCCTGATGGCTAATGATGAACATTTTTTCATGTGTCTGTTAGCCATTTGTATGTCTACTTTGGAGAAGTTAGTCTATGATATACTTTTTTGAACTTTATACTTTTACTTACCACATTAGCATGTGTGTTATGTAAGAAGGAAACCAGAGTTGGCATCATACTCTGCTCAAGTTCGATTCTGGATCACAAGAGGATCAGAGTACTCCACCATCCTCTCCCATGTTTGGCTTTGGAGAAAACAATCTCAATGAGTGAACTGGGATCAGCCACCAGGTGGCCTCAATCCCTCTCACATCTGTTTCTCAATTCCTCCAGTTCCTGGGGATGTTTTTGCCAAGAACTCCCTATGGAAAGGGGCCTATGAGTACCAGGGGAAGAAGCAGCCAGCCATGCTCAGAGTGACTGGCTTCCAGGTTCTCAACAGCAAGGTCAACGCCACCATGATTGACCACAGTGGTGTGGAGGTGCACTTGGCTGGTAAGGAGCAGGCCACCCCTATAAAAACCCGGGTGTGGTAGGGGTGGGCAGGCACACGCCCTCTACAAGGACAAGTCTACTGTCATTGCATCCTCATGTCCTGGGGACACTAGTTTGATGGGCAGGAGAAGGAGAAACTGTTCATCTTTGTCTGCATGATAAAATCATCAGGGACTAAGAGGAAGTAGTTAGATGGCAAACATTAATAACTTGAATTGAAGGAGGACTCTTAAGTAAAGAGAAAATAGACAAAAATCCCAAAAACTGAACCAAAAATAGGGACAGAGAATTCCCAGAAAACAAAATAGTCAATAAAGCAAAGAAAAAATATTTTTCAGTAGTAATAAAAAAAAAACTAAAAGTAAACAGAAAATGTCATTTTCCACTTATCCAACTAAGATTTTTTTTTTAAGTGGTAAAACATTAGTGCTGGTCAAGGTCCAATGAAGACAGTAATGCAGTTTGTGTTAAGATCTTTGAAAATTATTGAACCCATTAATTATTTTTCTAAGAATTTTTATCATAAAATGCTATAGCTATGGAGAGAGTCAAACATTCCTGAATAAAGGATGTTCACATTAAATGGCTATCTGTATTACATAAAAACCATGAAGAGAAAATTGTCCAAAAATAACAAAATGGACATTTACTTGTAATACATCTGATAGATAAAATAGTATGCTAGTTTGGGGGCAAATGGACCTACCCTAGTGCATTTATAATGTGACCCCAGGTTTTAAAGGAAAAATTGTATTCATAAGAAAGAAAACAGGGGGGCACCTGGGTGGTCAGTTAAGTGTCTGCCTTCCGCAGGTCAAGATCCCATCGGCGCCCTGCTCTGCGGGGCGTCCGCTTCTCCCTCTCCCTCTGCAGCATCTCCCACATGTACACTCTCTCCTACTCTCTCCCTCTCATATAAATAAGATCTTAAAAAGAGAAAGAATATTGGAAATAATTCCACCAAAAGGTTAACAGGGGTATTTCTTAGTGATATCAGAAATGATTTGTTTTTCCTCCCTGCATCTCTGCATTTTCCACAATTTCTTTGATTTTCAGTCTTTTTGTAATCAGAAAAACTAAATCTCTCAGAAAAGCATTTCTGGAAAAGACGGACAGGTAAAGGAATGCATGAGTGAATGGATGTGGACATTAACACACAGCCCACACACAATCATATCCACGCATTCGTGTGAGCACGTGCACACATACCACTGAACAGTAGGGTTCGCTCATTTGCTGTAAGGCAGAGTCGTGAAGACATTCACAGAAGCCCACATACATGCCTCATGCAATCCTGCACTCATGAAATCGTAAGGCATATTCCTGCGTTCACAGACACATTAACATATGCAAAATCATATTCACTTTATTCTGACATGTGCATGTGTTAGTAGGGTCACAAACACAGGTCAGCAATCCAGTTGTCGGTAACACACATGCGCATACTCTGTATCCTCACGATCAGCCCACACAAACTCACAGGCAACACTATACTTACCTCCTGGCCGTCGTGCATGCCATGTTTACATCAACCTCAACACGTGAAATCCCATGTACATGCAGATTTGAGCTTGTGTGTTTTTCCAGATCTTTCCTGTACTCTCTGAATTTCCTTTTCCCAGGAATTTACAAGAAAGAAGATTTCCATCTCCTGCTCCAGGTTTCCCAGATTACAGGCCCTGTGGAGATCTTTGTGAACAAGTTCAAAGATGATCACTGGGCTTTAGATGGGCATGTAAGTGCTGCAGAATCTCAGTCCTTGACCTTCCCATGCCCTTGCTCCATCCCTGAGTCCCAGATGACAGGCAGGGAATCGAGGAGAGAGATGGAGATGCATAGGACCAACATGGAAACTTGGGAGGGTGTTTTAGGGGCCAGGATTGGAATCAAGGGAGTCCTCATCTGCTAGTGAAATAGGTAAAGGAAAAGATAGGAGGCCAGGAGGCTGAGTGTCCAGAGGGCCAACACATCTGAGTGATATGGAGTAGGGTCTGGTGTTTGAGCAGAAAGCAAGGAACCAGAACAGCAGTGTAAGAGTGAATTCAAGCAAGCAGGAGGTAATGGTGTGGTGCTGGGATATGGGACAACGTCCTAGATGACTACTTCAAATATCCACTCACAATGGAGGATGTGGGTTCCAGATGACTTAGCACAGCTGTGAGACAGAACATGGAGGAGGAGATGCGGCTTTCTTGCCTTCCTTGTGGGAAAGCCTTACTGCATTCTAGGCCATTCTTAAGGCAGAAGGCAGATCCACAATGATGTACTCTGCCAGTACCTTCCAATCTCACATGGGGGGGGGGTGGATTTCAGCATCATGTCACATGTCACACCTGTGGCTCCCAGTCTCGGGTTGCTGATGCTGGGCATGGAAGGGTAGGAAGGAGGGAGAGGTTGTGCGGCCAGAATAGCAGAGAGCTGAGAAATCAGGGTGCATCTGCAGGGTCAAGACAGATGAGTCGAGAAGACTCAGATCCCCAGCTACCGCCTGAAATCAGTAGCTATTGGAACTGTGATGAACCATCCAAAGTTCGTTAAGTCTGTCGGGTACGCTTTAATCACGGCTCAGTGGCTCCAGGCGCTGTTGGCAGTCATTTTCATCACAGTGATAATGGCAGGCAGCTCTCTAGGCCCAGAAGTGGTCCAAGTGCCTTCTGTGCATGAATGGGCGCAGGCCTCGCCGCCACCCCACACACAGGCACCTTTGTCACTCCTGCCTGACAAATGAGAGGCCCACACAGATTAAGTGATGGGACCAGTAGCTGAGGAAGCCCCTTCCTGCCGCCTACAAACCTGCCCCACCTCCACACCGCAGTCCCGGCGTCACCAGAGTCTGACAGTGCACGCCAAGAGGACATGTGGCTCTGCCTGACGTGCCCTCATCTCACGGCCTCTGCTCTCACCTTCGCAGGTCTCCTCAGAGTCCCCCGGAGCCACATTCATCTACCAAGGCTCAGTCAAGGGCCAAGGCTTTGGGCAGTTCGGCTTTCAAAGACTTGGTAACTAGCATCTGCCCCAGGAAGGGAAACACTTGTATCCTCGGGGGAGGGGGGGGTAGAAGAGTGAAGTTCAACAGCCAAATCCAGGGGTTCTTAACCATTTGGGGGTTGCGGCCGCCTTTGAGATTCTGATAAATACTGTGGAGTATGTCCCCGGAAACAAGCACATACACATAATAGCCTCAACCTTTGCCACACAGTCTCCTGGCCAGGCCTGGAGTTGAGAGCCCCAGCTTAAGGGACACTAGGTCTCAAATACAGCCCCCATCCCTTGGGCACCACCCAGACATCCCAAAGCATGGAGATGTGGGGTTCTCCGGGATGCCTTTACTCACAGTGGCCTTCCCTCCCCAAGCAGTCCGGAAAGCTGGTTCTCCCCTGGCATCTTTATCCAGTCGGCTACCGTCATCGACATTTAGTCTCCTTCCTTCAGAGATTCCCCTTTACCCAGAGCCTCAGACCCTAGTTGGGGGAGGGCCCCTGGTTTCTCTGAGGTGGTGGGAGGGGAGACAGGAGGCAGTCATGGGCGCTCAAGAGCCAGCTTTATGTACCCAGGTGCTGACACCACCATGCCCACAGGCCCTGCCTGCACTTCCTCGCAGCTCAGACCTTCCGGAAGCTTCTCCTTGTCTTAGCGGAAATCCACTTCCCTGTCATTCCCACTCTCCTCCACTAGGGGAGATCTTAGCTCGCCCTTGTGAGGAGCAAGGAGTGAGATCTCTTCCCTAGAGCAGCCCTTCAAGTTCCTGCAGACAGTTCCCCCGCCCCTCAGACTGACACACCAGGGAGAACTCAGAAGCTGGAGTTCTCGTTCTGACTTCGCAACTGACTCCCTGTCCCCTGGGACAGAACTGTCCCCTCTTGGAGCCTCCACCCCGGGTGAGGAGGGCCACTTAACGTTTGTCCTGTGCCCCTCGGAGCCCTCCCAGCCTTGTGCCAGGAGGGCCACAGCGGAGGAGGGGAGACCCACCCGAGGTGGCTCCCACCTCCTCCTCCACACCATCCACGCAGGCCCACCCCCTCCCACCTGTTCTGTATTTTGGCTTTCTGTAAGGTTTTACCCAATAAGAGGCTTCTATGGCCAAAACAAGTTTCAAAACTTGTGAAGGCAGCACCCTTTGAAGATTTTATCATGTGACGTGGCTTTAGGTTCTCCCACAGACTGGCCTCCCTGGGACGGAACACGGTCCTCTGGGTGTGACCTGACCAGCATGTGTGGGGCGTCTTCTGCCGGGGACAGGCAGCATGTGGCGGGAGGCAGCTGGCGTGTCTGGTCTGCAGGGGATGACCTCCTTACCCACCGCCACACCGGCCCTGGGGGCTGTCCCCTCACATATCTGTGCCTCTGTGACCTGAGCTTTCCGCTCTGCGACTTTGCAGACCTCAGGCTGCTGGAGTCCGACCCTGAGTCCATCGGCCGCCACTTTGCTTCCAACAGCAGCTCGGTGGCAGCCGCGATCCTGGTGCCTTTCATCGCCCTCATCATCGCGGGCTTCGTGCTGTATCTGTACAAGCACAGGTACCTGAGGGAGGGCGGGGGCCACAGCCCACAGCCTTCCTGGGGCCTTCTGCACGGAGGATGCAACCTCCCATGCCCTCGCTCTCCCCCTTCAGACCCTGACTTTGTCTCTCTGTCTGCTTGGTCACTCACTCTCTCATTCCCAGGAGAAGACCCAAAGTTCCGTTCAATGGCTATGCTGGCCATGAGAACACAAACGTTCGGGCCACCTTCGAGAACCCGATGTACGACCGCAACATCCAGCCCACAGACATCATGGCCACTGAGGCGGAGTTCACAGTCAGCACAGTGTGTACCGCGGTATAGCCTCCAGGCCTGGCTGCCACCGCCACCGCCACCGAGAGCCCCGCCTCCGGCAGCCGGTGAGCAGAGTGTGAGTGGCAGACACGCATGCGTATGGGGACACCCTCGCCTACCGAGCTGAGGGCGGGGGGTGGGGGAGCAGGACCGCACACCCAAACGGCTGTGTGCCTGACACGGGGCTGGGAACGGCCCCCTTGTAAGGTGGCTCCTGCTGTTGTCCCCATTCATGGGGAAACTGAGGTACAGGAAAAGGAATGAACCCGACCAAGATCACACAGCTGGTAAATAGCAGGGGAGGAATCCAGTCCCAGTCCCAGGCAGGCTGACTCCAGAGGCAGTGCTCTTCTTAGCCTTTGGGCGTGGCAAAATACCAAGTAGAAGGAACGTGCCAGCCAGGGCTCGCCGGAGAGAGGTGCCTGTGTGGATACACAATACATGCATCACAAAGGCACACGATACACACATAGACATCTCCACACAGACGTCTGCATACCCACATCCGCGCGGGAGGATGTGTGCGCGTGTGCATATACGCATCCATAGATGGACACGTATGTGTGTGTATGTATTGTATGTATGCATAGAGACAGACGTGGGGGGAGAGATTTAGTTTAAGGAATTGGTTTGCATGATTATGGGTCTAGAAAGTCTGAAGTCCACAAGGCAGGCCTGCAAGCTAGATATTCCATCAGGGGTTAATTTCTTCTGGATCCAAAGGCCATCTGGAGGCAGAATTCCTTTCTCTTCAGGGACCTCTCAATCTTTTCTCCTCGGGCCTTTGACTGATTGGATGAGGCCCACCTCTATGGGGTGGGTAATCTGTTTTACTCAAAATCTACTGATTTAAGTGTTAACACCCCTAAAAAGTTCCTTCACAACAACATCTAGACCTGTGTTTGACCAAAAAAACTAGTGTTTGACCAGAGCCTTGTTGAGTTGACATGTCGAATTAGCCATCACCTAGAGCATAATGGATGGTTGACACAACCCCTGCCTGTTTCCAGTTCTCCCCGCCCTTCTTTGAGTCCAGTTTCTCCTCTAAATTATTTCTGTGGCTTAAATCTGAGCTTAAAGTTGTAGGTATTAAGATAAATTATATGTAAAGAGATACCAATTATTTTCAGAATATACAAATGCAACCATTGAACACAAATAATTAACTTACTGAGTTTTCCCACATCCTTTGACATCCATCTGAAACAAACATTTAAAGAAGGAGAAATTATTCCAGAATTCCATACTTAGTTCAGAGGTTTCCATCTTTATGATCCTTCTGTACTTTTTCCTACTCAGAACTCCTACAAATAGAAAGCAAAAAGGAAAAAGGATAATAATCCCCTCTGATGACATAAATCAGGCCTTACGGGTGATCCGTAATGACTCTGAACCTGGAGTACCTGAATTACTGAACCGTGTAAGAGAGAAATCAGAATGTCCCCTGATCTGTGTAACCTCCCCTCCCCAGCCCCCGCTCCCCATCTCCAGCTCCAGTGGGTCCCCACACCTGTGCACAGTGTAGCAGCTCCGGGTCATGTGTCGCTGGCGGCTCCAAATCTAAGTAGCCCCCAGTGTCGTCCCTCATCAGGGCTCTGGAATATTCCAACCATGCCACAGCTCCCCAGCCCGGCTTTTCTGGAGAGGGGCACACCATGCTCTGCCCAGAGCAGGAGCACAACAAAAACACAGAGAAAGTGTTTCTTGGCTCCGTGAGGGCATGTGTGAAAAACCACCCTGAACACACACACACACACACACACACACACACACACACACGTTTAAAATGAATAATTAGGTGATGAATTCAAATGAGGCCTAACAAGAACAGCTGAAACCAAAGTAGGAAAATCATGGAGACCTGTGGGGTCAGGGAGTCAGGGGGCAGGCCCATGGTATGGCTCTCATGGGCCTTTTCCTCATTAAAAAAAAAAAAAAAAAAAAAACACTAAACATGATAGTTGACAACTGTGTTGTTATAAAGATGACTATAATCCAGTCTGGACACATTACTGTATGCCCATTATTATTGTATTCGTATTTTTTCCTCCTAATTTTGAAAGAAATTAAAATTAAACCATTTTCCTGCACCCCTGAAAGCATGGTGGCCCCTGAGCACTGGATCTCTTGTGCCTAATAGGGAAGTTGATACTGCCAGGGAAAAAAAAGAGTATTGGGAGAATGTGTGTCCTGCGGTGTATGTTCCCCACCACACCCTGTCCTCAGCTCGGGGAGATCAGAGATCGAGTCTGCTAATTTACTTTTTTCCCCTTTATCCCTTCTTGCTTTGCCTCTTTTCTTTCACTTGCCTCTGCTCCCTGTCCCACCCTGCCCTGCCTCTCCTGTCTGCAATCTTGGGTGTGATTTGTCTGTCCCCCATTCTCCAGGGGACAGGCAGTCACCCCCTGAGCACCGTGCCCGGTGCCCATCTTCGTCTGTCTCTCTGCCTGTGTCTGCTACTGCTGGGACTCGGGCCCTCGCCCCGCCACCATCTGCACCCGCCACCCCGGAGAAGACTCCCACTGGGCCCCAACGGGGACGCTGCAGACGGATGAAGGAAGCTGACGGATTTAAAATAGCAAAGCGTCCTGTGGGTGTGCCCGTGTGTGTATGGGCCTGAGCACACACAAACACACACGCCTGTCCTTCATTTGAGTCGTATGGAAGAGAACACAGAAGCTTAAGAAAGAGAAACTTGTATGAAAGATGCCCCATGTCGTGCTCCCCACAAACATGGAAAAGAGGTAAAGGGAAGATGCTCCGTCCACACCCGAAACCAACACGCCCTGCCTGCCCCGTGTGTGAGGACACAGTCAAGGTGTTAGCCAGCGGCCAGCATGCAGAAACCAGCTGTCTGCCTATGGACATTCTCATTGGAGGATCCCAACGGCAGAAAAACATCTGAAGAAGTACATTAGAAAGTAGTTTATTTTTTCCAACAGAATTTTACTGAGTTCTATTGAGAACTCAAAGAGTTAAAAAGTCATTTTGGATCCGGGGCAGCCGTGGGAATGAAGGGTGAGTTGGGGGAAGGATGGCAGGAACCTGGCCTTGATTGCAAGGTCAAGTGTGGCTGTCGACTGACAAGGAGAAAAGAAGGAAGTCAGTGGCCTGGACGGAGGCAGCCGAGTCTGCAGGCGTCTGGAAGGGGCCGGTACAGGACAGCAAGCCGAGCCCCATGTCCAAAAAGTAACGACTGCCACGTGTTGAGTTTCTTCTCTGTGCCTGACACTTTCGGTGTATCATTTCTGGACCTTACAACACCCAAAATAAAGGATTGTTATTCTTGTCTTATAAATGAGAAAACAGAAGCCTGGAAAGAGTGAAGAGACATAAGCCACTCAGTAAGCATGCAGTCAGGATGCCAGCCCAAGTGGGTCTGACTCCAAAGTCTGAGACCCCAGCCGCTGGATGCCCAGGTCTAACGGGGCACCAGATACGGGGGGAGTAGGTACATCTCCGTGGCAGAACTGTGGCCAGGGTTAGTGGGCCAGGCGGGGGACCTGTGTGTCCTCGCTGGGCTCTGTTCTCTCCAGCTGGGCAGCGTCAGGGAAAGGACCCGGAACGCAGGCCTCCTGGAGGCAGTGCTGGCCCCCAGCCCCCTGCAGCCCCTCACTGCAGCAGACAGAGGACCTGAGCACTCCTGAACCAAAAGAATGCACTGAATGAAAGTCACATGCTCTCCAGTTCCTTGCAAGTAGACTTGATTCATTTTGAGTTCCATCGTGCTTGGGTCATTACTGAATTCCATATACGTATTGTTGGGACACTAGCAAGTTTAGGGATCAAACGGTGGCATTTAGAGCCATTTTCTCTGTCCTTGGGAAGGCCACCCCTGGGCTTAAGCACCTGTGCACGTGTGACATGCTGGCCTAAGATATTCATATCACATAAGTGAAATAACAAATAGAAACACAAGGGAGTGGAGTGGCAGGGACACCCGGTTCTTAAGCAAATGAAGTGATTTGCCAAATGTTAAGAGGGGCTAGAGTACAGTGAGAGGTGGTCAGTTTCCAGCAGATGGGACTGGGACCCCCAAATGGCAGGATCCCACAGCCGCCCACATTTGCTCTGGGTCACCGCATCCCTGGGTTTGGCGGGAGAGGACCCACCCAGACACACACACACTCACATGCTCATCTCTCTCTTTCCCTGGAAACAAATGCAGGAAGTTCTCTGGCTGCTTCCCTTCCCCATCCTTTGCTCCTCTCAGACCACACAGTGGACTCCTCCTGCAGCCCTGCCTCCATCCCCTCCCCTGTGTCCCCTTGTGGGGTCCCAGGAGACGCCCAAGGAGCACATGCCGGTGGGGCGCCCAGTCTGCCATGCATCACCTGTGCCCACCTCTGGCATTTTCACACCACCTCCAGAGGCTTGGAAGGAACCGGGGCAAACTAGGCCTTTCACTCTCCGTCCACACCATATACCCACCGTCATCCCATGAGGGGTAAAAAAAAAAAAAAAAAAAAAAAAAAAAAGTAAAAAAAAAAAATCTTTTGTACAGAGATATATTTTTATTATACAAAGTTTGTACAGTACCAAAAAAAAAAAGAAAAGAAAAACGGTGTAAATTTTTTTTTCATTATTGTAGGTAAACGGTAGTGGAAGCCTTTTTTGTAAATGTAATAAAATGTATAAATATGGTTTTCAGAAAACATCAAGTACTGTAAATATGTAATCTACACACCTTCTTGGCTTGTCTGCAGTATATACATTTAATTTATCTGTCTCTGTATATGAGGCTTCCCCTGGGGTCCTGCATTATGGTACTTTCCTGAATTTGAAAGCAATTTTAAATTTTTTGAATTCAAATAAAATATAAATTTTTGCATTGGTTTCTTACATTTTAATGGTCTTTTTCATGGCTGGGGCAAATGTTTCTTGGGGAAGGGGAGGAGAGACATATTTGGGGCCAGAAGCCAAGAGTGGAAATGTGGAAATGTGGAAATCTACCATAGACAAAAATTAACACTAAGTAGAGTACATACCTCACGTTGACTGAGCCACCCAGGCGCCCCTCAAAACTTAATTTTATAACAGTCAAAGGGGGCACATGGGTGGCTCGGTTGGTTAGGCAAAAGCTTCGGCTCAGGTCACAATCCCGGAGTCCCAGGATCAAGTCCCACATTGGGCTCCCAGCTCCATGCGGAGTCTGCTTCTCCCTCTGACCTTATCCCCTCTCATGCTCTCTGTCTCTCTCTCTCAAATAAATAAATAAAATCTTAAAAAAAAAAAATAAAAACAGTCAAAGGACTTGAACAAACATTTCTCTAAAGAAGACATACGGGTGGCCAACAAGCACATGAAAAGTTGCAAAACGTCACTCATCCAATCAAGCATACCATCAAAACCACAGTGAGATGCCACCTCACAACCATTAGCATAGGTTCAGTGAAAAACCCAGAAAATACCCAAGTGTTGGCGAGAATGCAGAGAAACTGGAATGCCTGTGTATGTGAATCTCTCTCCTTGAATCATGGACAGCCTTCCTCAGCAGTTCAAAGTGGGTCCCCATCAACTGTTTTTCAGAATCTCATCCTCTCACTAGACATTCTAGGACTGTCACAATCTTGGCCCAATCACTTTCCAAGATCACCTCTAAGGGCTCTCAAACAGTCCTTCATGATCCTTTCTTGAGTTTCAAAGTTCATCTGCATTTATTTGCTCCTTATTCTATACCCAGCATTGTACACCATCTATGCTAGGACATCCATCCTAATCTTCCTCATTGGAGTCTTCCTCCTCCCTGCCCACCCACCATCATCATTGGAGGAGCACTTACTGAGACTTCCCACTAGCAAGGCTGGGGCAAAAGGGGTCCACACATCATCTTATCCCCTTGAAGGAAGTCTTTGCATCCTGTCTCACAGCTGAGGATGCAGGCCAAGAAGCCCAGAGACATGTCCTTAGCAAGCCACAGAGCTGGGATTCACACCAAGCCCAGTCTAACTCCAGGTTGGTCCAGGTAGAGGCCAGACTCACAGGTCACATTAGCTCATAGGTGACCCAACCCTGCTCTCCCACCTCCCTTCCTGAAATCATCCTCATCCAGCTTTGAATTCCCTGTTGGTGGAAACTCACAGCAAGTGGGAGTAGAGCATCTCCTGACTGTGGGATGTGCCCAACAGGGGTCCCTCTGCAGCTGTGGGCACTTAAGATGCACCAACTAACTAAGATGAGATAAGATGAACTAAAGAGATCTCTGTGTACTGAGGCACGAGACTGGCAGTGCTGTTTTCCAGGAACGAGGGCGGACAGACTTTATGGTTTGGTCTGATCCTAGGCACCTGCACAGCTCAGAGAGTTTGGAGCGGGCATCCTCAGCCCTCCTGGTTGATTCCTGGTGGATACCTTCTGATAGCCCTCCTAGTAGTTCCCAGATCCCTTGGGAGATACAGGCTCCCCGGGGAAGCCATATGTACGTAGCAGAAAAGGGATGGGAAGGGCTGGCCAGCCTAGGACACCAACACCACCTCCATCACCTTGTGGAGCTGGTGATATGTTCTTGTTCCACATTCAGAGCTGACAGTCGACATGCACATCAGATAACTACATGTGCTTTTTTCCTTCAGAGGAAAATTCACAGATAACAAAGTTGTAACAAAATACATACATCTTATGCGTACATTTGCTGAGTTTTGACAAATGCCTGCATCTGTATAACTCCAATCCCTATCAAAACTACAGAAAATTGCTAACTCCAGAAAGTTCCTTTGTGCCCTTCCCAGGCAATTCCTGTCCTACATGTGCCTTTGTGTGTGTGTGTGTTTTAATTTTTTAATTAATTTATTTATTTTCAGCATAACAGTGCTCATTGTTTTTGCACCACACCCAGTGCTCCATGCAATACGTGCCCTCTCTATTACCCTCCACCTGGTTCCCCCACCTCCCACCCCCTCTCGCCCCTTCAAAACCCTCAGTGTTTTAAAGAGATAGAGAGAGAGAATGCACGTGCAAGTGGAGGCAGGGTGGGGTAGAGGGAGAGAGAGAATCTTAAGCAGGCTCTATACTCAGCATGGAGCCCGAGGCAGGGCTCAATCTCAAGATGCTGAGATTATGACCTGAGCCAAAATCAAGAGTCAGACACTTAACCCACTGCATCTGCTTTTAAGAAGTGAAAGTGATTCTTGCAAATGAAGGCTGTTTTGGCCTATGTCCAGCTGGGTAAAAGACCCCAAAGACAGGATTAAAATAATCATCAAACTGAATTTGAAATACTACATCTTGGCCATCATCTTGTCTCTTTCTCCCCACTCCTCCTGGCACTCTAAGTAAAATGCAACACAACTCAACTCGGTATTTGGTGGGGTGACCACAGCTTAGTGACTGAAACCTACTTAACCACTCGGCAGTGATAGAATAAGGAGAGACAGAGAGAAAGAAAGGGAAAGCAAGAGCAGAAGACTGTGGTAGGGGAAAAAAAAATGGAATGAGGAGAAAAGTGAAATCCAAGAGAGAAAGAAGGAGACAGAGAAAAGTCCATTCTAATTTCTCCTTCAGTGCACAGCCTGACTTTATTTAAGCCATGCATGCAACAATGGAGGAATTATTTTTTATCATATGCAATCTATTGCTTTCAAAAGCATATTGTTCCATTTCCATTTCAATTAAATCACCATTAAGTGAGTCATAGCAGTAGCTATGACTTTTCAGTACCCTTCAAAATCATTTGACTCTACAGTCAATTCTTCCCCTCTGCACCCTCTTTGTAGACTATCAAATATTAAGAGAACAGTAGCTTAACAAAACAAAAATGGTTTTGGCGCCTACGAATTTCATCGCTTCTGTTTTCCCTCAGCCCTTTCCGCTGTAAGAGGACAGTACTTGATAAACATCAGCTACAAAGAAAACTACTAATTCTCTTGAACAAAACAACAACAAACTAAGGAGAGGTGCATTTTTTTCTGGGAATGAGGCAGCAGAATGAAAAGGTATTTAGGAAGGAAGTGTATCTTTGGAAGAGGAAAGAAAAGAAAATATTTGAGGGAACATTTAAGGACTCCAATGTAAATACTGGATAAGAAAACAAAATTGGATAGAACAGAGCAATAGGGTAAAAGGAAAAATGTGAACTATTCAAGAAACCCAGCATACTTCACTTTACCAGGAGAGTGAAGACTTTGAGGTCTGCAGGGGGAAGGTGTCAGAGGTCCCTGTCCTATCCTCTGGCCCTCAGGGTCTTTGCTTCAAGATGTCCCAGGTCTTTCCTGCCAAGTGCACACTTTAGTTCTTTCAGGCTGCAAGCATCCCAGGATCCAACCAATCCTCTCCTAACCATCTGGATAAAGATCATGTGCTTGGAGACCAGCAGAGCATCTGTAGAACATCCAATGACTGACCTTATCTTATCAGGCCTCTGGCACCAACTGGGGCTCCCATCTGGAAGGTCCACGCTGTCCAAGATGGTCAGGCCAACTCTGCCTTCCCATATTCCCACTTCTCATTCCAACCTAGCTCAGGCACCTGCTTCTGTAAGGTCTCACCTGGCCAGGTTTAGCTCCCCTCTTCTGTACTTCCTTAACTGCTTCAGTTGCACTAAAATTATTGCTCTCTTGTCCCCCTATCTCCCTGGACTGTGTGTGTGTGTGAGGGCAGGAACCATGTCTTATTTATCTTTGTTCTGTGGGCATCTAGCACAGGCTTGCCACATTGTGGACACTCAAGTGTTTCTTCACGACATCGACCTCTCCACCTGTCCCAGGGAGAAGTGACCATGCTCTTCTTTGAACTACTGCTCTACTATCTGGGCACATCCATGAGAGCACCTGGAATCCTGTAATGTGCTTCTCTGTCCCAGTGTCTGCCTCTCTTTAATTGACTTGGAGGGGACTTAATCATCTTGATCTCACCCAGTCCTAGCAACCCTCAGCACAGCACCTGGCATATTATAAACACTCAATAACTATTTGTTGGATGAACGAATAACAGATGCCTCTGCCTACCTATTCTTTTTTTAAATTAATTAAAAAATTTTTTATAAACATATAATGTATTATTAGCCCCAGGGGTACAGGTCTGTGAATCTCCAGGCTTACACACTTCACAGCACTTGCCGTAGCACATACCCTCCCCAATGTCCATAGCCCCACCACCCTGCCCCCACCCACCCTCTTCAGTTTGTTTTGTGACATTAAGAGTCTCTTATGGTTTGTCTCCCTCCCGATCCCATCTTGTTTCATTTATTCTTTTCCTACCCCTCAACCCCCCCACGTTGCATCTCCACTTCCTCATATCAAGGAGATCATATGATAGTTGTCTTTCTCCGATTGACTTATTTCGCTAAGCATAATACCCTCTAGTTCCCTCCACGTCGTGGCAAATTCTGCCTACCTATTCTTTCCTCTACCCAGAGGGGAAGGGAATGGCAGGCTGTCCCTGGATGAAAACAGTCTCCCCAGTAACCTCTGTCTTTGTTGCCCCACCAGGCACATCCACAGCCTTATTTTTCTAAGAGTTTTTCATTGTGACCACTTCGAGATATTGGAAGCTAAAATGGAAGGTTCTGAGAGTGGAGTGAGAACTCTGGTGCGAGAGGAGTGAAGTTTCTCATGAGGACAAGAACTTCAAAGACAGTTGCATCATAGAAGCCAGGCTTGGAGAGGACCGGTTTCAGGAGCGGAGGAGAGCACCTGAATTTCCCTACATCCTAGATTCCATACAGGACCTAAGTCAATGATGGGGCTACCTTCCCATTCCTGGAGTGGACACTGGGGAAGTGCACAGGTGTCTGGGTAACAGAGACTGGGGTGAGAGTCCTGGCTCTACCACTTACTGGCTGTGCAGTCTTAAGGAGTTACAGACCTTCTCTGAGCTTTAGCATCTTCCTCTAGGTCTGTGGTAAGGTTTACATGGCATAGAGAATATACAGCCCCAGTGGGCCCCCTGCTCATTGTGTGGGTCCTTAGTACCTGTCAGTTCCCACCCCAAGCCCCACACACAGCTGAAACTTTGGATCCTCACTTTTGTACTCCAAGTGGAAGCCGGCTGCTGACACGCTGATATCTGAGTAGAAATGAAGGTAGAGCTGGTTGGAGGTGCTGTTCAGAAGGGCAGGCACAGTTGTTCCTATGGCAAGGAAACAGGGACCATTCATGCTTAACCATCTCCAGCCCCCAAGCTCCTTCCCATTTCTCTTGCTTTTGCTACCTACTGACATTATGCTCTCAAGATCCTCAAAGGTCGCCAGTTATTATACTTGCTACATGCAAATCAGCACTTCCCGTCCGCACCCCCCACCCCAGCCAGGAGTGCTGGGTCTTCTTCAGTGGCCAAGGGAGACGAGACCTCAAACTTTGTGCAAAGTGAGCAGTGGCAGAGCCATATGCCAGCAGGAGGGGAAGTTCCAAAGGTAGTCGAGGAATTTGGTCTCCTTCCCAGCCATCTTCAAAAAATTCTAACAGCTATACTTCTCTGGATATTCCAGGCAGTGTAGACCATATATATGGTGCACACAACTCCTTTCTGTATCTTGGCAACACAGAATTCTGAAGTCTGAAGGACCCGGATGATTGCCCGGGACATAGGGCAAAAACACACACCACACTCAGTGAAGTCTGCCATTGGAATGGAAAACCGTGTAGCCATTTTGGAAAACAGTTTGTCAGTTCCTCAAAAAGTTTAAATACAGAGTTATCATATGACCTAGAAATTCCACTGCTAGGTATATACCCAGAATTGAAATCATGTTCCACAGAAACTTCTCCATGAATGTTGATAGTAGCATTATTTATAATGAGCCAACAAGTGGAAACAACCAAATGTCCATCAGCTGATGGATGGGTAGGTGAAATCTGGTCTATCCACATGGCAAAATGTTGGTGCATGTTACAACATGGTGAGCCTTGAAAAATGATGCTGAGTGAAAGAAGTCAGACCCAGAAGGCCACATATTGTAGGATTCCGTTTATATGAAATTTCTAGAACAAGCAAATCTATAAAGATGGCAAGTAGGTTGCCAAGTTGTGGTTGCCAAGGGATGGGGGAGGGGGAACTATGGGGAATGCATGCAAATGAGTACCTGGTTTCTTTTTGGGGTAATGCAAATGTTCTGGGATTAGAGAGCAGTGATAGTTTTAGAATCTTGTGAATATACTAAAAACCTCCAAATTGTACACTCTCTTTTCATTGTAGCATTATTACTGTTGTTTTATTATTGAGCTATAACTGACATATAACATTATATTAGTTTTGGGTGTGTGACATAATGATTCAATATTTGTATATAGCGTAACACGATCACCAAAATGAGTCTAGGTAACATCTGTGAACTGTATACTTTAAATTGGTGACTTTTATGGCATATGAACTACATATCAGTAATAATGATGATGGTGATGATGGTGATGATGGTGATGACGAAATCCAGCCCTGCCCTCTGAGCTGAGGCCCCCGGAAGGCCCACCTCACCTGAGAAACTCCCCAGCATGGTCACAGTGTTGTCTGCACCATCAAACACCTCCAGAGAGTCCCAGTTTTGTTCTGTGACAAAACTGATGACTTGAATCTGGGAAGGCAGAGGGATTGAACTGTTGGTTAGGCAGCCTGTGTCCATCTATGTCCCTCCTTCCCCTCTTCTCCATTCATGTAGTTAATTTCAGTACTTAGCACCCACTCTAGGACTGGCATTGTGCTAGGTGCTTCCAATAAAAATGAAATACTGTCCCTATCCCCTCCCACCAGGACCTCATATGCCCAGTGGGGAAGACAGATGTAAAATGAAGGGTCATAAGACAGTGGGGTACTTTGTCAGGCAGAGAATGGGGAAAGGGAATTTCAGGAAGTGGGACTACTTCAGTCTAAATGGACCCCTCCTCATCTCTCACATGTTCCTTGGGTTCCCCACCTTCCTGCCTGGATGACATCAGACATCCCGCAGTGAGAGTCCAGGAACCCACCCCTGGTCCTGCTTGTTGCCTCTCTGGTGGCCTTGCTGCCATAACCAGTTCCAGGACCTTCTCCACTTGACTCTTACCACTGGGGGAACAGTTTGGTCCCCATTATTCTCCTGTAACTTGGGCTTCAGGTGTGACACCGAGGTGTATGCCTGGGGCTTCTCCATGCCTCATCTGCTCGCTTTCCCTCTCCTGCAATGTCCCCTTTTCTATTCCCCATCATCTTGAGAAAAGAACCCTTTAAGGCGTCAGAAAAATACCTTCTATGACTCTTCCTCAGTCTCTGTATTTCTTTCAGTCCAGGCCCATTTCCTCTTCTGGCTTTCCCTGATGGCCCGAGCTGCTGCCACCCCTTCTCTTTCCTGAGGTACCTGGCTCTCTCTCTCCACACCCCCTAAAGCTTCTGGGCCTCGAGCTGCTGTGTTTCTCTGCTTGTGGACCTCACCTCCACATCTGGCCTGAGGGGCAGGGACAGGGCTGAAATGTCTCTTCCGGGCCACCTGCCACATTGAGGCCTCCTCTAGCCCCTACCTGGATACCAGCACCTTCGGGAACCATGATCTTCCACACACAGTTGAGGCTGTTGAGGTAGGGCTCTGGGAAGCCAGGGGACAGGATGGTGCCCCTGCGCTCCGTGAGGTTGCCTCCACATGGCACTGGGAAGGAGGCAGTTCTGGTTAGAGGTTTCTTCAGCTTATTTTTAGGTCCCCTAAGGGATCCTCCCCCAACACTCCTCCCAGGACCCCCCAGCCTCTCTTGCTGGCTGTTGGTTTCTCCCATAGGCCCCTATTCCTGCTCCTTCCATGGCTCCTGTCCCTACAATCCTCCTTCCCATGCATCCGGCTCCCAGCCATCCCAGCTCCACCCCCTCACTGTCTCTACACCCAACCCCCAGGACTAGTGATTTGGCCTGAATAGGACACCCTACTTAAGTTATGCTGGTGAGCAGGGGCTGCTGTTGGGTCTCCCTGGCCACCCCCTCCCCAGAGTCCCGGTTGTCCAAGTACTCACCCACACAGGTGGGCGCTGATACATTCCACTGGGCCAAGGCCCCGGGAACAGGGAGGCACTCAATTTCTGGGGATCCCTGCAGGGCATAGCCGGAGTTGCAATCGAAGCGGACGATGGCCCCCACGGAGAAGTCACTGCCCAGCCTCTTGCCATAGCGCGGTTCCGGCACAGAGCTGCACTGTGTGGCGCTGGTTCGGGGTACCGCTGCAGGGGACAAGGGCACTGAGGGGCAGGCCTCATCCCTCTGGAAACTGGCCCAGGGATGGACACACAATGGTACTAGAGCTGAGACCATCTGGATGAGACCCTGAGAGGCTCTGGGCACTTTCTCCCAGGACAGAGGTAGGGGTTTTCCAGAACAAGGCCCATTTTACTGAAATATAGTTACAGCACAGTTTCTGGAAACCATAGGAGGCAGATTTTAGACCCAGTTGTGTTTGGTGGCTCCTCCATAATGCCCTTTAACTATCAGGGGCCCACGTCCCCTTACAGGGAGAATGACCTTTCTTTTTCCCTTTGTCCTGCCTCTGGCCTCTTTCCCCAGGTGCCTTAAGACTCTGTCTGGGGCTCTACTCTCATGGCCTGAAAGTATGCTTTAATCCAGGCCCCAGATATGGCATGCCTCTGTGGCAGGGGAATGCAGCTCCTCCTGGGTAGTGGGATGAATGGGACATGCCTAGAATGGGCCCTAAAGAAGCAGGCATGCTTCTGGACAAGCAGAGGTTGGGGCCTGCCGATGAAAGCCAGGGCACTTTAAGACTTTGCCTTTCAAGACCAGTGAGGAAGGGAACAGAACAAACATTGATCACCTGCTCAGTGCCAACTACTCTGGGAACTCTCTTAATTCCATCAGTGAGGTAACATGCTTACCCTCATCTCATAGGTGAGCAAACTGGGGCTCTGAGGAGTGGAGAGGCTGGTGCCCGGTTAGAAAGTGGCAGAGCTGGGATTCAAAGCCATGTCCACCTTGATTCCAAGTCTGTGTTTTCCACAGACTTTTACTGTGCTTTGCAGAGAAAACCAAACATGGGAGAAAGCCTAGGTATGAGCCAACGTCCTAATACCAATGGGACTGTGCCAGACAATGGGGAAAGGAGAGGGCAGGAGTCAGCTTCCCATGTCTGATTTCTTCCTCGTTTGACATGGAGTTTGGTCCAAGAATTGTTTGTTGGGCAAATGGGTACCTAAATTCATCTGAATTTCAAGGAACGGCCTTAAAAATCAGTAGCTGCCCTCCAGCACCCTAAGACTAAGGCCCAGACTAAGGGTCAAACATTCCCATTCCTTTGGTCAGGGAGTCACTAAAGAGCCGAGATTGCCTTCACAACTCTCACAGCTACTTCCTGCATACCTTGGTAGACAAAGTGGAAACCTCTGGCTGGTACTTGGCCTTTGGCACTGAACTTAATGAGAACTTGATTGGAGGTGGCCAGGGGCAGCGATTCTCCTGCCGAGATAAGGGGCGAGGAGGAGAGGAAGACAGTGAGTCCATCAGTCGGCCCAGAAGATCCTGGCCAGGAAGGAGGGGCTGGCCATACCCCCCACAGAATTTCTTTCCATATCCCAAGTTTTCCTGAAATACAACCTTCCATTTTTACTGTTCAAGATTTGCAGAAGGTTTTAGCATCCATGGTCTTACCTTGACCCATGTTCATTGCAAGGTTGGCATGACAAAAGTTCAGTGACCCGTTTAATAGGTCAAGAGAGAGGATCAGAAAGATTAAATGACCTTCCCAGAAAGGAGAAAGTTTCTAGAACATATGTTGACATACAAGGATGGGAAGAATGGCTGTTACCAAACTGACTGGTGGTTTTTACTTGGAAAATGGACATTAAAAAGAAATATGACACCAGCTTCTGGGAAGGAGGGTAATGTGAATATGTGAGAGTAACTGGCCTTTCCCAGATGCTGTAAAATGATAGATAACCACAACAATTGTATAATTTATTGCTTACACTAGGACATTGTGAGAGCCAATGGGTGTGTTATTAATTGGTACAACCAAGTGAAAGCTGGGACTGTCACAAGCAAAGCAAGATGTATTGCCACCCAACTGAAAACATACAAATTGGGGAAAATCTACATGGGTGTAGGATGCCTTTATATCAGAAGATAAAGTTCTAGCTTCTCCTTGATGTGGTACAGATGGACAGAAGTAAAGATAATACCAACTGGACTGACAGCTGTGAAGTGTTGTCCTGTTTATTGTCACTCTCTTGAGCTGGCTGCGGGACTATGGCTTGGCAGTGGAACAGCTGCTCTGTATGTGGCCCCATACAGCCTTAGGAATCCCTGAGATAGCCCCTGCCCACTCCCCCACCCGCACCATCAGAAGGGAAGCTGAGGTTGCAGACAGCCAAGCTAGGTCCCCACTGTCGTGAAGGTGGGAGTTGGGACCAGCCAAGGAGCCACTGGGAAACACATTTGGGGTCCAACCAGTGCTTCCAGAAAGCCCATGTGATGCTACTGGCCACAGAGAGCAGAGAATTTTATATAGCACACTATTTACATGTGACCCAGATGGCTGAGCCTGGCTAGGAGTCATTGCCCCAGATAATTTCTGGATGCCAAAGCAAAAAGAAAACTCATGAAGCAAAAGCCTCTCTTTATTATCACCACTGTCCTGGCTCTTTAACAGATGTGAGTAGAACAAAACTCCACTCTTCCATCCTCCCATCCTCTGGCCTGATATGTGGATTAGGACTCCTATGTTCTCTCATGAACCCATTTCAACTTCCAACCCTGGATGAACACAGACCTCCCTCTCCATGGATAAGCACATAGTAAAATCCCTGGACAAAAGACAAGCTCCCAAAGTTTTAAGGGTGAAGACAACCTAAAATCAAAGCAACTATTTTTATGTGAACTACAAAAAAGAACAAGGAAAAAATCTCAGAAGATTTTCAATTGTGGTTGTCATGAGATTAGATCTCATACTGCATCTGTAAAGTCAGAGAGGACAGGTATGCCAAAGAAAGTTCTGAGATCAATAAAGCCTGCAAAACTGAGAAGCACTAGTACATGGTGGCTGTATTCTGTAGAAATTGAACAAAGAAGTGGAGATTAAATTTGGGAAATTCTTCCATAATCCACAGGAAAAGGATAAAGAAATGAAAATAATGATAGAAACCAAAAGTGACATGGAAGATAGATCAAAGGAACTCAATATGCATATATTAAGAATTCTAGAGAGAGAGAAGACAGGAGAAATGGAAGGACAAGAAATGGTTTGAGAAGAAGATAACTTTCCTAAGCTTAAGAAAGACTTGAGCCTCAGACTAAAATTGTTCTCAAAGTGCCAGATGTAATTAATGAAAAGAGATTTCCACTGCAACATATCCTAGTGGGCTTTTAAATTTTAAATACAAAACACAAAAATATAAAAAGGCATCCAGAGAGAAAAGAATGGGTTACCTACAAGGATAAAGGATCAGATTGGAGTCCACTTTTGTGACATTAAATGTTGGAATGAAGTGGAACAGCAGCTGCGGTTTTCAAAGAAGCTTGTGACCCGTAATTTGATTTACAATCAAGTTGTCATTTATATGATACATCAAAGGGAAGATGTACTCATACATGCAAGGTGACAGAAAGTACTGCAGTGATGAGGCTGCTAAAAAATAAATGAATGGAAATAGGGAAATCAGAAACTCAGGGATAAAGCCAATGAAGAAAATATAGTTAAATCAAAATAATTATTGTCAATGAGAAAGCAAAACTAAATGTAAATGTAAACACTTGTTCTTGGAGATTATTTACAAATAATTACTAATAACATTAATATGAAAGTCTAAATATACATGAGAAAAACCTTGGAATTTAGAGATGGGTCAGATATGAATGAAAAAGCAAGGAAGCAAAAGCAAAACAAAAGAAAGAAAAACCCACAAAGAACAGAACCAGATGACAGGTATCAGACCAAATGTAAAATAAGTAAGAAAACATCCTCTTTAAAGAAAAGGACTCTCAGAGAAAATGAGGAAAGATCTATCAGGTGAGCACAGATACAAAAATGGTTGGAAACACAAGAAGACAACAAAATATCACAGTTGTAGTGGGATCTTTAAATGCACAACATTCTCAGTCACTGATATATCAAATAGAAAAACAAAATGAAAATTGTTGAGTAGTGGTCCTCAAACTTCTCTTCCCCCCCTCAATACTCCTTAGGGACTGGGGCACACCATTCCCATCACCTCATCAGTGTTTCTTCAAACAAGGAATAACAGATGATTTGAGAATATTGATATTTATACCTATAGGTTCTATCTACCTACCTATCCATCCATCCATCCATCCATCCATGATATTTATTTCTTTCTATCCATTGGTCTTTTACATCTGTTTCTGTACCTGTATCTATACCCACATTTATATATACAGGTCCTAAATGTATCTCTCTTTCTCTCTCTGCCTATGTCTATATTTCTATAACTAAGCTCATATCTCTATCTATCTTAAAAATCAAGAGATTTTGAAAAAGCATCCTACCCAAAGAGATCCTGACTTACATTCCTGGCTGGGTGTGCATATGTGGGGTGTTAATACCAAAAACTCATTTCATTGAGAACCACTGATAGAATGGAATTGAATAATAAAATTGAGTAAGATTGGTCTAATGGCTATTACAAAGCTAATTTAATCCTAACAATAGCTCTAGGAGTCAGAGGTTTTCCTCTCAGCATTTTACATTGAGGGAACAGCAACTAGAGGGGTCAAGCTCTGACCCCTGCAGGCATCTAGCTGGCAGTGGGGAGAGCTGAGATTAGGGGCCAGGCAGTGAGTGCTGGGCCTGGGCTCCCAGTCTCTCTGTGGCTTCTCAGTATTGCAGAGAACACAGTCTCTTCTAGATACTTAAGGAATTTTTAAAAAAGTGTCTTTGGCTACTGAGCAGACCTCATTTCATCCCCAGAGCAGAAATGATTCAGGCTATATTCTTTCACCATGTGGCAATAAAACGAGAAATTAACACAAATGTTTAAATGTAACAAGAACAAAACCCAAGTTCCTGGAGAAAGAGAAGAGGCAGGCTTGAATGACTTGGGTAAAAAGAGCAAAACAGGATGACAGATTATCTAGAAAGCACAGAGGAAGACAATAATACATGTCAATACTCATAGCATGAAGCTTGAACTAGAGGGGAGTGTACTGCTTAGAGGGGAGTGTACTGCTATCCATGCACTCCTCATTACACAAGGAAAGTAACAAAGCTCTTAGTTCAAGGGGTTAGCACAAGAAGAATAGCATAAACTGAAGAAAACAGGAGGAGAGTCATTATGAAATAAACCCAGAAGTTAATTAATTAAAAAATAACAAAATCCACAGAAGAACTGAAAAACAGAAGCAATAAAAAACACAAAGAAACAACACAAAACCTCTGGTCCTGATGGGCAAAGAGGGGCACTAGGAATATAGCCCTTGGTGCATAAAGGCAGGGTTTATAATTGCGAACATGAGATCCAACAGCATAAGAGTCTATGATATAACCTATGCTGCTGAATTTAAAGTAATTACAAAATGGGCTTTTTACTAAAATATAGAATATCCACATTGATATTGAGGTAATATACTTGAATAGTGCAATAACCATGGAAGAAAATAAAAAAGAAAAAACACTGAAAAGGAAGAGATAAAATAATGAGACAAATTTATTTGCACAAGATATTGCTTCTTGCCTTAAGGGCCCGGGAGAAATCAGTTGGCAGTGTTAGCATTATTACAGAGGGCTCATTGACTTTACAAAATGACTATACCAAAAATACCAGTCTTTTAATATAGTAGCAGAGCCCAGCAAGAAAATATAGCAGAAGGAAGAGAAGACCCATTCACAGCAGCAACAAAAACAACAACAAAGCTGCCATGAAATATTTAGGAGTGAAGATAACAGAAAAGAAATATGGCGGAAGTAAAAATTAGAGCCCCTTCCCCAAGGTTATGAAAGATACATCAATGGAGAGATATGTCATGTTCTTGGAAGGGAAGAGGGGTGGCTGCCATAAAGATGTGAATTCTACCTCAATGAATCAGTAGGTTTAATGGAAGTTCAATGGGAATTCTGATGTCAATTTTTTAAACTTGACAAGATATTTCTAGGAGTTATTTGGAGGCAAAAAGGAATAAGAACAGTTAATAAAAATTTCAAAAGAAAATGAGCTTGGGGACTTATAATATCCTATGTTTGAAATGATCATAATATTAAACATTTTCATAATCTTACATTAAACTTTTGGGCACTGACACATAAATAAACAGATACTTAAAGATATGGATAAAAACTCTAGAAACATATCCTTAACTTCATAAAAATTTAATAGATGTAAATCTGGCATTTTGAAAGTTTTGTTAGGACAACTGATCAACTAAATTTGAAAGAATATGGTTAGATTCCTCACTACAAATAACAAATCAAAATAAATTCCAAAGGTATTAAAGCAAAACAAACTGAAAAGAAGCAAAAGAAAACACAGAATATTTACTTAATCAGCATAAAAGTAAAGGAGAAAACTGTAAAAGAGAACATTGATAGATCTGATATCATGGGAAATTTAAATGGTCTGACATTAAAACACACCCTGAAGAAAATTAAATGGCAAATGATAAACTGCAAGGGAAGGCTTTTTATAGCATATAATGTAGACACGAAGTTTTTATGGTATGTGATATGTATAGCTTGCAATAATATGGAGCTCTCCTAAGTCAATAAGAAGAAAAATGCTAATAGAAAAACCAACAGCAATTTACAATTAAATTCACAGACAAAAAATGCATGGGCCAATAATTACATTATAAAAAGGGTAACCCAGCTAGTAATAAAAAAAGGCAAACTAAGAAAAGAGATGCCATTTTCACTTTTCAAAATGATGATGTTTTATTTCCTCAATTAGCTAGTTTTTATGGAATAAAACATGCCCTCTTATTCATTGGTGGTGAACAAAGTGGCAAGAACTTTCTAGAGGATGTCTGACATTTTAGTATATCTCAAAATCTGGGATTTCTGAGAATTCCATCGAAACAACTGATTGGCTAAATTTGGAAGAATATAGTTAGGGTCCCATAAAAAGCCTTAAAAATCACACATACCCTTTAACTTGACAATTCTACTTGTAGATAATCTAAGGTAATTGTCAGAAATGTATTTAAAGACATATGCATAATACAGAGTTACTACTATTCATGAGAGTGAAAAATTAGAAACAATCTCAATGTTCGATAACAGGGAATTCATTACATAAGTTTTTTACATAAATTTTAAGTAACTATATGGTAGACTATTTTGCATAATTTAAAAATCCTGTTATAGAAGAAAATAATGACAAATGCTCACAATGAACATTTCAATAAAAATATGTATATTGTTTTATTCAATAAAATATACAAAAGATTAAATCTCAGTAGATATAAAGGCTGGTTCTTTCTGGGTGGTTTGTATTTTAATTCCCCATACAATTATTTTGTCTTGCCTCTAAGTTTTCTACATTGAAAACGCAGTATGCTTACGATTAGAGAAACATGTTGGGTCAAGAATAAATTAACAGGGGAACACTACACCACTTGGGGGCAGAGGTGTAGACACAGCTCTGGGTGAGGGTAGCTTCTGAAGCCCCCTTCCATGTTTGGGCTCCCAGGAGCTGACTGTCGTGTTGTAGAGACAGCACCAGCGCACGATAGACACAAAGCTGTGTGGTTACACCTGTGGCCAGGCTTATAGGGCCCGTTTCCCTTCAGCTGGCCCATGATGCCCTCAGCCCACCACCATCCCCAAAGCCAGCTTAGCCCTGGGTACCTGTGTGGGAGCCCGAGAGGGAGCTGAGGAGCCGGGAGTGCTGGCTGTGGCCATCATGCACCTCCACCACGTCGTTGAGGGCCGTGTGGAAGAAGGCGAACTGTCCAAACACCACTGTGGAGGAGACATGGTGTGGAAACCTCAGCATGGAATACTGGCTGCCATGTTGGGGGCAAGGAACCGGAGGTGTGGGGGCTACAGGCCAGGAGCAGGGAAGCCTTGGAGAAAGTTGTTGGCTCCAGGGGCTAACTGCTTGCTGAGGCTTTCTACTGCCTGATCAGCACACTGGCCAGACGCCAGGCACAGGGTTATGTGGAGGTGGAGAGCGCCACCTGGCATTCTCCCTCATGGGTCAAGGTAACAATGAAGATTGAACTCAATGGTCAGGGGTTGTGGAAGTGGTGCTGAGCTAACCCTATTCCTTTCTCAGATAGCAGTGGCAGCAACTCATCATGGACATGGAAGGGCTTTTGGCAATGCCCCCTCCCATTTTTCATATATCTCAGGAACCCTGTATTTTCCTTTATTTTTTCTTCAGGAATCCAGCTGACCAGGGCAGCCCTCGATGCAAGATCCTCCCCCCGCCTCCCCCAGTTAAGAGGAATAAGGGTGGTGACTAAGCAACTGCTCCGGGGGAGGGAGTAACTGTCTAAGGAATGGGCAAACATCTTTAGCTCATTTCCCTCTGGCCAAGCCAAGGGAAGAGGCAAAATGGCATTTATTAAGCACCTACTGTGTGCCGGACACTCACTAGAATGCACACTCTGTGAAAGCAGGAATATTTCCTATCCTCTTCACCTAAATCAGAACCCATTTTCAGGGCTCCAAAATGTGCTCTTCCTCTTGCTCCCCCCTTCAACCCCTATTACTCCTTTCTCTCCTCCCCTGGTTCTTGCCCTCAGATGCACCTGATGTACTGGGAGGCCAGTGTAGGTCTTGCAAAGAGCTGAATTGGAGCTGTGCCTGCTGTGGGGCCACTGACACAGCCCTTCTGGCAGTGACTGGCAGAAAGGAGGTGGCTGAGGAAAGCCCCTGTGATCACTGCCCTTCCACCAAGCAGCTCTCTGCATGGAGGTTTCAGCTCAGTGAAACTGACCAGCCTTGAGGTTGGTTCTTTTAAAGGCCTCAGCTCTTTATCATGGGAGGAATCCAAGTACAAACAGACCACTTATCGAGGATTGTCCTCCATGTGGCAGATTGGATTGGACAACTTTTAGGACTTTACTAATGGTGAACCTGCAGGTCAAAAGCTCCTGCCACTTAAGTATATTGGGGAGTGTGTGCCCATGTACCTAAGTGTACAGGTGCTGGGGTGGGAGTGGTCCACGATGGCTGGAGCTGTAGGTCAAGATGAGAGTGGGAGTTTATAGAGAGCAGGAAACATGTCTCGCTCATGTCTGTAGCAGAGTGCATGGACCCTGAAAGATGCTTCACAAATGCTTGGTGACATCAGGCCTTGCCCTACACCCATGCCAGCCTATCTCGGGAATCGGTGGCCAGCTCTCTGCAGGTTGCCCCGTCCGTCCCTCTCCTAGATGGTCAGGATGTATCAATGTCCTTTATCCCACCCAACACCAGTCCTCCTTAGAAATAGTTGTTACTCCTCCTACAAAGAGGTGATCCAGGGAGAAAGCATCCAGGTGGGTCACCTGATTGATCGCCCAGGTACAACCAGCCTGGTTGCCCCTTAGAACTTCCTGAATCCTCCAGGGATGGCAGGACTCTTTGATGTCCCCACTGTCAGGCGGCAAGTCTGGTTTCTTTTTGCCTGTATGTCTTGGAATCTGGAAGTTTTTCTGCTGTATCAGGACACTGGCCTGCTCCTCGCTTTTCTTGTTGGCCCTACCCATAGCTGCTGGACCAGGTTCCCAGTCTCAGATGGAACACTGGAGCCTGGTGGTTCCCAGCTCTGTCCCACTCCTTCCTTCTTCCTGCCCTTTGGCCACCCTCGCCTGGCTTCCCAATCAGCCTGGAACTGCAACCCCTCTATTGAGTCTTAGGCTGTGCTGGCTAGCCTCCGGTGTCCCTGCCTTCCCTCTGTCCTGGCCAGTTCCTCCCTAGCCGTATCCCCTGGTTCTGCTGGCCTCTCCAGGGCCCCTCCTCCCACGTGTGTCAGGAGTGTGCCTACAGTGTATCCTACTTCCACTTCATGGCATCTGCACCCACGTGGCCTGCATAAGAGACTATCTTTCCATTCCCATAATGGGAGTACATACAATTTAGAGTGGGATTGGGATACAACTGAGAAGGGCCAGAGACCCTGGAAGAGGTCCAAAAACATACAAACAGACATGCAACACCTCCATACCATAGTCCTTGGGCACGGTGACAAAATAGAGGCAGATCTGTCCACTGGTGTAGTTCTGGGGGTAGTTGGGAGATAAGACTACTCCATCTGAACCCACATACTGTCCCCCACAGGGGGCTGAAAGAGAAACCAGAGAGGGTCAGGTGACTTTGTAGACTTCTCGTCAACAGTTGTGCTCTGTTCTGCCCACCCCAGCCTGAGTCACTGGTCCTGGTGGCGCTGCCTGAGGGTTGCAGCCACTAGGGTGGAGGAAGGGAGTTCTGAAGACATCCCTGGCCGGCATGTGGCCCAACCCCCGCCCCCCCATGCCATCCAAGGCCCTCCAGGCCGCAAGTCAGATCTTGCCCTCTAACTAGTAATACTCTTATCAATCCCTAGAGGCACAGGGGCCTGGGATTGATCTTCTGCCCCTGGCTGAGGCTTCCCCCAGGCAGTTAGTGTCTCATGAGTAGAGAGCTGAAGATCCCAGAATAGCCCCACTGGGAGCAACATGCAACCCAGCCACCTTCTGTTCCCTTCCATGGTGCCCAGTTACACAAGGGGTGGCCCTGAGTGCCAGCTCCTCTCCCCTGAGCAAAGGGGCCTCCTTGCTTTCCAACTTGGATGGCCTCCAAGCTCTTGAAGTTCTGAGACTCTATCCCATGCCTCTTGCAAGGGCCCCGTGGCTGAGCCGGACCCCACTGGCCTTAGTTTTACACATCCGATCTCTCAGTGACTCTTCTTAGGCTCAGAAACATGTCCAGGTCACCTTTAAACTCCCATCTCCCTCATACGAGCTGGTGGCACGTCTGGGGGGGCCCCTGTGAGTGGGGGTGGGAACACTGTGATCTGAGAGTGAGGGCATGTTGATAGGGACTGTACAGCTGGTGAATTACCAGCCTCTCTCATTCACAGTGTACACAAGGGGCCCACTCAGAGGGCCATTTCTCACCCCTCCCTTCCCCCAGCCAATAGCCCCCTCTGCCGCTGGCATGCTCTCAGTCCCTCCAACTCCTTCCCGTCCCCATTCCGCCACCTGTGCACACTGGTCGGGGGTTGTTCCATGTGGGCTTCCCATCAGGTCCCAGGACACAGCTGAGGGTAGAGGCACCCTGAACCTCATAGCCCCCGTGGCAGTAGTAGGTGATGGAGGAGCCCAGCTTCAGGTCAGACCCCACTCGTGTGCCATTCTTGATGGAACCAGGATCAAAACATGATTCCCGTGGGTTTTCTAGAAAGAAGAAACACACACACACACAGACACACACACATGACTCATTAGTGACCTAAGTCCATCGTGCACCCAAGAAAAGACTCTGACTCGAATTAGCCACAGAGCATAAGGAGATTTGGGATTGGTGGTCCTTCCTTTAGGTTTGAAAACTTCTCTAAATCTACGGTTGGATGTCATCCTGGAGAATGAAATTTTCCTTCTTCTCCCACATTCTTGCTCTGACCCACCAAGGAACGAGTCACAGCCAAACACTGGGGGCCTTTTGTCATTCCTTGACTCACTCCTCTCAAGGGAGGCTGCCTTCTGTCATATCCATACCTGGGAGGGACTTCTGAGTGCATGGGTGCCAATACTTAGATTTAGGAAGGAAGTAGGAAACCCCACTTCAAGCCCTCGGCTTTCTAGGTTTAAATAGTTTTCCAGTATTGTGCACTGGGGTATTGGGTGCTTGCTAGTTTATTAAAACAGTAGTGTTTTTCCACTTGATTTTCATTGCATATATGTCTTCCCAATTAGGAATTCCATGAGGTGCCTAACAGACCCCTACTCTGCCCCTCTACGCTGAATGAGACTGAACTTGGTGCTGCTTGAGCAGTTGAATGCACTAGTTGGGACCCCACATCTCTGGAGAAGGGTACTCTGCAGACTCCCTCACCATTAGCTGGAAATCCTGAGCAGATCCTGGGCGCCAGTGTTCACATGCACCCATTGCTCCTTTTCCTCATCCAAAAGACCGCTTGTCCAAAGACCATTGGTGGTGTCATGGCTGGGCAATGTCAGGACACAGCTGAGGCTGGGCAGGGTGAGGGACATGCCACTGGATGTCAGGGCTCCATTTGGCTCCTGGAGGCTACCCTACAGGGAGGTCTGGAGATTGGGGTTCACAAAAAGTTGCCGGCAGCCCTTACAGGAGGACTCAGAAGTTCAAATAGCAGATTTTAGAAGAAAGAGCCAGAATAGAAGGGATCAGAGTTCAGAGATGAATATCTGAGGAATTTTGCTGAGGGTGTCCTTGTCACTTGGGCATCTTTTAGGCCACATTTCTGAGGCAGCCACTGCTTGGGGGTGCTGCTCAGCTGCCAGTCAGCTCACTGACTGATGGGATGGGGCTCTGAGAGTCCAGGGTCCTGCCAAGTCCGGCTGCTCTTGCACTGGAGCCCTTATGATGGTCCTGCTCTTTGTCTTTGCTGATAGCTAAGGGTGCAGTAGTCCCAGATATGCTATTGCATTTAAATTCAGCTGGGACTCAGAAAATGGTCCCTCGTCTAGCAGACGACCCCTCAGTGGCTTCCTTATGCACCCTGCTGTGTCACCTTTAACACCTCATCAAATCTGGCTTCTCTTGAAGCACACTGGCTCTGGCCAGAATACAACTGGCCATTGGGTGATCCATCTGCGAATCACAGAGACACAAGGAACTGTCACCATCTTATATTTCATCTGTCCTTTTAACAAGTGACAGCAGGTCAAACCTAATTTGAAGTTCCAAGAAATTAGGTAACTTGGGACTAGGTTGACACAGCTTATAAGGGGGTGATGACTAGCTGTGGCCCCAGTATCCATTTCCCCTCTTTGTCCTTAAATAATAGAAACCAGATTTTATCCAGAGTACCAAGATGCCAGCTAAAATCCATACATTCTGACCTCCAAGCAGCTACATCCGGCCAAAGAGATGCGAACACAATTAAGTCAGAGAGTTTCCTGTCCCACTCAGAGTATAAGCCCAAATCCTTACAGGCCTACAAGCCCTGCACCTTCTATCTCTAATCCCCATCCCTCTATGATCTCGATCTCAACGTCTATCATCCCTTTGCTAACTTTGCTTCAACCACATTAGCCTCTGTGCATGGAATATTCCTCCATCCAAATGTTCTCACTCTATCTCATCTCTTTCTGAGTCTTCTTCTCAGAGATACTTCCTTGACCAGCTACTTAAATTTTTGATATTCCTCTCCCCACCACTCTCAGTCACCTTTCTCTGTACTGGCATCAATACTATCTCATGTACTATATATTTACCCAGTTTTTTTCTATCTCTCTACAAGAGAATGTAGGTTCCATGAAGCCGTTATCCAGTTTTATCTACTGTTCTAGTCCGGTGTCTGGTACATGGTAGGCACTCAATAAATATTTCTTAAATGAATAAATTTGGGACTTCTAGAAAGACTGCTTAAGAGAAAGTGACTCAGCTGAGAGAATGCTCATTGGCCCTTCATTCCTTCTTTCCTCTGAACTCAGTCTGAACTCAGTCTGAACTCAGACATGATGGCTGGAACTCCAGTCACCATCTTGGATCCTGAGATAGCCATGACTATGGGAGCCATGTCTCAGCATGGTAGGACAGAAAGACAAGAGCAGTGGGGATGGGAGTCATCTCATCATCCCAGGATGACAATCTCTAAATTTCTTTTATGGGAAGGAAAACAAACTTTTACCTCATAGAAGAGGCTGTGATTTTGGGTAACAGCTGGCACGGCTGTCCCAGAACTTCACACCATCAGAAAGTCCTTTCTTCCCTTCTCTGTATGGCAAAACTCCTATAATTTTTAATGCCACTGTCTTTTTTTTTTAAATTAATTTATTTATTTTTATTTGCTTATTTACAGCATAACAGTGTTCATTGTTTTGGCATCACACCCAGTGCTCCATGCAGTACGTGCCCTCCCTATTACCCACCACCTGGTTCCTCAACCTCCCACCCCACCCCACCCCCTCCCGCCGCCCCTTCATAACCCTCTGGTTGTTTTTCAGAGTCCATAGTCTCTCATGGTTCATCTCCCCTTCCAGTTTCCCTCAACTCCCTCTCCTCTCCATCTCCCCATGTCCTCCATGTTATTTGTTATGCTCCACAAATAAGTGAGACCATATGATACTTGACTCTCTCTGCTTGACTTATTTCGCTCAGCATAATTTCTTCCAGTCCTGTCCATGTTGCTACAAAAGTTGGGTATTCGTCCTTTCTGATGGAGGCATAATACTCCATTGTGTATATGGACCACATCTTCCTTATCCATTCATCCGTTGAAGGGCATCTTGGTTCTTTCCACAGTTTGGCGACCGTAGCCATTGCTGCAATAAACATTGGGGTACAAATGGCCCTTCTTTTCACTACATCTGTATCTTTGCGGTAAATACCCAGCAGTGCAATTGCAGGGTCATAGGGAAGCTCTATTTTTAATTTCTTCAGGAATCTCCACACTGTTCTCCAAAGTGGCTGCACTAACTTGCATTCCCACCAACAATGTAAGAGGGTTCCCCTTTCTCCACATCCTCTCCAGCACACGTTGTTTCCTGTCTTGCTAATTTTGGCCATTCTAACTGGTGTTAGGTGGTATCTCAATGTTGTTTTAATTTGAATCTCCCTGATGGCTAGTGATGATGAACATTTTTTCATGTGTCTGATAGCCATTTGTATGTCTTCGTTGGAGAAGTGTCTATTCATATCTTCTGCCCATTTTTTGATATGATTATCTGTTTTGTGTGTGTTGAGTTTGAGAAGTTCTTTGTAGATCCTGGATATCAACCTTTTGTCTGTACTGTCATTTACAAATATCTTCTCCCATTCCGTGGGTTGCCAAAGATTCTCAACAAGATCCTAGCAAACAGGATCCAGCAGCACATTAAAAAGATTATCCACCATGACCAGGTGGGATTCATCTCTGGGTTGCAAGGTTGGTTCAACATTCGCAAATCAATCAGTGTGATAGAACACATCAATAAGAGAAGAGAGAAGAACCATATGGTCCTCTCAATTGATGCAGAAAAAGCATTTGACAAAATCCAGCATCCGTTCCTGATGAAAACGCTTCAAAGTATAGGGATAGAGGGAACATTCCTCAGCTTCATAAAATCTATCTATGAAAGACCCACAGCAAATATCATCCTCAATGGGAAAAAGCTTGCAGCCTTCCCATTGAGATCAGGAACACGACAAGGATGCCCACTCTCACCACTCTTGTTCAACATAGTATTAGAAGTTCTAGCAACGGCAATCAGACAACAAAGAGAAATAAAAGGTATCCAAATTGGCAAGGAAGAAGTCAAACTCTCTCTCTTCGCAGATGACATGATTCTTTATATGGAAAACCCCAAAGACTCCACCCCCAAACTACTAGAACTCATACAGCAATTCAGTAACGTGGCAGGATACAAAGTCAATGTACAGAAATCAGTGGCTTTCTTATACACTAACAATGAAAATACAGAAAGGGAAATTAGAGAATCGATTCCATTTACTATAGCACCAAGAACCATAAGATACCTGGGCATAAACCTAACCAAAGAAGTAAAGGACCTGTACTCGAGGAACTACAGAACACTCATGAAAGAAATTGAAGAAGACACAAAAAGATGGAAGACTGTTCCATGCTCTTGGATTGGAAGAATAAACATTGTTAAAATGTCTATACTGCCTAGAGCAATCTATACTTTTAATGCCATTCCGATCAAAATTCCACCGATATTTTTCAAAGAGCTGGAGCAAATAATCCTAAAATTTGTATGGAGTCAGAAGAGACCCCGAATTGCTAAGGAAATGTTGAAAAACAAAAACAAAACTGGCGGCATCACGTTACCCGATTTCAAGCTTTACTACAAAGCTGTGATCACCAAGACAGCGTGGTACTGGCATAAAAACAGACAGATAGACCAGTGGAACAGAGTGGAGAGCCCAGATATGGACCCTCAACTCTATGGTCAAATAATCTTCGACAAAACAGGAAAAAATATTCAATGGAAAAAAGACAGTCTCTTCAATGCCACTGTCTTTTGAACAAGTTTCCTGAACTTTGCCTTCTGTCTGGCAGAATTCTGTTTTTGTTTCCTGAATTATAACATGTGTGGCATTATCTTGGTAGGTTGGTTAAATGTATTTCTTTCCAGTGGATTCTGGACTCCTAAAGGATAGGACCATCACCTATTCTCTTCATAACCCTGGCAATTATCACAGTACTTGGTATTAGAGCCTGCTCTGTTTGGCACATAATGGATGCTTAACAAATGAATGCTGAATTGATTGGCTGAACACCTCAGGACTTGGCAAATCCACAATCACATCAGCAATTCCAAATACAGACTGTATTTTATAGTTACTCACATGTCAGAGCAAGAAGAGCTCATCATCCCAAACATTATCCCATTAATGAAAATGACAAGGGTAATGATAATGATGATAGCTCCTTACAGAGGGATATCACGTTATAATTTTCAAAGTACCTTCCAATCTGTTATCTCATTTGTGCCTCACAAAGGCCTCTGAAGCAGACAGGGCCAGGTGTGCTCCTATTCAGGTTACAGATGAGAAATGTGGTGATCAGAGAGGCTAAATGAGTTTCCCAGGCCATTCAGCTGGGAAGAAGTAGAATTAAGACAAAAATCAGGTCTTTAGTCAGCCAGACCAGAGCTCAGATGTGAATGATAAAACTATAATGACTGAAAACATCATTGGGATCATAATAAATAAAAACCATGCCCTCTAAAACAAGAATAATAAAAGAACCAGCTTCTTTTTGTCCTAATAGATAAGGAACATTTCTAAACATTGTAATAGCAAGACACTGAAAATAGCAATCCACACATCCAAGCAGTAAGGAACTGGTTAACAAGGCTGGATTACAGCCATCCACTGAAATACAAGCAGGCTTTAGAAAGAATTGCAAAAGTCTTTGAATACAAATATGGAAAGACGACCAAGATCGATCATTGGACAAAAACCAAAACAAAGTAAAAACAAACCCATGTGACATATTAGTACAGATGGTATGATCTCTATTCACATGGAACAGAGATCAGCAAACTACAGCCCACAGTTTCACTGACTGTTTTTTTATAAAGTTTTAATAAAGTTTTATGGGAACACAGCCATAACTATTTGCTTAAATACTGCCTATGGCTGTTTTAGCATCACAAGAGCTGAGCTGAGCAGATGTAACAGAGAACTCTGGCCTGCCCAGCCTAAGTATTGTCTGGTCCCTTACAAAAAAAGTTTGCTAACCCTTGTTCTAGAAGTTACACTACCTTTTATGCACATAAAATATCTGGAATGAGATAAAAAATCATTAATAATGATACTTCAGGGGATGGTAGTAGTGGGAGGTGTTATTAGAGTACATCTTATATGCTTCTATATTGCTTGAATTTTTCCAAGAAACACATGCTACTTTTAAAATAGGCAACCATGAATGTATTTCTAGTTTGAATTTAAGGAAGAAAGACCCATGGAAGTGGTGGGTGGTTGTAGTGGTGGTAGGGGCAGCAGGTGTGGAAATCTGGTTGTAACTCCTTGGCCCATAATGTTACATCCAAGGGTTTGAAAGAGAAAATATGTAGTGTTTAGTACCTTCTGGTAGAAGCTGACCTGGGCCTTTCCTGAGTTATTTCAGATTCTCTACCACAGGTTTCAAACTCTTCTTCTGAACTTCTTCAAACTCCCTCTGTCTCCAACACTCCCCAGGCCTGTTCTCACACAGTGGGGTTCTTCTCAACCTTGAGGTCTCTGTTTAAATATCACCCATTGGGCGAGGTCCTCACCCTCACCAACTGCCATTCTATGGTTGACTTCCCATTTCTCTTTCTCATAGCAGCCTTCTCTTTCTAACATCTGCTTCTTACTCTTTGTTGGTCTACTTACGTACTGTCTACTTCCCTCACTCACCTTGATGTTACCTTAGGGTGGGGGCCATGACCACTGTGCTCACCACTGCAGCCTCCATATTCAGAATAGGGCATGGCAGGAAGTGGGAGCTCAATAGCATTTGTTGAATGGATGAATGGTCTCTACACTCATGCATGGATGTCCTAGCCTCTCTCAGGATGAGGAGGCCACCACACCTGATGGAAGATGACAAGAAAGTCCCCCCCCCCCCCACACCCATTCTTCTGATGTTTTTGGCTTGGAGAAAGACACTAAGTCTCTCTGGGTTTCATTTTTAGTAATTTTATAAAAAACCAAGATCCTCCTTATTTCCTATTTTTCCTTCCAGCAAAGGGTAAAGCTACCCAAGTAGCTGAATCAGATGAGAATGCCTCAGAGCATGGTCCTATAGAAGTCCACAAATGACACAACTGCATTAAGAATCATCTAGAAGACCTGTCTAGAATGACTTAGACACCACAATCACCTTCCAGGTGCAACTGGACAGAGACACCTACAACCTTGCCCATCACTGTATTCTAAGTAGGTGAACCTCCAAGACTTACAGGTAACAGAAATGTCTATCCATCTGATTGTCCTGAGGATGTGAAGTCCATGGAGGCAGGAACTTTGGTCTTTTTCCCTGCTTTGTTCTCAGCCCCTATAACAGTGTCTGGCATATAGAAGGAGCTAAGTAAATATTTATTGAGTGAACAAAAGAGTAAAACTGCATGACCTGCCCTTGACCCTAATGAAAAAGCCTAATTCCATGACACTGTTCAGTGGATGCTTGCCTGAATCCTGGTCAGTCTTAAGGTCCTTTGGGATTTGGAATTGCGACCTAGACTGGGAAGTGATTCAGAGTCAAAAGTGAGGCCACCTTACTTGTCCTAGCAGAAGCAAAGAACATGCATCTATAGAGAGAAGAGAATGTAGCAGATGCTCAGGAAGACCAAGTGGTCCTAGAGACAGGAGGTAATCTTAACCTTTGACTCTTCCTTCCTGATTTCAGTCCCTTGAATGTTTATGCTTCCTGCCCTTGAGCTTTTATATTTTAAAAAGATGTTCCCTTTTTGTGTTAAGTGAAAGGGAGTTTTGGTTATGTGTACTGTTAAGATACAGAGCCTCTCTTATCTTAAATTATTTGGGCCATTAATTTTCTTATAAGAAAGTTTTGTCTCAAGTTTGTTTGAACATGTCTTGTTTTTTTGCATTTTTATAATAAATTATGAGTGGATCTCTTGATTTGAAACTAAATGACCCCTGAGTCAGCTGCAACTACACTGTTTCTGCTTCCTGCTTGGGGATTCGGCAGGATGTGGGGAAAGACCCTGGTCTGTATGTCTCCAGTCAGAAGAGGGGTTGACCTCAGACTGTGGTCTTCACTGGACTAAGCCCAGCAGAATCTGGCAACATCTCTCCACATCACTCCCCTCATCTCCCAAACAAGGACACTTGAAGCCATAGCTCCTGGGACACCCAGATACTCAGCATTCGAGGAGATCCAGGGCTCCTGGATAAAAGACAAGACAGCATTCTGCCTCTGAACACAGGATGGCATCTACATGGATGAGGCCAATGCTTCTCTTCCTGAGGATCCAGACCTCCCTCAGTGTGCTGGTCCTGATGGGCTGCATCTCAGTGTATGGTGCTCTGTGGACTCGCACAGCATATTTGCCATGGGTCGGAGACATATATAGGACACCCCCCCCCATGCCATACATATTCATGCTATAGACATTTCACACTCAGGTGTGTGCAAAACATCATCTCACACTTTGTATCTTCAGTAAACAGAAAATGTACTGCATTTGATGGGGCTAGTCCCATGAGGAGGGTTCCAAACTCTTCTCTCTTCCAAACGAGAGCAGAACACATGAAATATCCATTTCTCAGGAAAGAAGGCAACAGATGGAGAATGTGGATCAACCTGTGTGCCAAGTAGCTCTTGGTGTTGGGCCCTGTGCTGGGGGTTGTGTCTGTTTCCTATCCCACACCAGCTCTTTCACCCAGTGCTCTGTCCTTCTTTGATGGGTGAGGCAGGGATGCTCAGAGAATGTAAAGGGCTTGCTTAAGTTTACACAGTTCATAAGCAATGAAGGCCACCCCGTAAAGATATTGAGCATGGCGGGGATATCACTGAGGCCATGGGATCCGGTAGCAGAGTGGACCCATTCCAGGAATCCAGGGATCCTGAGATGGGGAGAAGGAGACCACGGGGGCAAGGCAGAGGGTCCCTGGGTCCCATAAAATGGGCTGCCTGACCAGAGGCTAGGGCCATAGCAGTGAGATGACTGATATTAGGGAGTATGCTATCTGAGAAGGAAGGAAGGAAGTCTGCCTCAGGCCTCACCAGGCACCTCCCACCCCAGACAGGCCCATTTATCTTGGTGCTTGAACCACAGTCGCCAACAAGGTGGCAGAGGGTGCACTGGTTGGCATCCCCTTTCCTCTTGCCTAGTAACTGGCCTCCTTCAGCCACTTGGATGGCTCAGATGGCTGCCTGGAAGGCCTTACTCCCTGAGGCTGTGTGTTAGAGCTGGGGACCCCTCCAGATGCAGTCTTGGGCCAACAGCTGGAAGTGGGAAGGGCTTCTTTGGGAAAGAGGGCCTGGAAGTGTGGCTCTAGCCTGTGTTTTCAGTGGAGGGGACTGGGGGAGAGGTGGCTACAGCCAGGATGCTGTGAACCCATGAGCTTATTGCATCCAGGGACAATGAGCTGAAGTACTTTTGTGAAGAAGCTAGAAGGATTGACTTCTGGGGTGACATTTTGGAATCTCCACCAGGGAGAAGTCCCCAGCTGGGACAAGCTGGAGGTGGCTAAGGCCAGGGTTAAAAGCCATCACTTGTGGTGGATCCAAGTGCCATGCTTATGTGACTCTTTCCGGTCATTCTCAGCCACTTGTGTGTGGGTGTGACACAGGGTGTTGTTTTGCAAGGCTGCAACAGAATGGCTGGGGGCAGGGAACTGAGAGTACTTCTGCGCATGCAATGGAAGGGGTGAACAGTAAGAAAAGTGAAGATGATAATATGGCCGTGGGGATGGCAGTGGCAGAGTGATGGGTCTGTGCTGAGTCTAAGTCATGCCTCCCCTAGAATTCCACACTATGTGACTGTATTTGTTCTGATACCAGTACATGCAGAAGGGTTTGGGAACAGGAGGTTTATTGACAGACAGCAGGTATCTGGAGGAAGAGAGGTTGGCAGAATATCCATTATCCAGGCCAGCCCCACGAGGAGAGAATCCCACGGCAAGACATTCTCTATTTTGTGCACTAAGTATCTTCTAGAACTTTATCTGACAAAAGAGAAGGCAGTCAGTAATTTCAAGGATCTCGATGTGTTGATGGATGTGAAGTACTTAGGACCGTGCTGGCAGTGGATGGATGCTAAGTTAGCTCTTGTTATGATTGGTATTATTTGTGAGTGTATGTGAGACATTCCCAGCAGTTGCCAGAAATATTTAATTAAGGAACCCTTTAAAAGGTTGCTGAGGTCTGACACTATGCAAGTGGGGGCCATGAGCCAGAAACTTTTTAATTTTAACGGGTAATATGACCCCATTTGTCCACACAGGCTGATGAGGCCCGGGTGAACTTGGGTTAGTGCACCAATAACAAAATCAATCATCTCTAGAGTATCTGTAGAGTGTTTAGCACCTACTGGGCATTGTACTCCTACATATAATATGTAGGTATAAAATATCTTTTAATTTTAACCTTCTGCAGCATAATTATTATTACCACCACTTTATAGATGGAGGGACGGTTTCCAAGAGATAATAACTTGCCAAGTGCACAAATCAAGCAAGAAGTGGGGCTAGGATTTGCATGATGGCGTCTGGGATAATTAGGGAAGAAGAAAAGGTCACCCAGAGAATAACAGGGTTGAAGCACTCAGAGCAGCTTGGAGCCTGGAGCCTCTCTTACTCTTGCTGTCGGAAAATTACGGAGCACCTGCTACGTGCCAGGTGCCAGACCAAGGGCTCTGAAGCTCAGGGTCACGGATACTCACAACACGTCTGTGAGGCAGGGATCAGCCTACCAGCATTTTGTGATGAGGGAATGGAGGCTTTGAGAGGTTCAGGAGCCTGCCCAAGGCCACATGGCTGCGAAGTAGAGAATGTGAGCCCGGGACGCAGTTCATTGGTCATGTAGACTGCGTGTGTCCAGAGGGAAATGTTTATGGGAGCGTGGCCATGCCCATTCCTTCACAGTCTGTCTTGGGCCACTTGAGTGCTGCAGTGGCAGCCCTGCATGGTGGGGACAGAGGCCGGATGCCTCACAAGCCTAAAATATGAAGAAACACATGCTGAGCCCTGCTTTGACTGCTCTGCTTCAGCTTGCGAGGACTGACCCTCACAGGAAAAGGACACAAGAGGAGCAGGGATGTGGCAATAGAAATGAGGTGCGAGCAGAGTGCTGGCCCCCGCTGTCTCCCAGGGCTGGGCCACATGGGAAGGAAAGACTAGGCCACCTGGAGGGCGACAGGGCTGGGAGGGGCTCTGCCGGTGACCCGGCCCTTGCCCTCCTCGCGGCCCTTCCCCTCCGCCAGGTCTGGCTAGCCCTGCCCTCTGTATGCTCGGGTGCCAGGGTCCTACCTGTGTAGTCGATGGCGAAGCCTACACTGCTCACGGATGCATCACTGCGGAAGGCCAGGAAGAGGCTGTTGCTGCTGCTTTCAATGCGGCTGGGAAGCTGAGAGCCATAGAAGCTTCCTATGAGAGGGCTGAGAGAGTCCCGTCCGTCGTAGATATGGAGGAAGTCATAGCCAGGCTCCAAGTTAAAGCTGGGGAACAAAAACATCCCGCCCCCACCCCACTAAGGTCAGAAAAGGCTCGTGCTGGGCCTTAGGTCAACCAGGGGAGGGGGCCTCCCAGACAGCGAGCCCTCTGCCCCACTGGTGCCTGGCTCCTGACTCTTCCTGGGGGGAGGGAGAGCGGGAAGCCCCGATGGTCTCCAGTCAGGCTAGGACGTGGATAAGCCAGGCCTGGGGCAGAGAAGACTGGTCTTCTTCTGGGCACTAGAGCCAATGCCCAGAAAGCTAGAGCTGAAAACCCAACACCCCTCTTTCTGGGAAAAAAAAAAAAATTAATTGAGATACATTTGACGTAGAATATTGTGTAAATTTAAGGTGCGCCACTTGTTGATTGGATACATTTTATCCTGTAATAGGATTGTCATAGTGGTGAAAAGTAGTTCCTCTATCCCGTCTCACATAGTTAACACGTCTTTATAGTGGTTGGAACAACTAAGACCTAGTCTCTTAGCAAGTTTGAAGATTATAATACAAGACTGTTGTCTGAATTCACTACACTCTGCACAAAAGGGAAAACGAGTTACCAATTCTATATACTGAAGAGTCAGCCAGAGCAGGTAAGCTCTCTTATCTGCTTCCACTGGTCTTTAGATTGTGTTAGTCTGCACCTCCTTTTCCAAGAGGGAAAGAGTCACCCAGGGGGCCATTCCCAGGCGGGGAGGGGTCTGTTTTCATGAAGAAGCTGGCTCCGTCCCCTCATCTCTTAGCCAGTTCCCAGCACTTCTCAGAGTCTGCCATCACCCCACTCCCGGCACTCACGGGTGTGCCTCTTTCTTAGTTATCTTGACCCTCATGTGGGAAAAAAACTGAATAAAGAAATTAGTAAGCTGAGTATAAGAGTTCTTGAATATCATCGATCCCACTGGTTTGGCTAGAGTGAAAATGATGGAAAATGCCAAGACGGGCAAGAATGTGGAGCCCCCGGAGCTCTCAGAGCCTGCTGGCAGGATGGTAAAGTTGCTTGGCCCCTTTGGAAAGCTGTTCACCTACTAGATCTGAACATACGCTGGTCCTATGAGGCAGCGACTCCATTCTTAGGTACACATCCAGCAAAGCCATGGATACTGGTCAAGGGTACAAACACGAAAACAATAGAACGTGAGCTGAGAACAGATCTGGGATGCTAACTTGTTCAGAGTTGAGCCATGTGCTGGGATCCTCAGATACTCCACCCGGCTGGACTAAGAATGGGACAGCAGTTCCCTTCTTTAGCTGACATGTAGCAGAGAGAGGGGGCTGTGACATTTCTAGGACAAAGTGGTAGGGCTGGCAGGGAGATGGGATGGGGATCTGGGGGGGGGGGAATCTGGTGAAAGAGCTGGATGTATACTGGTCTCCTTCCTCCATGGCACCCTCACAATGGGGTCACTGCTGAGGCACTTTCTGCCTTCTGTTTGTCCCTGTCTTCCTTCAGTCATCACATTTCGTCTGAGTGTGCTCAATGTACCAGGCGCTTGCAAGGTGCTCAGGACACAAAGCTATGTCCAACGCCACACCTTCAAGATGGTGATGGGGCTGAAGGCAGCAACGGGTATGAAGACGGCAAAGCAATGTACAAAGTCTGTGTGGGCACATGGGATCACAGTACAAAATTCCTCGGGGAGGAGGAAATGAGACTTTCATGGAGGCCAAGTTGGTGTCAAGTTTTGGGAGGTGCAGAGACCCCTCATGGTTGAACAAGGAAGCGAGATCACAAGGGCAAGGAATAGTCTTGAAGCTGTGAGCGGCTCAGGCTGGCTGGAGCTCAGGGTGTAGGATGGGGTCGGGGGGACTGGGTGGAGAGGTAGGCAGCGGCCAGATTGCTTGGACTGAAAAACCAAAGTTCTGAGTTTATAGGAAGAGGAAGCCATGACAGGACTTTATATTAAGAGACCCATTTGTTTGTGTGTTTGTTTTCAAATCGAGGTATGACTTATACACCATGAAATGATCAGCTTTTAAATGTATCACCTATGGGTTTTGACACATGCATAGCAAGACCCAGGCCATTCCCACCATCCCCAAATGCTCCCCTTCCCAGTCAGTCTTCTCTAGAAGCCACTACTGAATAAATTTTTATCGCCATCGATTCATTTCACCGATCCCAAAATTTCATGTAAGTGGGATCCTACATTATGGGCTCTTTTGGGGCTTTCTTCTTCCGCTCAGGGTGATATCTTTGAGAGTCAGCCATGTTGCCTGTATCAGTCATTCACCCCTTTTTGTGGCTGAGTAGCATGTTATTGCATGTTCCCATGGAAGCTGAGGTAGTTGTTTTAGCATTTTCACATGACACAGCTAACTCAAGAAGAGGCTGGCATGGGGGGAAAATGGGGGCTGAGGAACCAGTCAGGAGACTATGGGAGTAGTTTGGAGGATAAGTAGTGAGAGTTTCAGCAGCGCAGTAGCTGGGATGCTGGAGGAGAGGGGTAGATGTGAGGCTCCAGGCCTTGCTCACTAATGGAAGCAGCCGCTGCATGAAGGTGGCACTCCCTGGGGGTCAGGAGACAGCTCTTCTGAGGCGGGGGGAGTCAGAGGCTCAGTTTTGTACATGCTGCATCAGAGGCACCATCAGTCACCAGACACCCAACAGCTGGAGAGGAGAGCCCACAGCTCAGAAGGCAGTCCAGGCTGTGGTAGCGTGGAGTCCCCTGTTTCTAAGACTGAGGTGAAGCCATTGGAGCAGAGGAGCGAGCCCAGGAAGGGAGTGTGGATGTGAAGAGAAAAGGCTCCCACTAGAGCCTGGCCAAGGGAGGCAGGGTATAACAAGGAAGCTGTGAAATCACAGAAGAAGTGGGAGAACTGGAGGGGAGTAACTTCACGGAAACCAAGGAGAAAAAGCAGGGTAAGGATGGAAGGAGTGATCGAGAGGAACAGTGGGATAAAACATGGGAAGTGCCATTTTGTGTGGCAACCAGGATTTCGCTGGGGTCTCTGGCGGGCGCCTGCAGGCAGAACCCAGGTATCCGTGGTTTGAGTGTGAACAGGAGGCGAGGAAATAGACACAAGCAGAGATGATTCTTTTGAAGAGCTTGCCTCTAAAGGGATAAAGGAGGCAGTGCGGGAGGCAGGCCAGGAGCTGGATGGGGGAGGACCTGAGACAAACCTGAACCTGTTTGCATACTAGGGAGTGTGAGGAAAGGAGCCAGGTGAGAGCAAAGGGGAAAACACAGAGGAGTGGGGGGCGGAAAGGATCCAGCGAGGGCCTGCTTTCTGAATCTCAACATCTTCAGAAGAAAGAAGAAAGAAAGACAGGAAGGAAGGAGAAAGAAAGAAAGAAGAGAGAACGAAAGAAAGAAAGAAAAGAAAAGAAAAGAAAGAGGAAGGGAGGGAGGAAGGTAGAAAGAATAATAGCTACTTCATCAATTATAAGGATTAAATAAGATAATAATGTGTGAAGTCGATGAGCACAGCACAGGGCACCCAGGAAACATCCAATAAATGCTAGTTTCCCTCCTTTGGGCTCCCTCATGCACTCCCAGCAGACCTGTGTGCACTCACCTGGAGACCCTGGTCTAAACCCCCCAGCTACTCTGAGCCCCTTATCTCCCACCTAGGGGAAAGGTACATACATGTTAAATACCAGGGCGATGACGTAGTCCGGAGAGACAGTCACTTTCCAGTCACACTCCTTGCCTGGTGGGTAAGGTTCTGGGTAATTTGGCGACAGAATGACTCCTGATGGTCCGGTCAGGTCTCCACCGCAGGGAGCTGGGGAAAGAGGAAGACAAGGGTCAGGCCTGGGTGCTGGGGAGGCAAAGCAGCGGAGGGATTGAGTCTGGCAGATCCTAGTGAAAACTTGACTCTAAGGGTGGAGGGGAAGGTAGGATGTAATGGGTGCAGGGTTTTACCTGGTGGTTGCATAACATTGAGAATGTACCAAATGCCACTGAATCATTCATTTTAAAAAGTGAGCTTTATGTTATGTGAATTTCACCTCAAGAAATTATTAAAAACAAAACCAAATGACCTGGTTCTGCCACTTCCTGGCCATGAGACCTTAGGGAATTACCCCAACCTCTGCAGACCTCAGCATCCTTTCCCTATTGCAGGAAGAGGTACTATTTCCTCAGGGATGGAACTAAAGATGTTGGAGAGGTCTGTTTAAGCACCTGGAATACAGTAAATAATTATTTGGAGACAAATTATTTGGAGACAGTTGATACTCCTCTTTTAGACATTTGAAATACACAGTCTCCTGCCACTGCCTCATGTCTAGTTTCCAGGTGAGCTTTGTGGGTGTTGATCCACGTTCCAGTGCGCTCACTGTCAGGGGGGTACAGAATACAGTCACGCTCACCTGCCAAGTGCAGCTGGCCTCCTCCCTGTCAATGCTCTCGGCATCTGCCTGGAGCTGCAGATACTTCCCAAGTTTCCAGAAGACCTTGTCTAAGAGAGTGGGGGCACCTCACTTGGATGGAGATACGACAAAGCTCCATACATCCGTGGTGGTTCCCCACTCCATCCCCCTGAGATGATGGGCCTTTTAACAGGTAGGGAGGGGGCAAGTAGCTGGTGAGGCAGCCCGCTGGGGCACTTCCCAGATCTGCAGTCAGGTTCTCCTCTAAATGGCTGGGTCACTGCCCTGAAGCAGTGGGGTCTGATAAGGTGGGGGCTGGAAAGTATATGGGGTCATCCAGGAAATATGGTAGAGACTATTAATATGGTTTGGTCTGAGAAACCCCACAGGGTGCCACTGGAGGTTGACGTCAAATACATCAGCTGGGAGCCCACAGGAGTAGGAAAGCCATTTAAGGAGAAGCCAGAAAGTCTGAGACTGGGCATGGAGGTGGGAGCCAAGGGTGTGTCCAAGACCCAGCTCAAGAGCAACCACAGTCTTGTCACAGAGCTGAGCTTTACAGCCACACGCTGTAGTCTTCGCTCAGGGCAAGCCTTCCAGGGCTCGGTCAATGCCAACAGGGTCTTTTTAAAAAACAGTAGGCTTCGGGCTGGGCCATAAAAGCCCTAACGTGGCTGAACATAGAGCCTGAGTGATCCCAAGAGTAGTGGTTGCCCTTCACCCCCATGGAGAATATATCACAAGTCCCAACTGGAACACCAGGAACACTCAAGGGGACACTTACTCTACGTCTGACGTGACGTATAGCATTCTAATACCTCATTTCGCTTCCCTCTCGCAACAACTCAGTGAGCTATGGATTTTTCTTCCTGGTTTAGAACCAAGAAGCCTGGGGCTCAGGGAGTTGAAAGACCCGCCCAGAGAGTCACTGAGACTCAACCTTCATCCGTCTGCCTCGAAAGGGCAGCCCTTCCGAGGCAGACGGATGAAGGTTGAGTCTCAGTGACTCCCTGCACCAGGGCTGCTTTGTGTCTGGCTTGCTTCTCCCCTGTGCCCTCTTGGAGAAGAGGGTTACGTGAATGCGACATGCTGGAGACCTGTGCGATCCGGATAAAACCTTGCACTTAGCACGGTAGGACCCATTGTCCCCTGCTCTGAGGGCCCAACCCTAGCAGCTGTCTGATGAAGCCTGGGTTCCGTGGGTGTGCCCAGCTCCCTGGGGACCTTCCTAAAGGGGCACAGTGATGCCTCCATGAAGGCAAAGGCCACTGGGTGTGAGCTTCCTCTGTGGCTTGGGGGTCTCTTCCTCTCAGTTAGCCAGGGATGGGAGTGACCTGGCTGTTTCTGAAATTGCCCCCATGATTCTTCCGCCCACTCCCAAAGTGCTTGTGGTTTGTTTGGGTTCTAGGCCTCTGCCCTGGCGCAGTTCCCTTCCAGATGGTTCCCTGGCATCTGGCATTCAGGCATCTGCTTCCCACTCAGGACCCCAGCCTGGGCATCATTGCCCTCTGTCATTTGTGTGTCAAGGCCTGGCCGCACTCCTAGCTGCTTGGCCAGCAGGAGCGTTCCCGCTGCTCACAGCTGGTAGAGAGGTACGCAGAGGAAGGAAGTCCCTTCCCTTTCTAGGCCCCAGCACTAACCAGCAGGACAGTTAATCTGCAGGGACCAAATGAGGTCTTGGCAACATCCCAGCATCACCTGGTCCTTTCGGCAGGTATTCATGGGGGTGGGAAGACAGGTGGGAACTAGATGCCTGGTGTTGCTGCCATTCCAGGATGCTTGTCCCACACCCACGGTCACACCCTGTCCCCTCCCTACCATGAGTCAGAAACAGAGGCTGGAGACTATAAAACATGGAAGCCCAGGAGGGGGTGGTAGCAGGCAGCTGGTCACCCCAGATGGCCAAAAAGTGGGCAGGGAGTCCTGCGGGGTGAGAGGTGTGAGAAATGCCATCAAACTCGAAGTTACACAGTCCTGGGTTCCAATTCTGACCGTGCAACTTACTAGCTATGAGTTTGGGCAAGCTATCCCATCTCTCTGAGCCTCCACTTTCCCATATATAAAGTAAATAATATTAACAAAAAGAGTAAGGACAATAATAACTTCTTACGCACACTGGGTTCACTGTGAGTCAGATGTGGTCTTAGGCGCTCTACAGCATGAGCTTCTTTCCTCCTCAGAACAGGGTGATGAGCTAGGTCCTCCTAATGCCCCTATTTTACAGGGGAGGAAAATGAGGCTCAGGGAGAGTCAGCAATTTGCCTAAGGCCACACAGCTTGTTGGGGTGAAGCCACCAGAGTCGGTTGGTAGTTGAAATCCAGAACCTGAGCTCTAAACTTACCATCTGATGATTCCATTTGCAAGAACGCAGCTAAAACTTCTAGCCCAGTGCCTATCATGGGGATGGTGCTCAATAAATACTTGTTTTCTCCCTTTGCTTCCTCCCTATAATGAAGGGATATCAAGGCCAGCCAGACCAGTCATGGCAGACTGCCAGGGAGCTGGAAATTAGGGGCTTGTCACTGGGATTTCCAGACTGTTTGAGAGAAGAGACAAAGACATTCATTTTGTTGCCTGAGGAACGTTTCCCCAAGCTGAGTACAGAAGAATGGGTAATGAAAGCTGAATTAACCTCTTTTGCCCTGCTCGCTGCACATTTATTGCTCTCAACAGCTTAACACCGTGCAGCGCCCCCTCCCTTCTCCACCTGGGACAGTCTTGTCTCAGGACCTGCTTTTCTGTAAGAGAAGCTAAGGAATCACAGCCCCAGAGAATACTAAATTTGGACAGGCCCTCAGAATTCATCTAACTCCCTCCCGGGCCTCACCAGAATTCCACTGCCTCATTGGGATTCATACTCAGGGAAGGGAGGTAAGTCTAAAAACTCAAGAGAAGAAAACAAAGAAGGGAAAAATGGGAGGGAGGGAAGGTGGGAGGAAGGAAGAATGAGAAAAGGAAGTAGGGAAATCAGTATTTCTTGAGATTTGGGTTAGTTGTGTCCTTACTCCATGATGCCATGAAAGTATATTTAGTCTCACTTTATAGAATAGGAAACTGAGGCTCAGAGAGATGGAGCGGTTCTTCCAAGGCCACTGAACTAGTTAATGGCAGAGTCAGGATCTGAACCCAGATCTCTCTACTTCAGTACCCCATAATCTTTCGCACATACTGTTCCATGTAGCTGAGATCTGACCTGTTTTTGGAAGCCAGGAGTCAACCTCCTGTCTGCTATGTATTCATTTACCATGCTCCTACCGCATAACCCGGGTGACTCCTAATCACCTCTGAGAGACAGGATTTAGCGTCTCACCTTCAGCACTAGGCCTCAGAGCTTGGCCCGCAAAGGCCAGTCCTCGGATGCCTGGACAGAGCCTCCCACTGAGCCTGAGTGGAAAGACATGCAGGGCATCGCCAGGGTGAAGGCTGCTGGGCTGTGTCTTGGGAAGTCCCTGGAACCCATCCCCAGCACAGAAGCTAGTGTGGGAAGTAGGAAATTGAAAGGCTCTCCTTTCAGACTGATGTGGGTGTGAATCTTGGCTCTACCATGTCCTAGCTCTGTGATTTGGGCAAGATATCCAAGTTTATCTAAGTTTCAGTTCCTGAACTGTAAAGTGAGGGAATGGTGCTCATTTCAGAGAGCTGTAGGGAAAGTTAAATGAGGTTGGGTAAGAAAATGTCCAGTGTAGGGCTAGCACACAGTAAGGGGACCTGGGGACTACTGCTTCTCTTCTAACACCTGTCATTGACCTGGGACATAAATGCATTCAGGACTTTGCCTGAGAAAAAGGGCCATGCAGCAATGAGCACCTGTTTCTATTTCTTTCTTCCTTCAAGTTCCTGCCTCCTCCCAGGCTCAAGGAGCTGGGGTATTATTACCCCCTAACCCTTACAAGCTCTCTGACCATGGGCAAGTCGCAGAGCTTACATTTCTGCATGGGTCAAATGGGGAGATTCTTAAGTGTAAGGACAACTGAGAGATCTAACACCCAGGTAACCAATAATTTCCTTGAGAAAAGAAAGGGTAAGGTTCTTCCCTTTGCACCTGAGCCTGTGGATACCTTTCTAGTGCTTTGGATATTAGAAAGGGCATTTTGGAAACTGCTGACCTTCCTATCCGAGCTGATCCATCGTCCTCCTTCCCACCTAAATAGGCTGAGCCAGGGAGAAAAGAGGCAGACATGCCTGGCTTAGAAATTTTGGGCACCACTTTGGAGAGTGAAGAATTTGCTATGTGTAGACAGTAACTGTGAGTGTGTGAATGTGAGGGGGCATTTGTGTGCACATATTCACACAAAGCAGGGTAAACTTTGGGTTTGCCGATGCTACTGGCCGGCCTCTAGATGCAGCTGCCACTTAGGCCATGGGGTCTGGCACACAGAAGCGGTGGGACCAGAGGGCAGGATTCAGCCTGTGGCTGCTTTGTACCAATGCACGTGGGTGGACTGGGCTGCCAGAAGAATCTGTTCTCGATCTTCACACAGCTGATCTCCGCACTCCCCTGCAGCGCATAGCCAGGGTCGCACTGGAACACCGTGGAGTCTCCGGCTTCCCAACTGTTGCCACTCCGGCTCCCGTTCTGTGGGACCCCAGGGTCATTGCAGGATGTGGCTGTAGACACTGGGAGAACAGAAGAACAAGTGGGGTTGCCTTGATGTCTGCCAGCCAATGAGGCTCCCAGCCCATCACCCTCGCTGTCATCACCGTGTCCACTGTCAGGGCTACAGCCACAATCTCTGTCACCTCCCACTGGTGTCACTGGCAACAGGGCCACCATTTCATTTCTGTTCTCACCCTCATCTCTGTTACTGCCTCCACCACCACTGGGGACCTCCATCAGAACCATTACCAGAACCTTCACCACCGCTGGCATCCACCTGTCACGAGGTACCATGAGTTAGGTGTGATTGCACAGCTGTGATTGTAGACGTGAACTGGGATCGATACCCGCCTTGTTGCAGAGATAAGCAGACAAGCAGGGTCTGCCAGTGGGTTGGGAGCAGTGGATGTTCACGAGCACAGGGAGAACTGCAGTCAGGTGAAGGCAAACGACCAATACCACATCGGCCCGGAACCGGGCAAGTCTGAGGTGTGTAGCAAGGGACAAAGTAGAGTTCAAAGTAAACATTCATAGCTGAGATGTAGTCAACATTCAAAAACCTCAGGAATGTGGGAGACGTTCGCCATCTGATACCTAACTTAGTGTCGGACAGACCACGTGCTTTAAAAGTGAATGTCAAATGATGGAGGGAAGGAGCAAATGAATAAAAGAATGAATGAGCAGATGCATCGTGAGAAAAGGAAATGATAGAAGAGAAAGTCCAGAGAAAGAATCGGGGCAGCTGCAACCAAGGTCATCCTCCAGATTCTGGGCGGCAGGCTCCGGGGACAGGAGCCCCTGGAGGCCACAGGATTTGTAATATTCATTGGCTTGGAGGGTCAGATTCCCCTACCCCCAAATTTTGGGGAAAATAGCATGCACAAAACTAAATGAATTTATTGTAGAGTAGAATGTAAAAGTCGTATGAGTTCTTCAGCAAAAACATGAAGCCTCAAAGAGACTGTAGCCTCCTACAGCTTTCAGATCAACAGATGGTTAGACATGCACTCTCTTCTGCTCTGAGGAGGACGCCAGTGAAAAAACTCGAGAAGTCCAAACCCAGGGCAACTGTACACACTAATATCACCAACTGTAAGATCTAGGATTGTGTGAATGAGTCTGGAGTTATAGCATCTGATACCTAACACCCAGTAACGATATACGAGAAACTAGGGCTCACAGTCAGATCTGTTACTATGCCTGCTCATGTAAATAAATTTTATTAGAATACAGTCATGCTCATCTGTATATATATGTTATACTATACTCAGCCACATCTGTAAAATCTTCCACCACAGCAAGCTCAGGTCCCTCCCTGCTTCTCCCACTCCCCAGGGCCTTTGCACCTGCTGGTCCTTCCACCTGGAGCGATGGTGCCGCAGACCTTCCTAAGTCAGCTCCATATTATCATTCAGTTTTCAGCTCTCGAATCACCTCCTCAGACAGGCCTCTCTGACCACCTTCTTCTGGGCTCATCCCTTGACCCCCTGCTACTAATTTGGTCACATTCTCCTCTTTTGTTCTTTTCATTGCACAGTCTGTAATACTCTTGCTAATTCATTTGTCTCTTTATTGTAATATAACTTGTGCGTCTCTGCGGGAACAGAGACCTCGGCTGTTTTGCTTCCAACTGTATCCCCAGGGCCTAGAACATTACCCAGCACACAGCCGTGCTCAGTAAATATTTGTTGAATGAATAAATAAATGAACAAATCATCAGCATCTGACACTTACTGAATTTATTTATAACGTCAAAGAAGAATCAATCTTCTTCCTTCCCAATTAAAAACAGACTTAGCTTTCATCTCTAGCTTTACAGTGCACTGTACACATGTAAATGATTCCCTGAAAGAAAAATAGCTCCCTGTTCCGACCATACTCAGAAAGATTATTTATGTAGGAGGTGACAGAGCGCAATGATGAAGAGCCTGGGTCTGGGAATCAGACAGGGGGGTTCTGATCCAGTCTCTGCCGCTTATTAACTAGATGACCTTGTATGAGAAACCTCCCTGGACCCCAGAGCCACGTCTGCAGCATGGATTAAATAACGGCCACCATACTCTAAGGCTTCTGTGAAAATTACTAGCAGAGTGCTTAGGGTGGTGTCGGCTCAGCGGGCGGCCGTGGCTGTGCGTCCCTCTCCTTCAGTGTCCCCCTCACCCTCTTTGTTCCCACTTTCCCTCTTTAATGCTCCTGAATTTGAGCTGCTTGGCAAAGCCCCGGGAAAAGGCTGGATCCGCGTGGTTCAGACAGGATGTCAGATGTTATACAGTCCTGTTTACTCAATAAAGCCAAGCCTGTACTAATCGTCTCTGGCATTTCTGTACAATCCTCCGTCAAACACACACTATAAAGTTAACCTGGGGCGAGCCACGCGGCCTTCCCTAGAGGAGTCCTGGTATTTGCTAACTGAGGACAGCAACAGGGAAGGTGACCTTTCCTGAACCTCGGTTACCCCCAGACCCCGGCCTAGGTCATCTCGGCTTTTCTGGAGCCCAGGCTAGGTAGATTTGCCCACGCCCCTCTCCACAGACCTAAGCGATGGTCAGGGCAGCTTGCCTCCGGGCATCCACGCATTAGAGAAAACCATGCATTCATGTGCACAGGTGTCCACGTGCCTGCTTTCCCAGTAAGCAGTGAGTAAACTGCTGCTGCACGCATGGGCCGTGGAGAAGTCTGAGCAGCAGGACGTGGCAAGGGTCGGCCACCTCCAGCACAAGGCAGGTTGTCTGGGATTGACAACGCACCGCACCGAAGAAACCGAAGTAAAGTGCTCGCTGTGCCACAGGCCACGGCAATTTATTCTGAATGGGGAGGAAGTGGCATCTGACACGCATCTCGAGGATGAACAGTCCTTCTACAGGCTGGACAACGCGTGAGGAAGCCGCCGGAGCTGCTGGGCGAAGTGCGGCTCGGGAAAGTGCCCAGGGATACTGTCCCACGTGGCCACGCTGACGGTGCACGAGAGGTCAGATAGCGCAAACCCACAGGGGAATTTATCAGAGCAATTAAGAGGGTTTTTCTTTTCTTTTTCATTTTTTAAAGCCATAACCATTAGCTTGGGCACAGTCAGAGAAAATACATGTCTGGTTTAATTATTCATAACACTCCTTTCCCCAGAGAGTGGACTGAGCTGTCTCTTTAGCATTCCACTCTCCTCATTGCTTACGGATCCTTTATGGCTTATCCCAGCAGTCTCCGAAGTCTGTTCCATAAAATGCTAGTCTCTTGAGGTGGTCTAGGAAAAAGTCTTCCATGGTCAAATATATTTGGGAACTGTGACCTACTAGATAGACACCTTCTGAATTTACCCGCTAAATTAGCATACCAAAAGTTCTCAGAGGTCCCAAGTTACAGATAGCCTCTTTAGGTTTGCTTTGACCTAAGCATCTTCTCAACTTTATTTGACCGTGCAACGTTCTTTCTCCAGCAACATCAGCCAAGAGTCCGTGAAACTCCAGGGAACAGATGTAGGGAAATGCTTATCTAAAAATGACTCCCTTGTTGCCCCGTGGTGAGACCTAGTCTTAGATAAGCTCACTGTTACCCTGTGGTCCCCAGAGACTCTCCATGGGCAAACGGATACCAGGATTCCATGTAAGAAGACTCCCAGTGAACCCTGCAAGGAGCTCTTCCTCACCAGGCTACAAGCTTGCATGAGTGTTAATCGGGCAAGTTAATGGGTATAAAGGAACATAATCCTGGAGGCATTCATCTGCCCTACAAACTGTTGAATGCTCATTTCCATGGAGAAAACAGATGCGCACAAGAGTTAGAAGCAGGGTCTGTAGCTCCATTTCAGCCCACCTGGTACTGGAAATATACCCAACCACCTTAGCTAACAAACCTTAGCTAATAAACCACCGAGGGGAGACTGTGGAGGCAAAGCCGTGGCATGGGTGCCACATGGCCTCGCTTTGCAATCACCATGGCAACCCCCCCCCCCTGGAGTAAGGACATGGTAATGAAGACAGCTGGTGTATAATAAACATAAGCATAAACCAAGGCAGAGTCACTTGTGCAGGGAGATGAGTGATGGAAGAGGCACTTCAGAGGAGATGAGACGATGCATCACAGGGGGAGGCAGGACCGACACATGAATTATCTAATACCGGGACTCGGATGTGTGAGCATTGCCCATTTTTGGTAGCTCTATGTCATGCTTCTCCATAATTGGCTACTAGAGTGCATAATTAATTGAATTTAGATCATTTGTATTTGGCTCCCGGTCCTTCCTGGGACCGGCCCTAGACTAAGAACCAGAGTGTGCAGCATGTCAGAGAGGCTGTTCTGTAACCCAGCCCCATACCACCGTCCACAGGGGCCTGCGTGCCTCCTTCTGCACTGCCCATGTTTCAAACTGCACGTTCTGGAACCTCTCATCCTGCCTCTGCACTTGTGCACACGCGCTTCACACCTAGGGCGCCCCTTTCTTTCTTTTTACTCTAACAGGGATCCACAGATACCCCTCCCCCCCACCAAGTTCTACTACCTGGCCCTTCCCACCCCACGGAATCATCAACTGCTCCCTGCTTGAAACACGGTCTTTCTCTCTGTTATTGCTGCTCCTCCTGCAGGTCTGAGTGTGGGCTCCGTGTTTTCTGGAATATCTTTTCTTCCTGGTGCTCCAAGGCGAGCACGATAGTTTATATCCCCTGCCCCCCCCCGCCATGTACTCATCAATCTGCACGTTAGTGTCTCTGAAGCTGCTTGTCTTTCCCTGCAGAGTAAGCCCAGCACAGATATTTGAACACAAGTGCTAACCAGGTGCCAGGCACACAGTCCCTGCTCAGTGGCTCTCTCTACAAGAGCGGAGGGCTGGAGGAAGGGAGGGCTAGGAGGGGTGGGGGCTGCTGTCATGCTGCAGGACAGATGGACAGGGGTGGGCAGGAAGTGAGCACAGACCTGAGAAATGAATGGCAAATCCCTGCTTGCTGGTGAAGAAGTCGGTGCTGAACTGCAGAACGACTGAGTTAAAGGTGCTGTGCAGGTCCTTGGGCAGGGCCGCACCGCTGAGCTCCTTCAGCAGGACCCCACTCTCCACAGGCCCATCCCAGATGCGCAGCACGTCATGGACCTCCTCTGTGTCAAACACCAGGAAGTGGAGCCTGAACAGAGAGAAAAGGAAGGCGGTCATCCTGGGCTCAGCGCCTTCTTCCCAGGGGCTTCAGGTCAGAGGAGGTCGGAGACCCAAGAAAGACTTGCCAGAAGGAAGAGAGAGCAGTGTCCATCGGCACCCTCCCTCATGGCTTCCAGCCGGCCTGCCCCTCCCACTGGGGGTCTCTAACAGCCGGGACGGGGGTGGGAGGGGGGTGTAGGCTTTGTGCACCTTGTTAATCATCCTGAGCTTTATGTTGCCACTGTCAAACCCCAACCATCTCTTCACTGTCCACCATGGTCCCCAGACTTCCTCCTGAGTCCACTATCATTCTAGATTGTGAGGGAGACGCCGAGAAGGCATACACCTGGGCAAAATCCCAGAAAGCCGTTTTGTGGCTATTGACAAACTATTGATTCTAAAGTTCATATGGAAAGGAGAAAGCCCCAGAACAGCTACATGATAGAGAAGAAGGACAAGACTGGAGACTGACTGTACCCAGTGTAGACGTAATGACACAGCTGCGGTAATCAAGGTGGTGGGTATTGGCGAAGAACAAAGAGATCCATGGAACAGAATAGAGAATGCGGAGACAGACCCACAGAAATACAGTCAACTGATCTTTGACGAGGGAATAAAGATGGTCTTTCCAACAAATGGCACTGAAGCCACTGGACACACACATGCAAAAAATGAATCTAGCTGTAGATTTGAGGCCCTTTATAAAAGTTAACTCCAACTAGGTCACAGACTTAAATGTAAACATAAAACTATAAACTCCTAGAAGACTGGGAGAAACCCTACACGACCTTGGGTGTGGGGAAGACATCTAGATAAGTCAAAGGCATGACCCGTGGGGAGGGGGGGAAAACCAACCGATCAGCTAGGCTTTACTGAGATTAAAAATTTCAGTTTAGATGAGCCGTGGACTGGGAGGAAATATTTTCAAAAGACATAATTTGATAACAGACTGTTACCCCAAATATACAAAGAAATCTTAAAACTCAACAATAAGAAAACGAGTGAGTCTGCTTAAAAAGTGGGCCAACGACCGTACCAGACGCCCCACCAAAGATAGACAAATGGGGAATAATCACATGAAAAGATGCTCCACATCCTGTCATCGGGGAAATGCAAATGAAAGCAACAATGAGATACCACGACACGCCTATGAGAATGGCCAAAATCCAGAACACTGACACCACCAAGTGCCCATGGGGAGGGAAACAGGAACTCTCACACACTGCTGGTGGGAATGCAATATAGTAAGGCCACTTTGGAAGACAGTTTGGCCATTTCTGGCCAAAGTAAATCTATAGAATGTACACCACCAGAGTGAACCCTGATGGAAATTACGGACTTGGAGCAATAACGATGTGTCAGCGTACGCTCACCACTTGTAACAAATGTCCCATCCTGGTGGGGGGTGTGGTTCATGGGGAAGCTGTGCATGTGGCGGGGCAGGGGGCAAATGGAAAAGTTTTGCACCTTTGTCTCAATTTGATTCTGAACCTAAATCTGCTCTAAGAAACTCGGCCTTAGAAAAAGGGGCGTGGGGGTAAAGGTAAGGGGTGTGTTGTGGGGCTTGAGAGGCTGATCCAGCTGTGGGGGGGGGAGCGGTGAGCCTACATCTTGATTTCCAGGAACAGAACTTGGGACACTGGCTACACACAGGCCTGGCTTAGATAATCCTTGGGGATCTGAGGAGGCCGGCTGGGTTTCCACATGAGAGGGCAGGCTGCCTGCAGGCCACAGACAGAGCTCTCAGGGAAAGGTAGCTGAATAGGAACCCTGAATTCTCCCATAGCAAAGAGGTTCTAGCTGCCAAAGCTATTTGACTACCAGCCTTTCTCTCCTAATCAAATTTTTATTTTGGAACAATTTTAGACTTACAGAAAAGTTGTGAAGTTAATATGGAGAATTCCCATAGACCCCTCACCGTTTCTCCCACTGTTAATGTCTTATGTTTCCCAGGTGCTTTTGTCACAACTGATGAAACAACTTGGATGCATTACTATGAACTCGGCTCCATGCTTCATTTGAATCTCACCAGTTTTTCCACTGATGCCCTTTTTCTATTCCAGAAGCCAATCCATTTATCACTATCTCCTTTTAAAAATATCTTTTCAGGGGCACCTCAGTGGCTCGATCGGTTGAGCATCTAACTCTCGGTTTTAGCTGAGGTCGTGCTCTCTGGGTCCTGGGGTTGAGCCCTGCAGTGGCTGGCTTGGTGTACTCAGCGGGGAGTCTGCTTCCCTTCTCCCTCTCCTTCTGCCCCTCCCCTCTCAAATAAATAAAATAAAATCCCTAAAAAATATATGTTTAAATTATAAAAATAAGGCAAGCTCAAGGCAGAAAAAGACAAACAATATATAGATGTACTGAATTTTTTGAAAAGTCTCTTACACAAACCAATTTGTTCTCCAAAGCTTTTCACTTGATATTAGTCTTGTTGCATATCGTTCCAGACTTTCTTTCAGTGCGCATACAGTGCGCACTCCCCAAATGGGACCATATTTTACAGAATTTTAAGTTACTTTTTTTGCTTAAGACTGTTAGGGACGTAATACATGTATTTCATTTTTTTTCCTACAAAAATGGACACTGTTGTATTTCACTATCTCACATAAGACTGCAAGGAACTTTCCCATCTTTACATAGCTTTGCCCATTTCTGTTAACATCTCAGTCGACTGTTGGAGGAATTCTGGGGAGGGGGGATGAGTATACACTTAAAAATCTTTTATAAATGCTGTTAATTATTCTCTTAAGTGATTGCATCAATTTACATTCTCACTAAACAGTATCAGTGTGACTCTTCTCTCTAAACTTCACCTCATCAACATCAGATATTTAAAATACTTGCCCATCTGCTAAACCAAAATGGAATCTCACTGGTGTTTTGGATAATTTAAGTTACGTACATATTAAATACGTATCTTTGTTATATTTTGTTATATGCATATTTTTGCATATATTTATTGCCCAGTTACATATCTTCATAACCTTTAGCCATCTTAACTGAGTTATTTGTCTTTTAAAATTCTATTTACAATTAATTACAATTTTTATTCATTATTTTTATTTCTCTCTTAGGTATTGCTAATATTTTCTCCTAGCAGTTGGTGTCTTTTTGCCCTTTAAATTTTGTTTATGGTGCCTATTTTGGTGTAGGACTTATTTGTTTTTTAAGATTTATTTTATTTATTTATTTTTTAAAAGATTTATTTATTATATAGAGAGAGAATAAGTGGGAGGAGGGGCAGAGGAGAAGAAGAAAAATCCTCAAGGAAGGAAAAATCCTTTTCCTTGGTGAGCGCAGAGCCTGACATGGGCTGGATCCCAGGACGCTGAGATCATGACATGAGCCAAAATCAAGAGTTAGACACTTAACCGACTGAGCCACCTGGGTGTGTCTGGACTTAAGTCATTTTATGTAACAAATATGCTACTCTTTTCCCTTAAGGATACAGATGGCAGGGCGCCTGGGTGGCTCAGTTGGTTAAACGTCTGCCTTCAATTCAGCTCAGGTCATGATCCCAGGGTCCTGAGATCAAGCCCCACATTGGGCTCCCTGCTCAGTGGGGAGTTGGCTTCTCCCTCCGCTTGCTGCTCTCCCTGCTTGTGCTCTCTTTTTCAAATTAATAAAATATTTTTTTAAAAGAGATAACTTAAAAAAAAGATACTGGGTGTCGTGTGATGCTTGGGCAAACCCACTTCTTCCCACAAGATTAAAAAGCCAAACTTGAGTGTTTCCCCAGATCTTGTTAGTTCTATTTTTTGAGGTTTATAGGTTCACTATGTTTCCAGATGGACACTCAACTCTCCTACCACTGGTCTAAAGTAGCCTCGTCCATGTTTTGACTATCAAAATGCTCTGTTTACTTCCTCCCGAGCATTTATTGCAGTCTATACTTACTCATTTGTTTACTACCTGTCTCCCCAACTAGAAGATAATTTTCATGAATGGGGGACCAGGGGCTATTCACTCTGGTGGCCTCAGAGCCTATGATGTGCCTGACACTTTGGATGGTGCCCACAAATGTCTGGGGAATGAAGACAGTTGTCACTGAATAACCCAGGCTCCCCTCATGGATATGAAATATCATTTTAGTCATGATTCTGATTCTAGACACCCTCCTTAACTCCAGGATTCCCTCCTTGGTCTCTACAGAGGCTACTTGTTGTACCATAAACACACCTACACAACTTACTTCTGTTTTCATATTTCATATTCTTCCAGGGCAAATCCCCCTTCATTTTTTCTCCCCCAAATTTCTTAGCTATTTTCCCAAATTAATCCTTTGAGATGAACTTTATAGTTATCAAGTTCCAAAAAAACCTCACTGATACTTTGATTGGAATTGCACACATGCCTTCATTCATTTGGGCAAACTGATAGCTTTACGTTATTTTTCCCCAGCCAGGAACACTGTGGGTATCTTAACCTATTTAGGGCTTTGTTCATGTGTCTTGGTAACATTTTCATGGTTTTCTTCTTTGTTATGTTTTTCTTTTTGCATACATCTTATTAAATTTTTAATTTTATTATGAATGGGATCTAATTTTTATTTATGTGTTTATTGTTGGGTATGTGTGCATGTTTTTTCTTTTCAGTTACCAGGTAGTTTTACTAGGATTCAAGTGAATCTCCTGGATTTCCCAAGCAAACCCTTTTATAGATAGAGGTGCAGGTCCGCCACACCAGAAGCTGTGTGGGTGCTAGTTCCCCTGGCAGGCATCCCCTCCGGGGGGTTCTGGCAAAGTAAAGACAGATGGGCTTCCCTTCCATGCATTCAGCAGGAAACAGACTGGCAGTCTGGGGCCCCACACTTGATTGGAAAGAGGAAGTGGGAGCTTCCCAGGAAGCGGAGCCAACAGGCATACCCACTGCCGTGCCAAGCTGCACCCTTCCTTTTCTGCTTTCTCTGTGATACTCAATGGATACAGAATTGGCCTTAACCACAGGAGCAGACCAGGAGGTAAGCTGTGTGGTGTGGCTGGATGCGTTCTCAGAAAAGAGAGGCTCTAGGGGGCTGGACTTGTCAGGGAGGGAGGGAGGAGATGAGACTTTAAGTTTGTATGGCATGAAAGGGAGTGGGTTTTCTTTGCATTAATAACATGAGACAAGAGGCGCCTGGGTGGCTCAGTTGGTTAAGTGTCTGCATTTGGCTTGGATCTGTGATCCCAGGGTCCTGGGATCGAACTCTGCATTGGGCTCCCTGGTGAGCTTCTCCTTCTCTCTACCCCTGCTCATGCTCTCTGTCACTATCTCTCTTTCTCTCTCTATGTCAGATGAATAAAAAAAAATAAAGAAAAATAACATGAGACAAGACCCAGAGGTGGAGGAAGGTGAAGAGGCCAGGAAGAAAGGTGATTCCCACACTGGAGTTCAAGTGGCATCAGGAGGTCACAGACAATAGAGCTGGGCTGAGAGAGGGAAGATGATGAGGCCCCAGAATTAGCTAGAGGAATCTGGGTTTTGTCCCCTTTTAGTTAAGAGACCCACTGAGGTCCTGGAGGGTGAATAACTGAAGGAGTGAGTGAATGAATCCATGAATGAATGAATGAGATTCCAGCAGGAACCGTCTGATAGGAAGCTGTGAAGAGAGAATATGGAGATGGAGCAGGGATGAAACACGTTTATATGACAACCACCAAGTACAAAGCACTTCCATGTGGTCTCACTTAGCCCCCGTGAGGATCTTTATTTTGTAACTGGCATCTTTTCCGTCTTTAAAAATGAGAATACAGAGGTTCAGAGAGGTTGAATAACTTGCCCAAGGTCAAGGGCTAGTTTGAAAGCGAGCCAGAATTACATTACATAATTATAGTCTGGGTCCAACCTCGGTGCTCCCACTCTTTCCCCTGAGAATGCCGCTTGCGCCTCCGGAAGGAAGAGACTGTGGCCGGGAGGCAGGTGTGTGCAGGGAGGCCCTATCAGTAATCAATAGCTTACACGAGAATCATAACAAGGTGAAAGGGCTGATCTTTGAGACCATGAATTAAAAATGCCAGCTCGTTGCATTCGGCTCAGCTGATCTGATAATCAGACAAAAGTCAAAGGCTTGGCGTTGAACAGGTCTAGAGAATGGCAGGAGGAGAGGTCTAGAGAGGCAGAGGAGGGAGCCCGAGGTCCTCTGCAGGCAGAAACAATGCAGCTCAGCAGCCAGGAGGGAGGCTGAAGGGCCAGACCTCTTACTGCATTCATTTGTTTCAACACCTCTCTGCGCTGGGTGCGGGGAGATAATGGTGATGAGGACAGGGCGTCCTTTTCCAGTTGTTTCTGGACATGGGCAATATTCCCTCAAACACAAATCCCTGTAAAAACGATCAGCTGTGGTGGGACTTGCGTGGAAGGAAGCAGCATGCTGAGACAGAGGACCCGCTTTCCAGGGAGTGCCCTGCAGGGGAGGCCCTCTGGAAGGAGGAGACGGGGAGACAATGGGAGAGGCTCCCAGGTACCAGCCCTGGACGGAGCAAGAGGTGGGAGGAAGCTTCCTGTGGTAGCAAGCCGCAGGTGCAAAGGCCCCCAAACAGAAAGGCTGTCGCTGGACGGAGATGGGCAGGCGGAGGCCAGGTCGGGTGGGGGGCCCAAGGAGCAGGGGCAAGGTCGGAGGGGGGAGTTTGGATTTCATTGAGGGGTCTTTCTTCTGAGGCCTGGCAGGATCCAATTTCCATTTTACGGTCACTCCTGCTGCCCAGATGGGAGTAGCGGCAGGGGCTGGAATGGGAGCACCGCAGGTAGCTGGGGCAGGGGGGCTGGCTGCAGGGAGGGGTGTGGTGACCCCTTGTATTAGAAATCCTTGATGAGAGCCAGGGAAGACTTAAACCGACCACCCTGATTAAGACTCTTATTGAAGACCTGTTTTCATCTTTGAGAAATCAAAGTCTCTAAGATGCTAATCAGAGGTTCTGATCGATAGGGCTCATTCCAGGCCTGGCAGACAGCAAGCTTGCCTGAGCAGCTCTTCTGCAGATGAGCATCAGTCTTCTTTGACTTTTGAAAAACTGGGAGCAGTTTTGAGGACCCCCTTCCTCCCTGACCCCAGGTGGGGAGGCACTGAAGGGAGGGGAAGAGGCGAAAGGTACTCCTTCACAGAGAAGCCTTCCTCCTAAGGGTGTCTGCTTTTTTGGGCCACAGACATGACAAAGGCCAGGGAAGAAGGCTGAAGCATGCTGGGCATCACACTCTGTCTCTGCCCAGGAGGCTGCTGCTGCTGAGTGAAAACCACACAGTAATATGTGTGGGATCCCTGTAAAAACCCTTCGATTTGCAGGTTACTTTTGCCACCTTGCTCATGGAAGGACTGAAATCCCTGGGGTTTAAACACAGACCACTGCAGCGTGGGGAGTGGGGAGTGGGTATCAAACGGCTAGTAAGGCCCAGGGCCAGCATTCAGTGCATCTCTCTCTAGTACCAAAGGCATTCCTTTCACATTGTCTTCTACCTGAGCGAAGCAAGGAAAACTTTGCAGTAGTTTTGAAGACAGAAAAGAAAAGCAGGAGGAGATAGAGAGAGGAAGATCACAAGAGAGGGAACAGCACACCCAGAGGCTTTTAAAATGTGGGACTGGCCTTCCTGGATCCAGACTCCCTCCCACCCTTTCGATTCACCTTCTCTGTGCGGGGTACAGTGATCGTTCTGAACCACACTGTTCTTTCCTTCACCAAGTCCTTCAGGAGCCCCAGCTGCCATCCTCCAATCCTCTCTGTTCCACTCATTTCCTTTTTGTCTTCTTGCTTCAGGGACGTCTCTCTGCCCGGAACATTCCTACCCTCCCGTACACTCCCATACCTGCCACCTGCAGCGGGCTGAGTTCAACCCCTTCAGTGTCACCTTAACTGGAATCGTCAATGTGCCCTTAATGGGAAGTCAATGCGTCGTTGCAGATGTAATCAAGTTCAGATGAGGTCATCCTGGGATAGGGTGGGCCCTAAACCCAAAGGCTGATATCTTCATAAGAGAAAGGAGAGGGAGACTGGGATACAGAGAAGCAGAGGGGTCAGAGGGGAGCAGACCATGTGAACACAGAGGTAGAGACTGGAGTGACGTATCTATGAGCCCAGGGTGGCTCTCAACTACCAGAAGCCAGAAGAAGGTCACAGATTTTTCCACAGAGTCTTCAGGGGGAGCACTGACACCTTGACTTTGAACTGTGAGAAAGTACATTTCTGTTCTCGTTTCAAGCTATTCTGTTTGTTATAACAGCCCCATAAACTCATACACCACCTGACTAGCATGTACCAGCTGATACCCCACACCCAGTGGGGACATTTCCCTGGGCGTCTCCATATTGTGCACTGTCCCCCTCCCCCACCGACCCCATGAACCCCATCTGGACAGATGCTCCCTCCGTGTGCTCCCGCAGCTTTAGAACCATCGGTGACGTACCTGTCTTACTGAGCTCCTTAACTGCTGTGTTTCTGACTCACTCATCTCTGTATCTTTGGTACCCAGCACCAGGCCTGGCCCATGCTAAGCTCTTGGTCTGGTTGAACTAATGAATGAATGAACTGCTCACCACCTTGCAGGAATACCATAGTTCAGCCAAACTCACCAACTTTCCTTGTCAAGTGCGTACCACATGGTGAGAGGAAATGAAATCCTCTGTGCTAAGGAAGATACGTCCTATTTTGCTGGAGGTTCTGACATCTCTTTTTATGGCCCACATACAGCTCCTTGGATCTTCCCACTGAATCTTTGATGCTCTATCACTACCAATGAAACAGGAGCTAGCTGCACTGACCCCGAGCCAGATCTAGCAGCCTCGTCCAAACCCAGGAGACATGGGGAGGATGCAGTCGTGGTCTCACACTGGCTAAGCCCAGCCTGGTAGGTTCTCTGAGTCTAGATACAGATACCAAGAGTCACACATCCAATCAAGAGAGAACCGATGGGAATATGGCATGTCTCTGAGCCTAAGTGTAGCGTGATGAGTTCTACGGTCAACGCATGCACAGAGCAGACCTCTACCTGGGTGGAGGGGGTGAGGCAGGCCCCCTGGAGGAGGTGACAACTGAGCTGAGAGTCTTGTCAGATGCACAAGCTGTGCACAGATGAAGGGGGTGGACGAGGAACGTGGGAAGAAGAGGGAATGCCAGGGAGGGAAGAGAGACAGGGTAAAGACATGGATGGGCTAGAGAGAGAAAAGTATCAGTTCTTTGGGAGGACAGAAGCATGGGGTGCAGGTGGTGGGTTTGGACAAGCATGTCCAATGAGTATGCAGCGTGAGAAACACACAAGGAAGGGAGTTTCTGGAGGATTCTGACTTTAGGGATGAACAGGAAAAGAGAAGCCCATGGAGACTAAGACTAAGAGGTAGAAGGAAAAGCAGGAGAAGGTGCAGCCCTAGAAGCCAAGACAGGGGAGAGTCTCAGAGGGACAGCAATAATGCCCAAGCTGCTGTGGAGAGGGCAAGACATATGTGGCCTCTATAATCTTAGTGACAGTGGTTTCTGTGGTTTCTGTGGTGATGGGGCAGGGCTAGAGGCAGGGGCGGAAGACCAGTGCCCACCAAAGGAGGGGCTGGAGTTGGTCTCAGTGTCCTAAGTCTGGTGTCTGTTTCGCCTTGGGTATAACATGGGTGCTCATGGGGACCAACAAATATACTGCTCAGCCCCTCAGCCCCACTGGTCTCTAGTTCTCTCTCTCTGGCTCCCTGGGGACTATCCTGAGACTCTGCTCTCTCCAGGGCGGGGTCATCAATGCTCAGCTGGTTGCCACCTGCTTCAATCCCAGGGCACCCTGGATGGTGGGGCTGACCCTGTTCTAGGATCTCTAGACACCTTTTCTTGCAGTGTCTCTGTAGGGTCCCACCTTCCTCCAAAATCTCCCGGCAGCAGGTGCCCCAGAGAGGGCACTCCCAACCGGCCCTTGCTCCCCTACCACCCCCTACCAGCCTGCCACGGAAACTCCGCCGGACTTTGCTGGTAAGGGAGTAAGGCTCATGATACTCAGCTTCAATGGCACGAAGAGATTTCCCACCAGAGTCTCAATCTAAAAAGCTAGGGGAACAGTGGATTTTCACTGCAGGTGGCTGTACCTCTCAAGAGCTCTCCCTAGGCAAAACCTGCTTCTGGGATCTGGTCCTCAGTCCTTTCAGTCCCAAGGAAACTAGGACACCTTGGATGCTCTTTGGATTCTGCCAACCCCACCGCTTACAGGGAGCTCATCTGGATCCATCGCACATCAGACAGATACACAAAAGCAAGAATACAATCCACGGCGTCTTGACATGTTGACTTCATTTGATTTCACTTGCAGCCCCAAAATGTGAAAGGGCCTTTGGTCCTCCAGGGCAACCGTGGCCACTCCATGAACACAACGGATGGTGCAGAGGCACAAGTCCTAATGGTGGATCTTTATATCAGGGGAAAATGGCCCGCGAACAGACAGTTGCTGCTGGCGGGGAGAAGGTCGGAAATCACTCCTGCCCTCAAATGAGAAGGAAGCCTAAATTATCCTCAGTGACACTGGCAAATACAATAAGAAAATAATACTTGTTTTATAAAATGTCCCCTTCTGAGCCACGGATCTGCAAACTGACAATTAAACCATGATTATAATAGCAGACAATAATAATTAAAGCATCCTGCCATCCAAAGAGCAAAAATGGAGAAGACAGACCAAAGCCCAAAGCAAGCATTGGTGTCTAGGGCAAAATGAGAGGCTCTTCTTTCCTGGGGCCAGCTGGTATCCAATAGAAAAAAGATTCTTTTGTTACTTCCATGAGGGAGAGAATGAACCTGAGCTTTGGGTCACTGCAGTGGCCAGGGTGATGGTGTTCGGGGAGGCTGGGGAGTGCACAAACGCAGGACTTAGGCTACTGCTGTGTCTTTCAGGTTTCCTCACCAGTGACCTTGGACTGGCTTCCTTCTTGTCATGGGCACCTTGAACATGAAGGCTGTGTGACCGCCTGTCATGGGCCGGAACCGGTCCTGGAGGTGTCAGGGATTTTGTGAGGACAGATGTGCCTTTATTCTTCCCAGAAGAAATGTTGTCCATAAATGAAAGGTTCATGCCTCCTGGAGTGCATAATCCAGAGGGGGAAAAATAGTGGCTATGGAATCAAATACACAGCTTCACATCTTGTTCTGGAATTGCTCATCAGGTGACCTTGTGGAGGCTTGGTTTACTTCTCTGTCGAATGGCGGTAACGGCCCCCATCCAGCAGTGTTGCTGGGAGGATTATTGTAAATGAAATCACATATAAAGTACCTGGCACCAAGCCTGATACATAGTGCAAAAATCAATAAATGGTAAAATCACCTAAAGCAAAGTCTATTTCTGTTCTCTTTATTTTTATTGAAGTGTAACTAATACACAGTGTTATATTCATTTCAGGTGTATGACTTTTTTTCCCCTTTTACTTGACTAAGAAAGATGTGTTAAAGTCCTTCTACGACTGTCAATTTCTTGTATTTATGACAGATTTAACTCTACATTTTCTTGGTCGGTTATTCGTTGTGTAAAGATCCATGACTGTTAGCATTACCACAGCATAGGCACTTTTCCCATGAAATAATTCCCTCTGTTCCTGTGGCTGTTGGCTCTCCTTAGCTTGCTGCTGCATCCTCCAATCTCTGCATCTTCTCCTTTGTGTGTATAAAATCTCCCTCTGCTTCCCTCTTATAAGGATTCATGTGGCTGCATTTAAGGCCCACCCAGAGAATCCAGGAAAATCTCCTCATCTCAAGAGCCTTGATTTAATCACTGCTGCAAAGATTGTTTTTCCAAATAAGCTAATGTTTACAGGCTCCAGTCATTAAAACCTTAAGTCTTTTGGGGTCATCACTCAGCCTACTACAATGTCTTTGCGAGTTTTCAAGAAGCCCCAGTGGCAATTTTCTGTGGCTTTTGTGCATATTAGATCTTGGCTGAATCAATGATTCTTTGGTCTTACAGCACCACTGTTCTTGGCCAATGATGTGAAGGAGGGGAGATTTTAGGAGGATTGGGTTTGGTGTAGGGGTGGTTTCTCATAAATGACCATTTTTATTTGAGAAGGACTGTTTGTGTGCTTACCTGTGTGAGTGTGTTTTGCGAAAAGCTTTCAAGAATCTTTTATTATCCTTGGAACTGATCCATTTTTCATCAAGTTCTATCTAATTCGTTTTGGCTGGAACTCGGTGAGTCTGTTCAATTCACCAAGGACACTTTAGTCCAGTTCCTCCCTCTGTCCCTTCTCAGAGGAGTCTGCTCACAGTTTGTATTTTATTATTATACTCTTCTCCATCTGTGCTGCCTGGTTGGTCCTCTGTCTTCCACACTGGGTAACTTCTCTTTCATTATTTCCGTACCCTTGCACTTCGTCTCTGCAGTCTCAGACAGACCCTCCAGCTTGTCTCTTTCTTCAGTGCTTTTATTTCTTACAAGGCAAGTGCTACTCTTATAGATTTAGCTACTGTGTCATTAGCTTCTTTTCATTCTTTACTCGTGGCTATCAAGGTCACTCTTTCTCAGATCTCCCCTCCTGCATTCCATTATCCATCCTTCTGCTACCGATCATCCCTATTTCTTATATTTAAACGAGAATAGCATACATCTATCCATTTAGATTTTCTTTTGTTTACTATAATACAATCTTTTCAGAATACATCTTCTTACTTCTTTAGGGAAATAATTCCCTTTTTTAAAGAATGGCGTGTGTTATGTGGTATCACAAAAGTTTCTTTTATTTCTTTTTTGCTTGTTTACTTAGTCTTTTGAGAGGGTGAGCTCTCTACTGGTCCAGCGTGGCCAGGAATGCAGGTCTGCATTTCTTTTGTTGAATGAATGGAATCCCCCTCTAAGAAATACTGGAGTCCATTTTTGGGATGGTGAACTCACAGTCAAGGTCACATCTGCTGGCCAATTCGACTATCAAGGGTAGCTCAGATGGGTTATTATTCTTAGATGATTTGAAGTAATTTGTGTTCTGTTTCTAGAGGTGATCCATGAAAACTAAATTGCCAGAGACCACCACCACTCTTACACTGAAATCCAGGGAGTATCCACATCGTCTCCTTCAAAAAACTTCTGAGCTCCTTTTGACGATTTCCCGATTTGTTGAAATCTCAAGTCTGACAAAGGGACGCCCTGCCGTGTATGTGCTTATCTGCTCAGTTCCTGCAGGAGGTCAGCTCTCACAGTGCAAGTACATGGACCTTCTCTGTTTAAGGTTTAACTCGCTGTCACTGCTCAAAAACAAACCTTCTGGAAGCTGCTAAACCTGCGGCCGGGATTCCTGGCAAGAGCTACAAACAGAAGCTTCACTTCTGGTGCCTTCTGCCTCCTCTGGGCCAGCTGCCCACTTGCTGTCTAAGGGAAACGACGCTGACCGCAGTGGGGGATGGTGGCCCTATGATTGATGGGAAACTGCAGGTGGGGACTCTGGGTCTCGGGCACAGCCAGATGTTTTGTCTGGTCCAGGCTCCTCCCAGGAAGACAAGTTCCACTGGGCAGGGGCTCTGGTTCATCAAAACTGCAGGCCTCTATCTCCCGGTAATCCTACAGCTGTGTGACCAACAACCAAGAAGGGAGCTTTCAGGTAACCCTTTGCATTAATCATTAAAAAGCATCCCTACAGTTAAAAATCGATAAACTAGGACCATAAGCCAAACATGAGCATTGGGAGTGGAAATCAAAGCTTCCAGAACAAGTTTTCCCAGCCTCCATGGGCCCCAAATCTCCCTAGAAAAGGCACACCAGGAAGAGACTGTGTCTTCTCCCTTCGCCCCATTCCCCAGTCACACTAGGACTCCAGCCTAGCCAGATCTGGACTCAGAAACAAGCCTCAGTTCTTCTGAATATCACCAGGACCTCTCAGTTATCCTAGACTCCTTCCCTGGTTTCCCAGCCAATTTCTCTGCATTGCCACAGATCTCCTTTTAGAAATGGAGATATCATTACATCACACCAGACGATGGGTTCTTCCAGAAAAAACCCTTCCTCCCTTCCACATGCCTGCAAGGCCCTGACCTCCACCCAGCCTGGTGAGCTCCTACTGTGCTTTCAAATGTAGCTACCATAACCCCTTTTCTCCAGAATACCTTGCCCCCACACCCTGGCACCACCTGGAATTAGGAACCATCCTTGCACGTGCTCTTCGGTTGTGTTTCACACATAACTTCCACTATTGCATTTATCACATCACATTAGAATCTGTAGCAAGCCCTGTAGGATGGTCTGTCTGCACTCTATTTCCAAAAACTCTCATCTATCTCTACTACTGAAACTGTAAAACAAAACAAAATTGATTTCCCACTTTCCCAGCCAGAACTTCATGGCAAGTTCTGACTAATCAGATGTAGGAAGATGCCTGTAAAGATGGTGATTCTCCCCGAATAAATACACAAACCCTCAGCACGGGGAAGCTCTGTGCCTTGGCCTCTCCCCTTTGAGGCTGAAGTGCAGTGGGGTAAGCCGGAGGACAGCGTCCGGGGACAACAGTGGGAGAAGAAAGACGCTGTCCTCCTGAGTGGCTACCCTGGATGGGACTTTCGCATCCTTGTTCCAAGAGAAAAGTGAACCTCCATCTGTTGAAGCCAGCTTTAGTCAGTTTTTCAGCTTCTATTCCTAACTGATAAAATGTCTATCTATAAGACTGAGACTTTCAAGGGAAAAGACTGTTTCTTATTTATATTTATACCCTCAGTACCTGGCAGAACGCCTGGCACTGAGTAAATGCTCCAAGTATTTTAATTGAACTGAATGTGGTTACTGTCTTCAAAATATTCCAATGGCTCCTCATTATACTGAGAAATCCATCTAGAGTTCTTGTCTTGGCACACAGGGTCTTGCAGAGAGCCCTTGTTCCCCACGCAACCTCATCTCCCCCACACTTCCTTGATGTGTCCTCAGCCACATCAAGGAAGCAAGCAGTCTTTCGTGGACAGACCCTACGTTTTGCTCTGTTTGTCCCTTCGCTCCTTCCCCCTCATTTGGAATGTTTGCCTCAATGCCTGCAGGCAGGACTTCTCTCTTTTCTCCATTACTGAACTTGGCTTACACTCACTTACAGTAACTACTTTGTCTTGGAGGGACCTGTTTGTTTGAATATTTTCCTCGTAGAATGTGAGCCCCTGGAAGACAAAGACAGGCCTTAGTCCAATTCTTGTGTTTCCCACTGCACAGTCTCTGATACAGAGGAAGTGTTCAAGGAGTGTTCTGTTAAATGGAACTAAACTGGGGTCAGAATGACAGGCGAGAGAAAAGCCTGGAGCTAAATGGAATGGGTCTGAAGCCCACATCCCTGGGTAACTGTGAGACATTCCCCTTCTGAGCCTCACTGGTGTCATCTGTAAAATGGGGACAGTAATAACCAATCAAGAATGTGGTATACTATATGTGTTTGATAAATGTTAGTAGAGGGGAGGACCAAGAGCAGAAAACTTTGCCTCCCTCTCATCTCCAGTTTTCCTCTGAGCTGGTCCACTGATTATAATAGGGAAAATGCCAGGCCAACATTGGAAACTGAGAAGAGGTCTCACCCACAGGGGATCAAACTTCCATGTTCTACGTCCTGACCACAGAGGAAAGAGTGACATGTAGGGTGCAGCTCACTGTCTGCTCTCCTGCTGTTAGCTGCCAGGACTGGATGAAGTTCACTGGGCAGCCTGTCCCATTCCTGGCACTCAGGGGAAAAGTACCTGCCAAATGCTGCAGATACCCACCATGTTCAAGGGCAGAATCTGACTGCCAGCCCGTTTGTCACACACACCCAAGAAGGGCCCATTTTCCTGCCTGCACCCCACCCAGAGCTGAGTGTTATCTCTGCAACTCCCCACCATCCCTCCTAGGCACTTTTGGCAAGGGATTATCCTTGCCTGGCTCGCTGGGGTGAGGTTGACCACAGAGCCCTCTGATCACCTCCAGTGCTTGGCTGGGTTGGGGGTGGTGGTGAGGAGAGACATCTGCAAGACTTGTCCTGTCTGTGCACCTGGGAAGGGTCTCATGGAGGCCTGTGGACTTTCCCACATCTCATCTTATCTGGCACACCAAGGGGCATCTTGACACCTGCTCCTATCACCTGTGACTCTCAGTGGTGACTTACAGCCTGCTGTGCTTAGGGGATGCCCCATCTGGGTAAAATGAGCAAGCACCGACCCAGCCCCAGGAAGGAGTTCTCATTGCTTGGGAATTTCATGCCAGACACTGTTCTGAATGTTTAGATAGGTTAACTCACATCCTCAGAGCAACCTTAGATCGTAGAGACCATCTTAAATCATCATTTTACAGATAAGAGAACAGAGGCCCAGAGCACCTGTTTAAAGATCTTCCCAAGCTGCACAGCTCATCAGAGTGGTGGGCAATCTGGTGCCAGAGTCCAACTCTGAGCTACAACTTGATCCTGAATGAACAAAACCCATGGGATGGAAAGAGAAGCATCTCCTTAGAGGAAACGAGCTGACAGATCAGACAAAATGGCCCAGCTGCAAAATGCAGTAAATGCAGGAAAAAACAGGAGACTTTGTAAAACAAAACATAAATTGTATTCTCAGGGAGATGCAAGACGATAATACATTGAACAAACAAAAGTAGGCTGTCAAGAGCAATCTGAAAACAAACAAAAAAAAATGGTTTCCTTAAAATAAAAATGAAAACAGAAAATAGAACTACCCTATGACCCAGCAATTGCACTACTGGGTATTTACCCTAAAGATACAAACGCAGTGATCCGAAGGGGCACGTGTACCCGAATGTTTATAGCAGCAATGTCTACAATAGCCAAACTATGGAAAGAACCTAGATGTCCATCAACAGATGAATGGATAAAGAAGATGTGGTATATATACACAATGGAATACTATGCAGCCATCAAAAGAAATGAAATCTTGCCATTTGTGACGACGTGGATGGAACTAGAGGGTATCATGCTTAGTGAAATAAGTCATTCGGAGAAAGACAACTATCATATGATCTCCCTGATATGAGGACATGGAGAAGCAACATGGGGGGTTAGGGGGATAGGAGAAGAATAAATGAAACAAGATGGGATTGGGAGGGAGACAAACCATAAATGACTCTTAATCTCAGAAAACAAACTGGGGGTTGCTGGGGGGAGGTGGGGTTGGGAGAGGGGGAGGGGGTTATGGACATTGGGGAGGGTATGTGCTATCGTGAGTGCTGTGAAGTGTGTAAACCTGGCAATTCACAGACCTGTACCCCTGGGGATAAAAATACATTATATGTTTATAAAAAAAAAATTGGAAGGGGAGGCAAACCATAAGAGACTACGGACTCTGTTTTGAAGGGTCAGGGGTGGGAGGTTGGGGGAACAGGTGGTGGGTAATAGGGAGGGCACGTTTTGCATGGAGCACTGGGTGTTGTGCAAAAACAATGAATACTGTTACGCTGAAAAAATAAATAAATTAAAAAGTTAAGCACTGATATTCTAAAAAAAAAAATAAAAAAAAATGAAAACAACAAGATTTCCAAAATAAAGGAGAACAAGATAAATGCTGTTGAAAACAGAATTAATGAAAAACACAAGATCCCTGGCAGAATTTAAAAAAAAAAAAGGATTAACAGGTGGTGGGTAATAGGGAGGGCACGTATTGCATGGAGCACTGGGTGTTGTGCAAAAACAATGAATACTGTTACGCTGAAAAAATAAATAAAATGGAAAAAAAAGTGGCATATAAATAAATAGATAGATAGATAGCTATAATGGAATATTACTCAGTCATCAAAAAGAATGAAATCTTGCCATTTGCTAAAACATGGGTGGAACACCAGTCAGTCCAAGAAAGACAAATACCATAATATTTTCATTCATATGTGGGATTTAAGAAACAAAACAAAGATCATAGGGGAGGAGAAGGAAAAATAAAATTAGATTAAAAACAGGAAGGAAGGCAAACTGTAAGAGACTCAACTATAGAGAACAAATTGAGGGTTGCTGGAGGGGAGCTAAAGGGATGAGGTAATTGGGTGGTGGACATTAAGGAGGACATGGTGATGTTATGAGCACTGGGTGTTATATATAACTGATGAATCATTAAAGAATCACCATATAATCAAGGAATTTCACTTCTGTGCATACACCCCCCCCAAAAAAAAAAAATTGAAAGCAGGATCTTGAAGAGCTATTTGTGCACTCATATTCATAACAGCATTATTCACAATAGCCAAAAGCAACTTAAGTATTCATCCATAGATGAATGGATAAACAAATGCGTGTTTATATACAATGGCATGTTATTCAACCTTAAAAAGGAAGGAAATTCCTTTGCTACATAGGTGAAATTTGAAGATATCATGTTAAGTGAAATAAACCAGTTGCAAAAACAAAAACAAAAACAAATGGTGTATGATTCAACTTATATGAGATACCTACAGTAGTCAAATTTATAGAAACAGAAAGTAGAAGTTGCTAGCAGTTGGGAGGCAGGGAGAATGAGGGGCTATTGTTTAATATGTATGAGTTTCAGTTTGCAAGATGAAGAGTTCTGAGATGGATGGTGGTAATGGTTGTTCAATAATGTAAATGTACTTAATACCACTGAATGGTGTGCTTAAAAATGGTTAAATGATAAATTTTATGTTATGTGTATTTTGCCACAATTAAAAAAATAAAAAACAATCAATTAAAAAAATAATATGGAGAAGGAAGTTGAGGGAAATTGGAAGGGGAGGCAAACCATAAGAGACTATGGACTCTGAAAGACAACCTGAGGGTTTTGAAGGGGCCGGGGTGGGAGGTTGGGGGAACAGGTGGTGGGTAGTAGGGAGGGCACGTATTGCATGGAGCACTGGGTGTTGTGCAAAAACAATGAATACTGTTTTGCTGAAAAAATAAATTAATTAATTAAAAAAAAGGATTAAAAAAACCTCTCAAATCACTGGGGGTTAAACAGCTAATTAAATCAAATCAGCTAACAACAGCAAGAGTTAAAAATGAAAGAAAGCAACAAAGAAGCATCGCCTGTTTCGGTTGAAAAAAGGCATAACATGTTCGATGAAAAAGAAATATACAAAACCCTGTGCTCTTCTCAATTTCTTCAAATATACACGGAACGTGAAGAAGACAAAAATTCAAAGGTAAAGAGGGCACAGTGTGATAAAAATAACAAAGATCATACGAAATATATACAGTCAATTAGTACATTTAAAAAATTTAAATCTAAACTGAAACGAGAGACCATTTAAAATTCAACCTAACTGAGCACTCCATAAGGAAAAAAACAAAAAACAAAAAACAACTCCCCCAAAGAAAAATATACTAAGAACTGGAAGCAGCAAAGACAATTAGATATCATTTTGTCCGTCAAACTGATAGACACTGACAGGGTTGACAGCAGCTCATGATTCCGTGTGGGGAGCCAGGCTTTTGGTGGATGTATAAATTGCTGCAGTCACGAGAAGGAAATCAAGGTCATATATTAAAATTTGCCTTCTAAGAATATATCCTAAGGAAATAATTGGACAACAGTTCAAAGGTTCACGTATAAGGCTGTTCACTGGAGTGAGAAACTGAAAATATTTACTTTATTAATAGGGGAGTGGAAAAATAAATGATAGTTGTGCCTTCAACAGAAGCCTCTGTCGCCATCAAACAGGATGAGGCTGGTCTATATATTGACATCATAATATGATGATAGAGGATTAAACAGTACATCAAAAGCAGGCCACTAAGCCATGCGTAGAGATGATCTTGTTTTAGAAACCGTGTTTACCGCAACAGCTTGATGTATATATCGCCATACAAAATATCTAGAAGAGCAAGCGGAACCAACAGCTCTCAACGGTTATCTTCTGTGACGTGTGCGGAGGAGACCAGAGTAAGATTAAGGGGACTTATGATCTCTACGGATTTCTTTATTTTTTGCATTTTGAGTTTTTTATTTTTTTAAAAGATTTTATTTATTTATTTGACAGACAAAGATCACAAGTAGGCAGAGAGGCAGGCAGAAAGAGAGGGGGAAGCAGGCTCCCTAACAAGCAGAGAGCCTGATGTGGGGCTCGATCCCAGGACCCTGAGACCATGACCTGAGCCAAAGGCAGAGGCGTAACCCACTGAGCCACCCAGGTGCCCCCATTATGAGTTTTTTAAAACAGGTGTATTTTTTTTAAAATATAGAAACATTCTATAAAGATATTCCCAATTAAAAAATAATAATTACATCTTACTCTGAATAAGGACTCAAACACAAAAGGGGCTTTACGTGTTTGTCTTAATTAGGTCTAATCATGAATTCCCTTAACTTTGCTGGGGACCACAGGGGAGGAGGAGGAGAGAGAAACAGGGAAGGAGGGAGAAAGAGGGAGAGAGAGGAGAGAGAACAAGCATGAGCACAGATGTGTGTGTGGACACTGTGCACACTATCTGGGAGCATCAGCTGGCCTGGGGGACTGAAAGAGAAAGGGAAAGGCGTCCTGTGGCTCGTCCCATCCCAGGAGTTTTGTTGTTCATTCAGGATCTAGTTGTAGCCCAGCGTAGCTGGAAGTCCCCTCTGCTCCCTTGGCATCAGCTCCCTGAGGTTGCAAGGCTGCCAGAGGGAGGGCGGAAGCTACCTTCACCTTCTCCCTACTGTTCCCTGTCGTGGAGACCTTGCACACACATTCAGTCCCACTACTTTATTGTCCTCACTGTGTCACCCTGCAGAGGATGGTTGGTGACTCTGTCTCCATCTTCTCTTCCTGAGTGCCATGAAGAGATCCTCCTGGCTACCCCACGCTCACCATTCCCGTGAATGACAGCGGTCCTCAGCCCTGCCCAGAAATTCCATCATTGATTCCTTGTGCTCGCCTGTCAGCTGCTCCTAGATCCCTCTGTGCTCCTCTGGCCCTTGTTCTAAACCTTCCCTCCTGAGGATGAGGCAGTCTCGGGAAGGCTAACGTTGCTCAGTCGTGGATGAGCGAATCTGCTTTAGAAAGTGCTTGCCCGAGGATTTACAACTAGAGCACCATGAGGTCCACAATGGACTCTTGAGTGATTCAGTAAAAAAGGATATAAGAGAGAATGCATACATGGCAAAATATTCATAATGGCCGGGTCTAGGTGGGAGGTGTGCAGGTGCTCGTGGGCTGTTCTTTCAACGTTTCTGTGTATGTTACATACTGTGTGCTATGCAGAAAAACCTAGGGAAACCGAAGAAACCACACTTTTCCTGTCCACTGAGGAGAGTGAGACCATCTGGTGTGACCACTTCAGAGTTTCCTGAATTCATCCCTTCTTCTCTACTCCTCCTGCCCCTTCCCGGGTTCTGGCTCCTCATCCCAACCACGATCTGGCACAGCCTCCTCCCTGGGCTCCTCGCCCCAGGCTACCCCATTCTCCACGAGGTTGCCAGGATGGGTCCAGACCCAGTGTCTCAGGCCCCAAGTCCTCAACCCTGACCAGGCTACTAAATCACAGCTCATGCTCTGGGCCTGGGGCCTGACCACACCCAGTCACTTCCCTTCCCAGCAGGCTTCCTCCCTGGCTACCCGGCAACTTCCTCTCCATCCTTCAGCTCTTGTGTCCCCTTTTCCAGGAGAGCATCTCTGGTCTCCTGTCCTGCCTTTTGCTCCGCACCCCTCCCTACTCCTCCGTCTCCCTGTGCATATGCACATGTCACCCCTTTGCCAGTCTGGGTGTCCGGGTCTTGATCACGTATGTGACACCAGCACCTCGCCCAGACAATGCCATGGGATAAACAGACAGGTGGTTGTTACAAGAATCAGCGAATGAGTGAGTGAGAGATGCTCCAAGGTAGAGAAGGAGGAAAGCCTCCTGATTTGCATATAGGCACATTACTGTGAAAGAGTCATTATACTCCTAATTCCGTCATTGCTCATTTAACACTTACTGCGGGACTATCATGGATCTGCTAGTCATATAACTCCCTTTTGGACCCAAGTCCTGCTTGCTTCATTTATTCATTCATTCATCCATCACTGGACACTTTGTGGGGCCAGGTGCTAGGGGCACCGTGCTGAGAGCTGGGAGACTTGCAGAAATGAATCGGGCAGAGACCATGGCTCTAGCCAGACAGGTAAGGCAGGAGCTCAAAGAGAGGATGAAAGTGATCAATGTCATAAGGGAAATGCAGGTCATGGGCAAAGGGAGTTCAGATGAGGGGGACAGACTCCTAGGAGTCCAAGAGAGGGGACCAGAAGACTTCCTGGGTGAGCTGACACACGCACTTGACTTTGAGGGGTGTGGAATTTCAGACATAAGCCTCTGAAGGGAGGAGGGTATTGCAGGGAAGGCAAGTGGAAACAGAGACACAGAGTGAGGCCATGAGCCTGGATATGCACAGGAGCCACCAGTCGCTTGGCTTTGCTGGAGTGCCCCTGGAGAGAAAGGGTGGGAAATGAGGTTGGGCAGATAGGTTGAGGTCATGAGGACCTTGAAAACCAGGATATATTTAGCTTCTGTGAACTTGGGTGTCATGGAAGATTTCTAATTAGCAGGTGAGCTTGTCAGGTGTGCTTCCAGAAGCTTATTCCAACAGAAATGTGCAGGATGAATTTGTATATTTAACTTGTCCCCCTAATAGTGCACAACCCCTAAGAGTGCTGCTGACCTCATTTTGCACAGGGCTTAGCTCAAAAACGTGCACAGAGCAAGCACTCAATGCATTTCTTTAACTGTAATTGAACTGAGTCTAAGGACCTGTGTACATCAGCAAATACACAAATGTCTTTGTCTCTTCCAACAATGTATCCATTCTGTCAATTCCTTTTAACTGAAAACTCTCTAGGGCATAATCTTCTCTAGCTACACTTCTCCTTGCCTTGGCTCCCCACTATTGCAAATCCTCCACATTTCATTCCTGGGTCATTGCAGTAGACTCCTGACCATTTTTTTTTTTTTTCACTTGAGCTCTCTCCACTGTAAATGACCCTGATGGGAATGACCCTGCTCAAGAACTACCACGGCTCCCTCTTGGCTGCTGGCATTCACAGTCCTCCATGACCACACCGTGCTTCACCCTCTCTACCTCCCTTTCCTTGTTCACATGCCTCCCCCTCTCCAGCCAGACTCTGTCTCCTCTCCAATTGCCTTTTGATCCTCCTTCTAGACCTCTGCTCATCCTGCCACCCCAACCTACTCCTTTCCTCACAGCTCCTCTGAACCACAGCTCAAGCAAGGCCCAGCTTTGCCAGCAGTGTGAATAACACGAAGATTCAGATAAACTTGGTTCACATCCAGCTTTCTGTGGGACTCCCTGTGCGAACTGAGACACACTATGCATTCCCTTGGGATTCTCATCTATTAAATGGGACTGAGAACAATGTCTATTTGTTACTGGGACTTACTATTAGTAAAGAACCGATAAGAGGATAGACATGCCAGGCTCTGGGCTGGGTGAATGGTGATGTTCCTTTCTTCTCTGACTTTTTGGAACTCCCATAAATAATTCCTGCTTGTCAGATGCTTGTATGGAAGGAAGTTATATTTTGAGGGAGTATGTATGCAGTATCAGACACTGCTGGGATTTTGTAATTACTCCCTCTGCAACTCTCAAACACCAGCATTTCTGCCCTCACTTTACAGATGAGGAAACTCAGACTGAGAAGAGGAAATAATCTGGGATCATACCGCTCTGAGCTGACACTATTATACGAGAAATAACCACAGAAGCGTTCCTAGATACTTACTATGTTCCCAGTACGATGTTGGGTGCCTTGCACACGCTGTCCCATTTAAGTCTTTCCCCCCAGATGCTGCTACTATAATAGCAAATAAGGGCTGTGCCCAAGTCCTGCAAACAGCAGGTGGCAGGGCTGGGATTCCTGCTGGAGTCCCTATGACCTCCAGCTCTGCCCTCAACTACTCTGCCGTGACTGTGCCATTGAGGCCAGAGAGTTGTCTGAACTTGGACAGCAGCCCTGTGAGGCTGAGACTGGCCTCTCCATGTTTTTCACAGGCCCCAGTCTGAGCCTGGGGTCACAGCGACCACTGCTGATCACAAGGGCCTCCCGGTGAGGTGGACAGGGTCAGCCATTAGCGAGGGGCCCAGTGATGATGCTGGTGATGACTATCCCGAATGGCGAGCAACGGGGACTTTGCCAGCCGTACACTTACCCGATGGTGCAACCAGCATCAGCCTCGATGGTCCAGATGCAGTTGAGATTGTGTTCGTAGGGAGCCGGATACCCGGGTGACAGCACCTGTCCCTCCACCTCTCCTTTCACTGTCCCTCCACACTCAGCTGAAAGAAATCCCAAAAAAGTGAGCTTTATGGGGTGGCCTGCACGGCCAGCAGGGACTCAGTGTCTCCTCCTGCCAGTATGCCCAAGTTCCCTCCATAGAAAGGCCCCTGGATGCAACTTGTATTCACAATCTACAAAGAACCCCTACAACTTAATCATGAAAAGATAAACAGCCCGATTAAACAACGGGCAAAGCATCTGAACAGTCATTTCCTCAAAGAGGGTATGCAAATGGCCAGCAAGCACATGAAAAGCTGCTCAACATCATTAGCCGTCAGGGAAATGCAAACGAAAACCACAGTGAGATGTGCCTCATGTCCACAAGGGTGGCTGCGATCAAAAAGCCAGACAGGGCAAGTGTCGGCGAGGATGTGGGGGAACTGGGATCTGCACACATTTGTTGGTAGGAAGGCAACACAGGGCAGTTGCTTTGGGAAACAGTTTCATAGTTCCTTAAAAGGTGGCACATCGTCACCGTAGGACCCTGCAATTCCACCAGCAGGCACAGACCTAGGAAAATGAAAGCATACATTCACACAAAAATGCTCACAGCAGCCTGATGCATAACAGCCCAAAGATGGAAACAACCTAAATGTCCATCAGCCGATGGATGGACAGACAAGTATGCTGTAATCTGTATGATGGAAGAGTATTTGATCATAAAAAAGGAGGAAGGACTGCTACCCGCTGTAACAGGAATGGACTTGAAAACACGATGCTAAGTTAAAGAAGCCAGGCTCCAAAGGCCACATATTCTATGATTTGGTGTGTATAAAATGTCCAAAACAGAATAATCTGTAGAGTCAGAAAGTACAGTGGAGGGTGCCAGGACCTGGAGGGGGTGGGCAGGTGGGAGGGACTGCTAATGGGTGCAGGGCTTCTTTTGGACAGAGAAGATGTTCAAAAATCTGATTGTGGTGATGGTTGCAAATAGACTAAAAAGCACTAAATGGTACACTTTAAAAGGATATGAATTGTATCTCAATAAGGCCACTTCTAAAAAGGACCCTGGGTAGAGGGCTGACAGCTTACTCTGCGCCTAAGCTCCTTGAAGCCTCCCTGGTCGTGTGCAGACACTTGCACCTGTGCCTTCAGCCACGGGGCTTGGGCAAGGTACCACGAATACGGAGGCCAGCAAGACGCTGCATCCTTCCTCGTGAGAGCTAATGTTCTAGGACAGGAGACAGCCACTGTGGGCCCAACAGAGGCACATTGGTGGTAGACGACAGCTTAGAGAAGTGGCTACTTCCCCTCGCATGGGGGCAGGGGGAGTGGTGAAGGAGGAACAGGAGTGGATTGGGCTGGCTGGGTGGCAGGGGTGGTGCTGGGGGCACAGCAGGAGAGAGGAGAAAGGGCAAATGTCCTGGCGTTTGGCAACAGCGTGGCAGACAGGGGCCAGGGGAGGAGATCGGGGTGGGAGACAGGGCTGTGAAGTTGGCCCAGTGACAGACATCCAAGGGAACTGTGCATGAGGCTAGTGTCTATGTACTCTGTTGGGGAAGAACTGGTCACCTTACATGCTAGTGAACTTTACATGTTAGGAAGTGCCCTCTGGGAGCAGCCTAATGGGCACGAGGGGTGGAACTGGAGGTAGGGAACCAGTGCAGAGGTCTACACTCCCCACTGGAGCACCTAGTCACCCAGGTCAGAAGCTGGTGATCTTCTGGCCTTCTTTCTCCCCACATCGGATCTGCCTCCAAGACCCAGCCCCTGAACCTCTGGGGCGTCTGTCACATCAGCGCCCTACGGCTCCATTGCTAGAGCCCTGTCCTAGGCCTCGGCCATCTCTGGGGTTGCACAATTGCCCACTCTCCCCCCCAAGTGGTGCCACCAGATGGATCTTTCTAGAATGCAAACTGAGTCATTGCTTGCTTCAAACCTTCCTTCCTGGAATGAAGTCCAAGCTCCCAGAGGGGCTCCCTTTGCCCTCTTGGGCCCCCTTCTGATACCCTTTGGTCCAGTCAAGCCTCATGAATGCTATCAGCAGGAACACAAGGCCTCTTCATGCCTCCACAGGGCCTGACAGCCTGAAAACATCTTCCCCGGGAGACATTTTGTGGGCCCTCCCCTCCCAGGGGGAGTTGCCTGTGTCCTCCCTTTGTCTCCGTTTTAACACAGGCAAGTTTTTAATCACAACACGAGTACCCTGTTACAGTCACGTCTATCTCCTTCTCAAGACTCCAGACACCTTGGCAGCGGGGACCCCGTCCTATTCCTATTTGCCCAACCGGCGCTGCTGTAGTGCTTCACATGCTACAGGCATCTTAGTAAGTGTTTACAGAAGGGGGAGATACATGGATGATCAGAAGAACAAGCGGCACTTACTGCTTCCCGGGAAAACTACTATAAGGACCTGCGTCAAGGAAGCACGAGTGAAAATGAAGAGCAGGAGATGTACTACAGTGTTTTTTAGGAAACGGAATGATTGAGCAAAATCCTAGAAGAAACTGAAGAAGATGGAGTCATGGTCGCAGGTAGAAGATGGGCCTTCACCTTTCTTAAGCATCTCAAGAGCCTCATGACCCCACAGAGGGGCACTATGGCAGGGTCAGGAAGGAGGCATTCTGCCAGTAAGCCTGCTCCTGAGACTGGATCCTTGGCTCACGCTTGTTACAAGTCCCCGCAGGGTGCTGCTGAGACAGGAGGTGCCTGCAGGACGCAGGGCTGAGTGGACCACATTGGGGAGTGGGTGAGGGCAAGAGGACGGACTGTGAGCTGGGGAAAGGAAGCCTGTCTGGCCCCACAAAAGAGGCAAGTAGTGGAGAGGTGGAGGAACATTATCCGTGCCCTGGGCCAGAGCTTCCTTCCTTATTCCAGATGGAGAAGTCCCTCCTTCTCCCCTCAAGGTGAGTGTTTGGAGGCAGCATCATGGGGGCGGGGGGCTCTTCCGTATGGACACTACTGCTCTTTTCCCGACGGTCCCAACATCTGGGGGCTGGCACGTGGGTGGGAGGAGCCCAGAGGCCAGCAAGCTGCAGATGCACTGATAAGACCAGAAGGCTCTCCTCTTTCTGCTCTTTGCCCTTCTTTCCATCCTTAGAGCTTTGGCTGCCTCCTTTGGGCTGCAGGGTCCATTCATCAATGAAGAAAGAGCCACAGTGGTCATTTCTGCTGGACTGTGATAGAGTCCACCACAACACGACATATGTAAAAATATACACCCGCCACCCCAAATACACAGCTTCCCTCCTCTATGTAGGGCCTGCGGGAGTCTCAGTGGGGAAACCTCTGAGGTTCAAAATAAGTACCCTTACTAGCACCACTTGAATGGATCTGCTAAATTCAGCCCAACTGGCACAGCTGATACTCAAAAGAGCCTTCCAGTGCATCCTTCCGCTAAAGCATGCCACTGTCTTGTACCGTGCATCCTCTCCTTCCTATTTCACTTGCTCTGGCTTTGCCTGTGGTATTGTGCTGTCGTCTGCTTATGCACCTATCCCCCTCGCCGGCCTGGGATCTGCCCTCGTCAAGGTTCCTGGTGCCCAGCATCGGGCCTGGCACATGAATGAAGGCAGGGGATTAAAAACAGGGATGCAGGGAGAAAGGGATGGAGCGTGCCTGCCAGCTGGGGCGATCTTAAGCACAGAGGGAGGGGAAGACTCTCTAGGCTACTTAGAGGTCGCCATGCTGGTCTGTCTACTGTCAGGCTTAAAATCCTCTCCTTCAGGCCCTCTGCTGTGTAACAGGGTTGAACATCCTGTTAAATGGAGCTGTCTAGGGGAAAAGAATATTGACCATTACCAACACCCACCATGCAGGTTCACCTCTCCAGCTCTCATGCAGGCTCAAGCTAGAAGCCCAGCCCCCATCCACTTCCTGCTGGTGAATTCTTAGCCATCCTTTCAAGTCTGTGCGAAACTTCCCTGTATTTTCCCAACACTTTGCCCATGACTCTTTGCATAGTGCTTATCTTGTATTATAATTATCTGTTTATGTGTCTATTGCCTTGCTAGGCTATAGGCTCCCCCAAAGCAGGGGAAAATGCTTTATTCTCCTTTTTTAAATTTCTCTGCTTCTATACATACCCAAACATACAACGGCACCAATTCTGTGGCGCTTGGTAGGAACTTAAATGTTTTCCCAGTGGACGTTTTATTCTTATAAGATTAGCCAGTGCTGTACAATAGACATGTTGAAGTTGTGGCACCAGGGGAAGGGGACACAGGGTAAGGTCTGGGGTCCAGGGATGGGGAAGCGGGACAAAGCAGTGTGATGGGAATCTTGATCTGCAGGGAGGATAACAGTGAGGTGGGGAGGGGCAGTGAGGTGGGTGGTGAGAGAGGAAGAGACCAACGGAATGACAGGTTCTGCCTACTTCATACTCCTGCCTTGGACCAGGTTTCTCTCATCCTAGGACCCATGGAGAAAGCTTAGAGCTTAGAGAGAGCCCCTGCTGACATTCTGCAAGCAGCACAGGCTTAAGAAGGTGCTCATTCATTATTACATTCTTTTTCAAGAATGAGATAGATGCTAGCTCATTATCTTACTCTTTCTTCCGACTTCCCCCAGAAAAGGGAGCATAAGCCCCATTTTGCCTATGGGGAAACTGGCCCAGAGTGAGTGGGAGGCTTGCTTGAGTCTCGTATTGCAGGAACCCCTGGAACCCAGGCCAGTGCTCCACCTCTTCCTACTTCACACTCCTCCTTTTCCTCGGTCGCCAGCATTACAGTTCTGAAGGCACAACTTGGCTGTGGTCCCACTTGGCTCAACGTGTGACACTGGCAAGCCCCCTGCCTGAGTGTGCTGCCGCACTGGGGGAATGAGGTATGAAAGTGACGGAATGGAGAAGGGGGGCAGGGCGAGGGTTGGCTCCTATGAACAGCAGCGCTCAGTCCAATTAGGCAGCTCCAAGGCCCTGGTATGCAGGGTCCAAAGGGAGAGCCTTCACGAGACCAGAGCTGGGAACCTGGGACTCGGGGGTGCCCAAGTGGTCACTCGAAGAGCAAGAGGCCTCCTACCGACACAGGTGGGGAGAGGCCGGTCCCAGGTCCTACGCTCCCCACTCAGACACAGCAGTTCCTCACTGCCCCGCAGGCTGTATCCTGGGTCACAGCTGAAGGACACAGAGCTTCCGGCAAAATGGCCTCCGTCGTGAACCTTGTAGCCAAACTGGGGGGTTCCTGGATCCTCACACTTGATGAGTTCAAAACCTACCGAAGAGAGGAGAGAGAGAGTAAGCAAGACCTGCCATGGCAGAAGCTATACGCCCTTTCCTCCCTCAGTGTGAGGCCCGTGTCCTCGTGGAAGCCACCAGGCACATGCCCCTCACTTCCGCCGGCCTCACCACTCAGGGGGCCCACATGGCTGTGCTCAGGAGAGGAGCTGCATGCAGGATTCGCTCCCGGCTGCTACGTGGAAATGGCTTCAGCTCTTTCTCCCAGGGCAGCTTTTAATAGTTTCCAGACATAGGGTCCGGGTTTTCTATTTCCTTTGTTTGACCCCCAGAGCATTTTGTTAGCAGGGCTGCTCTTTTCGTTTGGCTTGCTGGGACATTCTGATGGGATCATGTAATAGGGAAACATCGCTACAAATGCATGTTTCAAAGTTCAAATTATGTCCTGTTTAAATAAAGTCTATTGAGAAGGGGTGGGGAAGGCTTATGCAGGATGTCTACAGAGCCTTGCTACATGGTGCTTCACGTTCCTTATCCACAGGGGTCTTATTGGGAGGGGTAATGAGTGAGGACACTGGCCTGGTTCAGTGAATCGTTCCAAAGTCATACATTCCCATACGATGGAGATGGAATTCGCATTCAACTTTATTCAATCTTCTTCCCCCAGGCACAGACCCTTGGGCCAGATGGTCTGGGGCCCAGGCAAGAAGAATTGTGGGTAGATTCACTGGTTTTCTGACAGCTTTATTGAGATATAATTCACATAGTGAACACCCACCCATCTGAAGTGCTTGATGCAGTGTCTTTTAGTATATTTGTAAAGGTGGGCAACTATCATCACAATCAACCTCAGGGTCTTTTCATCACTTCTAGAAAAACCCTATACATATTACCCCCCTTGCGCTTGGTAACCACCAATTTCCTTTCTTTCTCTATAGACTTGCCTAGTCCGGACAGTTCATATAAATAAATCATAGAACGTGTGGCCTTTGTGACTGGCACCCTTCACTTAGTAGTGTTTTCAAGGTTCATCCACGGTGTTGGGTGGATTAGTGCTTTCTTTCTTTTTGACAGCTGAATAACATTCCATTGTATGGATGGATACATCGCATTTTGTTTATCCATTTATCAGCTGATGGATACTCACTGGATTTTAAAATAACCTAGAAAAGCACATTTTTTGGCATCTCCTGGGCGAGTATAGGAGCTCAAATCAACGAACACAAGGGCCTCCAAGCCGCGGTGTGGAGATGTAATCCCAAATACCCCAGGGCCATGTACAAACCTGGTGCTTTCTGTTTTTGAAATCGCGGAAGTAAAAGTCAAAGCTAAGAGCACGAAAGAGGGGAAGAATCAAGACTGAAGTCTTGAGGGAGTAGTGCAAAAGAACATAATTACACATCAGTGTTTGCATGCTTTACATCTGGCTGTAGCTGAACCTCGTATTATAAATGCTGTGATTAGGAAAGGCTTTGTTTGCTTGCCTTAGTTAAAATCCTCGATGTTTGTATTTTGGAAGTATTAGTAACAGGTATGCCATGACTCTCAGTTAACCATAGATGCAAACCTTAGAGCAGATGCCAAGTGGCCGCTTACCCAGAGCACAGGCACAAGGTCTCAGAGGAAACAGTCCGCTCAGCATGTGCCAGTCCGAGAAAACCAAACCTTCTAAATGAGGGGGGACATCCCGGAGCCTGACCTCCCTGTTTGGGGGACCAGGGAAGGACTGAATTCATCGTCCACTCCAATGCAAGAGAGACTTACTGGAAAACTGCAGCTCAAAGCCCTTGCTGGTGTTCTCGGTGTCGGTGATGAAATCAAGCCACAGACTGCTAGATGTGCTGTTCAGAGTCACCCCCATCATCTCCGAACGGCTGAACACCCCCAGCAAACGGGCGGAGTTGTTGTTGCCATCATAGACCTGGATGTACGAGAGACCCCCGACCCAATGTCAGTATGGCCTTATTTTGAACAACAGTTTCTCATCTCATAGCCTATATTCCCAGAGTTTAGCACCGATGCTGACCATTGGAGGGGCCATGAGCCTCAGATGCAGGGAAGATGGCACAGAGAGCTAGCAATGGAGCAAGTGATCAGCCCCTTATGTCTCTACTCGGGGCCCTTCTGTGCCCAGCCCGTCTCAGTGTGAATCCAGTCTCTGGGAACTGCTTGTTGTTCTAACCTTTCCACTGGAGCTCTGCTCTGTCCCCCAACCCCCAGATGGCACCAGTTTACTCTTCAGCAGCCTGGGCAGGCCAGGATGGGGCCGCCTGAAGGCCCAAGCCATCTGTTTCCGCAGACAGGCACACTGAAAGCATTCGACAGCTCTGCATTGCTAAACAGTCCTGTCCTTCCAGATGAGACAACTGTCCTTCTGCCTAACCCTACCCCACTGGGGCAGTGGCCCATCTTGACGACTAGACACGGGCCATCATGATCCAGCAGCACAGAGTAAAAATGACCAGTGTGTCATCGTGCCTTCCCTCTCCCCAAGCTCAGCCTCTGTCCCTGCCCTCCTAAAATGAGGGCTCCAGCAAGGGCCTGCTGGGCTTGCCAGGGGTGGAATTGTGGAGGCATCTGGCTTCCCTGACACCCATCTGTCCCCTGAACTTCTGAGCACTAGCAAAGACAACAGTCATCAGAATAATGAACTGGCTCCCCAGGTTCTGAGGTTGCTGTTCCTTTCCAGATAATTGTACAAATAACAACAGAAGTTGTGATTGAGTGAAGGACCCCCCTAGTGCTCTGGTAAATATCAAAGATGGGATCTATGGGTGGGTGATGAATATTTGTGTATGGCTCGGGATGTGGTACCAGCTGCCAGCAAATTGGAACAATATTTCCATTCTACTATTTATGAAGCAAAGCCTTCTAAAAGAAGCCATCCTTCAAGCTAACAGTGCTATATATTATAGAGATTTGTTCAGACCCCTGGGAGCCTCAAGTCTGTTTCCAGATTCCATGTACAATATCACTGAGAGTTTGAGAGAATTCTGGACTTCCAACAGACAGAGAGATGACACCAGTTCAAAGAGTTTAGCCCACTGGGACATCGAAGTTGCTAAATAAAAATATTTGTGGTGCATAAACAATGGATTTTGGAACTCTGAAAAAAAATAAAATTAAAAAAAATTAAGTTTTTCTAAATGTAATATCTTTATCTATAAATGCCAATTTGAAAATGACTTTAGTTAATCTGCCCTGCAGTATGTGACTACAATGAATTTATTCACCTTTAAAAAAATATTTGTACCCATGAACACATATTGGAATTAATTGATCAAGTCATTAGTTGTCAACACTTGCTGACATCACAATAGGAAAAACATAAGAGAAACAACCAGATATCATGTACACCACTATTTATGGAGTCATTTGCTAAAAAAAAAAAAAAAAAAGAAAAAGAAAAAGAAAAAAAACCAATCCTGAATTGTATCGAGTCACTGGATCCGATTTTAACTTATAGGAACTACAGAAGACGGAGCGATATATGAAATGATACTCTGGGACTATGTTCGGCAAAACCCAGAATATGAAAAATTCCACTGGGCAAGTTACCTGACTTCCTCAACAAATAAATTACAAGGGATGGAGGGAAAAAAAAGATGGAGGCAAAAACCTATAGATTAAAAACGTATGAGACAACCAATGCAATGCATGGGCCTTATTTGGATCCTGATTCAAATAAAGTATAAATCTAAAAAAATATTAGGACATTTATGAGATAATTAGAAACTTGAACATTCATTGGATATATGATGATGTTAAGAGAGTGTTGTTAATTAATAAAAGTATAATGGGAACAGGATTATTTCCTTAATTTTCAAGCATTAGTCATTCTAACTCATGAAGGACAAAAATGTTCATAATGTGTCATTATGGTAAAATATTCATTGCAGAAAAGCTATAAAACAGAAGAACACATAGAAGATAAAAACAACTTTCATAGCATGGAGAGTAAGGAATAACATGGAAGACATTAGGAGAGGGAAAGGAGAAGTAAATTGGGGTAAATCGGAGGGGGAGAGGAAGCATGAGAGACTGTGGACTCTGAGAAACAAACTGAGGGTTTTGGGGGGTGGGTAGGGGTATGGGTGAGCCTGGTGGTGGGTATTAAGGAGGGCACGTACTGCATGGGGTACTGCGCGTGTTGCATAAACAATGAATCTTGGAACACTGAAAACATAAAATTAAATTTTAAACAAAAAAAATTAAAAACAAAACAAAACAAAAAAACAACTTTCAGCACTCACAACATTTTGGTGACTATCTTTCCAGGCTTTGTTCTATGCATGTTTTTCCTTATATATATTTATTTATTTTTTTATATATATATAAAAACAAGATCCAACTATAGATACTATATGATAACCTGCTCTTTTACTTAATATAATGTGCATATTTTTTGAAGCATTAAATATTTCCCCCAACGGCATTTAAATAACTGCAGGAATTTCCATCATAAAATTAAACCAACCCCTCACTGTACTTATTCACACATCATTGTCCAGAATGTGTGCCCAGGCAGATAAGAGACATTCAATAAAAGTATGATAATTAAATAAGCCAACGTTTTCTTCTGGAGTACTTTTGTCTTTAAGTTCACCTGGAGTTTATTTAGGCATGATAGAAGATAAGAGTCTACTTTTTTTCTCCTTGGTTGACTAGCCATTTAACCAAACACTATAAACATTCCATCCACTGCCAATTTTAAATTGACTTTTATCACATATGCAGTTATACATTTGGTTTTGTCTGTCAACTTTCTAGTCTATTCTATTTCTATTCTATTTATTCTATTTCTATTTGGTACTTATTTGTCTTTTCCTGTGTATGACCCACACCATTTTAGGTGTTACGATAGCTTTATAATATACTTAAATATTTAGTAGGGCAAGTCCTCTTTCATTTGTCCTTTTAACTTAAAAAATTTTATTCCCCCTTGTTTATTTTTCTAGACAAACTCAAGATGAAATTTCTTAAACACACACACACACACACACACACACACACACACATCTCTTGCTCCCCGCTTCCAAAAAAACCCCCCAAACAGGGGCGCCTGGGTGGCTCAGTGGGTTAAAGCCTCTGCCTTTGGCTCAGGTCATGATCCCAGGGTCCTGGGATCAAGCCCCATGTCGGGCTCTCTGCTTGGCAGGGAGCCTGCTTCCTCCTCTCTCTCTGCCTGCCTCTCTGCCTACTGTGATCTCTGTCTGTCAAATAAATAAATAAAATCTTAAAAAAAAACAACAACCCCAAACAACTTGTATAATTCTGACTGATTAACATCATAGGTATGGGTTAGTAAGAGAAAAAGTCCATCTACATGATACTGAATCTTCTAACTCACATAATATCATCTGGCTCCATTTAATCAAGTTGTTTTGCAAGTCTCTTGGTAAAATTCTGTATTTATTTTTGGGTATTTTTATATGTATTTTTGCAATTGGAATTGGGCCTTTCTCTGTATTTACTTTAACAGAATACAGCTTGTCTATAAGAATACTTTGATGGTCCAGATGGGCCTTTGTCTACATTTATTTTCTAACAGAATACTGCTTGTCTATAAGAATGCTTTGATGTTCCAGTTCCTTGTTACATACTGGGGTTGGACTGGTCTCTGAGAAATGCAAGAGAATCCATACATATACGTTAATGACTAAACTTCTTCCTTATTTTCTTTCTCTAGTAGATGTTTTTATTTTCTTCACCTTCATTGCAGTATAATTGACAAATAAAAACCGTATATAATTAAGGTGTACAACTTGATATTTTGATGCACATGACCATTACATCTGATATGACAGTTCAGCAAGATGGCTGGCTTCAAAGTAACTACACTACAGGGACAGCTTTGTCCACACAGTTACAAACAAGCAACTTTCCCATGGAAACATGTCTGCTTGTACACATGCTTGAGTTACTCCAGGGCATATGCCTGGAATGGAGAAGCTGGTTTCTGGGAAGATGCATCCTTAACTTTGTTAGATATTGCCAGATTGCTCTCCAAAGAGTAATACAAATTTAATCTCTCACGTCAGTGAGAGCTGTATGACAGCTTTCATTGCTTTGTATCTTTGCCAACACTTGGTATTTTCAGGCATCCTAATTTTTCCCAATTTGATGGGTGTAAAATGGTATCTTGTTTTAATCTGTATGTCTTTGATTATCACTGAGCTTAAGCATCTTTTCATGTGTTTATCCATAATTCCACTTTCCTCTTATGTGAATTTCTTGTTCATATCCTTTGTTTATCCATGAATATGAAACCTCCCTGCATTTCAGTTTCAAGTCCTTCAAAATAACATTTCATACTTTTCTCAGTAAAGATTATACACATTTTAAAGACTTATTCCTAGGTGTTTTATAGGTTTCTCTTCCATTATGAATGAGATCTTTTATATTTTAGTTGGTTGCAGACACATCAGCCACTTTGCTGAATTGTCTTATTGGTTCTGATAGTTAATCCATCAACTCTTCTATATTTTCTAAATAAAGGTAATTTTATATAGTCCTCTCTAATTTTCATAGTTTCTTTATTCTTTCTCTGATCTTATTGTGATAGCTTAGATCTGCAGCACAATGTTGAATACTACTGGTGAGAGCACAACTCTGGTCTTGCTCCTGACTTTACTGGAAATCCTTAGGAAGTTCTGTCATTAGAATAATGTTTGCTATGGGTGTTGGTAGGAACTTTTTAAAAAAAATAAGATTAATAAAGTTCTCTTTGTAGTTTTGAGATATCTTAAAATCATGAATAAGTACTGAATTTCATCGTGTGATGTTCTGGGGTATACTGGGAGGATGATGTATTTTTGACTTCTAATGTTTATAGGATATTAGGTTAAGTCACGTGAAGTTGCCAATATGTGACCAGCTTTGACCTACAGAAATGTGTTTCATAGGGTTTGCCTACTATTGGAACACTGTGAGCTTTTCTACGATTGACACGTCCTCACATTCCTGGAATCAGTCCTGCTCAGTCATTTTTGCTTTCATACACAACTAGATTCAATATGACACTGTATGTAGGGTGCTTTGATCTATGATCATATGTGACTGGTCTGATAGTTTGTTCTTCTATGGCTCTTATTCAGTCCACTATCAATATTTCTACTTGCCTCATTTAAATAAAGTGATTGAGGAGATAGATGTCAATTTTTCTCTTTTCTGAGCCAGTTTAATCATCACAGTATTAATTATTCCTTGAATTTTTTTAGTTTACCTGTAAAATAGTCTATGTCTGGGTCCTTGAGACAGGATATGGGGGAGAAGTCAGAATTTTTAAGTAACTATTGCTTTATTCAGATTTTTATCTTTTCTTGATGTTAGTATTTTTTAATCTGTCAGAATGTCCTTTTCACCTACGTATTCAGATATCTTAGCTTACTGTTGTTCCTAAATATTTTCTGATTGTTTCATAATCTTGACCTCTTCTTTAACTATGTTCCTTTTTCCATTTCTAAAATTATATGTTGGTGGCTTCTTTATTCCTTCATCAGTCCTACAAGGTTTGTGTTTTTTAGCCATTTTTCAAGGAACCAGTTTGTTTTATTAACAATTGCTATTGTTTTTTGGTTGTATTTTTTTCAGTCATTTTTGACTTTAGCTTTAAAAAAGGCTCTTTTTCCTACTTCCCTCAGATTTATTGTTATATAATTCATGCTACCCAAGTCCTTATTTATTTTTGACCTAGGTGATGCATCAGAGACTAACAGAGGTATATTGAAAACTTCCACCATGACTGCAAATTTATTAAATTTTTTTTTACATTTCTAGCAGTTTTTATTTAATTTATTCATGCTATGTTATTTGGCACATAAAGTTTGACTGTGGATTGACTGTACATTTTATTAACATAGAAGAATCCTCGTTTTAATTTCCTTATGAGGTGTGAGAGAAGTTCTCAAAGTTATCTCATAATAAACTGATCTCATTTTTCTGTGCTTTACCCTCTTCCGTTCATTGCCTCCATCCCATTTTTTAATTGGGTGATCATGTTTCTCATCTTTATTTAATCCTTCCTCATCTCGGCTCACTCTGTTTTCATTAATGCCTATTTTTGTGTCATATTTAAGATTCTCCCAAATCCTGTTAAGAATACAAAGTAGGAGCTGCTTTTTAAAGTCTTTTTTCTTCATTGCTTACAGAGGGACCATTAGCTCTCACTCTTCAGACAGGTTCCCTTGTTCTGATCTGCGGAATATTTACACACTTTCAGTTAATTTTCTTGTTAGCACACCATTGCAGAGGGAGCATAAAAGAGGGGAATGGAAATGCCCAGTGGTCTCTGGAGGGAAGCAGAGGGAAGGCAAAGAGAAAAGGCAAGAGCCTTCCCTGTTCCTGGTGCTGAAGTGCATGTGTGTGTGTGTGTGTGTGTGTGTGTGTGTGTGTGTGTGTGTGAGTGAGTATGTACCTCTTTTCTAATGCGCCTGACCACTCTTGTTAGGCACCAACCAAGACATTGCCCTACTTCATCTGGCTTGCCAATTCCACCAAGAGGGAATGGTGGCTCTGTGTGGGCTCTCAGACTTAGTACGCTTGCAGAGGAACCAATGGTGTGGACGTCTGGTCCCTGCTAACAGTGCCATGGCCTGTCCTCGGCTCCAGGCTCTGCTGCCACTCTGAGCTAGGTGGCTGGAGATGTGTTTTTCCCCCTCTGGTTTCTGGCACTCCATCCACAGTCAGGATTTCACTTTGCTTACATGAATCAAAGTTTGATGAGGCCCTTTCTCAATCTGGACTCTTTGGATATTTTATTTGGTAAAAATTCCTTTAAGTGATATGTGAATGGTACCCTTGCCTAATTTTCAGTGCTGAGTCACAATCCTCTGTTTTTCTGTCCTTTTAGTCATTCTGGCGGGGTCCCGCAGAGGACACCATTATTCATGTAGCCATATGCTTCATTTGCCATCTTGAGCTGGAAGTCATCTTTCCATTCTTTGTAATTTAAAGGCCCTTCCTGGCTTGCTGATGACAGGTCAAAATTTTGGTAGGAGCCAAAATAAAAGGAATCAGTTCTGGGAGAGAAGCTGAAGTAGAGTAGGGGTATGGTTTACGGAATTTTCACTTATTAAAGGTAAGAAACAGATCGGGGTCACAAATGCGAGCAGAGTCATCTAGTGGGTCAGAAGATCAAGCTACACAGACAGTTTGGAGAATTGGTCAGATACATGGAATATTACATCTTGGGCAATAAATAAGGTGTGGAGGAGGTGACAGGTCTCCTTAGTTAGGAGCTCAGGTGTGCACTGGGGTTTCTCTGGAGAGACAAGAAAGTCCTCAGGATTAGGAATCCACCAGTGTTTTGGGTGAGTTCCAGCTGGGCAAGGGCGAGATATTCTGGGAGCTGACTACCGCTCTGGGTAGCTCTTGCACACATTCCTGTCAAGGTAGACCAGAGTGACACGCTGGCCCAGCAGCGCTATGGCCACTGATGTGGCTAAAGGGCCGTTCTGAATCCTATTTGGAAAACCATAACTGTGGATTTCTCTTCATTCTGAAATAGTTCTGTACCTGTTCATAATCCAGGTTCTCCACCCTGAGGAGAAGACTTAGAAGAGGAAGGGGTTCCAGGAAACCATCCCATCTCCCAGGGTGCTTTGCCCTCCCCTTCCCAGGCCTTGTTCTATAGAAGTTCTAGGGGTCCTGGGGTCCTGCAAGTGGTCTTTCAGCCAGGTCAGAGATACAGCCTTCTGAGGAGGACACCCCAGAGGCCTGGACACAGGAAGAAGAGGGCCTTCTTCGACAAGAAGGCAGAACCCACTATTAGAAGGGTGGGGGGGTAGGGGAAGCTGGGCAGGAAGGTCTGGAACATCCCCCTAAGACACAGGCATACATCCCCCTCTCTCTACAACCCTGCAGGACTACCTGGGGTCCTGCCTCCTAAACGAGTCCTCCCTGACCTCTGACCTGGGTTTTACTGCCTATGTCTCTCCTTTCTTATCCCAAATGCCTCATAAAGTCTCGCTTCTGTCTTTTGAGCTGCTCACCTAATCCTGAGACAGCACCTGGATGGGGCAGTTGCTTGTGTTCACCTGTTGACTGCGTGTTAGCTGCTTCTCTGAATCTAGGCCACCGTGGGGAAGAGGCTCAGGCACCAGCCATTACTCCGCGTGACCTCTGGCAGCCAAAGAGCCCCCTGGTCTCATCAGGCCAGACACACAGAACAGCGGCTATGTACTCCCTTCAAAACCTGGAACTTAGATGTCTCCAAAAATCCTTTTTCTGTAGGCCTGACAATAGTCTTCATGCAAGAAGGACTCTGCATTTCATCAACTCCATCTGCAGCCCCGGAGAAAGGAAGTCACTCTGGCCTTGCTGGGACTGGCTATACCCTCTGAGGCTCTAGTATGGACGATGAACACATGGATGGAGAGAGGAGAGGTCTGGGGGCTACCTGAAGACACGGCACTTGGAAATTATAAAATCTTGTCTATTGCTCGCTTAAAAGGAGATGCACTGCTTTTCTGTATGGGGAGCTAAGAGGTTGCAAAGTAGAGCTTAAGAAGCCAATAATTGGGCGCCAATCCCCGCTTGACCACTTAGCATATTCTCTTCTATTTCAGGTGTATCTAGTCCCAACCAGTCATCTCATGGGCCAAGGATAATCAGGTAGAAGTGAGAAACACTTTCCAAGTGCACACGCATGCACGCACGTGCACACACACACACACACACACACACTCCAGAGAACACATGCTCCAGAAAGTGAGTCAAGAATAGCATCTCTGCATAAAAGCACAGTTCACTCATCATATCTAAAGAGAATCCTAAGGGATGGGATTATTTAATGCTTTCTCTTCGGGTTTTTCAGAGTAGTGACCTCTGATTGTTTTAATGTCAAGACTTCTTGGGCTGCAGGCAATAAAACTGTATTAGGATAAGCTGAAAAAGGCTTTGGAAAAAGTTTCTTGGCATAGGATGAAAATGGACACCCTCTGTGAGATTTTCCTTATAATCCATTTCAATAAGGCAGCTCTTAGAGAAACTCTCCAGAGTCTACTCTTTGATTACACGCATACTTAACACACCGTATATTACCGGAGATACACACGAATCACATACATACAAGGACATGCAAATCATATGTGTGCTCAGTGTTGTAACAATCCCTTTTCTATAATCAAGTCCCAACACCTCTTTGTCTGACATGGAACTTGAATCCACTTTCTTTAACCCTGCTGCCACATATGGGCCGTCACCATGGCACAATGAACTACTAGTCTTCCAAAACATATACTCAAAAATGTCCTCAGGTGAACACACACATAAGATACACTAAGACACGTATGCACACACACAGGTCCCTCAAACCAAGCTAGTACATAGACTCAGATTCACAGATATGCAGAAATATACACATAAAAGGATTTCCATAAACATGTATCTACACCAATGCACATGCATATTCTATGAGCTCTTCACTGTCCAGCTTGATGGTCAGGGTTCTTGATGTATAAACCTGACCCACTGGCCCCTCAAGCTGAATTTATGATTATTTATCATGCAGTCAGCCTGTTCTCTACCATATACATATTTGAGAACAGTCAGCTCCAAAGCAAACTCGAAAGCCACATTCTTAGACTCTCACAGACCTTTCTCCTTTGGGTTCCTACTTTCTTCCAGATGAATGAGGACAATATCCTGGAACTCAGGAGGGAAGATGAAAGTGTGGGTCAGTCCCACAGAAGTAAATGAGGAGGTGCTCAGCACACTGCTGCGTACTGTCACTTACATCTCCTATGAGATCTATTGGTTTTACCTTGAGGACATCTCCTTCTGACAGTTCGAATGTCCTGGCTTTAAGCTGAATGCCCTTTCCCGGCTGGGTCTGGATGGAGTAGATGCATTCGTGGTTGTTATTGTAGTTCACAGGAAAGTTGGGGGACAGCAATGTGCCCTGAGTGCCCGTGACTGAATTCCCACACTCGGCTGGAAAGAGAATCACAATAATCACCAATTAACCCCCATCAGCCACATCCAGAAAAGAAGTCACAGTGCTGGAGGACCTTACAAGGATGACACATTGTTTGCCTTTCTGCCTGCCCAAATGCCTGGTTATCTGTCCATTTGCCTGCCTGTCTGGAGGACTGCTTATCAAAGTTTTTTTTTTTTTTTTTTTTTAAATATCTGCCCACCTGTAGTTTTGCCCTGTTTCTTTATCTCTCTTGTTCTGTGGGTGTGTCTCTTCTGCAGAAATAGAAATGAACCCACCAGGCATCCTGTACTTTCTTAGTGGCATGAGGCAGCCCTTCTCCATACCTATTCATCTAGTATCATAGCAACAGAATGACTGAGGAGGATGTCAGGGGCAGTTGAGGGTGGTCAAGTGAGGAGCGACGAATCTTTTCAGTATCAGAGGCTAGAAACTCAGAAGGGGTCAATGTTGAATAATTATTGCTAGCATCTTTCAAACTTCAGTTATTAGTCACAAGGACCAATCCTATAAGATAGGCATAATTATCATCCCTGTTTTAAAAGTCAAGAATCTGGTACTTAGAAGTTCAGATCAAGTCTCTCCATTTACCAAGAGGAGGGGGCTGAGAATTCAACCCTCCTGATCCTGGACTTTAAGGCCACTGAGGCTTTGGAGAAAGTTTTAGCATAGACACACTGAAACCCTGTTTCATTCAACAGCTAATGAATTCACAGCCTCCTTTCGACATCTTTTTCTCCTCCTCCAGAATTAGTCCTTCTTTCCCCATTGTTCCCGTAGTTTTGTTTACAGCAGTCATCACATTTTATTTCACCATTTGTAAACATTTCTGTCTCTTCCTGTTGATCCTTTGGGTCTGGGTCCTAGTTCTGTCTCTCCGGCCCCCATTCAGTGCCTGGGTGGGGCGGGCATAAGAAGGTGAAAGGGGAGGGAGCTCAGTGGCAGGGCATCTGAGTCTGTCCGCCCTCGTTCCTGGAAAACAGCACTGCCAGTCTCGTGCCTCAGTACACAGAGATCTCTTTAGTTCATCTTATCTCATCTTAGTTAGTTGGTGCATCTTAAGTGCCCACAGCTGCAGAGGGACCCCTGTTGGGCACATCCCACAGTCAGGAGATGCTCTACTCCCACTTGCTGTGAGTTTCCACCAACAGGGAATTCAAAGCTGGATGAGGATGATTTCAGGAAGGGAGGTGGGAGAGCAGGGTTGGGTCACCTATGAGCTAATGTGACCTGTGAGTCTGGCCTCTACCTGGACCAACCTGGAGTTAGACTGGGCTTGGTGTGAATCCCAGCTCTGTGGCTTGCTAAGGACATGTCTCTGGGCTTCTTGGCCTGCATCCTCAGCTGTGAGACAGGATGCAAAGACTTCCTTCAAGGGGATAAGATGATGTGTGGACCCCTTTTGCCCCAGCCTTGCTAGTGGGAAGTCTCAGTAAGTGCTCCTCCAATGATGATGGTGGGTGGGCAGGGAGGAGGAAGACTCCAATGAGGAAGATTAGGATGGATGTCCTAGCATAGATGGTGTACAATGCTGGGTATAGAATAAGGAGCAAATAAATGCAGATGAACTTTGAAACTCAAGAAAGGATCATGAAGGACTGTTTGAGATCCCTTAGAGGTGATCTTGGAAAGTGATTGGGCCAAGATTGTGACAGTCCTAGAATGTCTAGTGAGAGGATGAGATTCTGAAAAACAGTTGATGGGGACCCACTTTGAACTGCTGAGGAAGGCTGTCCATGATTCAAGGAGAGAGATTCAGAAATGTCAGTTGCCTCTGAGCACAGGATGGCCCTAGGGCAGGGAAAGAGAGGGAGGCGGTAAGGGGTCCGGTAGTGAGCCAAGGACCAGAGTTGACCATGGGGGGCTAGGCGTGAGGAACCCCCAGTAGTACTCCCAGAAAGGAACTGGCCTCACCTTAAAAACAGAAAAGGAGAAATAAGGCAGCAGAGAGTCTCACCCACTGGCAAATTTTTTTCTGGATAGCCTATCCCCGAGAGTGGGACTCTCAGAGCCTTCTGAGTGACACTGAGAGGCCTCTCTCTGATAACTGCTCTCCTTCCTCCTTGCCTTTCCTTCCCCTCTCCCAGCTTCTTGGCCCCCAGGAATTGTCTTCTTAAGACAAGGAAAATGAAGGGGAAGTTGAGGGTCTGGGACTGATGCAGGAGAAGCTGCGTAGAGAGATCTGGGTGTTTGGAGCCAGGCTGGGCATCTCCCTAGCTCCAGAGTCCTTCTGCTGACCTCAGGGGGCAGGTACATGACCCACATGATGCCCACCCACCCCAGGGAGCATCAGTCTATTGATCCTCTGTGCTGCACAAATATTCTGACTTTCTGTGCACTCGGAGGGTAAGAGGGTTAGGAAGCACTGGTCTCTAGGCAGAGGGCAAAGAAAGTACAGATTGGAGCCCCTTCTCCTCCCCGCTGCCAGCATTATCCTCTGCCTACTGGTGCACTGACCTGCTGGGCTTGTCCCTCCTCCTTTCTCTTTGTCTCTGTCTCATCTAGCGGTGGGCCTGAGCAGCTGTCCAGAACCGGCTGTGCCCAGTAACGGGGTGAAGACTGGCGAGCGCTACCTGGTGAACGATGTGGTCTCTTTCCAGTGCGAGCCAGGATATGCCCTCCAGGTACCTCCCCTCGACACCCCGGGCAGGAAGCAGGTGGCCCCTGAGATGTGCTTGGCCAGCCTCTTGTCAGCTGAGCTGCAGTCACTGAAGAACAGGGAGCAGCCCCTCGGGTTCCCTGGGGACCACTGCCCTTTCCCGGAGCTGTTCATGCAAAAGACAAACTGCTGACTTGGGCGCGTTAGCACCAGCCAGCCTCAGAATGGGCTCCTGCAAAGTTTCAGTTTGATTAGACTCCAGGAAAATTAAATCTTCCTTTGAGGGCCAGGAGGGAATCTAGTAATTAAAGAAGTCTCACAAGGAAACTTTAGTAATGAGAATTCCTTAGTAATAACTGTTAATAAGCATCCTTCCCCAAAGTCTCTCCCTCTGCCTCATCCCTCCCCACAGAGGGTTTGTGGATCTTTGTGTATCTTGTTGCTCAACACAAGGCCCCTGAACAAACCCCCTGTTCTGGGTTGTACATGTAATTGTGCCCCTGGGGGCAATGAGCCCACCCCTGTTCCTGATCCCTCCAGGGCCACGCCCACATCTCCTGCATGCCCGGAACTGTGCGCCGCTGGAACTACCCTCCGCCGCTCTGTATTGGTAAGAGAGCCCCAACCTTCTCAGTCCATTCATAATACCCATTTCTGCCAGAGATCTGGGTTCAGTGACATCTCATGGAGATCAAGCTCAGATCAAAAGACAGTTTGGTGTCCCAAATCTCTTGGAAGGGAGTCGTTGTAGGCTGCCGTGTGGCTCTCGCACAAGCTGGTAGTGACTTCTGCAGACCTTCGCCCATTGAATGAGGGATCACAAGAGGCTTGCCTGTTTGAAAACATTACGATGACCATCCTGATTCCAGATAATTGACCAAAGTCCCGATGGAACCTCTGGGCAATTGAAGCCTTCCCCCGTGACTTTTCATGGGACAGGTGGATAAAATCTGCCACTAGAGAAAAGGCAGGGGGCGGGTTACAGGTGAAACAAGGGCCTAGCTCTGTTGGGTTGGGGAGGGAGGACGTGACATTTATTGAGCATCTACTGTATGCAAGTCATGGCCTACCTGTTTCTTCACAGCAGCTCTTCAGGGGATGTATCATTGCCTTCATTTTTGCAAATGGGAAAACTAAGGCTTTTAAAGATTAAAAAGTGATTGGCACCATCAGGGATGGAAACATACTTTTCTCTGATGCCCCGCCAACTGTAAAGTACAAATCAAGGCTGACCTTGGGATAAGAAGCAAAGTGAGTGGGGAGGGAGCATCCCTTAGGCATAATGACATTTCCCTGCTGGGATCTCACCACTAGGCAGGGTGTGGGTGCCTGCCCTGTGGTCAGAAATGTGTCTGGGCAGACTGAGGCACTCCCCTCATTCCCACCCCATATTACAAAGTTCTTGCAGAGGAAACCACCCCTGTTAACAGCAGCTACCACTAATTGAGTGCCTGTCACCCGGTTACTGTGTGCATCGGCCCCTGTTCTAAGTGACATGCAGGCCTTTCCACTGTAACGTTAAGGACCACCCCGTGATGTAGGTCCTGTGGTCAGCTTCATTTTATAGGTGGGGGAAACTGAGGTTTGGAGGGGTTTAGACTGGCCCAAAGTCACACGGGAAGTGAAAGAGTTGGGATGGTGACCTTGGCAGTCAGTGCCAGAGCCCCGCCCCCACTCTGAACCCAGGCACGGTTCTGTTTGTCGCCCTCTCCCCAGAGGCTTTTGTTTGGACCTGGCAGACCCCCCACTTTCCCCTCTTTCTCTGGCTTCCATAACCAGCTAATCCCTTGAAGCTCCCACAACCATTTCCTGGGAAAGAAAAGAATTGAAGTCCACTGACCAGGCTGTATTCATGCTCCAGCCCTGCATCTTAGGTGACTCTGACATCACCTCAGCTGGAGTGTCAGTGGCCCTAGCCCTTCATGGTTGGCTCCCCATGGAACACTAATCACAGTCACTTTGGCTGAGGATGAAGGTCAGAGAGCAAGTGTGTGCCCCTGGTAGGCTCATCTGCGGACCACACAACCCTATGGGATGAGTGTTTGTACAGAGCCCAGCATGGAGCCTGAAGTGAGGACTCTGTGCATGCCAGTCCCCTCACTTCAGCCTTTCTTTTAAGTCTTGGAAGAATTGATTGGACAGTGATAGAGATTTGAGGCATCGTGTAAGAACGGTCACACTCCTCTTGGAGCAGACCAGTGCTGCTGCATGACCTTACTAAGGAAACTGACCTGCAAAGGGCTGGCTCTAGGTCAAGAGTCCTAACTCGGGGGGAGTGGGGGGGGCCTTACTCGGGTTTGTGACCAGTTGGGCAGTGCCTTCCTGAACTTAAATTTGTACTCAATCTTGCCCATGTGTATAGTCATTTAGGGGAGATTACTGTTGCTTCCTTTGGATTCTCAGAGGGGTTCATGACTTGGGAAGGGATCAGAAACTGCTGCTGTAAGGGAGCATTCAAACACTGGCATGACTCCATACCCTCCTCCATGCTGTCCTAACCCTCTGTCTGGTCTCATTGTCACAGCACAGTGTGGGGGCACAGTGGAAGAGATGGAGGGGGTGATCCTGAGCCCTGGCTTCCCCGGCAACTACCCCAGCAACATGGACTGCTCCTGGAAGATAGCGCTGCCCGTGGGCTTTGGTAAGTCTGCACACCCAGGCCCTTGGTGACCCTTCATTATGACTTTGACCAAGGTAGTAGAGCGGCCCACCTCTCCACTTCCTCATCTGTTGACCTCTCATACAATTGTGAAGATCAGTTAAGAATGCTAGGAATGAACACTTTGGGAACATAAAATATAGGGAAAATCTGAAGGATTGTCATTATTATTATTATTATTATTATCTGAGTAATAAGCTAACATTCAGGACTGTGGAATGAGAAATTACTCAGGGGTGGCTGAAAAAGAAAAAAAGTGTTTAACAGAGACTGAACCTCAAGTTGTGCTTTTAACTTCAATATCCAATTTCCCATACTAATTAAATTATATAGCCAAGGTCAATATGATACAGACTTTGCATTCTTTATATGCATATTCTGGCCGGTCTTAAAGAGTGGGAGTTTTTTTTTGGGGGGGGGTTGTGTGTGTGTGTGTGTGGAGATGGAGTATGCCAGGCACGGGGGTTGGCGGGGTATGGAGGACATCAGTCTGGGTACAAAATTTAATTGCTGATGATTCATTCCTGACTGGGAATATAATTTAACCCCAACATCTCTGTTGAAGAGTTAAGATTTATGGTGATGTGGAGCTGATGGGTCATCTTGCCTGAGTCACTGCCCTGCTCCCAGAACGTCCTGTGGGGATGGCTCCTGCACAGGCCTGTGGTCTCCCAGTCTATGACCTCAGGAATGAAAGCCACCTCTTTTTATTCTGTACTATTCAGCCGAGACTGGGTCTTCTGATAGAGAAGGGGCTTTCAGGAGAAAGGGACTGAACTGGCCTGCTTTAAATCTATTCTGAGGGAAGGAGAGAAGTTGGTGACCTTTCAGAAGATGGAGTCTTATATTTTGTACCATCTTCTGGAGGAACCTGGGGGTGCATGATTAGAATACAAAATGATGAGCACTTTGCAGCCTTGGGGAACTCCAGATTTTAGAGATTGAGGGAAGAGGAGCTAGGAGACCCCATAGCTCTGCACCCAGGCATGGACCACAAGAATATCAGATGATAGAGAGATAGAGATAGAGAGAGAGAGAGATGGAGGGAGCACAACATCCAAAGGAAACTAGAAGTTTAAGTGGGAGGTACATCACTGTTCTTGTAAGTCCTGATGTTCAGCCACCAGAGCTCTCTAACTCTAAGGCCTGGGTGCTTATTCAGCCTCTGGAGAATAAGCCCTCTGCAGAGTGCAATCACAGAAGTCCTTGCTTTCAAGTGAACATTGGACTCCAGTGAGGACCTGAGTATGGCACCTGGTTTCAGTGTGTACAGAACCACTGAATTTACAAGATGTTACCACCAGATGGCAGTGGTGAAGCCCAGCCCTTTTCCCCACCCATTCAATTCAGAAATCTGGAATCAGGGAAGAGCCCCTTTGATGAACATGCTGCCCACGGTGCTGGGATGATGTGTGGGCTGTAGACCACATGTCCTAAAGTGCTCATTGCACAATTGTCAGTGATTTGGAAATGATCTGCATGTTCATTAATAGAGTAGTGAATAGTGTGGTTGGTAATTCATAAAATAAAATTATAGACCTTGAAAAGCACAATATTGAATAAAAAAATTTAAAAAACCTCATGTGCAGTATAACAACATGTATGTACATGTTTGAGACAAATAAGTCAAACATATATTTAAGAATCTAAAACCATGAATTGGAAAGGTATCTTCCCGATCCATGAGTGACCCTCAAATGGGAGAGAGCAGGAGATACGAGGGGTCTTCAATGTTGTAAATCAAATCTTTAACTTTTAATAATTTTAAATTAAATTTCTAAATAAAAATTTATTTAATTAATTGCAAAAAATCACACCTACATCTCCATTTATGTAAATTAGAAACTACAGGTGAGAAATGTTTAAAAGGTTAAAATCCATCTGTAACCCCACTATGGAGAGATAATAATTTATAGCTTAGTCCTCACCATTCAAATATAACCCCCGTGAAGATAAGGGCCTAATAAATATCGTTCATCCCTGTGCATTGCCCATCACAGCCCTGGTGCATAGCAAATGCTCAGTAAATATTATTAGTGAATTAGATATTCATATCAATGAACATTCTTCTGGGTTTTTAGTACCAAAATTAGAATTATATAGTACATACTACTTTGCAATTAGATTTTCACAGCTAACATAATGGACATTTTCCTATGCACAGTAAATACATTTCCTCAATATAATTTAGGGAAGTCTCAGCTGTAAGCAAATATCAATCTTTCCATCTCCATTCTGCAGAGTATATCACTATGTAAGTTAAGGGCTTAATCGGATCCATTTAACCTATCAGGTTGTTAGGAGATCTTGATTAATCCAGTAGGATCCCAAAGCATAAACTTCACTGACAATATATTTTTATTTCTGAATTATCGTTAAGTGTTCTAAAAGATACCAGTACTGAAGTTCATGTCTTTTAATTAGGTATAGTTATTTTTAAGTGGTGATGTTTTTAAGTAGAAAGTTTATTTTAACAAAGTTATCTTTGTATTGCTGGTAGGGCTAGGAACTACAAGTCAATTGTTAGCCCTGAGCTTTGTTTTCAGTAAAATAAAATGGACTCGGGACAAGCTCTGGAATGATCGATGCCCTTCATTCTGAGTGAATAATGTATTTTTAAGTTCAATCCTGCCTCAAGACAAAAGATTGGACTGGATGGTGTCTCCCCGAACTGTGTTCTGGCAATCTCAGGGGGGAAGCCAGTAGTAGGGATGCGTGAGGTCTGGCAGAAAAGGCTTCCATGAAGCCTCACGTTTAAAGCAGGACTCCATTGCTTTGGGCACTGTCTGCCTCTCTCTTGGTCCCAGGGGCTCACATCCAGTTCCTGAACTTCTCCACTGAGCCCAACCACGACTTCATAGAGATCCGGAATGGCCCCTACGAGACCAGCCGCATGATGGGCAGATTCAGTGGTAGCGAGCTTCCAGGCTCCCTGCTCTCCACATCCCATGAGACCACTGTGTATTTCCACAGCGACCACTCCCAGAACCGGCCAGGATTCAAGCTGGAGTATCAGGGTAAGTACCCAGAGTGCCGTAGCCTCCTGTGCATCCCCTCCTGCCCATCCCCTTCTCTTACCCACAACCACCGTATTCCCAGCCTTCCACGTAGGGGAAAAGAGAACACAGGGAGGGCTGAGGGGTGGCAGGCAGGCCTATAGATGCAGGCTCCCCTTTGGTGGCATGTCTCTCCGGCCCCGTGAAGATACCTAACCCCCTTGACAAGGTTTTTCCAGGATTAAGGCCCAACAGCACCATCGGAGGCCTTCCGTCCAGATCCAACCGCCAACAGTTTTCCCTGAATGTTCCCATTGGACATCCCTGAGTGGCCAGTCGGCCACTTCCCCTCAGCCTTGATAGGCTTACTTAGTCTCTCTGGATCCTCCCCTATGTGTCAGGCCCAAATTACCCTCAGCAAACCTCCTCCTCTCTCATGATGGAGGATTCTGGTAACAACCCAGGAGCGCCCTCTGAGCCTTCACAATGAGATAAGCCCATTAACTCCCACGCAGGGTTTCCTGACTATGCTCACTGGGGCTCTGCCTTGCTGAAGTGAAATCCTGTGATAGGACCCCCTGCTGGCATGCTTTCCCTGGGACAAGCCCTATCCACTCCCTTCTCCTGTGTGAGGGGCCATCACCTGGGACTGTGTAGATGGTTCCTGATCTGTGGCACTATATGCTGTGGCCCTAGGTAGGCCAACATCTCCCTCGGATGCCTCCCTAGTGTGACTGACTGAACCATTTGTTCTAAATTCTTTTTCCAAATTCCTCCACCAACTTTTTTTTTTCATAATTTTGGACTTTTTTCCAATCTAATACATGCTTATAAAAAATTAAAACATTAGATGTTTTTACGAATACATCATTGAAAGTAAAAATTTTCCCGTAATCCCATCTCCAAACCCACCTTATGCAGAGATAACTAACTTTTGCGTTTGTTTTCCCCATTTTTCTGTACATATGTTGATGTAACTCTATTATTATATGTTCACCAAAATTGTATTATACTATAAATACTGCTTTTGCAATTTTCTTTTTTAAAATGAATTTTTAATTATATTCACAAACACACTCACCCTGTTAAAAAGAGAGAGGCGGGGGGAGGGAAGGAGGGAGGAAGAACAAAGGGAAGGAAGAAATTAAAGCTTTACAGGTAAGGCCAAGCTTTCTCTGTCTACAGCTTCCAGACCCAGGCTTATTTTCCAGAAATAATCACTGTGGCTTTAACAGGATCTTTCCCAATCTTTTTCCACATGTTAACATACATATGTTACAGGTATCTGTGAGGATTTGTATTGTTTCATGAAATTTTTGGTTCTGTTTCTTTTATAAATCTATAGAATGCTGTATATACATAATGCTCTGATACTTGGCTTTTTCATCCCTTGTCAGAGGTGAATACTGGATTTGGGTTTGTCATTTAGGGAAAGCCTTCAAGGGTATTCTAGGAAGTAGGCACCTTTGGACCAGTTACACGGGCACTGTCTCTTCAGAAGGAGCTTCAGCAGGTCTAACTGGGCTTGCCCCGACCTGGGTCACCTCAGGAGGAGGAGCTGGGCCTCTCACGCCAATGAAGCAGCAGGGAGAAGCAGTGCTTTTACCAGAGAGTGCTGGCTCCTTCCTGATAGTAACAAAGCTGCTTCATCCAGTGACGCAGTCTATGGGCTTGTCACAGAGGCCAGCCCTAACCAAGAGTGTTCGTGCCTGTTAAGCACACCCAGTTTGAGTGGGTGGTGTGGGCTGTCAGATGCATCATGATTCGTCAGATAGCCATGTTCTGTCATAGGAGAGACTTGGGCCCACATATGTGGTCAGTGTTTCCTGCTGAGGCAGACGCAAGCCTCTCTCAGGCTTCTCCCGCATCTTAATTTGCTAGGGCTATGGTAACCAAATACCACGGACTGGAGGGCTTAAACAGCACACATTTCTTCTCTCACTGTGCTGGAGTCTGAAGTCCCAAAATCAGGGTGTCAGTAGGGCTGACCACCTCCTGAGGGCTGTGAGGGAGAGTCTGTTCTCACTTCTGGCAGTTTGCTGGCAGTCTGGAATTCCTTGGCTTATAGAAACATCACCCTAATCTCTGGCTTCAAATCCTTGTATGTCTCCAAGTTTCCCCTTTTTATAAGGACACCAGTCAAATTGGATTAAGGCCCTCCCTAATGACCTCATTTCAATTTAGGTGAAATGGCAAAGATGCTCTCTCCAAATAAGGTCACATTCTGAGGGACTAGGAGTTAGGACTTCAACATATGAATTTGGGCAGGGGGCACAATTCAACTCATAACACCTCTGACAGGCCCACGTGCTCCCCCCACGGCTCCTCCTATTGGATGAGTCCAAGTACTCATCAATGGTGGTGATGACACCACCATTGTGACAGAGGCAGCTTCTTGGGGGCCCACCCACATACACTGTGACCTCACTTCTGTTATAGGCACAGCCCTGCCCACTGCGTCCATGGGATGGGAGCAGACACTCACTGGGTCCCCATGGGATCACTTCTGTGATGGGCACAGCCCTGCCCACTGAGTCCATGGGATGGGAGCAGACACTCACTGTGCTCCCATGGGACATGGGAACTTGTCCCTATAAGAATTGTCCCCCCTGTTAGGCTCCGTGATCAAAGGAACGAGACTGATGCAAACCTTTATTTCGCGCCAAGCATCGAAAATCAAACCATCTCTCACGAAGAGGCAGCAAGGATGACCCGATGAGGCCGATTCCCGGAAGAGGCGGCTTCACAGACGAGGCCAATCTGGATGAGGCTGCTCTGGATAGGCCACTTCCCAGATGAGGCCATTTCCCGACTATGAAGAGGCGGCGACGACGACGATGAGAAGCCTGACGACCTGATTCTTCTCCCCATGATGCCACTCCGACAAGGCTGCTCCTCGGATGAGGCCACTCCTCGGACGAGGCCGCTCCGGACGAGGCTGCTCCGGACGAGACCGCTCGCCGACGAGGCCGCTCCCCGGATGAGGCCGCTCCCCAGACGAGGCCGCTCCCCGGACGAGGCCGCTCGGGACGAGGCCGCTCCCCAGACGAGGCCGCTCCCCGGACGAGGCCGCTCCCCGGACGAGGCCGCTCGGGACGAGGCCGCTCCCCGGACGAGGCCGCTCGGGACGAGGCCGCTCCCCGGACGAGGCCGCTCCCCGGACGAGGCCGCTCCCCAGAAGAGGCCGCTCCCCAGAAGAGGCCGTTCCCCAGACGAGGCCGCTCCCTACGATGAAGAGGCGGCGACGATGATGACGACAACCCCGATGACACAGACTCTGCTCCCATGACACCACTCCGACAAGGCCGCTCCCCGGACGAGGCCGCTCCCCAGACGAGGCTGCTCCCGATGATGCCGCTCTGGGCGAGGCCGCTCTGGACGAGGCCGCTCTGGACGAGGCCGCTCCCCGGACGAGGCCGCTCCCCGGACGAGGCCGCTCCCCAGACGAGGCCGCTCCCCGGACGAGGCCGCTCCCGACGATGAAGAGGCGGCAACGACGAAGACACAGACTCTGCTCCCATGACACCACTCCGACAAGGCCGCTCCCCGGACGAGGCCGCTCTGGATGAGGCCGCACGCCGACGAGGCCGCTCCCCGGAATGACGCCGCTCCGGCGTGGCCGCTTCGGCCACCTCTATAAAGGTTACTCTATGAGGCTGGGGGGGGGGGGGAGTAGTAGGAGGAATTGTAGTAGCCGTTGGGATAGCCATTAGGGTAACCGTGGGGACAGCCGTTAGGGTAGCCCTGGGGACAGCATTAGGGTAGCCGTGGGGACGGCCGTTAGGATAGCCGTGGGGACGGCCATTAGGATAGCCATGGGGACAGCCATTAGGGTAGCCATGGGGAGGGACGTTAGGGTAGCCGTGGGGATGGCCGTAAGGGTAGCCGTAGGGACGGCCGTTAAGGTAGCCGTGAGGACGGCCAGAAGGGTAGCCGTGAGGACGACAGTAAGGGTAGCCATGGGGATGGCCATAAGGGTAGCCGTGGGGAGGGACGTTAGGGTAGCCATGGGGACGGACGTTAAGGTACCCGTGGGGACGGACGTTAAGGTAGCCGTGGGGAGGGACGTTAGGGTAGCCATGGGGTCGGATGTTAAGGTAGCCGTGGGGAGGGACGTTAGGGTAGCCGTGGGGAGGGACGTTAGGGTAGCCGTGGGGACGGACGTTAAGGTAGCTGTGGGGAGGGACGTTAGGGTAGCCGTGGGGAGGGACGTTAGGGTAGCCGTGGGGACGGCCATAAGGGTAGCCGTGGGGACGGCCGTTAGGGTAGCCGTGGGGACGGCCGGAAGGGTAGCCTTGGGGATGGCCATAAGGGAAGCCCTGGGGAGGGACGTTAGGGTAGCCCTGGGGAGGCACGTTAGGGTAGCCGTGGGGACGGCCATAATGGTAGCCATGGGGACGGCCGTTAGGATAACCGTGGGGAGGGACGTTAGGGTAGCCGTGGGGAGAGACATAAGGGTAGCCGTGGGGACGACGGTTAGGGTAGCCGTGGGGAGGGACATAAGGGTAGCCGTGGGGACGACGGTAAGGGTAGCCGTGGGGACGGCCGTTAGGGTAGCCATGGGGATGGCCGTAAGGGAAGCCCTGGGGAGGGACGTTAGGGTAGCCGTGGGGACGGCCATAAGGGTAACCATGGGGAGGGACGTTAGGGTAGCGGTGGGGACGGCCGTTAGGGTAGCCGTGGGGATGGCCATAAGGGAAGCCCTGGGGAGGGACGTTAGGGTAGCCGTGGGGACGGCCATAAGGGTAGCTGTGGGGACGGCCGTTAGGGTAACCATGGGGAGGGACGTTAGGGTAGCGGTGGGGATGGCTGTTAGGGTAGCCATGGGAACGACGGTTAGGGTAGCCGTGGGGACGGCCGTTAGGGTAGCCGTGGGGACGGCCAGAAGGGTAGCCGTGGGGACGGCCGGAAGGGTAGCCGTGGGGACGGCCGTTAGGGTAGCCGTGGGGACGGCCGGAAGGGTAGCCGTGGGGACGACGGTAAGGGTAGCCGTGGGGACGGCCGTTAGGGTAGCCGTGGGGACGGCCGGAAGGGTAGCCGTGGGGATGGCCGTAAGGGAAGCCCTGGGGAGGGACATTAGGGTAGCCGTGGGGACGGACGTTAGGGTAGCCATGGGGACGGACGTTAGGGTAGCCGTGGGGACGGCCATTAGGGTAGCCATGGGGAGGGATGTTAGGGTAGCTGTGGGTAGATATTGGGGTAGTTGTCCGATTAATAGTCATCAGGAGCAGCGCTGCGGCGAGGGGCCTCGCCACCCTGAGCCGCAGCACCACCTCAAGCGTCCTGGCCGGAGCGGCCTCACCGTCGTGGCGTCATTCCGGGGAGCGGCCTTGTCATCGTGCGGCCTCATCCAGAGCGGCCTCGTCCGGGGAGCGGCCTTGTCGGAGTGGTGTCATGGGAGCAGAGTCTGTGTTGTTGGGGTAGCCGTGGGCAGGGACGTTAGGGTAGCCATGGGGACGGCCGTAAGGGTAGCCGTGGGGACGGCCATTAGGGTAGCCGTGGGGAGGGACATTAGGGTAGCCGTGGGGACGGCCATTAGGGTAGCCGTGGGGAGGGACATTAGGGTAGCCGTGGGGACGGCCGTTAGGGTAGCCGTGGGGAGGGACGTTAGGGTAGCCGTGGGGACTGACGTTAGGGTAGCCATGGGGAGGGACATTAGGGTAGCGGTGGGGACGGCCGTTTAGGGTAGCCGTGGGGAGGGACGTTAGGGTAGCCATGGTGAGGGACGTTAGGGTAGCCGTGGGGACGGCCGTAAGGGTAGCCGTGGGGACGGATATTAGGGTAGCCGTGGGGAGGAATGTTAGGGTAGCCGTGGGGACGGCCGTAAGGGTAGCCATGGGGACTGACGTTAGGGTAGCCGTGGGAGGGACGTTAGGGTAGCCGTGGGGACGGCCGTAAGGGTAGCCGTGGGGACTGATGTTAGGGTAGCCGTGGGGAGGGACGTTAGGGTAGCGGTGGGGATGGCCATTAGGGTAGCCGTGGGGAGGGACGTTAGGGTAGCCGGGGGGACGGCCGTAAGGGTAGCCGTGGGAACGGCCGTTTAGGGTAGCCATGGGGAGGAACGTTAGGGTAGCCATGGGGACGGACGTTAGGGTAGCCGTGGGGACGGCCATTAGGGTAGCCATGGGGAGGGATGTTAGGGTAGCTGTGGGTAGATATTGGGGTAGTTGTCCGATTAATAGTCATCAGGAGCAGTGCTGCGGCGAGGGGCCTCGCCACCCTGAGCCGCAGCACCACCTCAAGCGTCCTAGCCGGAGCGGCCTCACCGTCGTGGCGTCATTCCGGGGAGCGGCCTTGTCATCGTGCGGCCTCATCCAGAGCGGCCTCGTCCGGGGAGCGGCCTTGTCGGAGTGGTGTCATGGGAGCAGAGTCTGTGTTGTTGGGGTAGCCGTGGGCAGGGACGTTAGGGTAGCCATGGGGACGGCCGTAAGGGTAGCCGTGGGGACGGCCATTAGGGTAGCCGTGGGGAGGGACATTAGGGTAGCCGTGGGGAGGGACATTAGGGTAGCCGTGGGGACGGCCGTTAGGGTAGCCGTGGGGAGGGACGTTAGGGTAGCCGTGGGGAGGGACATTAGGGTAGCCGTGGGGACAGCCGTTAGGGTAGCCGTGGGGAGGGACATCAGGGTAGCCGTGGGGAGGGACATCAGGGTAGCCGTGGGGTGGGACGTTAGGGTAGCTGTGGGTAGATGTTGGGGTAGTGGTCAGAGTAATAGTCGTCAGGAGCAGCGCTGCCGGGAGTGGCCTCACCGCCCCGAGTCGCAGCACCACCACGAGCATCCTGGCCGGAGCGGCCTCGCCGGAGTGGCGTCATTCCGGGGAGCGGCCTTGTCGTCGTGCGGCCTCATCCAGAGCGGCCTCGTCCAGGGAGCGGCCTTGTCGGAGTGGTGTCATGGGAGCAGAGTCTGTATCGTTGGGGTAGCTGTGGGGAGGGACGTTAAGGTAGCCGTGGGGACGGCCGTAAGGGTAGCCGTGGGGATGGCCGTTAGGGTAGCCGTGGGGAGGGACGTTAGGGTAGCTGTGGAACGGCCGTTAGGGTAGCCGTGGGGACAGACATTAGGGTAGCCATGGGGAGGGACATTAGGGTAGCCGTGGGGAGGGACGTTAGGGTAGCAGTGGGGAGGGACGTAAGGGTAGCCGTGGGGACGGCCGTTAGGGTAGCCGTGGGGAGGGACGTTAGAGTAGCCGTGGGGAGGGACGTTAGGGTAGCCGTGGGAAGGGACGTAAGGGTAGCCGTGGGGACGGCCGTTAGGGTAGCCGTGGGGAGGGACGTTAGAGTAGCCGTGGGGAGGGACGTTAGGGTAGCCGTGGGGAGGGACGTAAGGGTAGTCGTGGGGAGGAACATTAGGGTAGCAGTGGGGAGGGACGTAAGGGTAGCCGTGGGGACGGCCGTTAGGGTAGCAGTGGGGAGGGACGTTAGAGTAGCCGTGGGGAGGGACGTTAGGGTAGCCATGGGGAGGGACGTAAGGGTAGTCGTGGGGAGGAACATTAGGGTAGCAGTGGGGAGGGACGTAAGGGTAGCCGTGGGGACGGCCGTTAGGGTAGCTGTGGGGAGGGACGTTAGAGTAGCCGTGGGGAGGGATGTTAGGGTAGCAGTGGGGAAGATTGTAAGGGTAGCCGTGGGGACGGCCGTTAGGGTAGCCGTGGGGAGGAACGTTAGAGTAGCCGTGGGGAGGGACGTTAGGGTAGCCGTGGGGAGGGACGTTAGGGTAGCAGTGGGGAGGGACGTAAGGGTAGCCATGGGGACGGCCGTTAGGGTAGCCGTGGGGAGGGATGTTAGGGTAGCTGTGGGTAGATATTGGGGTAGTCATAGGAGTAATAGTCGTCGGGAGCAGCACTGCCACGAGCGTCCTGGCCGGAGCAGCCTTGTCAGAGAGGTATCATGGGAGCAGAGTCTGTGTCGTTGGGGTTGTTGTCATTTTCATCGTCGGGAGTGGCCTTGTCCGGGGAGCGGCCTCGTCCAGAGCGGCCTCGTCGGGAGCGGCCTCGTCCGGGGAGCGGCCTCGTCCGGGGAGCGGCCTCGTCGGGGAGCGGCCTCGTCCGGGGAGCGGCCTCGTCCGGGGAGCGGCCTCGTCGGGGAGCGGCCTCGTCGGCGTGTGGCCTCGTCCGGAGCGGCCTCGTCCGGAGCAGCCTGGTAGGGGGAGCGGCCTCGTCCAGGGAGCGGCCTCGTCCGGGGAGCGGCCTCATCGGGGAGCGGCCTCGTCCGGGGAGCGGCCTCGTCGGGGAGCGGCCTCGTCCGGGGAGCGGCCTCGTCGGGGGAGCGGCCTCGTCCGGGGAGCGGCCTCGTCGGCCTCGTCCGGGGAGCGGCCTCGTCGGGGAGCGGCCTCGTCCGGGGAGCGGCCTCGTCCGGGGAGCGGCCTCGTCGGCCTCGTCCGGGGAGCGGCCTCGTCGGGGAGCGGCCTCGTCCGGGGAGCGGCCTCGTCGGGGAGCGGCCTCGTCCGGGGAGCGGCCTCGGCGGGGAGCGGCCTCGTCGGCGGCGAGCGGCCTCGTCGGGGGAGCGGCCTCGTCAGGGAGCGGCCTCATCCGGGGAGCGGCCTCCTCGGCGAGCGGCCTCATCCGGAGCAGCCTCATCCGGAGCGTGGCCTCGTCCGGGGAGTGGCCTCGTCCGGGGAGCGGCCTTGTTGGAGTCGCGTCATGAGGAGCAGAGTCAGTGTCGTCGGGTTTCTCGTCATCGTCGTTGTCCACCTCTTCATGGTCGGGAGTGGCCTCGTCAGGGGAGCGGCCTTGTCCAGAGTGGCCACATCCAGAGCGGCCTTGTCTGGGGAGCAGCCTCGTCCGGGGAGAGGTCTCGTCGTGGTCGTCCTCAACGCCTTTTCGTGAGAGACGACCTCTACCACCCGGTTTGGTTTTCCATGCTTGGTGCAAAATAAGCTTCGACTTTCACTTTGCATCAGTCTCGTTCCTTTGTTCACGGACCCTAACACCCCTGAGTCCCTTGGGGGGACTCAGTCTCACACTCAGTGAGGCTTCCAAGACACAGGCCCACACCATGGGCCAGCCATCCTCTCTGGGACATGCCCATTACTCACACTGGGGCATGTTCAGAGGCCCACTCCTCCTTTGAGGATGTTCCCTTGCTGGGGGAAGCTAGGCCCAAGGGCAACAGAGTTCTAGGTAAGTCTTTGGATGCCCAACACCCCCTTAGGAGTTGGTCCAACTGTATGACAGGCCCAGAGGTGTCTACTCTATGGTGGGCTCACCTACTTCCACTCACATTTTACCTTCATGACTTGGTAAGTGTTCCCGTTGAGGTTTCCCTCAGGTCACAGGCCCAGCTACTCCCTCGGTGCCTGCCGGAGCTCCACAGACCTAATGATGCCTATGAGCCCACACTTGGTGTCAGGGCAGCTGCTCCCCTTCAGGCTTGACCTGGACTTCCTTTAGGCTTCTCAGTCTGTGGTGGTCCCCGCCCCTGGGACTGGGTTGTCTCTAATGTGAGAGACCCAGATCCTCCCACAGAGGCCTCCTAATGTATGACAGACCCAAATAGTTCTCCCTGCCCAACTTGCCCACTTACACCCTCCTTAGCCCTATGGAGCTATACCTTGTACACAAGCTCTGACCACTCACCCCAGGTTTTCCTTTATGAAAAGACCTGTTTCCAAAAGGGCCACCTGTCCCCACTGAGACAATTCTATTGAGCAGGCCCGTCTCCCTGCAGTCCCACAACTTTCTCTGAGGAAATCCAACTCCTTACTTTTTCTCAGAATTCCTCCGTTAGACATTCTGAACTTCCTAGGCTGAAGTTCTCTTCTCTCTTCTCAGGTAGACGTTCCCATAAAATTGTTACTAACAGCTTAAACCACTCTTACTGGGCCTCTCAGTTGGACAGGCTTAACTTTATATCATTAAAACTTTTCAGGAGATCATGTTTATAAAGAACCTTTAGCAAAATGATGAGACACATAATTGTTCCAAAATGTTAGGCATCATTATTCATATTTTAATAATATGAATGTTTTAATAATGTTAATAATATTAATATTTACAATTGTGGCACTTTGTTAAAAATTATATCTGTTCCCACCACAGCATCTCCGTCTTCAGGAGCCCTTCTTTTAGGAAAGCTAATGATTCTGCCCTTTAGAGTTCATTTCTGCCTATAGGCCCAACTTCTCCCTTCGAAGCTTCTGGTAAACAGGCTCTGAGATTTTTCTCAGTTTGAAAACACTCCAGGTACTCTCCCTTAAATGTCTCTCTTTCTAAAAAGCTCAGCTCCTTCTGTATGAAACGGGTCCTATAAGGGACTCTCCATCAGGCTGCTCCTGGCTTCTGATGTGCTGCCACTCTCTTCTGGCTACTCACCATCACTGGGTCCGCAGATTCCCCCCGAGGCTTCTCATTAGAGGCCCAGCCCATCCATTCAGTCAGCTCCCTGGGCAGTAGTTCCCCGATTTTCTACTAAGACCTTAATTTGCCAGATCGCCCAAACCGCTGCTGCTGACAGGGCCACGGGTCTCCATTGGCCAACCAGCCTGCCCACTCCCACCATAGCTGCTGGATTTTTTTGACATACCCAGTGACCTTGATGATTTCCTAGTGATATCTGAGGCCTCCTACAGTGAGACAGTGAATGGAAATACACAACACAGGCACAGTCCCAGAGGGCGGGCTTCGGAAATGTCCACTTCGTGGTCATTGTTATTTATATTGTTATTACACGTAATGAATGCATCCACTTCCATGGAGCGTTCATTTGATCTCAACTCCCACTGAGAATTTCCACTCTCAGAACACTCCGTCTACCCCACTGCCAATTTCCTGTGTAGGATGGGCCTGACTCTGGCCTCACAGCTGTTCTTTTTTCTGTGGATCCGATTAATCAGAGTCTGTGCTCTGTGCACATGCTCAGCAAACCCCTCGGTGACCTCTCTCTGTCAGACACATCTCCGGTACTTCCATGAAGGCATCTCCTTTTTGAGCTGGGCTCACCCATTCTCATAGAAACAGCTTTCTTGCTCTTTGGAGAGGCTTCCTTGTCTTACAGGCACACACATTCCCTTTCATCCATTGATTCCCTCTGGAAAGTTTCTCTCCCAGCCACAGGCTTGGCTCACTCCCACCAAGTTCTTCTGTCTTGAAAGGTTATCATTTCTCAGAGTCAGAAAGACCCCACTCAGATCCTTCCCTGACTGCTTTCTGTGTCTGTGATCTAGAACCTGGTTGTTATGGTTAAATGAGATGATCCATGTGAAAGAACCGAGGTCAATGCCCAGCCCCAAGCAGGTGCTCAGCAAACAAGGGTTCAATGTTGCCTTGTCTTCCTTGAGCCTCCTTTTCCCACGGAGACAGTAATAACAGGTAACATGTATTGAGCTCTTACTGCGTGCCAGGACTCTGCAAAGAGCTATGCATATATTAGTCCACTTAATCCTCACAGTAACAAATTTCTAAATAAGAAACCTGAGACATAGAAATGTTAAATGTCTAGCCCAGAGCCAACAACTGGTAAATGACAAGGGTCCATCTGAATCCAAGTCTTGGTGCTTCACACTATGTGAACTCTGATGCTTCTATAGTGTGGTTGAGGAGAAAATGTCCAGAGAGAATAAAGTGACCTTCTCTCCTGATCTTTTCCAGCCTATGAACTTCAAGAGTGCCCAGACCCAGAGCCCTTTGCCAATGGCATTGTGAGGGGAGCTGGCTATAACGTTGGACAATCAGTGACCTTCGAGTGCCTCCCAGGATATCAACTGACTGGCCACCCGGTCCTCACATGTCAACATGGCACCAGCCGGAACTG